>NC_072447.2:65594000-66280000 GCF_028878055.3 Symphalangus syndactylus | reverse complement strand
CATCTTGAGAACCAACTCAATTCATTCATACCTCAGAATCCCCCAAAGATTTGTTATCGGTGGCACCAGGCATTCTAGGGGTAAAGATGGATGGGGTGAAAATAAGGATTGGTTCATGTCTATATAAGAAGCTGTGAGGGCCGGGTGCAGTGGCTCACACCTGTAATCCCAGCACTTTGGGAGGCCAAGGCAGGTGGATCGCAAGGTCAGGAGATTGAGACCATCCTGGCTAACACAGTGAAACCCCATCTTTACTAAAAATACAAAATATTAGCCGGGCGTGGTGGCGGACGCCTGTAGTCCCAGCTACTCGGGAGGCTGAGGCAGGAGAATGGCATGAACCCGGGAGGCAGAGCTTACAATGAGCCGAGATCACACCACTGCACTCCAGCCTGGGCAACAGAGCGAGACTCCATCTCAAAAAAAAAAAAAAAAAAAAAAAAAAAAGCTGTGAGATATCCTCCCATGCTGGGCAGCTAGAAATGCCTAGTCACTCTAGTAAAAGACCGAAGATTTATTTCTGAAGAGGTTAAAACAGAGTCTCTGGTTTAAGGTCTCCTAGGTACAATTGAAGGTGGAGTTATAGGGAATGTAATTAGGATTTATCATACTGGATGCTGAGGTTCCCAGCCATCATTCTCCACTTGGCTGTTAGAACACTGGCTGCCAGGCCTTTTTTCCTACAGGCAAAAAAAAAAAAAAGGGTTTTCTTTGGGGAATCTGACTGGCCTGCGAGGAAAGACCTGGAGTTTCCCAAACTAAATGGCTTAGCTAGATCACCCTACAGTGAAGCTCACAGTTAACAAGCTTCATCTGTGTACTCAGAGCTTCCATTCAGCTTTTTAATCTCTTCCTCTTAAATATAAGCAGGTGGCCACAGATTAACAACTGAGAGGCCAGTGCGGTGCAGTGGCTCACGCCTGTAATCGCAGCCAAGTCGGGTGGATCACCTGAGGTCAGGAGTTTGAGACCAGCCTGGCCAACATGACAAAACCCCATCTCTACTAAAAATACAGCGTAGTGGCGTGTGCCTGTAATCCCAGCTGCTTGGAAGGCTGAGGCAGGAGAATCACGTGAACCTGGGAGGTGGAGGTTGCAGTGAGCCGAAATTGCACCACGGCACTACAGCCTGGGCGACAAAGTGAGACTGTGTCAAAAAACAAACAAACAAAACAACTGAGGAAACCTAAAAAATAAACCCCCCAAAAAACAGAAGCAACTTGGAGATACAGAGGCTAGGCAGGGAGAAAGAAAGTTCAAAAGAAAATAGATGAAAACTGAGAGGATGAAATCATTAATGAAATCACTCAAGAAAATTTCCCTGAACTGGAGAACCGATTTTCCAGAGTCAATGGGCCTACCCAGTACATGAGTGAAAAGAAATTCATACCAAGATATATCCTGTAAATTTCCATGTCAAACACTGAGACCAGAAGAATCCTATAAGCTCGAGAGAGAGAGAAACAGGTTTCAAATGCTTATCAAGCATTAGAAATCAGAATGGCTTCAAACTTTTCAACAGTAACACTAGAAGATCAGAGCAGTGTGCCTTTAAAATTATTTTCTGAGTCAACAACTATGAGAGTTTAAAAAAAAAGGATTTTCGCCGGGCGCGGTGGCTTACGCTTGTAATCCCAGCACTTTGGGAGGCCGAGGCGGGCGGATCACGAGGTCAGGAGATCGAGACCACGGTGAAACCCCGTCTCTACTAAAAATACAAAAAATTAGCCAGGCGTAGTGGCAGGTGCCTGTAGTCCTAGCTACTTGGAGAGGCTGAGGCAGGAGAATGGCGTGAACCCGGGAGGCGGACCTTGCAGTGAGCCGAGATCGCACCACTGCACTCCAGCCTGGGCCACAGAGTGAGACTCCGTCTCAAAAAAAAAAAAAAAAAAGAGGATTTTCATCTTAGAATTCTATATACAGTCAAGCGTGAGAGTAAGAATAGAGACTTTCTTTAAAAAAAGAAAAGTAGGTTCTTCACACCATTTCTCAGGAAACTGTTGGAGGATGTTCTTAAGCATAGCAAAGGAATAAACCAAGAAAGAGGAAGACATGGGATCTAGGAAATAGGAGATCTGTCACAAGAGAGTGATGATCCAGGAAGGACAGCTGGTCCAGATTGGGACAGATCAGAAGGTTGCATGAGACTGCTACAGAAAGATGAAAATTGATAGGAGAAGAGATTTAAATATTGGTCAGAAAGTTAGGGATATATGCATAAAAAACTAAGCAAATTGAGAAACAGAAGGCTGTTTTTAACATAGTCTAGAAGCATGTTATTTAAGGTAGTTATAATCAACGCCAAAATAATCAGAAGGGGTGGAAGTGATTTCAGGCTGTGGAGAAGGGAGAATGGCAAGGCTGGCTGATTTTATAACAGATCTTTATAGAGCCATGTGACGCTAGAAACTGCATATATAACTGATGAAAGTAAATAACTAAAAAAGCTTGTCCAGCTTAATTAAAAGTGATACTTATAATTTTTGCAAAAATTACTAAGGAAGTTGGAATATTTTGACAGATATATTTTTTAATCTCAAATCTTCCTATCATCTCAACACACATCAAAACCTTGAGAGCAGAGACCAGTGGTCCTTCCTTTCAGAGTTGGAGAGTCTGGGATTCTGTTGTCAGACTGTGTTCCCTGAGGCTTTTCTTTGTCTCCTTAATGACCTTGCACTTAAGTCAGGTCTGTATACAGGAAAATCTCTATCTCAACAGCCATGGCCTTTCTTGTTCTTCAGGTTGTCCGCACAAACCAGTGTGCAGGAGAATTTGTCATCACCTTCCCCCGTGCTTACCACAGCGGCTTCAACCAAGGCTACAACTTTGCCGAGGCCGTCAACTTTTGCACTGCCGACTGGGTGAGTCTAGAATGTGTTGGGATGGTGGGGAGAAGCAGGAGGGTTGTGGAGAAGCTGGGGCATCATGGCCTTCAGACTTGGCCACACTCAACCTTGAACCTGCCCACAGTTGCCTGCTGGGCGCCAGTGCATTGAGCACTACCGCCGGCTCCGGAGATACTGCGTCTTCTCCCATGAGGAGCTTATCTGCAAGATGGCTGCCTGTCCAGAGAAGCTAGACCTGAACCTGGCGGCAGCTGTGCATAAGGAGATGTTCATCATGGTGCAAGAAGAGCGGCGTCTACGAAAGGCCTTGCTGGAGAAGGTGGGGAGAGTACCCCAGATCAAGCACCCTATTCTGGTGGAAGTTCGGGGAGGCAGAGGCAGCACCAAGAAGATGTAGCCTCTACTCTTGGCGTATAGTGAAAAGAACTAGACGCATCTCGATTGAAAACCACACACCATTCTCTGTTATACCCTTTACCAGCAACCTTGCTTAAGTCGATTTACTTCATTGTCAGTTTTCCCATCTGAAAAATGGGATTATGATAATGCTTATCTTTTTGGATAGTTGATTGTATTAAAGATAATGTTTGCTTAGTGACTGACCCATGGCAGGTACTGGTATAGCAGCTATTTATCATTATTTACATGACCCAGCAAAATAGACTGGCATATGAAAACTCACTGCTGATTATCTAGGTGACTGTATCAAGTTACTTGATCTTTCATATCTCACTTTCCCACTCTAAAATGGGAATAAATACCTAACTTGCAAGATGTAAGGTTAGAGTAAGGTGATTTACATGAAAGCCATCTCTCTAACATTGCCTTTGCAGCGTTGCAGCTGCTATTATTGGTAATGTTAATACATGAAGAAACTGATTGAAATACGGAATGTTTCTCAGGAATTGCCATTTTATTACATGCAGATGGTTCATTAACTCAAGCTACGCAATAATATTACCAAGTAGAAGGTGGTCCTGCTTTAATTGATTTCTTATAAGCTTGTGTCAGTTGTGTGTGTAGCTGAGTGGAAGCTGCTACAGAGCTCTGAAGTCCACTCGTGTAGTTTCAGCCACCGTCTTCAAATTTCACACTTGCCCAGTTAGGGAATTGACTTTATGAGAGTGTTTCATAAGATTACAAAGGAGTGCTGGTTCTGTGGGATCCCTTGCTGCCTATTTAGGGTGATACTTTCTTATTTTAAAGCTCATTTATAGCTTTCCTGTGAGTGTGGGCTATAGGGAGAACTATAGCTACAGTAGTGTTGGAAGTCTGGGGCCTCTCAGTCTTGGTGTTAGTTGTTGAGTCCCTGGGCTTTTCCAGGCATCATTTTCTCACTCTGTTCAGTACTGTTACTGTTATTAAATGATGGCCGTGTGGCTGTGCCAAGCTGTGGGAAGGAGCCAAAGCAAGATGGGGAGAATAGACCTTCTCATCTTGACATTCAGAATTCTTCACACTTGGCCCTTACCCCAGAGAAGCATTCTGGACACCATAGTCTTGGAATCCTGTAAGAGATTGTATGTGTATTTAAGTATGTTTCTGGGAAGAGGACTCATAGTTTACATCCAATTCTCAAGAGTCTGTAGTCCAAAAAAACCCTAGAGACTTCATCCTTAGAACATTCTCTGGCTTTAGAGTCAAAATTAACTCAGCTTGGCAAGTTACTGACCCTGAGACTTCGTTTCTGCCTTAGTAAAATGAGATAGGCCTGTGGAATATATATTCTTATCTGAAAATTAGAGCTAATAACAGTAAATATTTGATGAACACTGAATCTAAGTGCTGAGATACTTGTCTGATTCCATAGCTGCTTTATTTTTGTTAATCCTCATAACAACCCAACAAGGATGATACTGTTTATCTCCATCTTACTAGATAATGAAACAGACCCAGAGACGTTAAATGATTTACTCATGATCACACAGCATATAAGTGGCAGAGTGGGATTTGGGCTCATAACTTATGCAGAGGTTAGGTGTTAAAGTTGGTATGTAAGACAAAAACTGTTAGAGTCAACATTTCCCATTAAAATCCTTAAAATTGCCCATTAGATATATGCACTGGTTTGTCTCTTGATTACTCCAGTATAGCCAGCTTTTCCTTCATTTTTGAAATGGATTGCTTTTTCTTTATCTGAGCAACAGATGAAGTCATTGAATTAGGTTTGGAAGCCATATTGTTGGGAGAAAATTATATCTCTTTAAACCCTGAACACAAGCACATACGGTTGAATTTCTCTAAGTTATATATGTGCACAAGTATCTCCTGCCTACTAAGTGGCCAGCGTGGTGCCTGGAACACAGTGGGCGCTGAGTAACTGGAAGCCATTATTGTTCCCCAGTACACATAACTAGCCAGGCCTGTCCCTTGGCCACTTCCACTCATTGCCACCTCTCTGGTATCTTGGTCCACCACTTTCCTCACTTCTCACCCATAAGGCCCTTTCTGCTGATCTGGATCTTACCTGATTTTTCTTCCTCTATAAAATTATCTGACTCAGCGCACACTGATCTTGCCCTGGTTTATCTGATTCCCCAAGCTTTGAGAGTCTAGACTTTACAAAGGGCAGGTATGCTCCCTGGGGTTTGGCCTCTTAAACCCCATGACCCTCAGCATAGATTTGAGTCTAAAGTAGGGGTCGGTGGTGGCTGAGATGGAGGATTCTGCTACCTGGTTCTGGTTATATATAACGCATGGGTTAAATGCCCTTAGGGTATCACAGAGGCTGAGCGAGAGGCTTTCGAGCTGCTCCCAGATGATGAGCGCCAGTGTATCAAGTGCAAGACTACGTGTTTCCTGTCAGCCCTGGCCTGCTACGACTGCCCAGACGGCCTTGTCTGCCTTTCCCACATCAATGATCTCTGCAAGTGCTCCAGTAGCCGGCAGTACCTGCGGTGAGCATGGGCCTTTCTGGAGGAAGTGGGGCAAGAAGGAGGATGCAGAGCTGGGCCAGACTTGCTCTTGCCTGCCCTCTTCCTCCAGGTATCGGTATACCTTGGATGAGCTTCCTGCCATGCTGCATAAGCTGAAGGTTCGGGCTGAGTCCTTTGACACCTGGGCCAACAAAGTGCGAGTGGCCCTGGAGGTGGAGGATGGGCGGAAGCGCAGTGAGTGATGGGGGGATGGAGGGACTCCACAGGCAAGTTCTATTCCCTTTCTTCTGTACTCTGACCCTCTTTCTCTGCCTCTATTCAATACTGCCTACTCCTTGCTGCCCTCGTTTTTCTTCCAGGCCTTGAAGAACTGAGGGCACTAGAGTCTGAAGCCCGTGAGCGGAGGTTTCCTAATAGTGAGCTGCTGCAGCAACTAAAGAACTGCCTGAGTGAGGCAGAGGCTTGCGTGTCCCGAGCTCTGGGACTGGTCAGCGGCCAGGAAGCTGGGTATGACAGCATGAGGAGTTGGGGCACACATAAGGTGCTGAGGATCCAGCACCGAGGAAAAGTGCTGCAAGGGGTAGACTGTGAATACCATTTGGCAGAATGGACATCAGCAGGAAGCTGCCAGGCACAAGAGTGTGAGATGGCCTGGAAGGTGTTGGGGAGGGCAAAGAGACCAGGCCACCTAGAAAGGAGAGGGGAGCCTCCGTGATAAGAAAGCTAGAAGTGTTTATTTTTTATCAGGACCTGGAAGTGGCCTGAGAGAGAGGCTGAGGGGTTTTGTGGGCAGGGAAGAGTTATGGGAGGCTTACGGGTAAGAACAGGACAAAGATGTATAGATCTGATCCCTGCTACACAGCTTTAGAGTTCACAGTAGAGGATGGATTGCAAAGTGTAGCTCTTGTTACAACCCATTAGTTTCTAATTCTTTCCCCTCATAATATGAACATGCTCTATAATTTAAAACCTTCCCTCTAACCTGGGCAATTGGGGCAAATTTGAAATATGCGAGATCAAGGTGGACAGGTGTAGTGTGGAAAGGTGTTCGGTCTTAGCATAGACATGGAGGGAGGGCACTGGGTTTGGACCTGAAACCTCACATGTGATAATCCATAGCCCCCACAGGGTGGCTGGTCTACAGATGACCCTGGCTGAGCTCCGGGCCTTTCTGGACCAGATGAACAACCTGCCTTGTGCCATGCACCAGATTGGGGATGTCAAGGTGAGGACGCTTGGAGTGCTGATGAGGGATCAAGGGGACCAGGGGACCTGAGCAGCAGGCCACTCTTGGCTCCTTTCAAAAGCTTAAAGTGTTCAGGCAAGACAGGACACGTGTGAGAAAAGAACAGGTGGGAGGGGTGAGGCAAGGGTCTAGTGACTGCCTGTTAGAAATGGGCCTTGAGGGTCAGGTGGCATGGGTATGAATATAGGATACAGAGTCCAGGTAAGGTTTCCTGGAGGAGGGGTAGAGGAGAAGGAGGTAACAAGGGTGCTTGTTGGGCTTGGAAAGTGGAGGGAAATTCATGAAGGTGGAGGAGGAGTGAGAGGGAGAGGGCAACAGACCCCAGGGTGGTGAGCACGAGGGTTTATGTGAGGACTAAGCATAGCAATTTTTAGGGCAGGGAGGTCTCCTGGTGCCCTGAGAACAGAGCCCTCTGAAAAGTTAAATAAAGCATAGATTAATAATTATTAGTTAATTAAGAATCTCTAAGGGTGGGGCCCAGGAATCTGCATTCTTAAATTCCCCAGGGCATTCTAATGAGCAGTCAGTGTTAGGAACCCCAACTGTCCTAGGGCTTGGAGAAGGAGAGCCCAGCCCATGTTAGGCTCCTTTGCCCCAAAAGCCTGAAGGGTAAGAAGGTAGGTGGGACAAGGTTCCATCTGGTGGTGGAACCCCTCAATGGGCCCAGCTGAGGAGTTTGTTCTTCATCCTGTGTCCTGGTAGGGTATTCTGGAACAGGTGGAGGCCTACCAGGCCGAGGCTCGTGAGGCCCTGGCCTCACTGCCCTCCAGTCCAGGGCTACTGCAGTCCCTGTTGGAGAGGGGGCGGCAGCTGGGGGTGGAAGTGCCTGAGGCCCAGCAGCTCCAGCGGCAGGTGGAACAGGCGCGATGGCTGGATGAGGTGAAACGCACACTGGCCCCCTCAGCCCGAAGGGGCACCTTGGCTGTCATGCGAGGACTGTTGGTCGCGGGTGCCAGTGTAGCCCCTAGCCCTGCTGTGGATAAAGCCCAGGCCGAGCTGCAGGAGCTGCTGACCATTGCTGAACGTTGGGAGGAGAAAGCCCACCTCTGCCTGGAGGCCAGGTAGGTCCAGCTGCTGCTTCCCTTCCCTGCCCTATTCCAAACATCAAAGTTGAATGGAGACCCAGAAGATGATGCCCATGGGTGGCCTTAGGTATCACGCTCCTGTGTTACTGTATTGAGTCTCCCCTCTTTTGTTGTCTATCTTGTCGCTTTTTTAAAAAAAAAACTCTGTATACTTGAAGGCAGAGAGAGGCTGATGGAGAAGCAGAAATGGACGGATAGAGATTATCTACAAGACTAGCCCTACAGGCTAATGTGCGCATACCCAGAAGCACAAGTGATAGGCAGACGGGCAGATGTTGGTTGGTAGAAAGACCCCACACAGGGCAGTTGACAAACTGCAGTAACAGATTACACAATACAGGTTGTATATGTAGGCATTGCCAGCAGGCCAGCAGACTGGCAGACAAACAGAGGTGCAAGAGCTGTGGCAGAAGGATGAAGTTGGGTGCATGCAGTCTTGGGGAAGCAGGGACTGGCAGCTACCCTTAGGCGGAATACAAGCAAGTAGGCCCAAGTGGCAGCAGGAATAACAGACACCCAAGGGGCCCATGCAGATATATCTGGTGGTCAGGCTGGGCTTCTGGTCAGGCAGACCACATCAGACTGAGTGTTCTTTTTTTCCCTACCTTTAGGCAGAAGCATCCACCAGCCACACTTGAGGCCATAATCCGTGAAGCGGAAAACATCCCTGTTCACCTGCCCAACATCCAGGCTCTCAAGGAGGCTCTTGCTAAGGCCCGGGCCTGGATTGCTGATGTTGATGAGATCCAAGTGAGGACCCTGCCACTCCCACCCCAGGCCTTCAGTCCAGCTGGGAAGAGATGGCATATACACTGGGATGTGCTGGGTTGCTGGGATGGGTTGGGTTGGCTGGAGAGAGGAAGGGGGCATGGCATCTAGTCAGGAGGCAAAATGTGCCTGATGAGCAGGGTGAGAGGAAGAGTGTGAGGCTGGCCTGAAGGAAGAGAGGGCACTGGTTAGGATGAGATTGATGGGCCAGGGAGGCAGGTGGTATGGGACTGAGCAGGGCAGGGGCATGGAGGAGAGGAGAAGAGGCAAACCACAACAGAAGGCTGACTAGATACTTGGGGCTGAGCCAGTCAGTAGACGCCGGTGTTGTGGGAGAGAGCCAAGTGGGTGTTCCTTAGGATGACACCTATTTTTTTTAATCCCTCAAGACTGAGCCCAGTTCATCTTTCCAGCTCAGGGCCAGGCACAGAGTAAGCATCAGTAGCATTGGTAAGTTGAACTGAGCTCTCTCTCGCCCTTGTCCTTAGAATGGTGACCACTACCCCTGCCTGGATGACTTGGAGGGCCTAGTAGCTGTGGGCCGGGACCTACCTGTGGGGCTGGAGGAGCTGAGACAGCTAGAGCTACAGGTACTGACAGCGCACTCCTGGAGGGAGAAGGCCTCCAAGACCTTCCTCAAGAAAAATTCTTGCTACACGCTGCTGGAGGTGAGGCCTGGGACCTTGACCTACAGCGTCTCTTAACGCCTGCCCTGGCTTCTATGAGATGGCTCATGAGATAACATGGGTTTTGTGGGGGCACCAGGGAGGGAAGGAGAGGGCGGGGGATGTAAGGGAAGCCCAGTCATTCCCTCTCTTGTCTGCCTGCCTCAGGTTCTCTGCCCGTGTGCAGACGCCGGCTCAGACAGCACCAAGCGCAGCCGGTGGATGGAGAAGGAGCTGGGGTTGTACAAATCTGACACAGAGCTGCTGGGGCTGTCTGCGCAGGACCTCAGGGACCCAGGCTCTGTGGTAAGGAGTTTAGACACAGATGGAGAGAAGGGCTTGGTGATGATGGAGTGTCTGAGCTGGGTGGCCATGAGCAGACCGCTTGTCCCCTGAGCCTCAATTCTCCTGGTTTGGGAATGGGGGTGTTAAGGGGGGGGTCCAGAGAAGGGAAGGGGTAGGCTGCTGACCCACTTTGCTCCTGTCCTGGGTATGGCAGATCGTGGCCTTCAAAGAGGGGGAACAGAAGGAGAAGGAGGGTATCCTGCAGCTGCGTCGCACCAATTCGGCCAAGCCCAGTCCACTGGCATCATCGACCACGGCCTCCTCTACAACCTCTATCTGTGTGTGTGGGCAGGTGCCGGCTGGGGCGGGAGCTCTGCAGTGTGACCTGTGTCAGGACTGGTTCCATGGGCGGTGTGTGTCAGTGCCTCGCCTCCTCAGCTCTCCGAGGCCCAGTCCCACCTCATCCCCACTGCTGGCCTGGTGGGAATGGGACACCAAATTCCTGTGTCCACTGTGTATGCGCTCAAGGCGCCCGCGCCTGGAGACCATCCTGGCACTGCTGGTAGCCCTGCAGAGACTGCCTGTGCGGCTGCCCGAGGGCGAGGCCCTGCAGTGCCTCACAGAGAGGGCCATCAGCTGGCAAGGCCGCGCCAGGCAGGCTCTGGCCTCTGAAGATGTGACTGCTCTGTTGGGACGGCTGGCTGAGCTCCGCCAACGGCTACAGGCTGAACCTAGACCTGAGGAGCCTCCCAACTACCCTGCAGCCCCTGCTTCTGACCCCCTCAGAGAGGGCAGTGGCAAGGATATGCCTAAGGTGAGCTACTCAGTCCAGCTCTTGTCCTCAGATTCTTGTCTCCTAGCCCCTACCCCAGTTTAGGCTCGGCCCTGCCCCTTGTTCTCCAATTTTCAGTTTTCTTTGGACCAGCCTTCCTACTCCATTCTGCATCTGTCCAGATTCCTAGACTCTGCTCCCTGCTGGCAGCCTATGTCTTCCCTCCTCCTCCAGAAGGCAGAGGGTCTCAAGTTTGGGGTTGGCGGAGGAGGAATAGGGCCTGGTTCTTCAGTTCAGTTGCCCCTACCTATTCTTGCTCTCCTCCGCAGGTCCAGGGCTTACTGGAGAATGGAGACAGTGTGACCAGTCCTGAGAAGGTAGCCCCGGAGGAGGGCTCAGGTAAGAGAGGTAGGTCTAGGTGTGGTGTGGGTAGGCTGTTGACTGCACATCACCAGAGTGACCCATGTAGTCCTCAGCTTTGTTGTAGTGGTGGGGATAAGACCAAGGGCAGCCTCTAACGCCGCTTGTTCCTGCAACCTCCTAGATCTGGAGCTGCTGTCCTCGCTGTTGCCACAGTTGACTGGCCCTGTGTTGGAACTGCCTGAGGCAACCCGGGCCCCCTTGGAGGAGCTCATGATGGAGGGGGACCTGCTCGAGGTGACCCTGGATGAGAACCACAGCATCTGGCAGCTGCTGCAGGCTGGACAGCCCCCAGACCTGGAGAGGATCCGCACACTTCTGGAGGTGAGGAGAGGGGTCATGGGCCGGGCCAGGAGGTCAGGCCGAGTAGGGAGCCCAGGCCTGACCACTGGCCCACAACCTGTCTTTCTGCCTATCTGTAATCACAGCTGGAGAAGGCAGAGCGTCACGGGAGTCGGGCTCGGGGCCGGGCCCTGGAGAGGCGGCGGCGGCGGAAGGTGGATCGGGGTGGGGAGGGCGATGACCCAGCCCGAGAGGAGCTAGAGCCAAAGAGGGTACGGAGCTCAGGGCCAGAGGCTGAGGAGGTCCAGGAGGAGGAAGAGCTGGAGGAGGAGACTGGGGGTGAGGGCCCCCCTGCACCCATCCCCACCACTGGCAGCCCCAGCACCCAGGAGAACCAGAATGGCTTGGAACCGGCGGAAGGGACCACTTCAGGCCCCTCGGCCCCTTTCTCCACTCTGACTCCCCGGCTGCATCTGCCCTGCCCACAGCAGCCGCCTCAGCAACAGTTGTGACAGTGGCTGAGCCTAGCACAGACCCTGACAGAGACCCCCCCTCGGCCTCAAGGATCCTCTTTCTGACCATCAAGCCTGCTTCTTGGCGGGGTGGGCGGGTAGGGGGGTGGCCATCCCCGCTACCAGCCCACCCCTGAGTCCCTTGACTTTTGTATTCTGACTCCAAGGTATTGTTCAGACCTCAGCTCCTGGGGGCCGGCCCCTGGAGTCTTCCCTCCCTGGTAGCCTCTAACCAGCATTCCCAGACACCTGAGGCAGATAGATGGATGGGCTGGTGGGCAGGGGGGTGGCTGGGGCTGGGCCATCACCATTCCAGAGACAAGGCCAGTGTATATGCAAACTGGGGGACTCTCCTCCCTTCTCTCCCCAGTTCTGGTCCTGGCCAGGCCATGCTACACTAACCCCTGCCCCCACTCTCCTCTCCTTTTCCTTCCTTCCTACCCCCTTCTCCCTCTGCCTTCCCCTGACCGTTCCACCCAGGAGGAGGAAACTTCACATAGCCGTGCTCACAGTTTTTTATTTTAAAGGAATTTGGCTGGGGAGCTGAACAGGGCTCCCTGTGATCTGAAGAAAGCTTTTGGTGCTTGTCCTCACAACCACCTCAGTCCTCCCTCCCTGTCCTCCCCTGTCTCCTTTCCTCCTCCTGGGTTCATGTTGTAATAAAAGAAGATTGTTGGTGTGTAATTAATTTGTTCAAAAGGAAAAAAAAAGCAAAACAAGAAACTTGGTTCCAACTGAAGCCTATTTTAATTTTATTTTATTATTTTCCTCTTGTTAGAAATAAAACCCTTAGAAACATTTTTTGGAAACATGTTTCTGAAGTGCATTTCTCTTAGACGGGGAAGACAGTGCTTCCATCACCAGTCAGTGGAGCAGCTGTAGTGCTGGCAGGAGCACTAGGGCTGAAGCCAGGGAGCTCTGGGTTCTGAAATCAGGTTCCACCAGCTTCTTAACCTTGGGCAAGACATTCGGATCCTCCCCCGACTCTAACCCCAAGCCACTTTCCCTCAAGTCCAAACAGATGGGCTCGGGCCCCCTCACCCAAACTCCTACACTACAGCCTCCCCCAGTTGATGCCCTCCAGTTTATCCTCCTCAAGCTCCCAAAGGGATTTTTTTTTTTAATGGCTTTATTGAGATATAATTTACATACCATAAAATTCACTTGTTTGAAATGTACAATTCAGTGATTTGGGGGGTTTCTAAAGTGTAGATCTGATTATATACTGCTTAAAGCCTTCCATGATGCTTTATTGCCCTTAAGATTATACATAGAATCTCGTTCTTTCTAGAATGTTTTCCTGTCTAACCCATATACTGCATAATTCCCTGATTTTTCTCCACAGGTTATGCCCCTGATGAATGGGGACTAAAGCTCAGATGTGTGGTCATTTGCAACCCCTGAGTTAACTTTTTTAAGACAGCTTATTGAGATATAATGTACATACCATACAGTTCACCCACTTAAAAGTATACAGTTAAATAGCTTTTAGTATATTCAGAGTTGTGCAGCCATCATTCCAAAAAAAAAAAAAAAATTTAGAACATTTTCATCACTGCAGAAAGAAACTCCATATCCCTTAGGCATCCTTTACCCCTCATCCCATTTGCCTATTCTGGACGTTTTACATAAATGGAATCGTATAATATGTGATCCTTTGTGTCTAGCTTCTTTCACTTAGCAAAGTGGTTTCAAGCCCATTAATGGTCCCATAGTATTTGGAAAGATCTCCCTTCTGAGTCCCAAAGTCTTTAAGATAAGGGTGCTGGACTAAATCAGGGACCATCAACAGATTGTTTACATGTTTTTGTGGGTGTTTGCATGCATGTGTTTTTCTGACAAGAAGACTAACCAGCTTGTATCAGATTGATAAAGGGATCCTTGACCCTTCAAAGGCTAAGAACCATTCTTTGTGGTCTTGAGTGTTCTGTGTTTGGAGTCTGCCCATGATATGAGGATATAAAGGAGGAAGCAAGAGCATGGAAGCCCTAAGCCAGTCAGCTTCCCATCATGCCTGCCTCAAGGGCTTTCCGTCCTCTCAAGGGGCTGTGAGGAGGCTAAAGGCTGGGTCCTGATCCCTAGCCCAGGAGCTTAGCACACTGCCACTCTTATTTTGCTTTCTCATCTGAACGTTCATGGGTTTCATTCCCCCTTCCCAATATTTGCAGTTGATGGGAACCTAGTGGTAAATAAGAAAGCCCGCCCTCTTCTGGCAGCTTTGATTGGTGGGAAGGTCTGGCTAAGCCCTGTTTCATCTAGTCTTCCAGTTGGGACCCTAGGCTATACAAGTAAGGAGAGAGACGAGTCCGTGGACAACCCTGTCAGGTCCAGTTTGACCCTAGGTCTCAGTCCAGGGGAAAAGGCTGACCTTTTGGCTGGAATTGATCATGAAAAGGGGGTTGGAGGAGCTGACAGGAGAGATGAGTGTGAGAGCTGGGATGGGCAGGAAGGGGCTCAATCTCAGCACTTAACTACCACTCCCAAGGCAGTCAGCCACAGGAAGAAGTGTCCAGACAGGAGAGGAAGAGATGGTGCCTACAACCTGAAGCAACTCCCAGGTTAGAGAACTGCTTGGCCCAGGACGGGGGCCTCCCTGGTATAGGCCCATCCTTCACCAGTTTTCAGACAGCCTTTACCATGTTGGCACGTCTGTATCCCATCCCTCACACATTGTCTCCTTCACAGCAGACATGCATTCCATGAACTCTGCGGGAGAGGCCCTGGCCATCATCCTGCAAGACCCAGATCAAATCTAACCTCTTCCAGAGAGCTTTCTCTGGTTCCAAATCTGCCCTCTTTCCCAGACACTCCCCTAGAAAGGGAGGGGGACTGGCTCAGGGGATCCCCTCCCCCTCAGATAAGGGGCTGGGGAGAATGAGGTCAGGGAAGCAGTGGGTATCTTCTCACCTCAAAGTCATTTTCTATTACAGAGATATCACCTAGCTGCCGAGTCCTCCCAAATGTTGCCACATCCCTCAGGATGGCTTCTGAATCTGCAGATGACAAGGGGATGGGAAGAGACATCACTTCTATTAAGGACTTTACCCAAACTCTTCCTTCAGGCCCAACTGAACCCTTCTTCTCCTTCTCCTTAGTGCCTCCACCTGTGCCTTACATGGTGTCTGAAACACTCTTAAGATTAATAGGTCTGTCTCTTCTCCCACCCCCAAGCTCTGGAGCTTCTGGAGGGAAGGCAAGGCCCAGGCCTCAGTCTGTCTCCACTTCCAGGCCAAAGGCCTGCAGTCTAGTTGTAGAAGGAGGTAGGAGCATCAGTTGGAGCTCCACACTGTGCATACGACTCTGTTTCCTTTGCATTGCAGAGTCCAGTGGTACAGGATACCACCCCTTGGGAGTGGCGCCTGAGGTCTGAGGTACATGGTCAGTGGGTCCTTGAAGGGGCAGACACTAACCATGCTTCCCAGAAGACCTGAAATTGTGATGGGAGAAGAGGGGTTAGGAAGCAGAGGAACAGGGTTCTTGCCCCTGGGCACTCACATGAAAGGAAGGGGAACAGCCCCTTGTGAACCTCCACCTGGGTGCTCAGCTTCATGTGAGATATTTCACAAAGTCCCCAACAGACACAGGAAACAGACCCCTAGGAAAACAGGCCTCACCTAGGCATATCAGCCTGGCAGAGCTGGGATTTTCACCAAATCTTTGTGACCCTAAGGCCTGTGCTAGACAGAAGGGGTCCAAAGTAATCAGCCTGCCATCAGGAAATAGTTCACAGTGGGAGCTCAGTGTTGATCTCTGCTGTTGGTAGGTTGGGAATTCAGCAGTGCTAGGGCCACAGTGGCCTTGGTAGGTTAGAAGATCATATTGTCGAGGTACATAACCTCCATGCCTATCTCTATTGGTTATATATTTGCTACATAACAAATTACCTCAAAAACAGTGGCTTAAAACAACGTTTTATCTCACAGTCCCTGTGGTTAGGAATCTGGGCTCAACTTAGCTGAGTTTCTATTTCAGGGTCTCACAGCCAGCAAGGTGTGAGCTAGGGCTACAGTCATCTCAAGGCTTGACTGGGGAAGGATCTACTTTCAAGCTGACTCATGTGGCTGTTGGCATATTCAGTCTTGCTGGCTGTTGGCTGGGGGTCACTCTCAGGTTCCTTGCCATGTGCACCTTTTCATAGGGTGGCTCACAATATGGCAGCTTGCTTCATCACAGCAATCAAGTAAGATGAGCTAGAGATAGAAGGAGAGTGCCCACATGCCAGACAGAACTCATAGTCTTTATAACCTAATTTCAGATGTGACGTCCCATCACTTTTGCAATATTCTATTCGTTAGAAGTCAGTCAGTTACTGCCGGGCACAGTGGCTCACGCCTGTAATCCCAGCACTTTGGGAGGCCGAGACGGGCGGATCACCTGAGGTCAGGAGTTCGAGACCAACCTGACCAACATGGAGAAACCCCATCTCTACTAAAAATACAAAATTAGCTGGGTGTCGTCGTGCATGCCTGTAATTCCAGCTACTCAGGAGGCTGAGGCAGGAGAATTGCTTGAACCCGGGAGGCAGAGGTTGCGGTGAGCCAAGATCGCGCCATTGCACTCCAGCCTGGGCAACAAGCGCAAACTCCGTCTCAAAAAAAAAAAAAAAAAAGAAAAGTAGGTCAGTTACTAGGTCCAGGCCACGCTCAATGGGAGGGGATTACACAAAGGTGTGAATACCAGGAGGTGGGGGGTCCTTGGGGGTCATCTTGGAGACTGACTACTATAGTTTTCCACTGGTCCTGGTGATTCATGTTGCCTCCACATGCAAAATGCATTCATCACTTCCCAAAGTCTCTAAAAGTCTCATCCAATTACAGCATTGCCCCAAAATCCAGAACATCTAAATCAGGTCCATATATGAAAGAGGCTCTTTGAGTATGGCTTCTTAACTACTATTTTTCTCCATCTTTAGATTTGTGAGACAATTTTTTTTTGGTAAAAAATTATTTTTTGGCCGGGTGCGGTGGCTCACGCCTGTAATCCCAGCACTTTGGGAGGCCGAAGTGGGCAAATCAGGAGGTCAGGAGATCGAGACCATCCTGGCTAACACGGTGAAACCCCGTCTCTACTAAAAATACGAAAAATTAGCCGGGAGTGGTGGCGGGCGCCTGGAGGCTGAGGCAAGAGAATAGCTTGAACCCGGGAGACGGAGCTTGTAGTGAGCCAAGATCACGCCACCGCACTCCAGCCTGGGCTACAGAGCAAGACTCCGTCTCCAAAAAAAAAAAAAAAAAAAGAAAATTATTTTTTATTTTTATTTTGTTGTAGAGACGAGATCTTACTATATTGCCCAGACTGTTCGCAAACTCCTGGGCTCAGACAATCCTTCCACCTTGGCCTCCCAAAGTTCTGGGATTACAGGCGTGAGCCACCGTGCCCGGCTGATTTGTGAGACTTAAGAGGCACGTTGTCTGTCCCCAACACACCCAACGTACAATGGTGGAATAGCCATAGGACAACTACTACAGACATTCTGGTTCAAAAAGAGGGGAAATGGGAGACAAAGGAGTTACTGGTCTATAACAACTCTGAAATCCAGCTGGGAAAATGGAAGTTTCATGATTAGATGTCAAGGCCTGGGAATAATATTCTAAGGCTCTGCCCTCTGACCTCTTGGTTTTACCCTCTGTACCTTCCTTTTTCATGAAAGGCAGCACATGTTTGCAGCTGAACAGTTTCCCCAGTTTGCTTCCTGCCAGTAGAATTTTGGGGGTCCAGTGGCTTTTTTTCATTTTGTCCTGTCTGTAATCAGCTGCCACCAAGAAATAGTTCCACAGTGGGGCTTGGGTTACTGTTCTGTTGGCAGGTTGGGCACTCAGCAGTGGCTTATAGCCAGATTGGTCTTGGTGGAAGTCCATATTGTGGAGTCCATGCATAACCTCCATGCCTGCCACCATGGCCATTTTGTTCAGGAATCCACTGGGCAAAGAAAAAGGTGACAGATAAGAGGCTGACTGACATCACAGAACAGGACACCTACCTGTCTACTTGATTGAGCTCCTCTTCTGCAGTGGACTCTCTCTGGTGCTTATGTGGGACATGAATATCTCTGCCCATTGCAAGAGGGACAGCCATATGCTCTTCCTCAGACCTCGCCAATAATATTTCAGTCCTGTTATTTCCAAGTCCTTCACCATTTAGCCGAATCATTAACAACTACTCATGAAACAGTGGAAACCTATCTATACCTCTGACCAGCTATGTGACCTGGCAGTTGTTCTACTGGGAGAATTTCCCTTCTCACTGTCCTTCAGGATCAACCCTAAGTAGGGCTGTAACACTACAGCTAGCTACTTCAGCAGGGCCAGCATATCATGCAGGGCTATGTATAAACCAAGCTGGAATAGAATATTGTATCCCTTAGTCACCTGGTCACAGGGAATTCCCCATGAGGCTTCAGGTGTGGGTGAGAGAGGGATGGCAGTACAGCAGATGGGAGTATGATTCACTTGCTCAGGCAGCTTATTCATCATCTAGGCCTGCTTGTGTAACTATTCCATTCGGTGGTGGAGTGCTACTGCACGTAGATAACTTCATGGCTTGATGAGACAGTTAACACACAACTCACCATGGGGAGCTCAGCTTGCCTGGGTCACTTGGAGTCCTATGTTCAGCCAATCATTCACAAAATAGACCCACTTTTCCATTTTTATTTTTCTCTGCTGGGACTTCTGTTATCACGATATTGCCACCTCCAATTTTATTCCCCATTTCTTGAGTCTTTAACTTGCTCTTCAGCTATAGTCCTCCTCCCCTTTATGCCATCTATACTGTGTAGATTCCAATAGTACATCCAAGAACTGGAGAAATCACCACAGGATTTCTTCTGGGCCCAGTGTAAGACTCAGATCAAAATTTCATGTATAACCCCATCCCACTCTGATGGATGGGCCGCAGCGGCAATCTGGATCACCAGAGATTGACATTAATTCAGAACCAATATCCAGTCTATTTCAAAGGCCCGGATATTTCCCTGTCCCCAGTGTACAATGACTGTGGCTGCAGGTCTCTGTGAGGAAAGCAAGGAGGGAGATTTTGCCATACATACTTGTGAAAAGTGTAGCAAGGTCCTTCTTCAGATGGACCCTCCCCTTCATTCAAGGGGCTCTGGTCTACGAACTCGGGAAGAGGCTGGGATGCCACATTTTTGAGGACAAGATCAGGCTTCCATTTTCCAGAGTAGAAGATTTTTGGGGTTATATAACAACTAGGACTTTATCATCAGGCTACCTATTTTGGTCCTAGGGAAACTATCCTTAATTATCCACTGTTATACAAACTTCCACAGGTCAAACCTGATTATTGCTACGGCTCTGCTATCCGTTATAAGAACCAGACCCAACTTCTCTTTGGAGATGAACCTATCACCTCCATTGAAATCAGGAAGCCCATTCATGATTTCTCACCATGACCCTCACCTGCAGAAATAAATCACTGCAATGCTTTTTAATACTGGTACTCATTCATGTACTAGTTAAGGTAAAGCTAGCTCCTGGGACAGAAAAAAATTTTCTGAGATTTAAGACAAGTTTACTTCTTGCTTCTGTTGTATTCCAAAACAGGTGTTAATAATTGAGTTTCCCTCTTCTAAGTGATGATTCAGAGGCCTAGGCACTTTCTGTCTAGAAGGTCTGCCATCTTCAAAACATGGTCATCATTGTATTTATTGTCATCTCCATTCTAAATAGCCAGAAGAGGAAAAGACCATGTGGGAGGTTTCTATGAGCCGGATGTAGCACACATCACTTCTCATATTCCCTTAGCTAGCACCCAGACAATGGGCATACCCAATTGTAAGGGACACTGACAAATGTAGTATAAATCTGTCCCTAGGAGGAAGAGGAAACAAGTTTAATGACCACTTAGCTAGTCTCTACCACAGCGTATTTCTCAAAGTCCTGTGAAAGGAATGTCAATGTCCACATAGTCAAAAGGGTGAGTTGAATGTGTTACATATGACTAATTGATTCCAACATTCTTATTGCCCTAAACGATGGATTCCCCTGCTTACGCTGTACCATGGTATTTCTGGCATCTTAACCTCATTTAACACAAGCTACTATTGAGTAGAGGTTTTGGTCAATCAATAGAACAATTTTTAGAAATACTCCTAGCTGCTTCAGCTAACAAAGTACATCCAGGATTGCTAATGAGTGTACCCATACTGAAAAGTTTGGCCCTACCCAAACCAGATAAAGACATCACAAGAAAATAAAATTACAGACAAATATCCTTTATGAATATAGATGCAAAATCCCCAACAAAATACTAGCAAACTAAATCCAACAGCATATTAAAAGTAGGATACGTCTTGGCCAAGTGGGATTTATCTTAGGAATGCAAGAATGGTTCAATATAAGAAAATCGATCAAAGTAATAACATCCATTAACAGAACAAAGGAAAAGAAACACATGATCATCTCACTTGATGCAGAAAAGGCATTTCAGGCTGGCTGTGGTAGCCAACACTTATAATCCCAGCACTTTGGGAGGCTGAGGTGGGAGGACTGCTTGAAGCCAGGAGTTTGAGACCAGCTTAGGCAACATAGCAAGACCCCATCTCTACAAAAAAATTTTAAAAATTAGCTGGGCATGGTGATGTGTGTCTGTACTCCCAGCTACACGGGAGGCTAAGGAAGGAGGCTCCCTTGAGTCCAGGAGTTTGAGGCTGTAGTGAGCTATGATCATGCCACTGCACTCCAGCCTAGGTGACAGAATGAGACCTCATTTCTCTTAAAAAAATAAAAAAGGCATAGAGCTAATAAATTCAGCAAAGTTGCAAGGTGCAAGATCAACACATAAAAAGCAGTTGTGCTTTTGTACACTAGCAATGAGCAATCCAAAATGAAGTTAAGAAAACAATTCAATTTACAATAGCATCTAAAAGAATAAAATATCTAGGAATAAATTTAATCAAGGAGGAGAAAGACTTGTACATTGAAAACCATGAAACATTGATGAAAGAAATTAAAGATCTAAAGAAATGGAAAGGCATCTCATATTCATAGATTGGAAGACTTAATACTGATAAGATGTTGATACTGGCCAAAGTGATCTACAGATTCAACACAGTCCTTATGAAAATTCCAACAGCCTTTTTGCAGAAATGAAAAAGCTAGCTCGGTGTGGTTGCTCATGCCTATAATCCCAGCACTTTGGGAGGCTGAGGCGGGCGGATCACGAGGTCAGGAGTTCGAGGCTAGCCTGGCCAACATGGTGAAACCCCATATCTACTAAAAATAACTTTAAAAAATTATCCGGGCATGGTAATCCATGCCTGTAATCCCAGCTACTCGGGAGGCTGAGGCAGGAGAATTGCTTGAACCTGGGAGGTGGAGGTTGCAGTGAGCTGAGATCGCGCCACTGCACTCCAGCCTGGGTGACAGAGTGAGACTCTGTCTCAAAAAAAAAAAAAAAATGAAAAAGCTGATCCTCAAATTCATATGGAATTACAAGGGGCCATGAATAGCCAGAACAATCTTAGAAAAAAAAGAACAAAGTCAAATGGCCAATTGATTTTTTTTTTTTTTCAAGACACAGTCCTGCTCTGTTGCCCAGGCTGGAGTGCGGTGGCATAATCTTGGCTCACTGCAGCCTCAAACTCCTGGGCTCAAATGATCCTCCTACCTCAGCATCCCAAGTAGGTGGGATTTAAAAGGCATGTGCCACTACACCCAGCTAATTTTTTTTTTTTTTTGTAGAGACAGGGTCTCACTCTTGCCCAGACTGGCCTCAAACTCCTGGGCTCAAGCAGTCCTCCCACCTCAGTCTCCCAAAAATGTTGGGATTACAGATGTGAGCCACTGTGCTCAGCCACCAATTGATTTTTTTACAAGAGTGCCGAGTCCATTCAATGAGGGGAGAGATTAGTCTCTTCAACAGATGGTGCTGGGACAACTGGATTTTCACATGAAAAAGTATGAAGTTGGATGCCCACTTCACACCATATACCATTAACTCAAAATGGACTAATGACCTAAATTTAAGTCCTAAAACCATAAAACTGGAGGAAAACATAGGAGTTAATGTTCATGACCTTGGATGTGGCAACAGTCTTAGGTGTGACACTACAAGCATGAGCAACAACAGAAAAAAACAGATAAATTGGACTTCATCAGAATTGAAAATTTTGTGCATCAAAGGACATCAAGAAAGCGAAAAGACAGCCTACAGAATAAGATAACATATTTGCAATCATATATCTGATAAGGATTTACTATGCAGAATGTACAAACAAACAACTCCTACAACTCAACAACAAAAAGACAAGCAATTCAATTTAAAAATGGGCAAAGGAGGCCAGGCGCGGTGGCTTACGCCTGTAATCCCAGCACTCTGAGAAGCCGAGGTGGGTGGATCACCTGAGGTCAGGAATTCAAGGCCAGCCTGGCCAACATGGTGAAACCCATCTCTACTAAAAATACAAAAATTAGCTGGGCGTGGTGGCATGTGCCTGTAATCCCAGCTACTTGGGAGGCTGAGGCAGGAGAATCACTTGAACCTGGGAGGTGGCAGCTGCAGTGAGCTGAGATCACGCCACTGCATTCCAGCCTGGGCAACAGAGCAAGACTGTCTCAAAAAAAAAAAAAAAAAAAAAAAAAAAAAAAAAAAAAAGGCACAGGATCATGTCTTTGTGATTAGGAAGAAAAAAAAATGGGCAAAGGACTTGAATAGATATTTCTCCCAAGATATAAAAATGGCCAAGAAGCACATGAAAAGATGCTCAACATCATTAGTTATTAGGGAAATGCAGATCAGTTACCACTTCATACCCATTAGTATGGCTATAATAATAATAATAATCAGAAAATAATAAGTATTGGAGAGGATGGGGAGAAATTGGAGTCCTGGTACAGAGAATTATCATATGACCCAGCAATTCCACTCCTAAGAATATAGCCAAAAGAACTGAAAACAAGGAGTCAAAACAGATATTTCTGAACCAGCGTTCTTTGCATCATTATTAATAGCCAAAAGGTAAAAACAACCCAAGTGTCCATCAACAGATAACTGTATAAACAAAATGCAGTATATACAAATACTGGAATATTATTCAGCCATAAAAGGAATAAAGGTTGGGCACATGCTACAACATGGATGAACCTTGAAACAATTATTCTAGCTGGGTGTGGTGGCTCACACCTGTAGTCCCACCTACTCAGGAGGCTGAGGTGGGAGGATCACCTGAGCCCAGCTGGGGAGGTTGAAGCTGCAGTGAGCCGTGATTGCTCACTGCACCCCAGCCTGGATGACAGAGTGAGACCCTGTCTCAAAGAAAATATTATTCTAAGTGAAATAATCCAGACACAAAAGGACAAATATTGTATGATTCCACTTAAATGAAATTATCTGGACTAGGCAAATTCATAGAGACAGAAAGTAGGTTAGAGATTACCAGAGGCTGCAGGTAATAGGGAAATGATTGCTTAATGGGTATAGAGTTTCTGTTTGGGGTGATGAAAGAGTTTTGGCACTAGATACTGTAGTAGTGATGGTTACCCAACATTGTGAATGTAATCAATGCCGTCTAATTGTACACTCAAAAATGGTTAAAGTGGATTTTTGTTTTGTTTTGTTTTCTTGAGGTGGAGTCTCAACTCTATCACCCGGGCTGAAGTGCAGTGCTGTGATCTCGGCTCACTGCAACCTCTACCTCCTGGGTCCAAGCAATTCTCTTGCCTCACAGCCTCCTGAGTAGCTGGGATTACAGGTGCCCACCATCACGCCTGGCTAATTTTTGTATTTTTAGTAGAGACGGGTTTTCACCATGTTGGCTGGGCTGGTCTCGAACTCCTGACCTCAGGTGATCTACCCCCCTCGGCCTCCCAAAGTGCTAGGATTACAGGCATGAGCCACCACGCCCTTCCAGAAATTTTTATGTTATATATAGTTTACCACAATGAAAAAGTTTGGCCCAGCCAGGCACAGTGGCTCACACCTGTAATCCCAGCACTTTGGGAGGCTAAGGCGGGCGGATCACCTGAGGTTGGGAGTTCGAGACCAGCCTGACCAACATGGAGAAACCTGTCTCTACTAAAAATACAAAATTAGTCAGGCCTGGTGGTGGATGCCTGTAATCCCAGCTACTTCGGAGGCCGAGGCAGGAGAATCACTTGAAACCGGGAGGCAGAGGTTGTGGTAAGCCGAGATCAAGCCATTGCACTCCAGCCTGGGCAACAAGAGTGAAACTCCGTATCAAAAAAAAAAAAAAAAAGGGCCGGGCGCGGTGGCTCACGCTTGTAATCCCAGCACTTTGGGAGGCCGAGGCGGACAGATCACGAGGTCAGGAGATCGAGACCACGGTGAAACTCCGTCTCTACTAAAAATACAAAAAAAAATTAGCCGGGCGTGGTGGCGGGTGCCTGTAGTCCCAGCTCCTCGGAGAGGCTGAGGCAGGAGAATGGCGTGAACTCGCGAGGCGGAGCTTGCAGTGAGCCGAGATCGTGCCACTGCACTCCAGCCTGGGCGACAGAGCGAGACTCCGTCTCAAAACAAAACAAAACAAAACAAAAAAAAGGGTGGCTCATGCCTGTAATCCCAGCATTTTGGGAGGCCGAGGCGGGCTAATCATGAGGTCAGGAGATCGAGACCATCCTGGCTAACACAGTGAAACCCTGTCTCTGCTAAAAATACAAAAAATTAGCCAGGCGTAGTGGTGGGCACCTGTAGTCCCAGCTACTCGGGAGGCTGAGGCAGGAGAATGGCGTGAACCCAGGAGGCGGAGCTTGCAGTGAGCTGAGATCGCTCCACTGCACTCCAGCCTGGGAGACAGAGCGAGACTCCGTCTCAAAAAAAAAAAAAAGTTTGGCCCAATCAAAAATTACACTTCTTTTTCCCTGATCTACCATCCATAGAATCAGTTCTCACATATTATGGAGGTTTCTTTTTTCTTTTCTTTTTTTTTTTTTTTTTTTGAGACATGGTCTCACTCTGTCACCCATATTATGGAGGTTTCTGCCAGTATAAATTAGCTACATCTTATCATTTGTGTGTGTGTGTGTTTTCTCCTCATAGGTTTGACTTTACTTCCTGGGACATACAGGAATCTGAATTCAGTAATGGGTCTGGAGGCAGCAAGAGATGATACGGGTGGATCTTGAAAAGATTAGCCTAACAGTGAGAGGGTCCCCAAGTCAGGCAGGACCAGCCCCACAGACTGGGGAAGAAGGGCTGCTTCTGCTGTCAAGGGAAACTCAGTGAGGGTTGGGGTTTAGGGTGCTCAGATCTATCGAAATCAATCCTGATGTTCCTATTCCTATTCTCAAGGTCCCATTGTTCCCTAATCAGTAGCCATGTTTTTGCATACGAGACCTGGAGATCCTATGAATTCAACCTGCGTTGTAATTCAGCAACCTGCAGGATTTGGTTTTATGTCTGATTTCAGGCTACATCAGTCCTGTGCCTGGAAGAGAGAAAAAGATTACTTAAAAAAAAATATATGTATACATATATATACATATGTAGATACATATATATACGTATGTAGATACATATATATATGTATATATATATATACGTATATATACATATATATATAGGCTAGGCGCAGTGGCTCACACCTCTAATCCCAGCACTTTGGAAGGCCGAGGCAGGTGGATCACTTGAGGCCAGGAGTTCAACACCAGTCTGGCCCACATGGTGAAATCCCTCCTCTACTAAAAATACAAAAATTTCTGAGGCGGGCGGATCACAAGGTCAGGAGATCGAGACCATCCTGGCTAACATGGTGAAACCCCATCTCTACTAAAAATACAAAAAATTAGCTGGGCGAGGTGGTGGGCGCCTGTAGTCCCAGCTAATCGGGAGGCTGAAGCAGGAGAATGGGGTGAACCCCCGGGGGACGGAGCCTGCAGCGAGCTGAGATCACACCACTGCACTTCAGCCTGGGCGACAGCGAGACTCCATCTCAAAAAAAAAAAAAAAAAAATTAGCCGGGTGTGGTGGTGGTAATTCCAGCTACTTGGGTGGCTGAGGCAAGAGAATCGCTTGAACCGGGGAGGCAGAGGTTGCAGTGAGCTGAAATCACGTCACTGCCCTTAAGCCTGGGTGACAGAGTGAGACTCTATTTCTTTGAGCAGTTTTAGGTCCACAGCAAAATTGAGTGGAAAGTATGTATCCCATATACCCCCTGCTCCTACACAGGCACAGCTTCCCCCACTATCAACATCCCCAGCAGAGTGGTACATTCGTTATAGTCAATACATTGGCACATAATTGGTCAAGTACATAGCTTACATTAAGGTTCACTCTTGGTGCTGTACACTCTATGGGTTTTGACAAATGTATAATGACATGTATCCACCATTATAGTATCATACAGAGTAGTTTCATTGCCCTAAAAATCCTCTGTGTTCCACCTATTCATACTTCCCTCCCATAACTCCTAGCAACCTCTAATTTTTTTTTACTGTCTCCATAGTTTTACCTATTCCAGAATGTTATTTAGGAATCATATAGTATATAGCCTTTTCAGATTGCCTTCTTTCGCTTATTAATATGCATTTAAGATTCTTCCATGACTCTTGGTGGCTTGATAGCTCATTTATCTTTATTGCTGAATAACATTCTGTTGTCTGGATGTACCACATTTTATCCATTTACTTACTGAAGGGCATTTTGGTTTCTTCCAAGTTTGGGCAGTTGTGAATAAATCGGCTATAAATATCCATTGCAGGTTTTTATGTAGTTGTAAGTTTTCAAATCACTTGGGCAAATACAAAAGAGTGTGATTGCTGAATGGTAAGGTAAGAATATGTTTAGTTTTGTAAGAACCTACCAAACTGTCTTCCAAAGTGGCTGAACCATTTTGCATTCCCACCAGCAATGAATGAGAGTTCCTGTTGCTCCACATCCTCATCAGCATTTGGTATTGTCGGTGTCCTGGATTTTGGCCATACTAATAGGTATGTGGTGGTATCTCCGTGTATTAATTTGCAAACCCTAACGACATATGATGTGGAGCATCTTTTAACATGCTTATTTGCCATCTGTATATCTTTTTTGGTGAGGTGTCTGTTCAGGTCTTCTGCCCTTTTTCTTTCTATGAGTTGGGGTATTGCTGTGCTGCCCAGGCTCATCTCAAACTCCTCAGTCAAATGATCCTCCTGCCTCAGCCTCCCAAGTAGCTGGGACTACATGCATGTGCCACCATGCCAGGCTTCTTTTGCCTGTTTTTAAATCGGGATGTTCCTTTTCTTATTGTTGAGTTTTAAGAGTTATTTATGTGTCTTAAAGATCCTTTATCAGATATGTCTTTTGCAAATACTTTATACCAGTCTATAGTTTGTTTTCTCATTCTCTTGACCGTGTCTTTTTTTTTTTTTTGGAGAGGGAGTCTCACTCTGTCACCTAGGCTGGAGTGCAATGGCACGATCTCGGCTCACTGCGACCTCTGCCTCCCTGGTTCAAGCCATTCTCCTGCCTCAGCCTCCCAAGTAGCTGAGATTAGGTGCCCATCACCACGCCCAGCTAATTTTTGAATTTTTTTTTTTTTTTTTTGAGACGGAGTTTTGTTCTTGTCACCCAGGCTGGAGTGCAATGGCGCGATCCTGGCTCACTGCAACCTCCGCCTCCCAGATTAAAGTGATTCTCTTGCCTCAGCCTCCCAAGTAGATGGGACTATAGGCACCTGCCACCATGCCTGGCTAATTTTTGTATTTTGTTAGAGACGAGGTTTCACCATGTTGGCCAGGCTGGTCTTGAACTCCTGACCTCGGGTGATCCACCCGCCTCAGCCTCACAAAGTGCTGGGATTACAGGCGTGAGCCACCACCCCCGGATTTAATTTTTGTGTTTTTAGTAGAGATGGGGTTTCACCATGTTGGCCAGGCTGGTCTCAAACTCCTGACCTCAGGTGATCCACTCACCTCAGCCACCCAAAGTGTCGGGATTACAGGCGTGAGCCATCGTGCCTGGGCGACAGTATCTTTTGCAGAGCAGAAGTTTTTAATCTGCATGAAGTCCAGCTTATCATTTCTTTCATGGATCATGCCTTTGGCGTTGTACCTAAAAGTTATTGCCACACCCAAGGGCACTTACATGTTCTCCTATGTTATCTTCTAGGGGTTTTATAGCTTTGCATTTTACATTTAGGTGTATGATCCACTTTGAGTTAATTTTTTGAAGGGTGTAAAGGAGATTTCTTTTCTGAGGGCAGTGAAAGAAGCTCCCCAGTGTCTAACCATGCCTTGAACTAAAAGTTTACAACCATGATCTTGCCTTTAAAAAGTTTTTTCTTAATTATCTCAGCAATATGTATTTATTGTTGTTCATAAATGGTCAAAATATTCTACCTATTATTAGACTAAAACAAGGTATAGCTTCTCAAATACAGCATCACATAGAGACAAAGAATGAAAAGGCCAGTCATGTGTGTACTTTAAAACACCCATATATACACATATACCCTCATGTCCAATACAGGCAAATGTTCTCCATACTTTGCTTTGAAAGCAGGAAACATTGAGTTGCAGAGGTTCTAAGATACAGAACATATTGAACACATTTCAGGCATTTAAAAAATGCACTGAAATAGCAAGAATAAAGTTCTTTTCTGGTGAGGCATGGTGGCTTAGGCCTATAATCCCAACACTTTGGGAGGCTGAGGCAGGAGAATCGCTTGAGCCCAGGAGTTCAAGACCAGCATGGGCAACATAGTGAGACCCTGTCTCAACAAAAAATAAAATATTGGCTGAGCAGAGTAGCGTGCACCTATAGTCGCAGCTACTTTGGAGGCTGAGGTGGGAGGATTGCTTGAGCCCGTGAGGTGGAGACTGCAGTGAGCTGTGATCACGCCACTGTACTCCAGCCTTGGTGACAGAGTGAGACCCTGAAAATAAAGGGTTTTTTTCTTCAAACATTTTGTTCCAAGCCAAAGCAAAGAGTACATTAGAACAGACCAGAAGGACGTGTACAAGTAGACCTGTTTCCTTCTCAAACATTTAACAATTTACTTATTAAACATTAAGCCGAGTCAGTTTAAATCAAATGATATAACTGATTATTACTCCAAACAGGTATCTGTTGTTTCTTAGTGTCTATCGATAGAAGTTTCACAGGTGCAAGGACATTATTTACCTGAAAGATCATTCCTGTTACAATTAGAGGGCATTCATACAAAAATTGTTTCCTGTTTTATTTGCCTTTTAAAATTGTGAAACATGACACGGAGACATTTCCTTATGTAATTACAAAACCATTAGTACACCTAACACAATTCACAATCATTCCTTACTGTCATCATAGTCAAATGAATGTCATTATATTCAGATGTTCCCAATTTAACTAAAAACATATTTTGAAAAATTATTAAAAAAAAGAAAAATTATTTACAAATAAAAAAAATTTTTTTAAATGCAGGGTCTTGTTCTGTCACCCAGTATGGAGTGCAGCACAATCATAGCTCAAACTGTAACCTCAAACTTCTGGGCTCCAGTGATCCTCCAGCTTCAGCCTCCTGAGTAGCTGGGCCTACAGGCATACACCACCACACCTGGCTAATTTTTATTTTTTTCAAAGCAGGAGTGAAAGTTTGTTTAAAAGCTTTAGAACAGTAAGGAAAGGAAAGAAAAGAAGGAAAGTATAACTTGGAAGAGGGCCAAGTGGGTGACTTGAGAAACCACGTGCACCTAATTTGAATTTTTTTTGTAGAGTTTTGCTATGTTGCCCAGTCTGGTCTCTAACTTCCAGCCTCAAGTGATCCTTCCATCTTGGCCTCCCAAAGTGCTGGGATTACAGGTGTGAACCACCACACCCGACCAAAATATATCTTTTAATAGTTAGATTGTTTGATTCAGGATCCAAACATGGACTTTTATGGTCACCACTTCCTTACTTTTCTTTAACATTTTACCACTTAAGCATGATTTCCTATTTGTGTAGTTTAGTTTTGCCTGTTTTTATTAACATCATAGTCATACAGTATGTATTCTTTCGTGTTTGGTTTCTTTCATTCAACATTATGCTTTTAAGATTGATCCACGTTTTAACATATAGCTGTGCTTTATCTTCTTGCCTGTATAGTACTGAAATCAACCCAGTTTTTGCACTAAACTGAAAATTGAGAAACTTATATTTGTTTTTATCTGAGTTCCTTTCTCAGGAAACCAACCATCAGGCCTCCCAGAGAGAATCGAGGAACTGAAATCTCCCGTATCACCACATCCAGACAATGAGACAAGCCTGCTGCTTGTTGACAAACTCCTCTTCTTTATACCTCCCGAATTTCTGTTTTCCTGCATATGGTTATGGTGAGACACAAGACCCCTCATCCAACCACCTGCTGCCTGTTGACCAACTCCTCTTCCTTACTCCTCCCTAATTCTTGTTTTATGTTCCTTCCCTACTATATAAACCCCTAACTTTAGTCAGTTGGAGAGATGGATTTGAGACTGGTCTCCCATCACCTGGCTGACGTTACTGGCATTAAAGCCGTTCTTCCCTGGCAATATTCATCCCAGTGATTGGCTTTCTGTGCAGCAAGCAACCAGACCTAGGCCGAACCCCTGGTGTTCGGCAACAGTATTTCATTTTATGAATCTACCATAGTCTGTCAACTCTACTTTTGAAAGGCATTTGGAACATTCTGATATTTAACTGTATAAATAATGCTGCAAGAACATTTTTGTACATATTTCCTGGTATACATAAGCAGACTTTTTGTTTTGTTTTGTTTTAAGACAGAATCGCTCTGTCGCCCAGGCTGGAGTGCAGTGGTGTGATCTCAGCTCACTGCAACCTCCACCTCCCAGGTTCAAGCCATTCTCCTGCCTCAGTCTCCCGAGTAGCTGGGACTACAGGTGTGCACCACCACACGCAGCTAATTTTTGTATTTTTAGTAGAGATGGGGTTTCACCATGTTGAGCAGGCTGGTCTTGAACTCCTGACCTGAGGTGATTTGCCTGCCTCGGCCTCCCAAAGTGCTGGGATTACAAGCATGAGCCACCGCACCTGGCCCTAAGCATACATTTCTGTAGGGTGTATGACTTATCGGGACAAAAGGTATACACATCTTTAACTTTTCTAGCTACTGTCAAACTTTTCTGAAGTAGTTTTACTAATGTATATTCCAACCAGCAGAGTATGAGAGGTCCTATTATTCCACATATTTCCCAACCCTTGGAACAGTCAATTTTAAATTTTTGCCAAGCTGAGGATTGTAAAATGGTATCTCATGTGTGTTAAATAGGCATTTTCCTGATAATTAATGAAGTTGAGCACCTTTAATATTTTTTTCTTTTTAGAGACAGGGTCTCGCTCTGTTGCCCAGGCTGGAGTGCAGTGGCATGATCATAGCTCACTGCAGCCTTGAACTACAGGGCTGGGCTCAAGCAGTTCTCCTGCCTCAGGCTCCTAAGCACTGGGACTACAGGCATGCCACCATCATGCCTGGATATTAAAAAAAAAAATTTGTAGAGATGGTCTCACTATGTTGCCCAAGCTGGTCTTCAACTCCTGGTCTCAACTGATCCTCCCACCTGGGCTTCCCAAGTTGCTGGGATTGCAGGCATGAGCCAGCACACCAGGCCTACCTTTTCATATTTTTTACTGGCCATTCAAGTACTCTCTTGTAAAACTGTTCAACTCTTTCGCATATTTTTCTATTGGTTATCTATCTTTCTCTTGTTCAATTGTAGAACTTCATCTTACAATCTGGATATGGAATCTGATTTTAAGTGATGCAAACATATTTTCCCATTTTGTGGTTTTCCTTTGTACTGTTTATGGTGTCTCTGGGTGAAGAAGTTATTATTTTTGATGGAGTCAATTTTATCAGTCCTTTCTTTTCATGGTTTGTACTTTTGGTGTCTTGTTTAAGAAATCTTTTACCATCCCAGGCCCAGCACGGTGGCTCATGCTTGTAATCCCAGGACTTTGAGAGGCCAAGGTGGGAGGATCACTTGAGGCCAGAGTTTGAGACCAGCCTGGGCAATGTAGCAAGACCCCCCATCTCTATTTTTTAAAAAAGAAATATTTTACTATTCTAATATCAAGAATATACTCCATTTGTTACTTTCTTTGCTTTTCACACTTAGGTCTATAATCTACCTGGGAATTATTTGAGTTTTTAAAAATATATAATGTGACGTAAATACCCAATTTAGCTTTAGTTTTTTTTTTTTTTTTTTTTTTTTTTTTTTTTTTTAACTGGGCACCCAATTGTCCCAGCACCATCTGTTGAAAAGACTGCCCTGCTCCCATGGCTCTACAGAGACACATTTTTGATAAATCAAGTATGCGAATATTCATGGATTCATCCTTCTTTTCTTTTTCTTTTTTTTTTTTTGAGACGGAGTCTTTCTCTGTCCCCCAGGCTGGAGTGCAGTGGCGCGATCTCGGCTCACTGCAAGCTCTGCCTCCCGGGTTCACGCCATTCTCCTGCCTCAGCTTCCCGAGTAGCTGGGACTACAGGCGCCCGCCAACACGCCCGGCTAATTTTTTGTATTTTTAGTAGAGACAGGGTTTCACTGTGTTAGCCAGGATGGTCTCGATCTCCTGACCTCGTGATCCGCCGGCCTCGGCCTCCCAAAGTGCTGGGATTACAGGCTTGAGCCACCGCGCCCGGCTCTTTTTTCTTTTTTTTTTGACGGAGTCTTGCTCTGTCACCCAGGCTGGAGTGCAGTGGCACAATCTCAGCTCACTGCAACCTCCGCCTCCCAGGTTCAAGCAATTGTCCTGCCTCAGCCTCCCAAGTAGCTGGGATTACAGGCACCTGCCATCACACCTGGCTAATTTTTGTATTTTTAGTAGAGTCGGATTAATAGAGTCGGAGTTTCACCATGTTTGCCAGGCTGGTCTCAAACTCCTGACCTCAGGTGATCCTCCCGCCTTGGCCTCCTAAAGTGCTGGGATTACAGGCGTGAGCCACTGTGCCCGGCTGCCAGTACTACACTCTTAATTACGATAGCTTTATTTTTTTAAAAAAACCCTTAACATCGGAGCGATCAAGTCCTCCATCATAGTTCTTCTTCAGGAGTCATGGCTATTCTTAACCTTTTTCATTTCTATTAATATATACATTTTAGAATCAGTCAAGTTCCACCAAAAGAAACAAACCAACCAACCCACCCATCAGGGTTTAATTGGAATCACATTGAATCTGTAGATCTACTTGGGGAGAACTGGCATTCATGTAATACTGAGTTCAGCAGCTTATGCATGTGAATATGGTATCTCACTCCATTTATTTACATCTTTTTTTTTTGAGACAGAGTCTCACTCTGTCACCCAGGCTGGAGTGCAGTGGCATGATCATGTCTCACTGCAGCCTTGACCTCCCAGGCTCAAGTGATCCCACCTCAGCCTCCCAAGTAGCTGGGACTATAGGTGCGTGACACCACACCAGGCTAATTAAAAAAAATTTTTTGTAGAGACAAGGTCTCACTATGTTGCCCAGGCTAATGTTCAACTCCTGGGCTCAAGTGATCCTCCCGCATTGGCCTCCCAAAGTGCTGGGATTACAGGCATTATTTACCCTTTTTTTTTTCTTTTCTTTTTTTTTTTTTTTCGAGACAGTGTCTTACTCTGTCACCTAGGTTAGAGTGCAATAGTGCGATCTTAGCTCACTACAACCGCCGCCTCCCAGGCTCAAGTGATCCTCCTGCCACAGCTTCCCAAGTAGTTGGGACTACAGGCGTGCACCACCATACCTGGCTAATTTTTGTATTTTTTGCAGAGACAGGGCTTTGCCATGTTGCCCCAGGGTGATCTTTTTTTTCTTTTTTTGAGATGAAGTTTCACTCGTCGCCCAGGATGGAATGCAATGGCTCGATCGTGGCTCACTGCGACCTCTGCCTCCCGGATTCAAGTGATTCTTTTCTCTCAGCCTCCCGAGTGGCCAGGATTATAGGTGCACACCACCACGCCCAGCTAATTTTTGTATTTTTAGTAGAGATGGGGTTTCACCATGTTGGCCAGGCTGGTCTCGAACTCCTGACCTCAGGTGATCCTCCCGCCTCGGCCTCCCAAATTGCTGGGATTACAGGAGTGAGCCGCCATGCCCGGCATTGGTCATCTTCTTTAATCTCTCTTTTGCAAATGCTATAGTTTTCTCCAGAAAGGATTTACATATCGTCTGTTAGATTTATTCCTGGGATTTCTAGGTAAGTGATTTTTTAATGCTATTTAAATAATTTAATTTTTTGTTTTCCAGCTGTATTTGTTTTTATATAGAAATACAGTAGAATTTCATAAGCTGATTTTGTATTCAGCAAATTTTATTCCTGGGATATTTACCTCCATTCTTCAAATATTTTCTTGTATTTATTTGTTTATGATTATACTCTAAGGCTATTATCAAAATGCTGACACTTCTCCATTTCTCTTGTTTTTTAAATTATTGTTTTCTATATTTTTATTCTTTCCTGCTGCTTTCTGGGAGAGGTCCTCAATCTGATCTTCCAATTCACTTATTCATTCTTTATCTGTGGTCAACCTCCTATTTGCCCCATCTATTGTGTTCTTTCTTTCAACTATATATTTTTCATAGCTAATATTTTCACTTTTCTGTGTCTGAAGGAAGGTGAGGGAAGACCCCAGAGAAGGTGGTGATGAACTGTCTGGAGAGATGAGTAGGGGTTTCTCAGGTTGTGAGAGGGAGGAGAATCCACCTCAGCAATAGCTAAGGCCTAGAAACCAGACAGCAGGGCCCAGCTTGTCCTGCTGGGAACGGCTGGGGCACTGGAAGTAAGATGGGAGGGAGATCAGGTGGAGAAATGCAAGGCTTTATACTTTATAGGGCCAGGGTCACTGGGGGTACCCTGACTTGCGACCCCCGCAGACTGTGGTGGCCTCCAGAAAGACGGCAGCTTCAAGGCAGTGTTGGTCACCCAGTCCTCTGAGGTGAAGAGACCCACCCGCCCCCACCACCACATCATGCTCCAGCACCATCCCCCTTCCCCCAGGGCACCTGCCAGAAGGTCCTCCCTCCCTCCCTCCCTCTTCTTCTTCTCTTTTCTTTCTTTCCTCTTTCTTTCTTCTCTTTTTCTTTTCTTCCTTTTTTCTTTCTTCTCTTTTTCTTTTCTTTCTTCTATTTCTTTTTCTTTCTTCTATTTCTTTTCTTTCTTTTTTCTTTCTTCTTTTTCTTTTCTTTCTTCTATTTCTTTTTCTTTCTTCTATTTCTTTTCTTTCTTCTCTTTCTTCTTTCTTTTTCTTTCCTCTTTCCTTTCTTTCCTCTCTTCCTCTCTCTCTCTCTTTTTGAGACTGAGTCTCACTCTGTTGCCCAGGCTGGAGTGCAGTGGCACAATCTTGGCTCACTGCAACTTCCGCCTCCCAGGTTCAAGTGATTCTCCTGCCTCAGCCTCCCAAGTAGCTGGGATTACAGGCGCCCACCACCATGCCCAGCTAATTTTTAAATTTTTAGTAGAGACGGGGTTTCACCATGTTGGCCAGGCTGGTCTCAAACTCCTGACCTCAGGTGATCCACCTGCCTCGGCCTCTCAAAGTGCTAGGATTACAGGCGCAAGCCACACTGTGCCCGGCCCCATCCTATCTTTCTTGAGGAGGCAGGTTAAGTGGACAAGGGGACCTAGTCCAGAGGGGTTTAGGAGCTCAGGTTGGCTACGGAGGGACTCAAGCTCTGGAGATGCCTTCAGGGCCAGTCTCCTCTCTGGCCATTTTATTTCCCCAACTACCACCAGGAGGTGCTGCTGGGATTGAGCCCCTTCCTGCCCTTTACCTGGCATTCAGGCCTCATTCTCTTCTCAGGGCCTCCCTTCATCTCCCTGCCCTTGCACGATGGCATCCTGTTTGGGCCTGGGATCAGCTCCAAATAGGAAGGCAGGTAAACAGCCAGACCTTTCCCCTAGACTAAGGCTTAAGGCCAGGCCAAGTCAGCGCTTGTGCATCCATTACTTCCTGCCGCCCCTACCTGCAGACATCAGAGTCCCCAGCTGGGCCTGTCCTGCTATGTGGCCTATGTGGCTACCTGCTCAACCTGTAGCCTGGCTTGGGACAACCCCAGTACCGATCCCTCTACATAACCAACCATTGCAGACCAAAAGCAGAGGCCCAAGGGAGCAGAAAGGATCCCAGGAGGAGCAGGCACATTGAGGGGTACTCAGATGGGAAGGGCCACCCGCCCAGGAACTGCTGAACTGCCTGGGTGCAAGGCCTCCCTATGTCTCAGTGGAGACATCCCTCTGGCTGTTTCTCTATTTGGAGGGAGTTTGAGGGTGATGAGAAGGATGGGAAGGGGGCTTGGTAAAAACGTGTTACTTTGTATTTATTTCATATCGTTATTACAAGAAAGAAAATATGCGCTGTTAGAGAATACAGTAAGTCTTTAATTTGTATAAATATTTAAATAAACTTCGTATTTTTCATGACATACTTGAGCATCTTCTATGAACATGCATTTTATGTAAGGTTTTATGCTGGAAACAGCTATACACAATTTCTGATCAAGACTTTTTACTCATGATCTCTTCAAATTCTTGACTATTAATGAGAAATGATTGTTATTCAGACAGGTGGTGGTAAGTGGAAAAGGAGAATTTACCTGTGTTTCCACCCATTACCAGGATTTCCATTTCATTCCTGAAATCATTTAAATCCTGTTGAACAATTTAATAGTTTTAAAAGAACAATTCTTTCCTCCAGTTACTGGCAGATGTTACTCTACTCCTTTTGCTACAAAACGAATGTTTGTCCCTCTTCCCCCAAATTCACAGGCTGAAATCAAATCCCCCATACGATGGTATCTGCAGGTAGGGCCTTTGGGAGGTGAATAGGTCATGGATGGGATTAGTGCCCTTAATAAAAGAGTACCAAGAGAGACCCCTTGCCCCATCACGTGGGGAGACAGTGAGAAGGTGCCATCTGTGAGCCAGAAAGTGGGCCCTCACCAGACACTGAATCTGCTGATGCCTTGATCTTAGACTTCCCAGCCTCTGGAACTGTGAGAAATACATTTTTGTTCTTTATAAGTCACCCAGTCTATGATGGTTTGTTACAGCAGACTTTTAATAACTTTTCTTTATGATTCAAACTGTAAGAGCAACAACACCTGGAAACCATTTTCACCTAACTTTTCCTTTTTTTTTTTGTTTCTGATTAAGTACTTGCTCACTTTTCCAAAGTTTAATTTTTGCTTTGAACCCCAAATCTTTGTCAGTTCACATTAGTTAATTTTGACATGGTCCTTCCAAATTTCTATTAACTATATTCAGGGATCCAAAGAGTCAGCTAATCTTTCCATAGATCTGCCAGGTGAGAATCATTCAAGGAAAAAATCTTCACCTTTTAAATTTTTTTGCTCACAAACTTTTGAAACTATTCTTCCTTTGGATCAGCTCCCACACTTAAGTATGAAATAGCAGAGAGGGATGTTTTGATCCCTTGTCTTTACACAAAGCTGAAAGCAGGTGAGAGGTTAGTGCCTTGTATGTAATTAGATTCTGAGTATGATACTGATACTATCATTTACGGTGGAAATCAGAAAGGCAAACTCTTAAAAATGAGAGCTTCTCTGTGTAAAACAGTAAATGAAATAATGTACTACTTGACTCTCAGGGTTTTCAGAACAAATTCTAGATGCAAAGCCTTTATATCTTCCTATCACTGTGGCTTCACTCACTACACAGACTTAATTGTTTTAAAAATTCATAAAAATGCAATGCATGCTCCTAGTTTGGATCATTTTGCTATAAATTATAAGAATTATGATAACTGATGTGATTTGAATAGGGTCTGAGGACTAGGTGGTAGTAATGTACCAACATTAATTTCATGACATTGATGGGTGCATTGTGGTTATGCTGGAAAATGTCGTTTGTAGAAAATGCACACTAAAATATTCAGAAATGATGGGGCACCAGGTCTGCAACCTACTCTCAAATGGTTCAGGAAAAAAGTTATCTGTACTGTTCTTGCAACTTTTCTTTAACTTTGTGATACCTTCAAAACATACAATAATTTATGAATTATTAATTTGACTATTTTGACCTGGAATAGTCTGCTTGGCATTGTTGCTTCTCTTGATAATTTTCCATGCAAATCAGACAGTTAGGCTGAAGAGTGAGGGCTTGTCAGGCATCCAAATCCAAATCTGAGATGATCCTCATGACTTAAGCATCATTTGTGGACACTGAGTTAGTCTTGGAAATGCGATGACATTCCAGCTTCACTCCAAAAGTTGTATAGTATGGTATTGTGAGGGTTAATTTTATGTGTCAACTTGAATGTGCCATTGGTGCCCAGATATTTGGTCAAACATTATTCTGGATGTTCTGTGAGGATGTTTTAGGATGAGGTTAACATACACACATACATATATACATACATACATTATTTATTTGACAGGGTCTCAGTCTGTCACCCAGGCTGGAGTGCAGTGGTGCGATTTCAGCTCACTGCAGCCTCAACTTCCCCAGTCGAGGGTGATCCTCCCATCTCAGCCTCCCAAGTAGCTGGGACTACACCTGGCTAGTTTTTTTTTTTTTTTTTTTTTTGACAGAGTCTTGCTGTCGCCCAGGCTGGAGTGCAGTGGTGCGATCTCAGCTCACTGCAACCTCCACCTCCTGGGTTCAAGCGGTTCTCCTGCCTCAGCCTCCCGAGTAGCTGGGATTACAGACACGCGCCAGCACACCCGGCTAGTTTTTTGTATTTTTAGTAGAGGTGGGGTTTCACTATGTTGGCCAGGCTGGTCTTGAACTCCTGACCTCAGGTGATCCACCTGCCTAGGCCTCCCGAAGTGTTGGGATTACAGGCGTGAGCCACCACACCTGGCCTGGGTGGACCCAGTTTCTAATGGCTTGCATTTGCATATCAAAGGTTGGCAGCCTGGCTCTAAGAGCCCGGGCTTTACAAGAAACTTTTCCAGAGATGCTTTAAAAAATGAAAACTTCCCTAGGACCCCTTTTCCTCTCTATCTGCCTAAAATAATTTCTTAGTAACTCCTACAACATTACTCCCTGTGGAGATGCCACACTAACTGCTGTTAGGGGATTTTGGGCGGCGACTCCTTCTGGCTACTTCCTGCTGAAAAGGGGCGTTGAATGGGGAACAGCAGCTAGGGCTCCCCCTGGGATCGATCTAAGGGTCCTCGGAAGAATGGCCTGTCCATGTGTGGTTCAGTTTACAGCACCATTTGGAGTTTGATTGCTTCTAGGCGAGAAGAAACAGTTCGAGTTATAGTATTGTGTATACAGAGTCCAAATATCAATACAAGACATATAAGCAAGAGAGGGCTTAATAAAGGTGTTAACCAATTCCATAAAGAAGACTGGAATTTAGTAAAGAGGGTTTGTAGCCATTCAGGGCTGAAGCTGGCATTTTTCCTGAGCCTGTCAATAATTTTGATTTGATTTTTAAGTACCTGTAAATTTTCCTTTACTAGAGGTATTAATCCAAAAGCAGCATGTTTCATTTAAAACTGCATCACTAAACCCAATAAAAAGTCCTACCAGACTCAGTGATAGTAAAACTTTCATGCTTCCTTTTTGTTAGTAACTATTATCCCTGCTATAAGGATAATAATTAAGCAAAATACTACAGCGATGGAAACTCCCTGTTTAATATTTCAGTTAGAAGGTACTACTGTGTATAACCCTTTTGCAAATAATAGAGTGAGTATAGCAATTTCCATAAGTGTGGTGTGGTAGATAATTTCCATCTAAAATTTTACTTGTCAAGATGTAGAATTCCCCTTTGGGGGGTCTATGAAGTTCCTTGTTTTAATTTTCCTAAACAAAGAAACTTCCGGGTTATGGGCACCCTACTCACTTTTATTACCAGGCAGAATTTGCAGGATAATTGCCCAGAACCAGTATATTGATCCAGATTTTTACATTACCCATCCCTTATTTTTTCTTCCAAGCTGCAGGAGATCACTACTTGATTCACAGGAATAAGCAGGGTTAGTCTAAAATGTAGGCAAAAAGCTTGAAAACAATTAATGAGACTAGGACTTAATGACAAATGTATGATAAGCTTTGGAGCACCATTTTTCTCTCTAGTCCTCATTTTTGATAAAAACAAATTGTGAATAAACTGTAGTCTTATATTTGGCCTGATTATTTGCATAAAGTGCAGCAAGAATGGTTATTTCTACATAGGCCTTTTGGATTGGCTTTGATGAAACTCTGTTTCACAAGGAATTTCAGATAAGACTTTTAAAGCTGAGCCCAGCAATGCGTTTGTATCCTCAAATACCTGTGAACTGGGTGATCCTCTCCTCTTGAGGTCCCAAGATAAACTCGGAGCTTCCAGACCTGTTAGAAAGTGACATTCTTTACTGAACACAGGTTAGGAACCCTGTGCAGGGACTGTGTAGACAAGTTATGAGGCCAGTTCTCCCCAAGGGGCTTTTATTGGCTTTGCATGTCAAGCTTGATTCCTTAAAGAGAAACACACCCTTTCAGTTAAAGCCTTGGTAAAATAACCAGTTTTTCCAATTGTGTCCTGCTGACAAAGAAAAATGGATTCTTATTGCACTGATGCAAACAACTATAATGCCATAAGTTAAGAGTACTCACAGATAGTTTCCAAATCCCAGAGGAACCAGGCAGAGAAATAAACATGCTCTAAATTTTGTTCATAGGAATATACCTTACTCAATTATTAAAGGCCATAAATAGTTTAAAATAAGTTTCTCCTTGACTCTGAAAAACAAAACAAGGGTCAGCAGTATTCCAAGCAAAAGATAAAAGGCTTGCTTTAACTTTCTGAGTGCAACTCATTTAGTTAACTCTTGTTTTGCTTGATATTTGTGAACATGTCAGTTCTTTAAAAGTTTTCTATGTTCTTTCTCTATTCCAATGTTACAAATCTGTAAAGCTATTAAAAACCTGCATTTGAGAACACCTGTTAAAGTTCTTAATATAGCTTGATTACAAACCATCTTTTGAGAAGGAACAAAACAAGACAATTGTCTGTGAATGGCAACATTTCCTGGGTAGTTACAATTAAAAACATGACCGACAAGTTTGTGCATATCCATGGTCTACAATAACTTTACTTTTAATTATGACTGATAGCATATACTTAGACATTAGAATTTTAGAAATCCCATATAATTTTTGAACAGATTTTAGTATTATTCACCAAAATATAACTTAAAGAAGATTGGACATCATTTTGGCAATCTCATGTGACTAAACATGTCAAATAATCCTGTTTATCTCTTTTTTAAATGTTTCAGGGGCCCTACGAACCATCCAAAAAGCCAGACATTAGGAAGGACAATTCCCAGATTGCCATAAATTATTTTGCCAAAATGATGACTTAAAAGTCAAAAACCTTTTATTAGCCTTTAGTATGACATGGAAATCCTGTTTAAAGCCAAATTTTACCCTTGTATTAGTTTGTTAATGTTAACCCTAATTTGTTTAAATAAAACCTTATAGATCATTCCATCTAATCCTAACCAACTTGATCATGAAGTGAAATTTCTACAAACTTTTTATAATCATTTTACTAAAAGGCAGAGTAGTGTTTTAAGACCTCCTTGCTATGCTTTTATTTCAATGCTTAATTTATGAAAAGACCATATAGATACTATGGGAGAAGACAGTGTGGTGCTTCTACCATGCATTTCATTGCAAGGCAACCCAAAGCCAACTGGCTTATTTTGTAATTAGCCCATCCCTGATGGGAGTCTCATCTCCCAGTGTGGGGTGGGGATGTTTCCTTATTTTTCAGGTGGCCAAGAGCATGCTTTTCTGATTTATAACTATTATTAGCCATCCCTTACAGTGTTTTTTTTTTTTTTTTTTTTTTGAGACAGAGTCTCGCTCTGTCGCCCAGGCTGGAGTGCAATGGCGCAATCTTGGCTCACTGCAAGCTCCGCCTCCTGGGTTCACGCCATTCTCCTGCCTCAGCCTCTCCGAGGAGCTGGGACTACAGGTGCCCGACACCACGCCCGGCTAATTTTTTGTATTTTTTAGTAGAGACGGGGTTTCACCGTGGTCTCGATCTCCTGACCTCGTGAGCCGCCCGCCTCGGCCTCCCAAAGTGCTGGGATTACAAGCGTGAGCCACCGCGCCCAGCCTACAGTGTATTTTTTATCTAGTTATTATACACCAAAGCTCTCTTACAATGCGGAGTAATTTCTGATACCGCAAAACTCAAAACCATCAGATAACACAATGCAAAACAGAACAGAGCCTTTGATTATGAGAGGGAACTATTTGCCTTTAATTCCTGGGGTTTCAGGAGGAAAACAGGTTTTTCCCCAAAACAGGGTCTGTGGCACCTCCTCTATTTTCCCCAAGGAGTCCCATGCTACCAGAAGTTATCTCAGGGCCTTTCATGCATGCATTAAGAGTGGCAAGACAAAAAAAATGGAGAAAAATAATTCAGCTGACTGAGAAGAACCTTTTTCCAGAAAACAAGATCCAAGAAAAGAAAAACATAAAGGCCTTTTAAATATACCTAAAACTTGAATATTCACTTTTAATTAAGCTGAGCCCTCTTTAAGAAAATCTTTTTAAATCCCTTGTTACTTGACTTCAGCCACACCAAGCAGTTAAGATTTTTGGCTTTTGAACTTTACAAAGAGTAACCTCACAGGTGAAACCAATGAGCCTTAATTAGGTTATGACTTAACCGCCAGTGTATAAGGTATTTTCAAAGGAGCGATAGGTAGCTTTAGAAACTGTCATTGCAAAATTGTGACTGAGACAGTGAAAGAGATCCGACCCAAACAACTTCATTTTGTTTCCAGCTCACAAGCTGTCCTTGCCAATCACTGGGCGTAGGCTGAACCAACTTTGGGAGGAGTCGGGTTCACAGCCTGGCTCTAAGAGCTGGGGTTTTACAAGAAACTTTTCCGGAGATGCTTTAAAAAATGAAGACTTCCCAAGGACCCCTTTTCCTCTCTATCTGCCTAAAATAATTTCTTAATAACTCCTACAACAATACTCATCTTCCCTGAATAGCAATGTTTTCCACGAGAACCAAAAATGCTGGAGAAGAGCTGACTTTTGATTATCAAATGAAAGGTTCTGGAGATATGTCTTCAGATTCTACTGACCACAGCCCAGCCAAAAAGAGGGTCAGAACTGTATGTAAATGTGGAGCTGTGACTTGCAGAGGTTACCTCAACTGAATTTTCAGGAAATAGGGCTGATGATCATTATAATTTTCCCCCCTAATGTTAATATTTTAAAAACTACGTATTTGGGACTCTTATTATCAAGGTTGTACCTATGTCAATTTACAATTCATGTTTCAAGACATTTGCCAAATGCATTACTGATACCTCTGAAGAGAGGGCCACTGGGCCACATAGACTGATTTGAAGTCTACCTATTTAGTGCTTAGAGACCAAACATGGAAGGCAAACTATTTGCAGCTCAGTATATATGTACTTAAGTCTATGTGAACGGAGAAATGCCTCCTGCACTGTTTGAAAGTGTTAAGCTGATAATGTAACTAACAATTGCTGAAAGAACAAACATTCAACTTGCCATACACCTCAAATTTGGAGAAAGAGAGTTAATTTGGGCAAATCTACAAGTTCTGTTTTCGTTACTATATTGTCATTGTTGTTTAATAATACTCACTGTACTTGTAGTTGAGACAAATAGGTGATACTGAATTTTATAATCTATTTTCTTTTTCGTTAAAACATTGGCATCTTAGTGATACAGAAATTTAAGGTATACAATTGCAGGGAGCCGAAGGCCTGTGGGATGTGACCAACTCAGCATTCTGCTGGAGGCTGTGGGCGGCAAGCCACCCAGGCGTCGAGGCAAGAGACCGAGGACACGAGCTGTTCCAGTGTAATAAAATATAAAACAAGAATAGTCATACCAGATATCGATCTTAGATATAATTATATATGAATACCATTAATCATTAGTTGGTAGTAATTACTCTTTATCCCAATATTATAATAATCCCTGCTCTATAATCATAACCTAGGAAAAACCAGGCCATACAGAGATAGGAGCTGAGGGGACATAGTGAGGTGTGACCAGAAGACAAGAGTGTGAGCCTTCTGTTATGCCTGGACAGGGCCACCAGAGGGCTCCTTGGTCTAGCGGTGACACCAGCATCTGGGAAGATGCCCGTTGCCAGGCGGACCATGGTTTAGCGGTAGCAAAAGGTGTCAAGGAACAACACCCACTACTTAGCAGACCGGGAAAGGCAGTCACCTTTTCCCCGGGGGAGTTTAGAGAAGACTCTGCTCCTCCACCTCTTGTGGAGGGCCTGACACCAGTCAGGCTTTCCCGCAGTTATCCGGAGGCCTAACCGTCTCCCTGTGATGCTGTGCTTCAGCTCTTAGTCCACCTTCATGTTCCATCCTGTACACCTGGCTCTGCTTTCTAGATAGCAGTAGTAAATTAGTGAAAGTACTAAAAGTCTCTGATATGTAGAAATAATGGCGTAAGCTGTCTTTCTCTTTGTCTTCTCTCTCTGTCTGCCTCGGCTGCCAGGCAGGGAAGGGCCCCCTGTCCAGTGGACACATGACCCACGTGACCTTACCTATCATTGGAGAAGACTCACATTCTTTATCCTGCCCCTTTTGCTTTGTATACAATAAATAATAGCGAAGCCAGATATTCGGGGCCACTACTGGTCTCCGCGCATTGGTGGTAGTGGTCCCCTGGGCCCAGCTGCCTTTTCTTTTATCTCTGTCTTGTGGCTTTATTTCTACACTCTCTCGTCGCCGCACACGGGGAGAGACCCACCGACCCTGTGGGGCTGGTCCCTACAGAAGCTATACGATCAAAGAACAGTTCATCATGAATGCAGGACGTGGGCAAACTCACACTGCCCTGCCACCAAAAGGTTTGCTGAGGGACATTACTCCCCAGCGCCGGGCTCCTTGAAGTTATCTACTGAGAAAATTAGCGCCTATTGTTGGACAATTACCTGAAAATCACCCCCCAATCCCCGTTTCTCGCTATCACTTTGCCTAATAAATACAGAGGGCTGTGTAAAGCTCAGAACCCTTGTCCACTAGAGGCAAGGTACCCCCAACCCCTTCTTCCAAATATACTCTTTTGTCTCTTGTCTTATTCCCGTGTTTGCCCCCCTTTGTTCAGTCCAATAGGTCAGCAGCATAGTGGCGCCCCAGAACAGGGACTTCGAAGATGTGAATGAAGCTCTGCTGGAGCAGAGGAACTGAATTTGACAAGGCAAACGGGGACGCCGGGACGAGTCTGCCAGCAGTGGATATAAGGTCGGTGCCCTAAAGAGGTAATGGGAGCAGTGCTTTAAAGAAGTACTGGGAACGGGAAGTTTTCTGAATCAGGGTAACAAGGGAAAGAATTTGTCTATTAAAGAAAAACATTATGTGCAGTTGCTTAAAGTTCTGCTGAGACAGTCTAGAGCTCAGGTTAATTCGCAGACCTCCTGCAGAAGCCACAAAATGTTATTACACATAACCCATGGTTTCCACAGGCAGGCACTCTTGATGTGGAAAATTGGGACAGAGCAGGAGAAGGATTAAAACAGGCTCATCCAAAAGGTCTTAAAGTTGATTCTTCTGTTTTCTCCACTTGGAGTTTAGTTCGTACTGTACTTCTGCCATTATCTCATTATTCTGCTGGACAGCATGCTGAGTCTAAAAATCTGAAAGAATCTGTTGTCCCACCCACGGCTCCAATTGAAAATAAAAAACAGGAGAGGGAGGATAAAAATTGGCCTATACCACTTCCTCCAATTGCAGAAACATCTGTACCACCTCCTTCGGTAGCAGAAATACAAACCCCAATACAAAGAATTTTACACTCTGCTGCCATAGCTGGAGAGCCCTTAGGACTTTGCGCTTTTCCTATTTCTGTAAGGCCTGATCCAAATAATCCACAGCAGGTTATTCATGAACACACACTACAGTTTAAGTTGTTAAAGGAATTAAAAGTGAGTGTGCTAAATAATGGCGTACAAAGCCCATTCACCTTAGGATTGCTAGAATCTGTGGTGCTATGCATCTTTTGCCCTTTGATGTGAAACACTTGGTGCAAATTTGCTTGTCTGTGAGTGCATATCTGACATGGAATTTAAATTGGCAAAAAATGTGTGCAAAGCAGGCTAGACAGAACTGTGTTGCTGAACAAGGAGACATTACAGAGGATATGCTGTTAGGTAATGGCCCTTACTCAGACCTGGAACGTCAAATGGCATGCCCAGACGCTGCTTATCAACAGTGTGCACAGGCCGCTAAATGAGCCTGGGCCACAATTCCTGAAGAGGGAGTCCCAGTACAATCCTTTTTACATATCATGCAAGGGTCACAGGAACCCTATGCGCAATTTCTTGCAAGATTACAAGAGGCAGTGAAGCATCAGATTCCTCATACCTTGGCTGCAGAAATGCTAACCTTAACTCTAGCTTTTGAGAATGCAAACGTGCACTGGCACTGGTGAGGTGTACAAAACACTTGGGAAGTTTTCTCAAGAGCTTGTCAGGATGTAGGAACTGAGCTTCATCGCTCTGCAGTGTTAGTGCAAGCAATGGCTAATTTAGCAGTTGACAAACCTAAAAGAAGCCAAGGGTCAAACCCTAAAATGGGAAAACGTTATAATTGTGGAAAAACTGGACATTTTAAAAAGCAATGCTGCCAGATCTCAGGACAGAAAGGACCTTACAATGCTGCCCACCCCCCCCCCCCAACAAACTCCAGCGGAAAAAATGCCAGGACTTTGTCCTCACTGTAACAAAGGAAATCACTAGACTAATCAGTGCTGCTCAAGATTTCATCAAAATGGCACCCCCCTGCCGGGAAATGACACGGGGGCCTGAACCCGGGCCCCACAAACAATGAGGGCATTCCCAGTACAGACCTCAACCCCGTTTCAGGGATGGGTTCCCAGAGGCACATTGATTCCCTCACCCCAGAAACACCAGGAAGTGCGGAATTAAATCTACCCACCAGAGAAAAAATCACGTTGGTGGAGACAAACCTATCAAAGTTCCCACTGGTATTTGGGGACCTTTACCAACAGGATACATGGAACTAATTTTAGGCAAAAGCCATCTTAACTTGCAAGGCATCACTATAGTCCCAGAAGTGACTGACTCCGATTATGAAGTAGAAATTCAAGTAGTTTTAATGTCACAAAATCTTTGGGGTTTTGAACCAGGAGAATATATTGCTCAATTATTGCTTATTCCCTGCAAATTACACCCTTCTCAACAAAAGGAGAAATGAGGAAATAAAGGGTTTGGGAGCACAACTATACGGGAAATCTATCTATCCCGACCCATTGCCTCTAATAGACCCACCTGTGTAGTACAAATTAAAGAAAAGAAATTTTATGGGCTTATGAATACGGGAGCTGATGTACCAGTAATATCTAAAGACAACTGGCCCCCATCCTGGCCCTTACAATTAACTTCTACGTCCCTAGTGGGAGTAGGAACAGCTCAATGTGTTCAACAAAGCGCTGAGATTTTATCTTGTCTTGGTCCAGATGGACAGTCATATACTTTTCAGCCTTATGTTGCAAATATAGCTATCAATTTACGGGGTCGAGACTTACTTACAGCATGGGATATGAGACATACAAATGAAAACTTTAATAACCCAGAATTTAAAATGTTGAAAGACATGGGATATCAAAGGGAAAAAGGTTTAAGAAAATTTCTACAATGAAATCCTAACCCGATATCAGTAACCGGAAAAACAAAGAAGGGCTAGAACGTCAGGATTTCTGACGGGGGTCCTGATATTTCTCCTCCACCCACTGCCTTACCATTAGAATCGCTTAGTGACAAACCTGTGTGGGTGGATCAATGGCCCCTAACACATAAGAAGCTAGATCAACTTCATCTGTTGGTAAAAGAGCAATTAAATGCAGAACATATAGAAAAGTCAGTTATCCCCTAAAATTCACCCGTATTTGTTTTTCCAAAAAGGTCCAAAAACAATAATGACCTCTGGGGTTTCAGCTCAATGCTTAAAGCTAATTGCAATCATTCAGGTTTTACAGCTCACAGCTTCAGATCCTATCAACACTGCGATTCAGCTTAGGTTATAAATGTAGCCAGCTGCATAAAAACTGCTACAATTAAAAGTACACAAGACCCAGAACTGCTTAAGACTTCAATAAGTTATTTGCTCTCGTACAGCTCCTTTTCATGTTTCTCATATTCGCTCTCATACACAACTTCCAGGGCCACTATCTCTAAGTAATGAGAAAGCAGACAAACTAATTGGTTCTGTGTTTCAGCAGGCTCAAGCATCTCATGCACTTCTGCACCAAAACACTTCCGCCCTTACTCGCATGTTCCATTTATCTCACAGACAAGCTAGGGCTATAATACAAGCCTGTCCTATTTGCCAGCATGTCCCTGGAGCCACACCTGTAGAAGGCTGTAAACCCATGAGATTTGGCTCCAAATGAAATTTGGCAAATGGATGTTACACACATAGCAACCTTTGGCAAGCTTAGCTATGTTCATGTGACTATAGACACTTATTCTCATATGTTGCATGCTACATGCCAAATAGGTGAGACAGCTGGTCATGTACAGCAACATTGTCTGTCATCATTTGCTCATATGGGGATACCTGAACAATTAAAAACTAACAGTGGACCCGCTTATACTCGTCATGCTTTTCAAAATTTCTTACAACTTTGGGCTATAACCCATAAAACAGGAATTCCTTAAAATCCTAGAGGACAAGGCATTATAGAGCAGGCACATCAAACATTACAATGCATGTTGAAAAGACAAAAGGGGGTACACGAGGCCAACTACCACCTCAATCAAAACTACATTTAGTCTTACTTACTGTAAATCTTTTGACTCCTGGTACGAATGGTTAAGACTCCAGCAAAAAGACACTGGCAAGTGTTAGAGGAAAAGAGGAAAGTTTATCCGAAAGTGTTATGGAAATCCCCAAAAGAAGGACAATGGAAAGGTCCGGTGGATTTACTGATATGGGGAAGTGGTATGCTTGTGTGTTTACAGGAGATGGACAAACTGTGCGTGCCACCATGGAATGGGAGACTGGAGGAACCTATGGTGGCCAACCATGGACCCGGTCCCTCCGGCACCAGCCATGAGCCAGCTGGGCCTGAGTGCAAAGATGGAGAGAGGGCCGATAAGAGTCACAACACAGCTCTAATGCTACATTTTCTGTAAAATTCGATGGACCATCAATCGGATAATAAGAGCTGCCCAGCCTGGACTTATATTCTTTCAATTAATACATAAAACAAAAAGGGGGATATGCAGGGAGCCGAAGGCCCATGGGACGTGACCAGCTCAGCATTTCGCTGGAGGCTATATGATCAAACAGCAAACTGTTTATCATGAATGCAGGATGTTGGCAAACTCACACTGTCCTGCCACCAAAAGGTTTGCTGAGGGACATCATTCCCTGATGGCTCCTTGAATTTATCTACGGAGAAAATTAGCGCCTATTGTTCAAAGGATGTAGTTCAAAGCCTGCTGTGAACCAAACGGCTGACTGACAATTACCCGACAATCATCACCCCCAACCCCGCTTTTTCGATATCTCTTTTGCCTAATAAATATGGAGGGCTGTGTAAACCAGGGCCCTTGTCCACTAGAGGCAAGGTGCCCCCGACCCCTTCTTCCAAATACACTCTTTTGTCTCTTGTCTTTTATTCCTGTGTTCGCCCCCCCTTTGTTCAGTCCAATAGAGACCAAACGTGGAAGGCAAACTATTTACAGCTCAGTATGTATGTGCTTAAGTCTGTGTGAACAGAGAAATGCCTCCCGCAGTGTTTGAAAGTGTTAAGCTGAAAATGTAACTAATAATTGCAGAGAGAACAAACATTCAACTTGCCATACACCTCAAATTTGGAGAAAAAGAGTTAATTTGGGCAAATCTACAAGTTCTGTTTTCGTTCCTATATTATCATTGTTGTTTAACACTCACTGTACTTGTATTTGAGACAAATAGGTACTACTGAATTTTATGCTCTATTTTCTTTTTCATTAAAACATTGGCATCTTAGTGATATAGAAATTTAAGGTATAAAATTAAATGTAAAAATTAATTTCAGCTTCATTTCATATATATATGTATATATATTTTTTGAGACAGAGTCTTGCTCTGTTGCCCAGGCTGGAGTGCAGTGGCGCAATCTCGGCTCACTGCAAGCTCTGCCTCCCAGGTTCATGCCATTCTCCTGCCTCAGCCTCCTGAGTAGCTGGCACTACAGGCGCCTGCCACCATGCCCGGCTAATTTTTTGTATTTTTAGTAGAGACAGGGTTTCACCGTGTTAGCCAGGATAGTCTTGATCTCCCGACCTCGTGATCCATCCACTTCAGCCTCCCAAAGTGGTGGGATTACAGGCGTGAGCCACCGCACCTGGCCTCATTTCATATTTTGAAGTAATCTAGACTGTTGTAATGAGTCTGAACCTGTAAGTCTTAAAGATTTCTTAATCTTCTAGAAGAAAAAATCTCCAAAGATCTCTCTCTTCGTCCAGAATAGCTGGCCATTATGCTTCTTTGAAAGGACAGGGCAGTGGGACCAGGATGGTTTTTTGGAGTACCAAGCTATGGAAATGGAGCACTTTAAGGGTGCCTCTTAGTACCATGAATTAGGAAATCTGTGTTGAGTATCTCGGTCTAAACAGTAAAACAAGCTGCCTGGAGAACAGCTGTACCTAATGTACATTAGGCAGGCTGGTCTCTTTAGCTCAAATGATCTGCCTGCCTCGGCCTCCTCAATTTCAGGCAGGTGTAACAGTTCCTTTCTACCAGATTTAATTATTTTTATATTTCCTGCAGGTTCTTCTTAAAAAGTAATCTATATTTTTGAACTGATACTTGTTCTATACACAAATTTTTTTTAGATGTGATAAAGCTGAACTTGGCCAAAGTGTGTGCCTGAATTATGAGACTTTCTTATTAGTCGACCTATGAAGGCTGAAATGGGATATATTGGTTTTCAGGGGGGTGTGGGTGGGGGTGGGGTTCCAGCATAGTATCGAATCTCAGGAAAAACTATGCTTTCATCTGTGATTCTGCGATTTCTAATCATGTTGTCCACAATGAAGATAAATGCAGCAAATAAATCTAGCTTTCAGTATTCCCTAATTAATTTTTACCTAAGCTCATTGCTCTAGGTTTTGATTACCTAAAATAAGCTTGGGTAAAACTGAACCGACTTCAAGAACGCAGCACTTCTTAATCTTTAGCTCTTTCTTGGGAGAAGCTATACTTTATTGTTCATTATATTGCTATCACAACTTTGCTCTTTCATAATGCAGGAGAAATTGTTTACATGTTTGGAGCCTCAGAGTCTGTTAACCAAGATTGCAGAGTGTGTCAAGGAAAAACACACTTTCTTAATGGCATTTGTGTTTTCTTTGTGAAAAATCAGTCACATAGTGTTAAGAAAAGGGTCAAAGGTTTATAAGTTGCCCCCAATGGCCATACTTTGAATTATGATTCTCATGGGTTTAAAGATGTAATTTTTTAAAGTGTTTTACCACCTAGTTATTTGATCTTGTCCAATTTTGTGTTTTTTAAAAAGTGTAAAACTGGAAGGCAAAGAAAAAAGACTATTTTCAGTAAATATGTTGTTTTGTCGTTATTAATAGAATGTAATGGGCCTTTGAGATCTTAAGTACTTATGTTACCTTTGTTATTCAAACGCTGAACTTAAGCAGTGAAATAATAGAAATTATTTGAAGGAAGTTATTAAGGGGTTTAACTATTTTAAGTCAATATTTAGCTTATTCATATTGGTTTCCTGAAGATGTCAGAACTTGTTTTCAGTGTAAGACAAATATTCAAAAGTAATAGATCAAGTTTAAAATGTAAATCCACTGTATGTATTATATTGATACCATCATTTTCAGGATGTACATTAAGAGGATTGTGATACACAATTAGTAATCTCAGGGTTTTTCCCCATATATCTAAAATTTATTTATTTATTTATTTATTTATTTTATTTTTTTTTTTTTCTTGAGACGGAGTCTCGCTCTGTCGCCCAGGCTGGAGTGCAGTGGCGCAATCTCGGCTCACTGCAAGCTCCGCCTCCCGGGTTCACGCCATTCTCCCGCCTCAGCCTCTCCAAGTAGCTGGGACTACAGGCGCCCGCCACCACGCCCGGCTAATTTTTTTGTATTTTTTAGTAGAGACGAGGTTTCACTGCAGTCTCGATCTCCTGACCTCGTGATCTGCCCGCCTCGGCCTCCCAAAGTGCTGGGATTACAAGCGTGAGCCACCGCGCCCGGCCTTATATCTAAAATTTAGACTGTACTTATTTCTCTTTTAGTTCATCAATTTCTCTTAGCAAAATAAATTTAGTTTGGTATTTGATGTTCTATTAAAAATAATATTTCCAGGCTTGAGTCAGCTTAGAGACCTAGAACACCTTGAATGAAGGGGAGACTGAGTCTTCCTTAAGAACCTCAGAAAACTATCTAAAATCTATACTGTATCTTTCAGCCTTCACCAAAGGGACCTACAGCCTTTAACTAGGATAACTGCATTGAGGGAAAGGAAATAATGAGACCTTTTGGGAATTACTGGACACAGCTTTGACATTTACTCCAGGAGACCCAAAATATCACTGTGATCACGTCAGAATAGTGGCTTATGGAGGTCACAGAATCAATGGAAATTTAGGTCATGTCCATTTCACAGTGGACCAAGTGGATACCCAAGCCCGTGCTGTGGTTATTTCCCCAGTTATAAAATGTGTAATTGAAATAGATATACTCAGCAGCTGACAGAATCCCACACTGGTTCTCTGACCGGTGGAGTGAGGGCTGTTGTGGTGAGAAAGGCCAAGTGGAGTCAATAGAACTGCCTCTACCTAGGAAAATCATATATCAAAAGCAATACCATGTTCCTAGGGGACTGCAGAAATTAGTACCAACATTAAGGACTTGAAAAATACAGGGGTGGTTGACAGAGAAGGAGTACTGCCATCTTGAACAATTACTGTCATTTTAAAATTCACCTTAATAAAAAACTGCCTAAATCCAAAGGGCATCTGTGTAATGGCTAAGGCAGCACGACCGTAAACCACAAACAACATCTCCAACCAGAAACATCCCGAACTCCTCCCCAACCAGAGACATGCTAGCCCTGAGATAAGCCCCCTCTGGGTGGGAAGATGCCAGCCTCGAGATAAACCTCTTCTGGCCGGAAAGATGTCAGCCCCAAGATAACCTCCCCTCTGCCCAGAGACATTTTAACTCCACCGTAAAACTTCTCCCCCACACAGAAACATTCCAAGCTTGTAATAAGCCCCCTCACCCTAAAACCAATATATACTCTTAGTCTGTAAGAGAAAGTGCTCCTGACTGAAATCGGCCAGAAGCCCCTCTCAGGTTTATTTTCTCTACAATAAATCTGTCTTTAACTGTTAAGCCACATTTTGTGTTTTTTTCCTCTTTAACTCTTACAGTGGTGATTCCCACCACATCCCCATTGAACCCTCCTGTTTGTCCTGTGCGGAAGACATATGGATCTTGGAGGATGACACTAGATTAAGTTTAACCCAGTGGTGTCTCTAATTGCAGCCGTTGTGCCAGATGTGGTCTCACTGCTTGAGCAAATTAACACATCCCCAGGTACTTGGTATACAGCTATTGATCTGGCAAATGCCCTTTTCTCCATCCCTGTCCATAAAACCCATCAGAAGCAGTTTGCTTTCATTTGGAAAGGCCAGAAATACACCATCCCTGCCTACATTAGGGGTACATCAACTCTCCAACACTATGTCATAATTTAGTTCACAGGGATCTTTTTTTTTTTTTTTTTGAGACAGGGTCTCATTCTCTTGCCCAGGCTGAAGTAGAGTGGCAAGATCAGAGCACACTGCAGCCCCAATGTCCCACACTCAAACAATCTTCCCACTTCAGCTTCCCAAGTAGCTAGGACCCCAGGCATGTATCACCACATGTGGCTAATTTTTTAATTTTTTTTTGTAGAAACAGGGTCCAATACATTTCCCAGGCTGGTCTTAAACTCCTGGGCTCAAGCAATCCTCCCACATTGGCCTCCCAAAGTGCTGGGATTACAGGCATGAGCCACTGCACCCTGTGGGATCTTGATCATTTTTCCCTTTCAAGAGATATCACACGGGTCCATGACATCAATGAGATTATGGTGATTGGATTTGGTGAGAGAGAAATAGTACCTACTGTAGACATTGGTAACATAGTTGCATGACAGAAAGTGGAAAATAAATCCGAAAAAAAATCCAGGGGCTTTCTACCTCAGTGAAATTTCTAGGGCTTCAGTGGTGTAGGGCATATTGAGATACTCCATTTGATTTTTTTTGTTTGCTTTTTTTGAGATGGAGTCTCACTCTTGTCGCCCAGGCTGGAGTGCAGTGGCACAATCTAGGCTCACTGTAACCTCTGCCTCTCGGGTTCAAGTGATTCTTCTGTCTCAGCCTCCCAAGTAGCTGGAACTACAGGTGTGTACCACCATGCCCAGATAATTTTTGTATTTTTAGTAGAGACGGGGTTTCACCATGTTGGCCAGGCTGATCTCGAACTCCTGACCTCAAGTGATCTGCCTGCCTCGGCCTCCCAAAGTGCTGGGATTACAGGCATGAGCCACCAAGCCCAGCCTGAATTTTTAATTTTTTTGAGACAGAGTCTCAGTATGTTGTGTAGGCTGGTCTCAAACTCTTAAGGTCAAGTGATCTGCCTGACTTGGCCTCCCAAAGTGCTAAGATTACCAGCATGAACCACTGTGCCTGGCCAGAGATATTCCCTCTAAAATGAAGGGTAAGTTGTTGCATCTGGGCCCTCCTAAAACCAAAAAATAAGGCACAACACCTAGTAGGGTGACATGGTTTGGCTGTGTCCCCATCCAAATCTCACCTTGAATTGTAATCATCCCCACGTGTCAAGGATGGGGCTAGGTGGAGCTAATTGAATCATGGGGGCAGTTTCCCCCATACTGTTCTGTGGTAGCAAGTAAGTCTCACGAGATCTGATGGTTTTATCAATGGGAGTTCCCCTGCAGAAGCTCTCTTGCCTGCTACTATGTAAGATGTGACTTTGCTCCTCATTCCTGTTCCACTATGATTGTGAGGCCTCCCCAGCCATGTGGAACTGGGAGTCAATTAAATCTCTTTCCTTTATAAACTACCCAGTATCAGGTATGTCTCCATTAGCAGTGTGAGAACAGACTAATACATAAGACCTCCTTGGATTCTGGAGGCAACATATTCCTCATACGGCTTTGTTACTCTGGCCTATTTATGAAGAGACCTGAGAAGCTGCTAGTTTTGAGTGGGGTCCAGAATAAGAAAAGGCTCTGCAACAGCTCCAGGCTTCTCTGCAAGCTGCTCTGCCACTTGGGGCATGTGATCCAGCAGATCCAATGACAGTGGTGCTTGAAATGACAGTGGCATTTAGGAATGTTGTTTAGAGCTCTTGGCAGGCCCCCATAGGTGAACCACAGCTCAGGCCCTTAGGATTTTAGAGCAAAGACTTGCCATCTCCTGCAGATAACCACTCTCCTATTGAGAACAGCTCTTGATCTGCTACTGGGTTTTAGTAGAAACACTTGACCATAGGCCGCCAAGTTACCATGTGACCTGAGCTGCCCATCATGATCTGGGTGTTATCTGACCCACCAAGCCATAAAGTTGGGTGTGCACACCAGTGCTCCATCACCAAATGGAAGTGGTAAATATGTGATGGGGCCTGAGCAGGCCCTGAAGGCACAAGCTACATGAAGAAGTGGCCCAAATGCTCATGGTCTCCACTCCTGATACACAGTCTTCTCTCTCCCAGTCTGCATCTGTGGCCTCATGGGGAGTTCCCTACAGTCAGCTGACAGAGGAAGAGAAGACCTGGGCCTGGTTTACAGATGGTTCTGCATGGTATGTAGGCACCACCCCAAAGTGGACAGCTGCAGCACTATCACCTCTTCCTAGAACATCCCTGAAGGACAGTGAAAGGAAATCCTCCCAGTGGGTAGAACTCCCAAGCAGTGCACCTAGTTGTCCACTTTGGGAGGAGAAATGGATAGATATGCAATCATATACTGATTTGTGGGGTGTGATGAATGGTTTGGTTAGATGGTCAGGGACTTGGGAGGAACATGTTGGAAAACTAGTGACAAGGAAATTTGAGGAAAAGGTATATGGATAGACTTCCTTATGTGGGTCAAAAAAAGTGAAGATATTTATGTCCTGTGTGAATCCTCACCAAAGATGACCTCAGCAGAGGAGGATCTTAGTAGTCAAGTGGACAGAATAATCGTTTCTGTGGATACCAGTTAGCCTCTTTCCCCAGCTATCCCCTCAGTGCCCAATGGGTTCATGAACAAAGTGGCCATGGTGCCAGGGATGGAGGTTATGCATGGGATCAGCAACATGCACTCCCACTCATGAAAGCCGACCTGACTATGACCACTGCTGAGTGTCTAATCTACCACCAGCACAGACTATCACTGAGTTTGCAATATGGCATCATTCCTGGGGATATCAGTTATCTGGTTGATTACTCTGGATTGCTTCCATCAGGGAAGAAGCAATGTTTTGTCCTTACTGGAACAGACACTCTAGATACTGGTTTGCCTTCCATGCACACAAAGCTTCTGCCTAAACTACCATCCATGGTCTTACAGAATTCCTTATCCACCATCATAATATTCCATACAGCATTGCTTCTGGTTAAGGAACTAATGTCACAACCAAAGAAGTGCAGCAATGGACCCGTGCTCATGGAATTCACTGCTCTCACCATGTTCCCCACCATCCTGAAATAGCTGGCTTGAAACAATGGTGGAATGGCCTTTGGAAGATTCAGTTACAGTGCCAACTAGGTTACAATACCTTGCAGGGCTAGGGTAAGATTCTCCAGGAGTCTGTATATACTCTGAATCTGTATCTAATATATGGTGCTGTTTCTCCCACAGCCAGGATTCACAAATCCATGAATCAATGGGTGGAAATCAATGGTTCCCTATCAATCCTAGTGACCCACTAGCAAAATTTCTCCTCCTGTTACAGAGACCTTTTGGTCTGCTAGCCTAGAGGTTTCAGTTCCAAAGGGAGGAATGCTTCTACCAGGAGACACACGATTCCATTGAGCTAGAACTTAAGGCAAAGAAGGGAGTTGTGGTGTTGGTTGGAGTGATTGATCCTGTCTACCAAGGGGAAACTGGAATACTACTCCACAATGGAGGGAAAGAAGAGTATTCTAGAATACAGGAAATACTCTAGAGAATCTCTTAGTATTACCATCCCTTATATTAAGGTCAATGGAAAACGACAACAACCCAACCTAGGCAGGACTACTAATGGCCCAGATTCTACAACAATGAAGGTTAGGGTTACCCTACCAGTAAAGAACTATGACTAGCTGAGTTGCTTGCTGAAGGCAAACAGAATATGGAATGGGTAGTGGAAGAAGGTAGTTATAAATATCAGTTATCATGTGACCAGTTAGAGAAACAAGGGCTGTAATTGTCATATTTCCTGCTTATTTTGTTATGAATGTATTTGTATGTATCAAATACTTTTGTTTTCTTCCCTCTCTTAGCCCCTTATCATGTAAGATAAGATGTATTGGCTTTAAATCATAGTATTTAAGAATTGTTAACTTTACATCATAGTATTTAAGTTACAGGATATCAAAGAAAAGAGTTAATATCAGTGAAGGACTTTACCTCTTTTTCTGGGGAAAAGGTTAGTGCGTTTTCGGTTGTAGGTAGAACAGTTGTATCATGTTAGATGGAATTATGACCTTGTTATGCTCTTCATTTGAAGATTAAATATGGTTTAAGGAGGTGTATATGGGTGCCAAGTTCACAAGGCATGGATTTGTGATGGTTAATTGTATGTGTCAACTTGACTGGGTCTTGGGGTACCCAGATATTTAGTCAAATATTATTCTGGGGTTTCTTTGGGGATGTTCCTGGCTGACAGGAATATTTAAATTGGTAGACTGAGTAAAGCAGATTGCCCTCCCTGATGTGGGTGGGCCTCACCCAATCAGTTGAAGGCCTGAACAGAACAAAAAGGATTACCCTCCCCGAAGTAAGAGTGAATTATCCTGCCTGACTCCCTTCAAACTAGAACATCAGCTTTTTCTTCCCTTCAGACTTAAACGGAAACATCAGCCCTTCCTGGGTCTTGAGTCTGCCGGCCTTTGAACTGGAACTACACCACTGGTACTCCTAGGTCTTCCTCCTGACAACTCACCTTGCAGACATTGAGACTTGTCAACCTACACAATCACGTGAGCGGACTCCCTACAATGAATCTGTCTGTCTTTCTCTCTCGCTCGCTCTTTCATATATATCCTATTGATTCTGTTTCCCTGGAGAAACCTAATACAGATTTGAAAATAAATATTTGTATAAATTCAATCTATTTACATGTTAGGTTCTAAAAAATTATTATTATTTAGAGATGGGGTATAGTTATATTGCCCGGGCTTGAGTACAATGGCTATTCATAGGCACAATCATCGTACGCCACAAACTCAAACTCCTGGGCTCAAGCAATCCTCTTGCCTCAGCCTCCTGAGTAACTGGGACTACAGGTGTGGGCCACCGTGCTGGGCTCAAAAATTAATTTTGGCCAGGCAAAGTGGCTCGTGCCTGTATCCCAGCACTTTGGGAGGCTGAGGTGGGAGGATCTCTTGAGGCCAGGAGTTCAAGACTAGCTCTGGCATCATAGAGAGACCCAGTCTCTACCAAACAGAAAAATTAATTTTAATTGTTAAAAAATTGTTTCAAATGTTAAAAAATTTAAATTTTAATGCATTTAAAAATAAAATTTAAATGCATTAAGAGTGCTTTAAAATAAATTGCACTGAAACACTAAAAAAAAACCCAGGTGTAATCCTGAAATCTATAAATTCAACTACAGATCTTTTTTTTTATTATACTTTAAGTTTTAGGGTACATGTGCACAACGTGCAGGTTACATATGTATACATGTGCCATGTTGGTGTGCTGTACCCATTAACTTGTCATTTAACATTAGGTATATCTCCTAATGCTCTCCCTCGCCCCTCCCCCCACCCCACAACAGGCCCTGGTGTGTGATGTTCCCCTTCCTGTGTCCATGTGTTCTCATTGTTCAATTCCCACCTATGAGTGAGAACATGCGGTGTTTGGTTTTTTGTCCTTGCGATAGTTTGCTGAGAATGATGGTTTCCAGCTTCACCCATGTCCCTACAAAGGACATGAACTCATCATTTTGTATGGCTGCATAATATTCCATGGTGTATATGTGCCACGTTTTCTTAATCCAGTCTATCCTTGTTGGACATTTGGCTTGGTCTCAAGTCTTTGCTATTGTGAACAGTGCCGCAATAAACATACGTGTGCATGGTCTTTAGAGCAGCATGATTTATACTCCTTTGGGTATATACCCAGTAATGAGATGGCTGGGTCAAATGGTATTTCTAGTTCTAGATCCCTGAGGAATCGCCACACTGACTTCCACAATGGTTGAACTAGTTTACAGTCCCACCAACAGTGTAAAAGTGTTCCTATTTCTCCACATCCTCTCCAGCACCTGTTGTTTCCTGACTTTTTAATGATGACCATTCTAACTGGTGTGAGATGGTATCTCATTGTGGTTTTGATTTGCATTTCTCTGATGGCCAGTGATGATGAGCATTTTTTCATGTGTCTTTTGGCTGCATAAATGTCTTCTTTTGAGACATGTCTGTTCATATCCTTTGCCCACTTTTTGATTGAATTGTTTGTTTTTTTCTTGTACATTTCTTGGAATTCACTGTAGATTCTGGATATTAGCCCTTTGTCAGATGAGTAGATTGCAAAAATTTTCTACCATTCTGTAGGTTGCCTGTTCATTCTGATGGTAGTTTCTTTTGCTGTGCAGAAGCTCTTGAGTTTAACTAGATCCCATTTGTCAATTTTGGTTTTTGTTGCCATTGCTTTTGGTGTTTTAGACATGAAGTCCTTGCCCAGGCCTATGTCCTGAATGGTATTGCCTAGGTTTTCTTCTAGGGTTTTTATGGTTTTAGGTCTAACATTTAAGTCTTTCATCCATCTTGAATTAATTTTTGTATAAGGTGTAAGGAAGGGATCCAATTTCAGCTTTCTACATAAGGCTAGCCAGTTTTCCCAGCACCATTTATTAAATAGGGAATCCTTTCCCCATTTCTTGTTTTGTCAGGTTTGTCAAAGGTCAGATGGTTGTAGATATGCAGCATTATTTCTGAGGACTCTGTTCCATTCCATTGGTCTATATCTCTGTTTTGGTACCAGTACCATGCTGTTTTGGTTACTGTAGACTTGTAGTATAGTTTGAAGTCAGGTAGTGTGATGCCTCCAGCTTTGTTCTTTTGGCTTAGGATTGACTTGGCCATGCAGGCTCTTTTTTGGTTCCATATGAACTTTAAAGAAGTTTTTTCCAATTCTGTGAAGAAAGTCATTGGTAGCTTGATGGAGATGGCATTGAATCTATAAATTACCTTGGGCAGTATGGCCATTTTCACAATATTGACTCTTCCTATCCATGAGCATGGAATGTTCTTCCATTTGTTTGCATCCTCTTTTATTTCATTGAGCAGTGGTTTGTAGTTCTCCTTGAAGAGGTCCTTCACATCCCTTGTAAGTTGGATTCCTAGGTATTTTATTCTCTTTGCAGCATCATCCTGCATTTAATTATCGTCTCAATTTCAGAGCCTGTTATTGGTCTATTCAGAGATTCAACTTCTTCCTGGTTTAGGCTTGGAAGAGTATATGTGTCGAGGAATTTATCCATTTCTTCTAGATTTTCTAGTTTATTTGCATAGAGGTGTTTATAGTATTCTCTGATGGTAGTTTATATTTCTGTGGGATCGGTGGTGATATCCCCTTTGTCATTTTTTATTGCATCTATTTGAGTCTTCTCTCTTTTCTTCTTTATTAGTCTTGCTAGCGGTCTATCAATGGGAGTTCACTCATGATTTGGCTCTCTGTTTGTCTGTTATTGGTGTATAAGAAGGCTTGTGATTTTTGCACATTGATTTTGTATCCTGAGACTTTGCTGAAGTTGCCTATCAGCCTAAGGAGATTTTGGGCTGAGATGATGGGGTTTTCTAGATATACAATCATATCATCTGCAAACAGGGGCAATTTGACTTCCTCTTTTCCTAATTGAATACCCTTTATTTCCTTCTCCTGCCTGATTGCCCTGGCCAGAACTTCCAACAGTATGTTGAATAGGAGTGGTGAGAAAGGGCATCCCTGTCTTGTGCCAGTTTTCAAAGGGAATGCTTCCAGTTTTTGCCCATTCAGTATGATATTGGCTGTGGGTTTGTCATAGATAGCTCTTATTATTTTGAGATACGTCCCATCAATACCTAATTTATTGAGAGTTTTTAGCATGAAGGTTGTTGAATTTTGTCAAAGGCCTTTTCTGCATCTATTGAGATAATCATGTGGTTTTTGTCATTGGTTCTGTTTATATGCTGGATTACTTTTATTGATTTGCGTATGTTGAACCAGCCTTGAATCCCAGGGATGAAGCCCATGGTGGATAAGTTTTTTGACGTGCTGCTGGATTCGGTTTGCCAGTATTTGATTGAGGATTTTTGCATCAATGTTCATCAGGGATATTGGCCTAAAATTCTCTTTTTTTATTGTGTCTCTGCCAGGCTTTGGTATCAGGATGATGCTGGCCTCATAAAATGAGTTAGGGAGGATTCCCTCTTTTTCTATTGATTGGAATAGTTTCAGAAGGAATGGTACCAGCTCCTCCTTGTACCTCTGGTAGAATTCGGCTGTGAATCCATCTGGTCCTGGACTTTTTTTGGTTGGTAAACTATTAATTATTGCCTCAATTTCAGAGCCTGTTATTGGTCCATTCAGAGATTCAACTTCTTCCTGGTTTAGTCTTGGGAGGGTGTATGTGTTGAGGAATTTATCCATTTCTTCTAGATTTTCTAGTTTATTTGTGTAGAGGTGTTTATAGTATTCTCTGATGGTAGTTTGTATTTCTGTGGGATCGGTGGTGATATCCCCTTTTTCATTTTTTATTGCATCTATTTGATTCTTCTCTCTTTTCTTCTTTATTAGTCTTGTTAGAGGTCTATCAATTTTGTTGATCTTTTCAAAAAGCCAGCTCCTGGATTCATTAATTTTTTGAAGGGTTTTTTTGTGTCTCTATGTCCTTCAGTTCTGCTCTGATCTTAGTTATTTCTTGCCTTCTGCTAGCTTTTGAATGTGTTTGCTCTTGCTTCTCTAGTTCTTTTAATTGTGATGTTAGGGTGTCAATCTTTGATCTTTCCTGCTTTCTCTTGTGGGCATTTAGTGCTATAAATTTCCCTCTACACACTGCTTTAAATGTGTCCCAGAGATTCTGGTATGTTGTGTCTTTGTTCTCGTTGGTTTCAAAGAACATCTTTATTTCTGCCTTTATTTTGTCATGTACCCAGTAGTCATTCAGGAGCAGGTTCTTCAGTTTCCATGTAGTTGAGCGGTTTTGAGTGAGTTTCTTAATCCTGAGTTCTAGTTTGATTGCACTGTGGTCTGAGAGACAGTCTGTTACAATTTCTGTTCTTTTACATTTGCTGAGGAGAGCTTTACTTCTAATTATGTGGTCAATTTTTGGAATAGGTGTGGTGTGGTGCTGAAAAGAATGTATAGTCTGTTGATTTGGGGTGGAGAGTTCTGTGGATGTCTACTAAGTCTGCTTGGTGCAGAGCTGAGTTCAGTTCCTGGATATCTTTGTTAACTTTCTGTCTTGTTGATGTGTCTAATGTTGACAGTGGGGTGTTAAAGTCTCCCATTATTATCGTGTGGGAGTCTAAGTCTCTTTGTAGGTCTCTAAGGACTTGCTTTATGAATCTGGGTGCTCCTGTACTGGGTGCATATATATTTAGGTTAGCTCTTCTTGTTGAATTGACCCCTTTACCATTATGTAATGGCCTTCTTTGTCTCTTTTGATCTTTGTCGGTTTAAAGTCTGTTTTATCAGAGACTATGATTGCAACCCCTGCCTTTTTTTGTTTTCCATTTGCTTGGTAGATCTTCCTCCATCCCTTTATTTTGAGCCTATGTGTGTCTATGCACGTGAGATGGGTTTCCTGAATATAGCACACTGATGGGTCTTGACTCTTTATCCAATTTGCCAGTCTGTGTCTTTTAATTGGAGCATTTAGCCCAGTTACATTTAAGGTTAGTATTATGTGTGAATTTGGTCCTGTCATTATGATGTTAGCTGGTTATTTTGCTCGTTAGTTGATGCAGTTTCTTCCTAGCCTCAATGGTCTTTACAATTTGGCATGTTTTTACAGTGGCTGGTACCGGTTGTTCCTTTCCATGTTTAGTGCTTCCTTCAGGAGCTCTTTTAGGGCAGGCCTGGTGGTGACAAAATCTCTCAGCATTTGCTTGTCTGTAAAGGATTTTATTTCTCCTTCACTTATGAAGCTTAGTTTGGCTGGATATGAAATTCTGGGTTGAAAATTGTTTTCTTTAAGAATGTTGAATGTTGGCCCCCACTCTCTTCTGGCTTGTAGAGTTTCTGCTGAGAGATCAGCTGTTAGTCTGATTGGCTTCCCTTTGTGGGTAACCCGACCTTTCTCTCTGGCTGCCCTTAACATTTTTTCCTTCATTTCAGCTTTGGTGAATCTGACAATTATGTGTCTTGGAGTTGCTCTTCTTGAGGAGTATCTTTGTGGCATTCTCTGTATTTCCTGAATTTGAATGTTGGCCTGCCTTGCTAGATTGGGGAAGTTCTCCTGGGTAATATCCTGCAGAGTGTTTTCCAACTTGGTTCCATTCTCCCTGTCACTTTCAGGTACACCAATCAGACGTAGATTTGGTGTTTTCACATAGTCTCATATTTCTTGGAGGCTTTGTTCGTTTCTCTTTATTCTTTTTTCTCTAAACTTCTCTTCTCGCTTCATTTCATTCATTTGATCTTCCATCACTGATACCGTTTCTTCCAGTTGATCACATCGGCTACTGAGGCTTGTGCATTCATCATGTAGTTCTTGTGCATGGTTTTCAGCTCCATCAGGTCCTTTAAGGACTTCTCTGCATTGGTTATTCTAGTTAGCCATTCATCTAATTTTTTTTCAAGGTTTTTAACTTCTTTGCCATTGGTTCAAACTTCCTCCTTTAGCTCGGAGTAGTCTGATTGTCTGAAGCCTTCTTCTCTCAACTCATCAAAGCCATTCTCCATCCAGCTTTGTTCCATTGCTGGTGAGGAGCTGCGTTCCTTTGGAGGAGGAGAGACGCTCTGATTTTTAGATTTTCCAGTTTTTCTGCTCTGTTTTTTCCCCATCTTTGTGGTTTTATCTACCTTTGGTCTTTGATGATGGTGACGTACAGATGGGGTTTTGGTGTGGATGTCCTTTCTGTTTGTTAGTTTTCCTTCTAACATTCAGGACTCTCAGCTGCAAGTCTGTTGGAGTTTGCTGGAGGTCCACTCCAGACCCTGTTTGCCTGGGTATCAGCAGCGGAGGCTGCAGAACAGCAGATATTGGTGAACAGCAAATGTTGCTGCCTGATCATTCCTCTGGAAGTTTTGTCTCAGAGGAGTATCCAGCCGTGTGAGGTGTCAGTCTGCCCCTACTGGGGGGTGCCTCCCAGTTAGGCTACTCGGGGGTCAGGGATCCACTTGAGGAGGCAGTCTGTCTGTTTTCAGATCTCCAGCTGCGTGCTGGGAGAACTACTACTCTCTTCAAAGCTGTCAGACAGGGACATTTAAGTCTGCAGAGAATTCTGCTGGCTTTTGTTTGGCAACGCCCTGCCCCCAGGGGTGGAGTCTACAGAGGCAGGCAGGCCTCCTTGAGCTGCGGTGGACTCCACCCAGTTCAAGCTTCCGGGCCGCTTTACCTACTCAAACCTCAGCAATGGCGGGCGCCCCTCCCCCAGCCTCGCTGCCACCTTGCAGTTTGAGCTCAGACTGCTGTGCTAGCAATGAGCGAGACTCTGTGGGCGTAGGACCCTCCAAGCCAGGTGCGGGATATAATCTCCTGGTGTGCTGTTTGCTAAGACTGTTGGAAAAGCGCAGTATTAGGGTGGGAGTTACCCGATTTTCCAGATGCCGTCTGTCACCCCTTTCTTTGACTAGGAAAGGGAATTCCCTGACCCGTTGCACTTCCCGGGTGAGGTGATGCCTCGCCCTGCTTAGGCTCACGCTCGGTGCACTGCACCCACTGTCCTGCACCCACTGTCCAACACTCCCTAGTGAGATGAACCCGGTACCTCAGTTGGAAATGCAGAAATCACCCGTCTTCTGCGTCGCTCATGCTGGTAGCTGCAGACTGGAGCTGTTCCTATTTGGCCATCTTGGCTCCACCCCAAACCCACCTATAGATCTATAGAATTTATAGATCTTGAAATTTATAAATTCACCTTACTGTACAACATGGATTAAAAGTACTTGAGACACAGAAAGACTAAGGCAGCTGCCTGGAGACTTGGATCCACTAAGTGGCTGAACTGAGATTTACATGGGAAAGATGAAAATTACATGAAATAAATTGTGTAAGGGACACTGGCTGATATATGCAAAATGGTCTACTTATTTCAGAATAAAAACAGTATTCTTTAAAAAAAACACCCAGGTGTAGTAAATATTCTCTGGCGGTTAATAAAAAGTCTAAAAATTCACAAAGTATTCCTTACACTCATGTATGGACTTTTTCTTTTCTTTTCTTTTGAGGCAGAGTCTCACTATGTCACACAGGCTGGAGTACAGTGGTGCAATCTAGGCTGACTGCAACCTCCGCCTCTCAGGTTCAAACCACTCTCCTGCTTCAGCCTCCCAAATAGCTGGGATTATAGGCATGTACCACCATGCCCAGCTAATTTGTGTATTTTTAGTAGAGACGGGGTTTCACCATGTTGGCCAGGTTGGTCTCAAACTCCTGACCTCAGATGATCCACTTGCCTCAGCCTCCCAAAGTGCTGGGACTGCAGGCGTGAGCCACCATGCCCAGCCTAGACAGATTTTTTGTTTCTTTTTGAGACAGGGTCTGGTTCTGCTGCCCAGGCTGGAGTGCAGTGGCATGATCTCGGCTCACTGCAATCTCTGCCTCCTAGGCTCAAGCAATTCTCACGCCTCAGCATCCTGGGTAGCTGGGACTACAGGCACACACCACCATGCTTGGCTGATTTTTGAATTTTTAGTAGAGATGGGGTTTCGCCACGTTTCCCACGCTGGTCTTGAACTCCTGGCCTCAACTAATCCACCCTCCTTGGCCTCATAAAATGCTGGGTTTACAGGCATAGCCACCCAGCCAAGGAATCAATTGAATTAAGTAATTCTATTGTTATATGTTTTCCTATTTTTTTCTAAAAGAAACTAATTCAGAATAAATTTCCATCAAAAATCAGTATTTGGCCAATTGTTAACTTCAAAATCCAGTAATACACTCACTTGCTGCCACCAGCCCCCACACCATGTCTTCCCACGGCTCTGCCGCCCTGCTCCTCCACAGGTTGCAATGGAAATAGAGATTGCCGCGCTCGTCATTGACAATGGCTCTGGCATGTGCAAAGCTGGCTTTGCTGGGGATGGATGGCCCCTGAGCTGTGTTCCCCTCCATCATCAGGTGCCCCCGGCACCAGGGTATGATGGTGGGCATGGGCCACAAGGACTCCTATGTGGGCCATGAGGCCCAGAGCAAGCACGACATCCTGATCCTGAAGTACCCTATCGAGCATGGCATCATCACCATCTGGGACGACATGGAGAAGATCTGGCACCACACCTTCTACAACGAGCTGTGCATGGCCCCAGAGAAGCACCTGGTGCTGCCGACTGAGGCCCCTCGAACCCCAAGGCCAACAGAGAAAAGATGACTCAGATCATGTTTAAGACCTTCAACACCCCAGCCATGTATGTGGCCATCCAGGCTGTGTTGTCCCTCTAAGCCTCTGGGCGCATCACTGGCATTGTCATAGACTCTGGAGACAGGGTCACCCACATGGTGCCCATCTATGAGGGCCACGCCCTCCCCCCACACCATCCTGCGTCTGGACCTGGCTGGCCGGGACCTGACCAACTACCTCATGAAGATCCTCACCGAGCTTCACCATCACGGCCAAGCAGGAGATTGTGCGCGACATCAACGAGAAGCTGTGCTACGTCGCCCTGGACTTCGAGCAGGAGATGACCACTGCCACATCCTCCTCCTCCCTGGAGAAGAGCTACGAGCTGCCTGATGGCCAGGTCAGGTCATCACCATCGGCAACAAGTGGTTTTGGTGTCTGCAGGTGTTGTTCCAGCCTTCCTTCTTGGGCATGGAATCCTGAAGCATCCACAAGACCACCTTCAACTCCGTCATGAAGTGTGACGTGGACATCTGCAAAGACCTGTATGCCAACATAGTGCTGTCCAGCAGCACCACCATGTGCCCTGGCATCACTGCGCTGGCATCCAGCACCATGAAGATCAAGATCATCACGCCCCCAGAGCACAAGTACTCGGTGTGGATTGGTGGTTCCATCCTGGCCTCACTGTCCACCTTCCAGCAGATGTGGATTAGCAATTAGGTATGTGGCCCCTCCATCATCCACTGCAAATGCCTCTAAATGGACTGCGAGCATGTGGATTAGCAATTAGGTATGTATGACGAGTCTGGCCCCTCCATCGTCCACCACAAATGCCTTTAAATGGACTGTGAGCAGACGTGCAGCATTTGTTGCATGGGTTAATTCAGCAGTATAAATTTAACCCTGGCAAATGCATACACCTCATGCTAGCCTAACGAAACTGAAATAAGCCTTCAAAAAGAAATTTGTGGCCAGGCGTGGTGGCTCACGCCTATAATCCCAGCACTTTAGGAGGCTGAGACGGGTGGATCACAAGGTCAGGAGTTCGAGATCAGCCTGGCCAACAGGCTGAAACCCCGTCTCTACTAAAAATACAAAAATTAGCCAAGTATGGTGGCATTCGCCTATAATCCCAGCTACTGGGGAGGCTGAGGCAGGAGAATCGCTTGAACCTGGGAGGCGGAGGTTGTGGTGAGCCGAGATTGCACCACTGCACACTCCAGCCTGGGCAACAGGGTGAGACTCCGTCTCAAAAAAAAAAAAAATAAATAAACAAAAATAAAAAACAAAGTTGTCCTTGAAGCTTGTATCTGATATCAGCAATGGATTGTAGACTTGTTGCCGATTTTGACTTTCTATTCAAGTTAACTGTTCCCCTTGGTATGTATTTAATACCCTGTATATGTCTCTGATTTCAACCTTTAGTACATGTGGCTTGGCCACTTTGTGGCTGAGGTAAGAACGTGCTTGTGGAAGACAAGTCTGTGGCTTGGTGAGTATGCGTGGCCAGCAGTCTCCAGTATGTGCAGGGTATTAGTGTGTCAGGGCTGTGTTCTGGGATTTCTCTAGAGGCTGGCAAGGGCTCCTGAACCAGTTGTTTCTGTCCTGCCGGTCTGTCAGAGTTGGAAAGTCCAAGCCATAGAACCCAGTTTCCTTTCTTAGCTGATGTTTTCCTGCCAGAACACCGTGGGCTGTTACTTGCCTTGAGTTGGAAGCAGTTTGGATTTACACCTGTAAATATATTCATCCTTTTAATTTATGTAAGGTTTTTTTGTACATAATTCTAAATTCTTTAAAGAGATGACAACAAATTTTGGTTTTCTACCGTTATGTGAGAACATTAGGCCCCAGCAACACGTCATTGTGTAAGGAAAAATGAAAGTGCTGCTGTTAAAAAAAAAAATCCAATAATAGAGAGTGGGAGAAGGAGCAACTGGAGAGGGAGAGTGAGAGCAAGAAAGAATGAGGGACAGAGAGAAAGAAAAAAGGAAAGAGGAAGGGAGGGAGGGAAGGTAAAACAATGGGGGAAATAACTAAGAAAATGAAATCAGTTATGTTCCTTTAAGGCAGCACCTAATAGATGCGGATTCTGATAATAAAAGATATAGCTTCCATGTTACCAGAAAAAACTGTGAAAAGAGCAGATTGAATCTAATAAAGTATTTAAATACTACACCTATGCACACCAACACAGTATCGTGATGAGCAGGAGCAAGGCAAAAATCAGGTTAAGTCGAATGATTTCCACAGAAGGTCAGATAAGTGCTGTATACTCTGGTAGTAGGAGCCACGCACTAGATCTTGCACTGGACCAAGACGTTCAAAGAGGGAACTGTGTGAAACACCACACTGTTCAAATATAATTTCAAAATAATTTTATTTTACTTATGTTATTTTTGAGATGGAGTTTCGCTTTTGTTGCCCAGGCTAGAGTGCAATGGCGCGATCTCGGCTCACTGCAACCTCCGGCTCCTGGGTTCGAGTGATTCTCCTGCCTCAGCTTCCTGAGTAGCTAGGATTATAGGTGTGCACCACCAGGTCTGGCTAATTTTGTATTTTTAGTAGAGACAGGGCTTCATCATGTTGGTCAGGCTGGTCTTGAACTCCTAACCTCAAGTGATCCATCTGCCTCAGCCTCCCAAAGTGCTGGGATTACAGGCGTGAGCCACCACGCCTAGCCTTCAAAATAATTTTAAACTAGAAAAACACAGTTGCAAATGTTAGAGATACTTCAAAAATATCATTATTTAAAAAATTATAGGCCGGGTGCGGTGGCTCACGCTTGTAATCCCAGCACTTTGGGAGGCCTAGGCGGGCGGATCACGAGGTCAGGAGATCGCGACCACAGTGAAACCCCGTCTCTACTAAAAATACAAAAAAACAATTAGCCAGGCGTGGTGGCAGGCGCCTGTAGTCCCAGCTACTCGGAGAGGCTGAGGCAGGAGAATGGCGTGAACCCGGGAGGCGGACCTTGCAGTGAGCCGAGATTGCGCCACTGCATTCCAGCCTGGGTGACAGAGCGAGACTCCGTCTCAAAAAAAAAAAAAAAAATTATAACTACTGATAACTCTCACCCCTGGAACTGAAATGCAGCACTGTCGGGTACCTGGGCACACAGGCTAGGAATCTCTACTTTAATGAGAGAAGGCTTGTGCTTTTTTTGTCCTTGGAAACTTCTAATTTGGAGGGACATACATTTTGTTTTTGGCCTTTTTGTGCTTAATGTGTGATGAACACCCTTGCATATGGCCCCTTATATATCTGTGTACTTCCCTGGGTTTTATTGTACCCAGGAACAGAATTGTTGGGTCATACAGTAAATGCATATACTTTTTTTTTTTTTTTTTTTTGATACAGAGTCTCGTTCCGTTACAGGCTGGAGGGTAGTGGTGTGATCTTGGCTCACTGCAACCTCTGCCGCCCGGGTTCAAGCGATTCTCCTGCCTCAGCCTCCTGAGTAGCTGGGATTAGAGGAGTGCACCACCACATCCAGCTAATTTTTGCATTTTTGGTAGGGACAGGGTTTCGCCATGATGGCCAGGCTGGTCTGGAACTCCTGAGTTGCCTCAGGCGCTCCACTTGCCTCGGCCTTCCAAAGTGCTGGGATTGCAGGTGTGAGCCACCACACCTGGCCCAGTAAATGCGTATCTAATTTGACAAGGTACTTCCAGACATCTCTTTGGAACAGCTGCCCTAGTCCACACTCCCATCAGCCATGCAGGAGGGTTTGTAAGTCCTTACACCCCCACTGCCGCTTGGCATTATCCTGCTTTTTTTTTTTTTGAGACAGAGTCTCGCTAGCGCCCAGGCTGCAGTGCAGTAGCGCGATCTCGGCTCACTGCAGGCTCCGCCCCCCAGAGTTCACGCCATTCTCCTGCCTCAGCCTCCTGAGTAGCTGGGACTACAGGCGCCTGCCACCTCGTCCGGCTAATTTTTTGTATTTTTAGTAGAGACGGGGTTTCACTGTGTTAGCCAGGATGGTCTCGATCTCCTGACCTCGTGACCCGCCCGCCTCGGCCTCCCAAAGTGCTGGGATTACAGGCGTGAGCCACCGCGCCCAGCCTATCCTGCTTCTTAAATTTGTCAGGCTGATAAACTGATATCTCACTGTTATTTTAATTCCTCATACTTGCAATGATCTTGAACACCTCATCATATACTGCTGGCTTTTCAAATTTCCTCTGCAAATTGCCTATTGTATGCTTTGGCTAATTTTCTACTGGCATTGCTGTCTTCTTTCTTCCTTCTTCTTTTGTCCTTCCCCTTCCTCCTCCCCTTCCTTCTCCCCCTTCCTCCTCCTTCTCCTTCCTCCTGCCTCCTCCTCCTTCTGTTTTGTTTTTAAAAACAGGGTCTTGCTTGTCACCCAGGCTGGAGTGCAGTGGCATGACCACAGCTCACTGTAACCTCAAACTCCTGGGCTCATGTGATCCTCCCGCCTCAGCCTCCCAAGTAGCTAGGATGATGACTGGCGTGTGCCACCACAACCAGGTAATTAAAAAAAATTTTTTTTTTCTAGAGAGAGGGTCATGTTGTATTGTCTGGCTGGTCTCAAACTCCTGGCCTCAAGCAATCCTGCTTCAGCTTCCCAAAGTACTGGGATTACAGGTGTAAATCACTACACCCAACCTCTCTTCTTGATGATTCACAGGAAATCTTTTTATATTCTAGGTATCAAATCCCTTGTTGGTTTATGCATTGCAAATATCCTCTCCCAATCTGCACATTATCTCTTACTTTTGTCCATAGTGTCTTTCATTGAGCACAAATCCTTAATTTTGCTATAATCCAATCATCTCTTCAGCATATGGATTATAGTCTTGAAGTTTTGTCCAAGCTCCTAGGTCACAGACATCTCCCTACAATTTCTATTAACATTACAGTTTTATTTTCACATTTAGGTCCTCAATCTACCTAGAATCCTTTTTTTTTTTTTTTTTTTTTTTGAGGTGGAGTCTCACTCTGTCACCCAGGCTGGAGAGCAGTGGCACGATCTTGGCTCACTGCAACCTCTGCCTTCCGAGTTCCAGCGATTCTTCTGCCTCAGCCTCCTGAGTAGCTGGGACTACAGGCACATGCCACCACACCCGGCTAATTTTTTGTATTTTTAGTGGACATGGTGTTTCACCATGTCTGGTCGACCAGGCCAGTCTTGAACTCCTGACCTCAAGTGATCCGCCCGCCACGACCTCCCAAAGTGCTGAGATTACAGGCATTGAGACACTGTGCCTGGCCCCTAGAATCCATTTCTGTACATGTCATGAGGAAGGGATCCAGTTTTATTGTTCTCTGTCATGAGCCAGTTTTCTCAACACCTTTAACTAAGCAACTGTCCTTTCTCCCTTGAATAGGTTTTTATATACAGGTGTCTGTATCTATGCTGTTGTATTGGTCTACTTTTCTGTTTCTGTGCCAATGACACATTGTTTATGTTTCTATTTTTTTTTTAGACAGAGTTTCGCTCTTGTTGCCCAAGCTGGAGTGCAATGGCACAATCTTAGCTCACCGCAACCTCCACCTCCTGGGTTCAAGCGATTCTCCTACCTCAGCCTCCCGAGGAGATGGGATTACAGGCATGTGCCACCACGCCCAGCTAATTTTGTATTTTTAGTAGAGACGGGCAGGCTGGTCTTGAACTCCCGACCTCAGGTGATCCGCCCGCCTCAGCCTCCCAAAGTGCTGGGATTATAGGCGTGAACCACTGCGCCCAGCCTGTATTTCTAAATTCAAAGAAACAAAGGCCGGGCGTGGTGACTCACGCCTGTAATCCCAGCACTTTGGGAGGCTGAGGCGGGTGGATCACCTGAGGTAGGGAGTTCAAGACCAGCCTGACCAACATGGAGAAACCCCGTCTCTACTAAAAATACAAAATTAGCTGGGCGTCGTGGCGCATGCCTGTAATCCCAGCTACTCGGGAGGCTGAGGCAGGAGAATCACTTGAACCTGGGAGGCGGAGGTTGTGGTTAGCCGAGATCGTGCCATTGAACTAAAGCCTGGGCAACAAGAGGGAAACTCCGTCTCGAAAAAATAAATAAATAAAAATAAATTCAAAGAAACAAGAAAGAAATAAGGCAGAAATAAATAAAATAGAGAACAAAAGACAACAGTGAAAATTAAGCAAACCAAAGCAGATTCTTTGAAAAGACTAACAAGAGAGACAGACTTCTGACCAGTGATCAAGAAAAAAACAAAAAGAAAATTAAAAAATCAAGATATAGGCCGGGCACGGTGGTGAAACTCTGTCAAAACAAAAAACAAAAAACAAAACAAAACAAAAAACAAGATATAGAATGATAAGGGGGGCAATAACTAGGGAAAAACAGATTTTTTTTTTTGAGACGGAGTTTTGCTCTTGTTGCCCAGGCTGGAGTGCAATGGCACGATCTCAGCTCACTGCAACCTCTGCCTCCAGGGTTCAAGCAATTCTCCTGCCTCAGCCTCCCGAGTAGCTGGGATTACAGGCATGTGCCACCACGCCTGGCTAATTTTGTATTTTTTTTTTTTAGTAGAGACGGCCTTTCTCCATGTTGGTCAGGCTGGTCTCGAACTCCCGACCTCGGGTGATCTGCTCGCCTCAGCCTCCCAAACTGCCGGGATTACAGGCGTGAGCCACTGATCAGCCTCCCAAAGTGCTGGGATTACAGGTGTGAGCCACTGAGCCTGACCAGAAAAATAGATTTTTTACAAGTGAATAATTATGAATGACATGCCAATGAATTAAAAAACCTAGATGAAAATAAATGATACATTCTTAGAAAAATACACCATGCTAAAAATGGCACAAATAGAAAGGCCTTGAATAGTCCAGTAAGTATTAAAGAAATAAAAATGGTAGTCAAAGAACTGTTCTCTCTCAAAACCCCAGTGGATTTTGTAGGTGAGCTGTAGCAAACTTTCAAGGTACAGTTAATTCCAATCATATGCATAATAACAAAAGTAAAACCTATTTATTCCACTTTTTGAGGTTAGTATAACCTAAATTATAAAACTGGATGGGAGAACCCAAGAAAAGAAAATCCTAAGGCCACTTAGAATGTTATGATTTAACATCAATAGTATACTAATGTGGCCAGGTGCAGTGGCTCATGTTTATAATCCCAACAATTTGGAAGGCTGAGGTAGGAGGATTGCTGGAGCCCAGGAGTTTTAGACCAGCCTGGGCAACATAGTGAGATGTCTCTACTAAAAATACAAAATTAGCCGGGTGTGGTGGCACATGCCTATAATCCCAGCTACTCAGGAGGCTGAGGCGGGAGAATCGTTTGAACCCAGGAGACGGAGGTTGCAGTGAGCCAAGATTGTGCCATTGCACTCCAGCCTGGGCAACAAGAGCGAAACTCCATCTCAAAAACAAACAAACAAACAAACAAAAAAATATATATATGCCAGGCATGGTAGCTCTTGCCTGTAATCCCAGCTACTCGGGAGGCTGAGCCTTGAGCCCAGGAGTCTGAGGCTGCAGTGAGCCATGATCACGCCACTGCACTCCAGCCTGAGCGGACAGAGTGAGACCCTGCCTAAAAATGAAAAAAAAAAAAAAAAAAAAAGGCCGGGAATGGTGGTTCATGCCTGTAATCCCAGCACTTTGGGAGGCCAAGGCAGGCAGGTCACCTGAGGTGAGGAGTTCAAGACCAGCCTGGCCAGCATGGTGAAACCCCATCTCTAGTAAAAATACAAAATCAGCCAGGCGTGGTAGTTTACACCTGTAGTCCCAGCTACTCGGGAGGCTGAGGCAGGAGAATCGCTTGAACCTGGGAGGCAGAGGGTGCACTAAGCCAATATTGTGCCATTTCACTCCAGCCTGGGCGACAAGAGCAAAAACTCCGTCTCAAACAAACAAACAAACAAAAAGAAACAAACTCTCTGTTGCTGATGGTGGGTGAAAACAGAGTTTTAGGGAATTGGGATGTCCTGAGACAGAAATAGTGTTGGTCAGGTCAACCCCAAAGAAGCCTGAACTGGATTCACAGAGAGGATGATGGTGGATTCAGAAGTCTGGGATGAACAGGGGTGACATATGTTCATTAATGTGGTGTGGGTCCTGATCATGACGGCAGACCCATCTGCTCTTAGACATAAATTTTGCTGACTTTCTTACCAGGAGGATAGGGCTGTTGTATAGACTGTGGTTGGCATTAAGACACCCAGTTTGAGGAGGACACTGATGATAGGCTCATTTCCCTCTTCTGCCAGTATGGAAAGTGGACACTAGGGCTAGAAGATGGGAACAGGTGCTGTGTGATGTTGATTTTAATGGGAGCATCCTAAGCAGCTGCCCTCCCTTGTTAAAGTCAGCTGTCCACAAGTTGGCTGGGATTTCTGCAAGGGCTCAACTCATAAAGACAGTTATTGTGGGTCAGACCCGGGTGATACAAATGGCATGGGGAGATCTGGTTATACTCCAACTGGCCTGCAGCGCATTACTGTTTAGTTTGCAAGGAACATGTCTACCTGATATGTCAGTAGACGTACAAGGTTAGGCAGGAAGGCACATACCTCAATGAAGCATCCTATGGTAACAGAAAGCCATTTCATAAGATAAGAGCTAACTAACACGATCTCAACTAAAACTGCAGCCCACAGCAGATCTGGCAAGGCAACCTGAGCGCAGAGACAAGGCAGAATACGTGACCTCAGTGTTGAGGGGAAATGTCCATTTGCCCATCAGTGGAGATAGGGACACTAGGACTGGGGGACAAAAGGAGGGAGAGTGTGGCTAGGGTGATCCAAGCAGACTCAATATAACCCCCATGATTCTTTTCTAGTCTAAGGATGGCTGAGGTTAAATCAAGCACACATTTTTCCAACAGCCAGGTTTTTGTCTGTGTTGAAGCTACAGAGGCAATTTCCAAGACATGGTTCAACATGGGACTGTACTTCCAAGGTATGAAGGTTTGGTCTTTTGCTCTTGTAGGGACATGAGTTCAGGCCCCTGCTTTCTCCACTGGCTTTTGAGTTTTACTGTGAAATGGGCTAATGAACCGAGGGCCGCAACTGAATCCTTTAGGAATGCTGGGAAGCAATCCCGACAAAACTTTGGAGAAATGACCAACTTTTGAAGGAGCCTTCAAAATCCTTCACCTCAGAAAACTTTCTGTTGCAATTATTTATTTGATTATAATCATCTTTTGAGTACTCAGGTGATTTAAGTTTGTACCTGTTGGTTTTGGATCAATCAGATTTATTAGGATCCAGTTTCTTGATCATGCTCAGTATTTAGTTTTCCTTTGAATCTCAGGTGCAGAAGGTGCAGGAAGCTATACTCCACTGGTCATGTTACATTATTATCTTTGATCAGTAAAATGCTTATCTTTTTATTTACTTATTCATTTATTTACTCCACTTTACCTTCATTCCTCACTCCCGTTTCCAACACCCACCCCCTCATAGGCAGATATTCCAATGTGATTATTGTCATTTTCTTTTATTCTATGTGTTCTGATAAATGCAAATGTTATCGGGTTTGAAATCTCTTTGTGTTCCTTTCAAACTTTTAAATGTATTCAACATAGAGAAAGGTTTTGAAAACTTCCATGTACAGTTTAAAGACATGTAAGAAAACACCCATCTACCCACCAGCTGGCTTAAGAACTAGAACATTATAGAGTTTGAGAAGCCAACTGTGGATCCCTCATCTCCTTCCCCCACCCAGAAGAAACCACTACCTTGACCTTTATGTTCTCATTTCCTTGATTTTTGTGGAAAAAATTTTTTTTTTTTTTGAGACAGAGTTTCACTTTTGTTGCCCAGGCTGGAGTGCAGTGGCATGATCTCAGCTCACTGCAACCCCCACCTCCTGGGTTCAAGTGATTCTCCTGCCTCAGCCTCCCGAGCAGCTGACATTACAGGCACATGCCACCACGTCCGGCTAATTTTTGTATTTTTAGTAGATACAGGATTTCTCCATGTTGGCCAGGCTGGTCTCAAACTCCTGACCTCAGGTGATCCACTCACCTCAGCCTCCCAAAGTGCTGGGATTATAGGCGTGAGTGACTGTGGCTGGCCTGCTTTTGAGAAAATTTCACCTCCCATGTATGTATCACTGAACAAGGTACTGTTTTGTTTTGAAAACCGAATGGCAAGCATGCACTTAGCTGGTTATGGAAGGAGCAGTATTGGTACAATTAGGTGAAGAGTCCCAGGAGAGGATAAGCTGAAGAGAATCTCTCAGTCATAGTGAGTCTGGCTTCAGTTTCCCTAAGAGTTTACAAGAGCTGCTTCTGGGGAAGTCAGAGGGTAAGGTTCTAAATGAGGCCAGGAAAATACACCCATGTCTCAGCGCAGTCAGGGCACCAGCAGGGCTGTTATGCGGACCAGAAATTAGTTACCATATGGTCTGGTTACTATATGGTTTGATGGGGAGTGGGCCGCTCTAACTCTTCACTTCCAAACTCTGTGACCAGCCCCCACCCTCAATAGTAGATCACAGCAGGCATCTTCTGTGGGGTGAAATGCATGTCCACACCTGCTCCAGGCAGCTGCAGTGCTGGTGAGAGGGTGTGCAGGAGCCGCACCAGCACATACTCAAAATCAGCCAAGTACAGACCGTCTGCGCCAGGCTCACCTGGGCATTCTGGCCTCAGGTTAACAGAGCGTAGGTGTGGCTGTTTCCTCCTCAGTGAAGAGCAGACTCTAAAGGATGAATGCCATGGGGAGTGGGTGACTAGGCCAAGGGAACAGACACTTTCTGCTTGTTTTTTCTCCTCCCCCTTTTTTTTTTTTTTGACAGGGTCTCACTCTGTCACCCAGGCTGGAGTGCAGTGGTGCAATCTCGGCTCACTGCAGTCTCAGACTCCTGGGCTCAAGCAATCCTCCCAACTCAGCCTCTCTGGTAGCTGGGACACACCACCGCATTTGGCTAATTTTCTATTTTTTATAGAGATGAGGACTCACTATGTTGCTCAGGCTGGACTGAACTCCTAGGCTCAAGCGATCTGCCCGCCTCGGCCTCTCGAAGTGCTGGGATTACAGGTGTGAGCCACCGTGACTGGCAATTCCACTGCTTTCTTGTTTTATTTATTCCCTGTCATCCACGCTCCCATTCCTCCTGACTCCCTGACACAGGCATCTTTCAAATGTGTTCAACTTACATCCTTTTGTGTGCATTTCTGTAAGGTGTGTATTTGGTGTGTATGTGCATATATTTGTAACTTGTGAGTAGTATTGTTATATGGTTCATTCTTTTTTGCTCAGTGCTACGTGTTGAAGATCATCGTATTGCCCTGTGTACATCTAACTCACTGGTCTAAAGGTTAAGAGGTCCTCTGTGGAGTGCACCCATCACTATTTCCCTGTGTATGCCCCTGGTGATGGACACCCAGCATGCCTTCGACTTCCCACTGTTGCAAACCACACCATAATGAACATTCTTCTACATGACCCTTTATGGACCTGTGTGAGAATTTCTTTGGAGGGCCCATGGGGATAGTGCCACATTCATCTCTGGGATGGCTGCCAAAGTCCCCACTCCCAATGCAAGAGGGTCCCTATGCCCCCATATCCCCACTAAAGGACTTGGCATGATCCAGCTTTTTAAAATTTTGTCTGTTTGTGAAATCTAAAGTAAAATCTCACTGTAGTTTTATTTTAGACGTTGCTGTTAATACATCTGAACATCTTTTATTAGGCCTGTTAGCTTTTTGGGTTTCCCGCTTCAGGAAATTGCTTGTTCATATCCTTTGTAGACCTGTTTGCAACTGGAGGCCCTGTCACTGTTTTTCCTCTCTATATGTGCTCCACTGATAGTCCTAATCCTGTGAGAAAGCTGAACCCTACCCAGGGTTTCTACACACTGTACCAGGCTCTGTAGTGCCTTTCCATATGAATTTTACGATCAGTTTGTAAATTTCTGCAAAAAGCCTGCTGAGATTTTTGTAGGAATTACATTTAATCTATGGATCAATTTGGGGAGAATTGACATCATCACAATACTAACTTTTCCAACCCACGAATGTTTTTCATTAATTTGGCTCCTCTTTCTCTCAGCAATACAAGTGCATAGGTCTTCCACATCTTTTGTCAGATTTATTCCTAAGTCACATTTTTAGATGTTATTGAAAATAGTATTTAAAAATTTTCTGTATCCAATTGTTCATTGCTAGTATATAGATATACAACTAATTTTTGTATATTGATCTTATAACCTGCAACTTGTTAGACTCACTTATTAGTTCTAGTAGGGTTTTATTTTTGGTGGACTCAGTTGGATTTTCTATATAGATGATCACATTTTCTATAAATACAGTTTTACTTCTTCCTTCCAATTTGGATACCTTTTGCTTCTTTTTCTTGCCTGACTGCACTGCCTAGAACCTTCAGTATAATGCTGAATAGAAGTGGTGAGAGTGGACAGCTCTGTTTTATTTCTGATCTTGGGGGGAAAGCACTCAGTTTTCACCACTAAATATAATGTTAGCTGTGGGTTATTTTGCAGATGCCCTACATCAGATTGAAGAAGTTCCCTTCTACTTCTAGTTTGCCAAGAGGTTTTTGTTTTTTAAACTCAGGAATGGATGTTAGATGTTGTCAAATGCTTTTTCTGCATTTATTGCAATAATCATATGGGTTTTCCTTTTTGGTTTGTTAATATGTTGAACTGCATGATTGATTTTCTAATGCCAAGCCAATCCTGCATTCCTGGGATAAAATCCATTTTGTTATGATTCATTATCCTTTTAATACATTATTGGATTTGATTTGATAAAGCTTTGTTTATAATTTTTGTATCTCTTGAACTTTCCATGTTAATACTAATGGCTCCTCAAATTGGCCTCCCCACCACGCGCCTGTTTTCCATATGACCCACTCTGCCTGTTCATATCCTCCAGACTGTGTCTGGGATGGTTACTGAGGTGGTTACTGAGGCTGGGACTTTCCCCAAACTTATGGAGGGTCAAATAAAATTTAGAACAAAGACTTGAAAGCATTTTTTTAATGTGGTCAATCCTACCTCTGAGTATGTGAATCAACTCCTGGCAGCAGTCTTGCCCCTTAACAAAGGCGTGTCCCCAACCTGAAGAGCCATCTTCAAAGCCTCTCAGTACCTGACAGGTTAGTTCCTAAGAGAAAAAGCATTATTAACTGCTTAAGAAATCCCCTGACCTTAGATTATCCCTCTGTCACTGTTCCCCCATATGGTACTGCTCTGCTCCAAAAAGGAAATATCCAATACTTCCCACTGAAGAATTCTATCCCATTCTGACTGCCTACTTGATATCCCACACTCTAAGATGCCCAAATAACCCCTTCAAATTCCTGACCCTGTGTTTTTTGTGGATGGCTTTTATATCCAAGATATTAGGGGAACACACAGGGCAGGATATACTCCTTTCCCCATTGCACCATAGAAGCTTTTCTTCCTTCAATCCCCTCGTCGCAAAAGTAATAATGGTAGTAATAGCAAACACATATACAGTGCTTACTACATGCCATGCATTATTCTAAATACTTTATGTAGATTAACTCATTTAATACCCTCAATAATCCTATGAAGTGCATATTACTATTATCCCCATTTTTGTTTATTTTTAAGGGGGCTTTCGGCAAAAACCAGAATGCCTGCTAGACAAATTCTAAAAGAGCTGTAACACTACTATCCCCATTTTTACAGAAGAAACTACAGAAAATTGAGGTCAAGTGACTTGATCAGCTTTGGGATTTGAATCCAGGCAGTCTGGCTCAAGTCCACTGCACTACCATACTCGCAAGTGACAGAACTGTGGCACTGACCCATGTTTGCACACAGTAGAGGGCCCCCCGGCCCACTATTCATACAGATTCTTTCTAAGGCTTCAGAATATGTCATGCCTGTGTTATCTGTGGTGCCTTTGGCCAAATCTGGTGTCAGTGAGTTTCTCACTGCTGCTGACAACGAAATATATGTTTGGAAACAAAAATTATGTAGGGCCGGGCGCAGTGGCTCACGCCTGTAATCCCAGCACTTTGGGAGGCCAAGGTGTATGGATCACTTCAGGCCCGGAGCTTGAGACCAGTCTGACCGACATGGTGAAACCCTATCTCTACTAAAAATACAAAAATTATCCGGGTGTGATGGCGGGCGCCTGTATTCCCAGCTACTTGGGAGGCTGAGGCAGAAGAATCACTTAAACCCAGGAGGCAAAGGTTGAAGTGAGATGAGATCGCGCAACTGCACTCCAGCCTGGGTGACAGAGTGAGCCTCTGTCTCAATAAATAAATAAATAAATAAATAAAATTGTAGAGAGAACACTTTTTAAAAAGACATTATTATTTAATGTCATCAGAGCGACAAGAAGAAAACACTGCATTCATAGGGCAAGATTAGGAAGCTATAAAAAGGAACATTTGCAAGACAACACCAACTAAAAAGATCTTACAGAGTCAAGCAATAATCAAAGGACCTTCAAAGCAGCCAGAGAAAAAGAATACCTACAAAAAAAATTAGAGTGACAGTAGACTTTGCAACAGTAATAATAGAAACCAGACAAGTGTCATAATGTCCTCTTAGTGTCAGTGTTTAATATCCTTCTAAAAAAGGTAATTTAGAAGTAGGTACCTAGCAAACCTATCTTTTATGAAGAATAAAGGGAAAAAAAGGCATTTATAGATAAACACAGACTAAGAGTTTCCAATTAAGTGATCTACACTAAAGGATTTTCTGAAGTTCTGTATGTATTTCAAGAAGAAGAAAAATCAGGCTGGGCGCAGTGGCTCATGCCTGTAATCCCAGCACTTTGGGAGGCCAAGGCAGGCGGATCACGAGGTCAGGAGATCGAGACCATCCTGGCTAACACGGTGAAACCCCATCTCTACTAAACACACACACACACACACACACACACAAATAGCCAGGCATGGTGACAGGCGCCTGTAGTCCCAGCTACTCGGGAGGCTGAGGCAGGAGAATGGTGTGAACCCGGGAGGCGGAGCTTGCAGTGAGCCCAGATTGCGCCACTGCACTCCAGCCTGGGCGACAGAGTGAGACTCTATCTCAAAAAAAAAAAAAAAAAAAAGAAGAAGAAAAATCATCCCAAAAACGACATCTCAGGTAAAAGAAGAAAGATGGGCAAATAAAAGATAAATGAGTATTTAAGCAAACAATGTTTGCATAAAATGATATGGTTAGTGTCATCCTTAACAAGGGAGGAACAAAAATAGTAGACATAATAAGATGTAAATTGGGAGACATTAAAGATTTATAAAGTCTGTGAATTGTTTGGGTGGGGAGTATGTTTAACTTTGGACTTTAGGTTAAATATGTATGGTAAGCTTTCAAGGCCAATCACTAAAAAAATATCTTTGGAGAGACTAACAAGAAAAAATAGAAAAGGCACAAATAGTATGAACAACATAAAAGATATAGTAAAAATTTAAAAATAAGAGAATATAATTAATTTGAAAACTTACATGAATTGGACCAATTCCTAGAAAACTGATTTATTTATTGGATAAGATCACTATAACCTTAACCAGACAAATACAGATGGCTAAAGATGCAAAAATCTTAAACCGTTTATTAGCAAACCACATCCAGAATGAGTAAGATTTAATACAACATAAAAACGTTGAGTTTAATCCCAGAAATGCAAGAGCAGTTTAACATTAGAAAGTTAAACTAAATCTTTTAAGATTTAGTTCATATGCCATCTCTTCCAAGAAAGCTTCCTTGGTCCCCTGAGCTGGGTTGTGTATTCCTTAGGGGCTCTCACAGTCTATTCTTCCCACCAGTGTTACTGCACTGACCACACTGCCCTGAAATTACGGTTCTGTGTCTGGGAACACACCTCGTTCATCTCTGTGTCTTCAGTGTACAGCAGGAGGCCTGACACATAGTAAGTGGTCAAATTTTGCTCAACTGAACTTATAGCTAGTTGGATGTTTAAACTCAGTGTGCTAATGATTAATAAATTGATGGCCTGGATAGGGAGGTCTCTACTGGCATGCCACAGGGATCTAATTATACATGGCATTCTGTATAATTCTGATGGCATGCTGATGAAATTAGTGGGTGACCAAAACAGGAGAGTAGGTCACACATTAGATAACAGAATTAGTATCCAGAGTCATGGGCAGGCAGAAACACTGGAGCCAGACCAGGCCCCAGTAGGGTTAGGGGCAAAGTCAGGACTAAAACCCCACACAGCCTGTTCTCACCTTGACAATGAAAAAAACTCTTTTTGAGCTGTAACTTACCCTCCTATGGGTATCTCCCATTATAACAACACTTACTATGAGCCCAGCATCATGCCAGCTTCCACGCTATCCCCTGCGGCCCCCCTACCACCACCAAGTACCACAGGTAAAGTATAATGAGAGTGGTCTGCTTGGCCTGGGGACCAGGAAACAGTTCCTCGTGGTGCAAGAGAAAGGGGGATGATAGCTGGGATCAGAAAGCCCAATGAGAGTTGGGGTTTTTTCACCAGGTAACAGGCAGCATGACAACACAGCAGTTTGAGGACTATTTGAGTAAGAGGCAGGCCTGCCTTCAGGAGCCCTAGGGCGTACAGCCAGTCAGAAAATATGGGGCTTTGCCACAATCCTACCAACTGAGAACTTGCTTCCCAAAAGAACCCAGGAGCTATCCTCACTGCTTCTTCACAGCCCCCAACCTTATGAAAAATGATATCCAAGTTCCTTAGCATGGCATTAAAGGCCTTTGTGCCTAGCCTACTCCTCAAGGCCTTTATCTCTCTATCCTCCACATTAATCAATTAAGTCATTCATCCATTCATTCAGTTTATTCCACAAATATTTATTGAGTATCTACTATGCACTGTTGTTTTTGGCACTGGGGATACAGCAGTGAACAAAACAGAAGTCCCTGCTTTATGGAGCTTACAGTCTACTGAAGAGAGACAAACACTAACCACAATAAATAAATATAAAATATACCAGGTGGTGATCAGTGCTTTGTAGAAAAATATACATAAAGTAGGATAAAGGGATATAAAATGCATGTGATGGGGCGATTTTAGATATGTTGATCAGGAAACACTTCTCTAGGGAGGTGACATTTGAGCACACTGGAAGTACTAGGGCAACTCATCAGATTATTTGGGAGGAAGGGTGTTTCAGGCAGTGAGAAGAACAAGTACAAAGGCCCTGAAAAGGAAGGGTATCTAGCACGCTTGGGGAACAGCAAGGAGGCCAGTGTAGCTGGAGAAGAGTGAGTGATATTGAGAGTGATAGGAGACAAGGTAAGAGAGGTAAAGGGAACTTTTGGGCCATGGTGAGGGCTTTGGCTTTTGTTGAGGGAGGTGGGAGCCATGGGAGAATTCTGAATAGTGGAAGGACATGATCTGATTTGGACTGTATAAAGAATTTCAGAGAAGAATAGTAATAGGTACTAGAACATTAAGCAAAAGAAAACAAAATACACAATTATTAGCTCCAAGGAAAACGAAAGGGTATACAAGAAAGGATATGTAATCAGAATATACTATGTAGTTTTGATGTGAACAATATTTACAATGTCATACTCATGCAAACAGTGACTACTGGTTGAACAAAAATTATATAAAATGTTTTAAAGAAGTAATAACAGATGTAATCACAAAGATGACCAAACAATAAGAGACTATTAGGGATGACTAGGCAGATTAGCAAGTAAAATATATGAGGTTTGTACAAATGAAAAATATAACTTTTGAAATAAAAAACTCAATGGGCAGATTAAAGAGCAGATTAGACATAGTTGAAAGGCGAATCAGTAAGCTGAAAGATATACCTAAAGAAATTATCCAGAATGAAGTGCAGAAAGACAAGGAGATAGAAAATCTCAGAGATGTTATGAGATACGGAAGATAGAATGAGGAGGTCCAAAATATGACTAACTGTATTCTGAGAAAGAAAAACTAGAAAAAATGAAAGGCAATATTTGAAGAGAAAATGGTTGAGAATTTCCCAGAAATTATGAAAAGCATAAATCCACTGAATCACGAAGCATGACATTCCCAAAGTAGAATAAAAAAAAAATACATATGTAAACATGTTAGAGTAAAACTGCAGGACCCCCTGCACATTCTACTACTACTGCTGCTACTACTACTACTACTACTACTACTACTACTACACACACACACACAAAACCAGCAATTAGTCTGATAGTCGACTTAATAGCAACAGACTTCTCAAAGCCAAAAGAGAATGGAACCATATATTCTAAGTGTTGAGTAAAAATACCTGTAACAAACTATCTTTTAAGAATGAGGATAAAATAAAGACATTTACATATAAGAAAGACTGGAAGAATTTAACATCAAGAGACCTGTACTAAAAAAAAAAAAACCCACTTAAACACTATATTCATAATGAAAGAAAATGATCCCAAAGGATGATCTGCGATACAAGAATGTATGCATGTAAGTTCAAACACTGTCTATATAAAATAATACTGACAATGATGTATAATTGTGAGGTTTATAAAAAGGAACAAACCAACATATTTGAAAACAACAGTATGTGGTCAGGAGAGGAATGACTAGAGTTGAAGGTTTCTAAGCTTCCTGCATTCTTCAAGAAGGGGGCTAAAATATTGTTTAACTTTAGACTTTATAAGTTAAACACCTATGGAAAACATCAAGGTTAACCACAGAAAGAATAGAAAAAAATTTAAAAATAGGGAGGAAAAAAATTGAATAAGAAAATAAATCTCAAAACTAAAAAAGCAGGCGAGAAAAGAGAAAATGAAGCACAGAAAAGGTAGTGGTGGTAAACAGAAATAAAAAAGTATGATGGTAGAAACAAGCCCAAATACATCACAGTAAATGTAAACAGACTAAACTTGCCAACTAAAAGAGATCATCAGATTAGATTTTTTAAAAGGTCCAGTTATATGTTGTTTCCAAGAGATATAATTAAAGCATAATGGCATGAAAATGCTCAAAAGTAAAAGGATGGAAAATTATGTACCACACAAATCCCAACAAGAAAAGTTTCTGTTACTATATTAATATAAGATAAAATAGGTTTCAAAGAAAAATGCATTATCAAGAATAGAGAGGGTCATTACATATTTATCAGGAATATATAACAATTTTTAATTTGAATATTCCTAATGAACACCCTCAAAATATATAAAGCAAGAAACGAGACAGAATTACAAGGAGAAATTGCCAAATCCACCATTACAGTTGAACGTTAACACACCTTTCAATTATCAGTAGATAATGACCAAAAAAAATCGGTATAGGTAAGTAAAAATTGAACAATAGTTGACAAACTTGATAATAGACATATGTAGATCTCTGTATTCAACAATTAGAGAACACACATTCTTATAAATTAGCACATAGGAAGCATTCAAAAATATTGGTCACATACTAAGCCATAAAACAAGTCTAAAAAATTTCAGAGTTGTTATCACACAAACCACATCTTCTGACCATAATGCAATTAAGATAGATTTCAATAACAAAGAGATAAAATTTTAAATCCCCAAACATTTGGAAATCTAAAAACACATTTCTATGTAACTTACAGGTCAAAGAAGTAACCTTGATGGAAATGAAGTACTTATAACTGAGTAATAATGAAAATACTACATATCTAAACTTATGGAGAAGTAGGAGTTAGAGGGAAATTATATCCTTAAATGCACAAATTAGAAAATGGGCAAGAATGAAAATTAATGAGCTCAACGTCCAGTTAAATTAGAAAAAGAACAACAGAATAAACCCAAAAAATGTGGAAGGAAGGAGATCAAAAAAGATAAGAGCAGAAATTAAAGAAATAGAAAACAAAGATACAATAGAGAGGAGCAACAAAGCCAAAAGTTGGTTCTTTGAAAAGACTAATAAAATAGATAAACCTCTGGTGAGATTGATCAAGAAAAAAAGTGAGAAGGCACAAATAACCAATATCAGTAATGAAAAAGGAGACATTGTTACAGTTTATACACAGCAGAGAATAAAAAGGTAACTTTATGCCAATGAATTTGAAAATGCAGACAAAATGGACCAACTCCTAGAAAACTGTTATCTTACCAAAATCAACTCAAGAAGAAAAAGAAATCCTCAACAGTTCCATAGCTACTAAAGGAATTACAGCAGTAGTTAAAACTCTTCCCGCCAAAACAAACAAACAAAAAACAGCAGGCAGATTCTTCCACTTGGTATGTGGATTACAGGTAGATGAAGAGATACTGATTCCCTCAGCCCTAGAGGTGTCCGGGTAGGACCTGAGGCAGTGGAGACCCTAGGCAGGCCACTTCTCTCTATGGGCAGCCTCTTCTGGAGATCCTTAGAGGGTGGCCCTTAGTGAAGTAGGGTCTGACAAATCTCTCTGCAATCCCTGAAGGTGGTGAGCACAAATAAGTAGCATCCAGCTCTGCAGTAAATGTGCTAAGCAGGGCCAAGAAGGTGCTCTATCACTTGGACAGCCTCTTCAGTAGCCAGCTCCTGTAGTCTTCTGCTCATTGAGGACAAGGGGCCTGTGGAGCTGCTGGAGGAGTCTATGTTCCAGTTTCCAAGAAACACCACGCACAGCCCAAGTTGTGACTGGTTGGGATGGGGCTGGGTGCAGGGAGGCCAAGGAGGGGCTTCCTGAGGGTGTAGCTCCAGGTAGAAACCCTGAAACTCTGTCTTCCCGAGTATCAGATACTTTAATCCGTTTGCAGCTGATGAGCCCTTTTAATGGTATCCAAGCTAGCTGCAGGGTGATGGTTCTAATAATGATGCATGTTCTGCAAATAAGAGCTTCATCATTATTTTGAAATTGTTAATATGAAAGCGTTCAACTGGATTTGAAATCTACTCACATCATCAAGAGAAGTTTTAACAATATACTTGTCAGTGAAACAAAAAGAAAAGCTGTTAGATATAATTCCAATTGTTAAATATCTTTGAAACATTTAAAAATTGGCTTTAAATATTTTATCACCTACTTGTACAAAGACAGACATTTATGGATGGCGACTGTTAAGAATTTGAAGAATGCATCATTAAAAAGTCTTGCTCAGGATTTGTGTGTAGCCATTTCAAGCATAAAGCTTATAAAATAAACATGGAAGCAAATTTCAACCTTCTTATTCACAATTTTGAAAAGATTTTAATTTATAAGTTTAATACTAATTCAATATTAAAAAGGAAAACACTAGACCAAGATGGTTTTGCAGGAGTTCTACCAAATCAATCATTCCAAAGTTATACAGCATCTTCCAGAATATTGTAAAAGAGGGAACACTCTGAGTCATTCTATACCAGCAGAACCTTAATGCCAAAAGCCAGTAAGAACAGCCTGAGAAAGGAAAAGTAAAGACCAATTTTATTCATGGACACAATTGCAAAATTCCAAACTTTTGTTTACCAACCTGAGTCCAGCACTGTATAAAAAATGAAAGACCATGACCAAGTTGTGTTTATACAAGAAATGCAAAGATGGTCTAACATGAGGAAAATCTATAAATATCATTTACCACATATCAGATTATTGGAGAAAAAACATAATTATCATAAGAAACAGAAAAGGCATTTGGTAAAAATTCAACACCCTTTCATTACTAAAAAAAAAAAGCCTCTTAGTATAGAGTAATAGGATGGAACTTGCTTAACCTGATAAAACCTGTAGGAAATCTATAGCAAATACGGTATCATTCTTAATAGGGAAAAGTTAGTGATGTTTCCTCTAAAATACACAAGACACAGATGCATGCTGTCATCATTGTACTAGATGTCCTGGTCATCTCAGTACGACAAGAAAAATAAAGGCATAAAGGTTGGAAAGGAAAAGACAAAACTGTCATTATTTATAGCTGATATGGTTGTCACCATAGAAAACATAAAAGAATATACAGACACCTTAAAAGGAACGAGGGCTCCTTGGAGAAATGACTGATTCCAGGACTAAGAGAGGAAAATACAAGATGAGTCTGGAGCATTTCCTAGTGCTGGCAAGTAAAGCAGTGCTCAAAACCAAAGGATGGGAGTATGTGAAAGGGACACATGAGCCAACTGGCAAGAGTCCCCAGTGGCCAAAACTGGACTGATTTGACCAACAAAACAAATAAGATAGTATTAGATTTATAACTCAAATTATTAAATAAAAATGTATGAGTTCATACTGATATAAGTGACTGAATAAATAAGGGATAAGAGACAAATCTTTACAGAAGAATTTCAAATGATATACAGAGATACACCCCCTCCTTCCAGGAGCTGTAGCTCAATTCTTCCCGCCTCCTTGAGGGTGGGCTAGAGTCTTCCAAAGAACAGACTATGAAAAGCGAAAGGCAGCAACTTGCCAGGGGGAAAGCCTGGCAAACACCACCTTAACCAAGGGATGAAGGTTCACAAAACCAGGGATGCCAATGGATACCAGGTACCTCTGATATGATCTGATAAGAAAGGCATTTAAACTCTGGTGTTCTTTCCAAAAACAACTCCAGTCTAAATATAAGCAAAACTTCAGACAAATACAAACTGAGGAACATTCAACAGTATTCCTTAAAACTGTTAGGTCATGAAAAACAAGGACATTCTCAGCTTAATGGACTTCTGAAAAAAAAAAAAAAACAGAACAGACTGAGAAACTGTCATAGACCAGAGGACACTATGGAGACATGACAACTAAATGCAATGTGATATTTTGAATTGGATCCTGGAACAACAAAAGGACACCAGTGAAAAAAACTGATAAAGCCATGTAAAGTCTGATGTTTAGGTAGTAGTAATACAGCAATGTTGCTTTCTTATTTTTGATAAATGTACTATAGTGAGGAATATATAGAAACTCTCTGTACTATCTCTTAACTAACTTTTCTGTAAATCTAAAACTATTCCAGAATAAAAACCTACTTAAAAATAAGTTTAGGGCCAGGTGTGGTGGCTCACTCCTGTAATTCCAGCACTTTGGGAGGCCGAGGCAGGCAGATCACCTGAGGTCAGGAGTTCGAGAGACCAGCCTGGTCAACATGGTGAAACCCCATCTTCACTAAAAATACAAAAACTACCTGGGCATGGTGGTGGGAGCCTGTAATCCCAACTACTCAGGAGGCTGAGGCAGGAGAATTGCTTGAACCTGGGAGGTGGGGGTGGCAGTGAGCCGAGATCGCGCCACTGCACTCCAGACTAGGAGACACAGCGAGACTCCATCTCAAAAAACAAAAACAAACAAAAAAACACAACACCTTGGGAGGCCGAAGCGGGTGGATCATTTGAGGTCAGGAGTTCGAGATCAGCCTGGCTAACATGATTAAACCCCATCTCTACTAAAAATACAAAAAAATTAGCTGAGCGTGGTGGCACGCACTTGTAATCCCAGCTACTGGGAAGGCTGAGTAGAATTGCTTGAACCCGGGAGGTGGAGGTTGCAGTGAGCCGAGATTGCGCCACTGCACTCCAGCCTGGGCAACTGAGCGAGATGCGACCTCAAAAATAAATAAATAATAAATAAAATAAATAATAAGTGTAATAAGGCAAATGGTTATAATACTAATATACAAAAGCCAACTTCATTTCTATATACCTGCAAAAGAGATAAAAAATACAATAAAAGATCCCACTTATAATAGCAGAAAACCCATAAAGTACCAATAAATAAATCTAACACAAGATATGTAGACCTTATGCGGAAAAATATAAAGCTCTGCCAGAAGACAGTCAATAATTTATTTACAATAGGGAGCTATGTCAGGCTCTTAGGGAGACTCAACACCATAAACATCAATTCTCTTCAAAATGATCTACAGATTCATTGCAATTCCAACATTTTTATAGAACATGACAAGCTGATTCTGAAATGTGTTTAAAAAAACACAAAGGGGGGCCGGGTGTGGTAACCCCCACCTGTAATCCCAGCACTTTGGGAGGCCAAGGCAGGAGGATCACTTGAGGCCAGGAGTTCGAGACCAGCCTGGGGAACATGGCGAAACCCTGTCTCTACAAAAAAATACCAAAATTAGCTGGATGTGGTGGCATGCCCCTGTAGTCCCAGCTACTTGGAAGGCTGAGGTGGGAGGACTGCTTGAGCCCTGGAGGTTGAGGCTGCAGTGAACTTACTGCACCACTGCACTCCAGCCTGCGTGACACAGCAAGACCCTGTCTCGAATAACTAACTTAATAAAATAAAATGACAAAGGGGGACTGGTCAAGGTAGCTCATGCCTGTCATCCCAGCACTTTGGGAGGCCAAGGTGGGTGGATTGCTTGAGTGCAGGCGTTCAAGACCAGCCCGGTTAACATGGGGGGAACCCTGTCTCTACAAAAAATACAAAAATTAGCTGGGCATGATGGCATGATGGTAGTCTCAGCTACCTAGGAGGCTGAGGTGGGAGGACCGCTTGAGCCCAGAAGGTCAAGGCTGCTATGAGCCAAGATCACACCACTGCACTCCAGCCTGGGTGACAGAGCAAGAACCTATCTCAAAATAAATAAATAAATAAATAAATAAATAAAATAACAAAGGGCTAAAAATACATGATACTTCTGAAGAAAAATAAGATGGGAAGATTTTGCTTTATCAAATATCAAGATTTATTATGAAGGCAAGGTAATTAAGGCAGTATAGTACTGGTTCAGGGACAAAAAGCTGGCCAACAGCAAAGAGAAGCCAGAAACAAATCTATATGGATATGGAACTTTGATGCTCCAGCCAGAGGTGGTTTCTCAGATTATGTTATCCATATGGAAAATAACGAAACCAGCTCCCTACTTTATACCACACAAAACCCAATTCCATTTGGACTTAAATGTGAAAAGTAAACTTTTAAAACTTTTATTAGAAGAAAATAAAGAAAATGTTTATAACTATAGGTTAGAGAAGACAAGACAAAAAATTGCTGGCTATAATACAGAAAAGATGGATTTGTTCAACTCAAAAATAAGACCAGCCTAGGCAACAGGGAGACCCTGTCTCTACAAAAAAATAAAAAATAACAATTAGCCAGGTATGGCTAATTTACAGGCATAGCATACGCCTGTAGTCCCAGCTACTTGGGAAGCTGAGGTGAGAGGATCACCTGAGCCCAGGGAGGTCAAGGCTGCAGTGAGCTGTGATCCCACCACTGCACTCCAGCCTGAGTGACAGAGTGAGACCCCGTCTCAAAAAAAAAAAAAAAAGAAAGAAAGAAAAATAAGAATTTCTGCTCATGCAAAGACACCATTAAAAAAAGCTTCAAAATTACAGAAGCTATTCAACACATACAACTGACCAATGATGAGGATCCACATAAAGAACACCTACAAATCAATAAAAAATGATTTAGCCAGGCATGGTGATGCACATCTATAATCCTAGCTACTTGTGAAATGGAGGCAGGAGGATCCAAAAGCATAGGAGTTCACGACCAGTCTGGGCAATGTAGTGAGAACTCATCTAAAAAAAAAAAAAAAGATTTTTTTTTTTTTTTTTTTTGAGACAGAGTCTAGTTCTGCCACCTAGGCTCGAGTGCAGTAGTGTGATCTCAGTTCACCGTAGCCACCGCCTCCTGGGCTCAAGCCATCCTCCCACCTCAGCCTCCCAAGTAGCTGGGACCACAGGCATGCACCACCACACCCGGATAATTTTTGTATTTTTTGTAGAGATGGGGTTTCGTCATATTGCCCAGTCTGGTCTCGAACTCCTGGGCTCAAGTGATCTGCCTGCCTCAGCCTCCCTAAGTGCTGAGATTACAGGCATGAGCCATTGTACCCAGAAAAATTTTAATGGGCTAAAGATATTAACAGTCCTTTCACAGAAGAGGAAACGTGTGGCTAAGGACCATGAAAAGATGCTCGATCACATTAATGACTAAGAAATATCTGCTAATATGTCCCCAGTGAAATACCATTTTACACTCAGTGTAATAACAAAAATAAGAAGGAGGACAATATCAAGTGTATGAGGATGTGGATCAATGGGATCTCTTATACATTTCTGAAAGTAGTGTAAATTGGTACCACCAGTTTGGCATAATCCTGTCAAGCCGAACTTTTGGATGACCTATTAACCAACAATTGCATTCCTAGGTCTATATACCTTAGAAAAATGGGTGTGCATGTGTCCCAGGAGATACACCTAAGAATGCTCATGGTAGCACTGTCCATAAGAGCAAAAAGCTGGAAATGACCCAAATGTCCAACAACGGATGAATGGATAATTTGTCTTATGGTCACCCAAGGGAATATTGTAAACAAACTCTAGCTACATGTAACAACATAGGTGAATCTTAGAAACATAATATTGAATGAAAAAAGTTAAGTCTCAGAAGACCACACAGGGCCAGGCACAGTGGCTCACACCTGTAATCCCAGCACTTTGGGAGGCCGAAGCAGGTGGATCACCTGAGGTCAGGAGTTCAAGACCAGCCTGGCCAACATGGTGAAACCCCAACTCTACTAAAAATACAAAATTAGCTGGGTGTGGTGGTGCACACCTGTAATCCCAGCTACTCGGGAGGCTGAGGCAGGAGAATCACTTGAACCCAGGAGGCGGAGGTTACAGTGAGCCGAGATCACACCATTGCACTGCATTCCGGCCTGGGCGACAAGTGAAACTCCATCTCAAAACACACACACACACACACACACACACACAGTATGATACTATTTTTATAAGGCTCACAACTGAGTCAAATAAACAATGTATTGGTTAAGCATCCCCACAAATATGAAAAAAAATTCCACATATCAAAAAGGGCAAGTGAATGTTAAGCACAAGACTTAGCAGAGTAGGAATTTCAGGAGTGGAGTGGTGGGGAGGGTGAGGAATGGGACAGAAAATGACACACGGGTAGATGATATCATTAATGTTCTTGGGTGGGGTTGTGAGTTCTTGGGTTTTCATATTATTATATTTATAAGTCGTGTATATAATGTATATATTCCGGGTTTTTTTGTTTTTTGAGATGGAATCTCGCTCTGTCCCCCAAGCTGGAGTGCAGTGGCGTGAACTTGGCTTCCTGCAACCTCCTCCTCTTGGGTTCAAGCGATTCTCCTGCCTCAGCCTTCCAAGTAGCTGGGATTACATGCACATGCCGCCACACCCGGCTAATTTTTATATTTTTAGTAGAGATGGGATTTCACCATGTTGGCCAGCCTGGTCTTCAACCCCTGACCTCAAGTGATTCACCCGCCTCAGCCTCCCAAAGTGCTGGGATTACAGGTGTGAGCCGCCGCGCCCGGCCTATTCTTTTATCATATATCTAAATATATGTTACATGAACAGCATATAGGAGAAGAGTAGAGAACGTGAGGAAGGAAAACTCTTTGAAGAGTTTTGCTGTTAGGGGAACTGAGAAATGAAGTCATAATTGCAAAGGCATGTGAAATGAAGACGATTTAAAGTGTTTTTCAAAGACAGGAGTAATAGTAGATAGATGGAATGGCAGAGCGAGGACTTTGATGAACTCACTTTCCCTTTAAAACAATGAAAAGATGGTCAAACCAACTCAAATCAACCATTTTAGAACTCTGCCAATTAACCAAAGCCACAGAATGAAGTGAAAATCATCATCCAAAGAAACTACTGAATCTTGGCAAGATAGTGAGGTCTACAACATTTCACTTGTGGTGATCCCCATCCTCCCTCCCCAACCCTCCCTAGTTCCGTGGTACAGGATCCAAAAGGTGACCAAATTCCAGACAACAGAGAAATCTGACCACTTAGAGAATTTTACAGGAAATCTTAGAGAATGAGACAACCATAGGAAACTTTGAAAAGCTGTGACATATTCCTAGGGATCTAAAGGGCTGTGCATATACTCAAGGCTATATGCATGCCAAGGAAAGAGCTGGGATAGGAGAGGACCCAAGCCACTCACTTCTGGCTGACTGCAAGGCCCTGTGCAAGTACAAAGTGAAAGCGAAGGCTGTCTCACACACTGGCTGGACTTTGAAGGCAATGCTTTCTTACGCAGATCCTCTTGGCAAGGGTTGGAATATGTACATGCAAGGCATTTAAGGATATATTCTGACCAATCACTGGCTGACCACCAAATTATATTTATTCACCAGGTGTGACCCCTAGGAATCCAGGTTTAAAAAGAAAAACAAGAAATGAAAAGAAAAAAGGCTGCTAGCAGGCAACTCAGAGGCCACATAATGCAGGGGGAGACGGAATCCACAAAATGAGTATAGAAAAGTCACTGAACAAACAAACAGCAACAAGAAAAAGAACTACGACAGCAACAAAAACAAAAAGAGACCAACAACAAACCTTGGGAGTCCAGATGGCAGCAAGATGGCAGAGCAGGACTTTCCAGTGCTCATCCCCCAACAGAAACATCAATTTGAAAAACAATCCATACACGAAAATACTTCACGAGAGCTAAGGAAACCAGGTGAGAGTTGACAGCACCTGGGTGTAGCACAGAAATAAGAAAAGACACATTGAAGAGGGTAGGAAAAAAAGTTACATACTATCCATGCCACCCCTCCCCAACGCCAGGCAGTGCAGTGGGAAAAGAGATACTGTTTTCGGGGAAGAGAAAGGAAGTAAGCACTGGGCTTTCCCCTGGACTCCAACACCAGGCCTGCCCCAGTCAAACCCAGCACCGGGCAGGCACCCACAGCCCAAGCCTCTAGGCTGGTACCTGCAGACCGAGCCTCCAGGCCTGCCCCAGCACCAGACCAGATTCCACTGCCTCACACTCCAGGCCTGCCTGGCAGTCTCAGTCTCCAGACCCACCCCAGCACCAGGCTAGCCTCCACAGCACTAGTCATTAGGCCAGCACCTGCAGACCCAGCATCCAGCAAGACCTTGTGGACACAGGCTCCAGGCCCACCCAGTGCCAGGCCAGGCCATGTGGTCCCAGGCTCCAGGCCCACCTTAGGTTCCAGCCCAGCCCAGAACCAGGTCGATCTACACAGCCCTAGGCCGCAGGCCTGCCCCAGCACCAGGTGAGCACTTCTAGATTCAAGTACCATGCTGGCACACACAGACACAGACTCTAGGCCTGCCCAGTGGTGGCCTGATCTCTGTGGCCCCACCCTTCAGGCTGGTCCCTGCAGCCCCATGCTCCAACAGACCTGGGGCCCAGGCCCATCCCAGTAGATCCCAGTACTGGCCTGGGCCTAGAGAATCCAGGCTCCACACCTGCCCCAGCACCACACAGTTCTCAGGCTCCAGGCTGGTCCTCATGGCCAAAGGCTCTAGCTGACCCAGGGTTCAGGCCCACCCTAGTAAGCTCTGGTGCCAAACCAACTCCTGTAGACTGAGGCTCCAGGACCACCCTTGCAGACCCAGGATCCAGGCCAGCCCCCATGGACCCAGAACCCAGGCTTGACATGCAGATTTAGGCTTCAGGTCCACCTCAGCACCATGTCAGCCCCTGTAGACCCAGACATGAAGTTGGCTCCCACAGATCCAGGAACCAGCTGTGCTCTTGTGGACCCAGGCTCCAGGCCCACCTCCACATACCCAATCAACAGGCCCATCTGTTTGGATCCAGGCTCCAGGCCAAACCCCATGGACCCAGACATCGGGTCCACCTACCTGCTGACCCAGACACCAGACCAGCCCGCCTGAGGACTCCAGCAGCAAGCCTGCCCACACAACATGCCAGACGGCCAGTCCAGAATCTCTGGACAGGCTGACTGGTGAGGGGCTTTCCCAGACAAAGCCAGTCTGCAAAGACTAGAATGAGTTTTCACGTCTTCAGATGTGCAGACACCAATGCACAGCCACAAGGATCAAGAACAATCAGGGAGGCCAAGCACGGTGGCTCAGGCCTATAATCCCAAGCACTCTGGGAGGTCAAGGCGGGCAGACTGCTTGAGCTGAGGAGTTTGAGACCAGCCTGGGCAACAAAGCCAGACTCTGTCTCTATTTTTTAAGGAAAAAAATTTTTTAACCTGGTGCGGTGGCTCATGCCTGTAATCCCAACACCTTGGGAGGCCAAGGCAGGTGGATTGCTTGAGCTCAGGAGTTTGACACCAGCCTGGGCAACATGGCAAAACCCTGCCTCTACAAAAAATACAAAAAAATTAGCTGAATGTAGTGGCGCATGTCTGTGGTCTCAGTTACTTGGAAGGCTGAGGCAGGAGGGTCGCTTGAGACCGGGAGGCAGAGGTTGCAGTGAGCCGAGATCATGCCACTGCACTCCAGCCTGGGTGACAGAGTGAGACTCTGTCTCAAAATAAAAATTTTTTTGTTTTGTTTTAAAAAAGAACAATCGACTGGGTGCAGTGGCTCACACCTGTAATCCCAGCACTTTGGGAGGCTGAAGCGAGCAGATCACCTGAGGTCAGGAGTTCGAGACCAGCCTGACCAACATGGTGAAACCCCAACTCTACTAAAAATACAAAAATTAGCTGGGCATGGTGGCATGCACCTGTAATCCCAGCTACTCGGGAGGCTGAGGCATGAGAATAGCTTGAACCCAGGAGCCAGAGGCTGCAGTGAGCCGAGATCACGCCACTGCACTCCAGCCTGGAGTGGGTGGGTGACAGAGCGAGACTCCGCCTCAAAAAAAAAAAAAAAAAAAGAACAATCAGGGAAAGGGAAACACACCACCACCAAAGGAACAAAAGAAAGCACCAGTAACTGACCCTACAAAGAGGAGACGTATGAAGTGGCTTACAAAGAATTCAAAGTAATTATATAAAGGAAGCTCAGAACTTCAAGAAAATATGCAGGGACAATTCAATGATATCATGAAAAAATAAAATGAAACATTTAACAGAGAGATTGAAATTATTTTAAAAATTAGGGTTTTTTTTGGTTTTTTGTGTGTGTGTTTTCTGCTATAGGCTTGGTTGGTTGCTGTTGAAATGGGCAAGTTCATGAAACCTGGGAAAGTGGTGCTGGTCCTGGCTAAATGCTACTCTGGACACAAAGCTGTCACCATGAAGAACGTTGATAAGGGTACCTCAATCTTCCCCTACAGCCATGCTCTGGTGGCTGGAATTGACTGCTATCCCCACAAATGACAGCTGCCCATGGGCAAGAAGAAGATCGCCAAAAGGTCAAAGATAAAGTCTTGTCAAAGTTCATAATTATAATCATCTCATGCTCACAAGGTACTCTGTTGATATCCCCTGAGTGGGATATCCCACTCAGAACTGATCAAGCAGAAAAAAGAATCTGTGAACCTGAAGACAGATTATTTGAAAATATACAGTCATGGGGGAAAAATGAAAAAGAAATAAGACAGCTTATGGGATTGATAGGATAGCTTCAAAAGAGCAAATTTTTGAATTATAGAGTTCATGAAGGAGAAGAAAAAGACAAAGGAACAGAAAGCTTACTTTAAAAAGTAATAGCAGAAAGCTTTCCAAGTTTGGAGAAAGATACAAAATATCCAGGCATAGGTCAAAGTTCTCCAGTCAAATTAAATGCAAACAAGACTATACAAAAACATATAATCAAACTGTCAAAAATCAAGGACAAACAGAGGATCCTTGAAAGCAGCAAGAGAAAAGAAGCAAATAACAGGTACAGAAGTTCTAATAAGGCTAGCAGCAGATTTCTCAGCAGAGACCTTACAGGCCATGAAAAAGTGAAATGATCTATTCAGTGTGCTGAAGGAAAAAATCTTCCAACCAAAAAGACTGTACTAGCAAAGCTGCCCTTCAGAAACGGACAGGAAAAGTCATTATATGAAAAAGACACTTGCACACGCATGTTTATAGTAGCACAATACACAACTGCAAGAACATGGCACCAGGCCAAATGCCCATCAGTTAACGAGTGGATAAGGAAACGGTGGTAATATGTATACCATGGAATACTACTCAGCCATAAAAAAGGAATGAAATAATGGCATTCGCAGCAACCTGGATGGAATCGGAGACCATTATTTTAAGTGAAGTAACTCAGGAATGGAAAACCAAACATTGTATGTTCTCAATCATAAGTGGGAGCTAAGCTATGAGGATGCAAAGGCATAAGAATGACACAATGGACTTTGGGGACTCGGGGGAAAGGGTGGGAGGGCGTGAGGGATAAAAGACTACACATTGGGTATAGTGTATACTGCTTGGGTGATGGGTACACCAAAATCTCAGAATTCACCACTAAAGAATTTACCCATGTAACCAACCACCACCTGTTCCCCCAAAACCAACTGAAATTTAAAAAACTAATAATTAAAAAACAAGAAATGAAGGAGAGACAAGAGACTTTCCAAGACAAACAAAAGCTGAGGGAGTTCATTGCCACCAGATCTGTCTTACAAGAAATGCTAAAGTTAGCTTGTCTAACCCGCCTTATTTTGTTGTTCTGTAAGTTTTTAGCAGCCTGAAGCCACGGTTTTTAGTTTCTGTGTCTAGTAATAAGCAAAAAAGCGGGATGAGGAAGGGGCTTAACTGGCTCAACCAGAAACAGAAACTAAGAACTCATGACAGTATTCATTCCCTTGGACACCTCTGTCCTAAAGAGAGTTTTTCAAGCTTCAAGAAAAGAATGCTAATTAGTAACACGAAAACATATGAAAGTATAAAACTCACTGGTAAAAGTAAGTATACAGTCAAATTCAGAATACTATAATACTGTAATGGTGGTGTACAGACTGCTTAAACATGTAGCATAAAAGTTAAGAGGTAAAATTATTAAAATAATATCTACAATAATTTGTTAACAGATAAAAACACATTATAAAAAGAAATAAATTATACCATCAAAACCATAAAATGTGGTGAGGAGGTGGAGTGAAAGTGTAGAGTTTTTTAACGCACTCAAAGTTAAGTTGTTACCAGCTTAAAATAGCCAGTTACAAGATGTTTTAGGTTGGGTGTGGTGGCTCAAGCCTGCACTCCTAGCACTTTAGGGAGGCCGAGGCAGGAGGACTGCTTGAGTTCAAGGGAGGAGTTTGACACCAGCCTGGGCAACATAGCAAGACCCCATCTCTACAAAAAATATTTAAAACTTAGCTGGGCGTGGTCGTTGCATGCCTCTAGTTGCAGCTATTCAGGAGGCTGAGGCGGTAGGACTGCTTAAGCCCAGGACGTTGAGGTGGTGGGCTATGATTGCACCACTGCACTCTAGCCTGGGTGACAGAGCAAGACTCTGTCTCAAAAATAAGTAAATAAATACAATTTATAAAATAAAGAAGTAATATCAGTCATTCTCACACTCTTCCAAAAAACTGAAGAAGGCGGCATACTTCCAAACTCTTTTTTTTTTTTTGAGACAGTCTCGCTCCGTCACTCAGGCTGGAGTGCAGTGGCGCAATCTCGGCTCACTGCAACCTCCGCCTCCCGGATTCAAGCAATTCTCCTGCCTCAGCCTCCTGAGTAGCTGTGATTACAGGCGCACGCCACCACGCCCGGCTAATTTTTGTATTTTTAGTAGAGACGGGGTTTCACCATGTTGGTCAGGCTGGTCTCAAACTCCTGACCTTGTGATCCACCTGCCTTGGCCTCCCAAAGTGCTGGGATTACAGGCGTGAGCCACTGCGCCCGGCCCCAAACTCTTTTTTTTTTTTTTTTTTTTTTGAGATGGAGTCTCGCTCTTTCGCCCAGGCTGGAGTGCAGTGGCGCAATCTCGGCTCACTGCAAGCTCCGCCTCCCGGGTTAACGCCATTCTCCTGCCTCAGCCTCTCTGAGTAGCTGGGACTACAGGCGCCCGCCACCACGCCCGGCTAATTTTTTTTTTTGTATTTTTTAGTAGAGACGGGGTTTCACTGTGGTCTCGATCTCCTGACCTCGTGATCCGCCCGCCTCGGCCTCCCAAAGTGCTGGGATTACAAGCGTGAGCCACCACGCCCGGCCCCAAACTCTTTTTATGAGGCCAGCATTACCCCGATACCAAAGACAGACAATGACACTAGAGGAAAAGAAAATTACAGGCCAATATCCCTGATGAACAGAGAAGCAAAAATCCTCAACAAAGTACTGGAAACCATATTTAACAGTACATTAAATGGATCATTTACTATGATCAAGTAGGATTTATCACAAGGATGCAAGGTTGGTTCAACACATGCAAATTAGCAGAATGAAGAAAAAAACCATATGCCAATAGATGCAGAAAAAGCATTTGGCAAAATTCAATATCCCTTCATGATAAAAACTCAAAAAACTAGATATAGGAGAAATGTACCTCAACATAATAAATACCATATATAACAAACCCACAGCTACCATCATACTCAATGGTGAAAAGTTGAAAGCCTTTCCTTTAAGATGAGGAACTCTATTCTACAGGATGCTAGAAGTTCCAGCCAGAGGAATAAGTCAGGAGAAAGAAATAAAAGGCACCCAAATTGGACAGGAAGAAGTAAAATTGTTCCCATTTGCAGACGACACAATCTTATATATAGAAAATGCTAAAGACTCCACCAAAAAACTGTTAGAACAAGCCTGGGTGCAGTGGCTCATGCCTGTAATCCCAGCACTTTGGGAGGCCGAGGCAGGCAGATGGCTTGAGGCCAGGAGTTCGAGACCACCCTGGCCAACATGGTGAAACCCCATCTCTACTAAAAAATATAAAACTTAGCCAGGCATGATGGCACACGCCTATAGTCCCAGCTACTCGGGAGGCTGAGGCATGAGAATTGCTTGAACCCAGGAGACAGGGGATGCAGTGAGCTGAGAACATTCCACTGCACTCCCGCTTGGGCGATACAGTGAGACTCTGTCTCCAAAAAAAAAAGAAAAAAGAAAACTGTTAGAACAAATAAATTCAGTAAAGTTGCAGGATACAAAATCAACATACAAAAATCAGTAGCATTTCTATACACTAACAACAAACTATCTGCAAAAGAAATCAAGAAAGCAATCCCATTTACAATAGCTACAGAAAAAAAGTAAAATACTTAGGAATAATCAGGCGCGGTGGCTCACGCCTGTAATCCCAGCACTTTGGGAGGCCGAGGCGGGTGGATCACCTGAGGTCAGGGGTTCGAAGCCAGGCTGGCCAACATGGCAAAACCCCATCTCTACTAAAAATACAAAATTAGCAGCTGTAATCCCAGCTACTCGGGAGGCTGAGGCAGGAGAATCGTTTGAAACTGGGAGGCGGAGGTTGCAGTGAGATGAGATCATGCCACTGCATACTCCAGCCTGGGCAACAAGAGCGAAACTCCATCTCAAAACAAAAACAAAACAACAACAAAAAACAAACTTAGGAATAAATTTAACCAAGGAGGTAACAGACGTGTACCCTGAAAACCGTAAGACATTGATGAATGAAACTGAAGATGATACAAACACATGGAAAGATATCCTGTGGTCATGAATTGGAAAAATTAGTATTGTTTATATGTCCATACTACTCAAAATCATCTACAAATTTAATGCAATCTCTATAAAAGTTCCATGTCATTTTTTACAGAAAATACTAAAATTTGTATAAACCACAAAAGACACCAAATAGCCAAAGTAATCTGGAGCAAAAAGAACAAAGCTGGTAATCCCAGCACTTTGGGAGGCTGAAGTGAAAGGACTGCTTGAATCTAGGAGTTTGAGACCAGCCTGGGCAACATAGTAAGACCCTTGTCTCTACAAAAAAATTAAAAATTAGCTGGGTGTGGTGGTGTGCACCTGTAGTCCTACATACTTGGGAGGCTGAGATGGGAGGATTGCTTGAGCCCAAGAGTTCGAGGTTGCAGTGAGCTATGATCACACCGCTACACTGCAGCCTGGGTTACAGAGCAAGACCCTGCCTCAAAAAAACAAAAGGCATTCAGACAGGAAAGAAAAAAGTGAAACTATCTCTATTTAGAGATAATATGATCTTGTATATTAAAAAATCCCAAGGAATCCACCAAAAAACTATTTGAACTAACAAGTTCAGCAATGCCATATGATAGAGGATCAATAAACAAAAATCAATTGTATTTCTATGCACTAGCAATGAACAATCAAAAAATGAAATTAAGGGCTGGGTGCAGTGGCTCATGCCTGTAATCCCAGCACTTTGGGAGGCTGAGGTCGGGTGGATTACTTGAGGCCAGGAGTTCGAGACCAGCCTGGCCAACATGGCAAAACCCCATCGCTACTAAAAATACAAAAATTAGTTGGGTGTGGTGGTATGCACCTGTAGTCCCAGCTACTTGGGAGGCTGAGGCACAAGAATTGCTTGAACCCGGGAGGCAGAGGTTGCAGTGAGCTGAGATCACACCACTGCACTCCAGCCTGGGTGACAGAGTGGGACTCTGTCTCAAAAAAAAAAAAAAAAAAAAAAAAAAAATTTAAGAAAAAATCTGAAGGCCGGGCGCGGTGGCTCGTGCCTGTAATCCCAGCACTTTGGGAGGCCGAGGCAGGCAGATCACGAGGTCAGGAGTTCCAGACCAGCCTGGCCAACATGGTGCAACCTTGTCTCTACTAAAAATACAAAAAACTAGCTGGGTGTAGTGGCAGGTGCCTGTAATCCCAGCTACTCCGGAGGCTGAGGCAGGAGAATTGCTTGAATCCGGGAGGCGGAGGTGGCAATGAGCTGAGAGCACACCACTGCACTCCAGCCTGGGTGACAGAGTGAGACTCCATCTCAAAAAAAAGAAAAAAAGAAAAAGTCCAGCTAGGTGCAGTGGTTCACACCTGTAATCCCATGAGTTCAAGGCTGCTGTGGGCTATGATGGAGCCACTGCACTCTAGTTTGAGCAACAGAGCAAGACCCTGTCTCTAAAAAACAAACCCCTGACTCTGAGATAAAAGCATGAGGAAATTAAAAATTTTTAAAAATTAAAAAACATTCCATTTTAAAGTAGTATCAAAAAGAATAAAATGCCTAGGAATAAATTTAACAAAGGAACTGCAAGACTTGTACACTGAAAACTATAAAACACTCCTGAAAGAAATTAAAGATCTAAATAAATCCCATGTTCACAGACTAGAAGACAATATTGTTAAATGGCAATACCCCCCAAGTTGATATATAGATTCAACATAATCTTTATAAGAATTTCAGCTGTTTTTTTTTTTTTTTTTTTTAAAGAAATTGACAAGCTGCTGAGTTTGGTAGATCATGCCTGTAATCCCAGCACTTTGGGAGGACGAGGCAGGAGGATTGTTTGAAGCCAGGAGTTTGATATCAGCTTGGGCTACAAAGCAAGACCCTGTCTCTACAAAAAAAACAAAAACAAAAAACAAAGAGGATCACTTGAGCCCAGGAGTTCAAGGCTGCAGTGAAGTATGATCACACCATTGCACTCCAGCCTGAGCAACAGAGAAAGAGCCTATCTGTAAAAGAAAAAAAAAAGAAAGAATTGGAAAGCTGATCCTAAAATTCGTATGAAAATGCAAGGATAGCCAAAACAATCTTGAAAAAGAACAAAGTTGGAAGACTCTCACTTCTTGACTTCAAAACTTACTACAACTACAGTAATTAAGACAGTGTGGTCTAGCATAGTGACAGACATGCAAATCAATGGAATAGAATTAAGAGTCCAGAAGTTAACCTTTATGTTTATGTTTTATGGTCAATTCTTTATTTTTTTCAGAGATGGGGTGTCACTATGTTGCCCAGGTTGGCGCTGAACTCCTGGGCTAAAGTGATCCTCCTGCTTCAGCCTCTCTAGTAGCTGGGACTACAGATGGGTGTCACCATGCCTGGTCTATGGTCAACTGATTTTTGACAAGGTTGCCAAGACAATCCAATGGTAAAAAGAATATTTTTCAACAAAAGGTGCGGAGAAAACTAGATATCCACGTCAGAAGAATAAACCTGTACCCCTACTCTCACACTATACACAAATATTAACTCAAAATGGGCTGGGTACAGTATGTCTGTAATCCCAGCACTTTGGGAGGCTGAGGTGAGAGGATCACTTGAGCCTAGGAGTTCGAGACCAGCATGGGCAATATAGAGAGACCTCATCCCTACAAAAAATACAAAAATTAGCTAGGTGTGATGGCTCACACTTGTAGTGTCAGCTGCTCAGGAGGCTGAGGTGGGGGGATCACTTGAGCCTAAGAGGTCAAAGCTGCAGTGAGCTGTGATCATGCCACTGCACTCCAGTCTGGGTGACAGAACAAGACCCTGTCTTGAAACAAAAATAACTCAAAATGGATCATTGTTCTAAATGTAAGAGCTAAAACGATAAAATTCCTAGAAGAAAACATAGGAATAAATCTTTGTCACCCTGAGTTAGGCGATGATTTATTGGATATAACACCAAATGCCCAAGTTACAACAAAGTAGGTAAGCTGGACATCACTGAAATTAAAACCTACTGTACATCAAAAGATACCATCAATAAAATGAAAAGAACCCACAGAATGGGAGAAAATATTTATAATTCATATTATTTGACAAAGGACTTATATCCAGATATATAAAGAAGTCCTGGCCAGGTGCAGTGGCTCATGCCTGTAATCCTAGCACTTTGGGAGGCCGAGGCAGGTGGATTGCCTGAGCTCAGGAGTTTGAGATCAGCCTGGGCAACACAGTGAAACCCCATCTCCACTAAAATACAAAAAAAAAAAAAAAAAATTAGCCAGGTGTGTCCTCGTGTGCCTGTAGTCCCAGCTATTCAGGAGGCTGAGGCAGGAGAATTGCTTGAACCCAGGAGGCGGAGGTTGAAGTAAGCCAAGATCACGCCACTGCACTCCAGCCTGGGTGACAGAGTAAGGCTCTGTCTCCAAAAAAAAAAAAGAAGTCTTGCAACTCAATAATAAAAAGACACATAATCCAATTAAAAATGGGCTAAGAATTTGAATAGACATTTCTCCAAAGATATACAAGCATATAAAAGGACATTCAATATCATGAGTTGTTAGGGAAATGAAAATCAAAACTACAATGAGACACCACTTTCATACTCACTAGGATGGCTAAAATAAAAAAGACAAACAAAAGTGTTGATGAGGATATGGAGAAATTGGAACCTTCATACATTGCTGATAGGACTGTAAAATGGCATCGCTACTTTTGCAAACAGTTTGATAGCTCCTCAAAAAGTTAAACATAAGGTGGGGCACCACAGCTCATACCTATAATCTTAGCACTTTGGGAGGCCGAGGAGGGCAGATCACTTGAGCCCAGGAGTTCAAGACCGGCCTGGGCAACATGGCAAAACCCCATCTCTACGAAGAATACAAAAATTAGCCAGGTGTGGTGGCACGTGCCCATGGTCCCAGCCACTCAGGAGGCTGAAGGGGGAGGATCACTTGAGCCCAGGAGGCGGAGGTTGCAGTGAGCCAAGATTGGGACACTGCACTCCAGTCTGGGTGACAGAGTGAGACCCTGTCTCAAAAAGAAAAAAAAAAAGTTAAACATAGAGCCATCATATGACAGCAATTCCACTCCACGTTCAGAGAAACATTAGTCATATTGGCCAACATGAAAGCAACTGAACTGACCAACTGAGGAATGGAGGTAGATCCATACAACAGAATATTATTTGACAATAGGAAGGAATGATACATGCAACAGCATGGATGGACCTCAAAACATTATGCTAAGCAAAAGAAGCCAGCCAGCAAGACCAGTATCTTGTATGATCTCATTTATGTGGAATATCTAGAATAGACAAATCTCTAGATAGAGACAGAAAGTATATTAGTGGGTGGCTAGGACTGGGGAGAAGACTAATGGGAAGTGACTGCTAATGAGTATGAAGCTTCTTTGGTGGGGGTGGGGGGGTGAAGTGTTCTAAAATTGACCATGTTTGGGAGGCCGAGGCGGGTGGATCACTTGAGGTCAGGAGTTTGAGACCACCCTGGCCAACATGGCAAAACTCCGTCTCTACTAAAAATACAAAAATTAGTCAGGCATGGTGGTGTGCGCCTGTAATCCCAGTTATTCGGGAGGCTGAGGCAGGAGAATCACTTGAACCCGGGAGACAGAAGTTGCAGTGAGCCGAGATTGTACCATTGCACTCCAGCTTGGGTGACAGAGCGAGAGTCTGTCTCAAAAAATAAAGATAAATAAAACTACTGAACAGTATACTTTTGTTTATTTATTTATAATGATATTTATTCTTATTTTAACAGTACCCTTTAAAAGGGTGAATTTTACTCAGGAGGTTGAGGCCAGAGGATCACTTGAGCCCAGGAGTTCAAGTCCAGCCTGGGCAATACAGTAAGACCCTGTCTCAAAAATAAATAAATAAAAGGTGAATTAGATGGTATGCGACATGTATCTCAATGAAGTTGCAACGAAAAGATGGAAGAAGTAATAGAATGTCTGTGTGCTAGTAAGAATGATCTTGTAGAGAGAGGGGAAAACTGGTGGAACCGTGTCCTCAAGTAGGTGAGAGAGGATGGGATGGAGTGCCAAAGTGGAGAGACTGGATTTTGATGACAGTAGGAGCAGCTTATGTAGAACAGAAAAGAAGGCAGAGTATGTGGATACAGATGCTGTGTGGTGGTTGGATGTGGTGGTGGGAATCTGCAGATGTTTTATTCCAATGGTTTTCATTTTTTCAGTCAATTAGGAAGCCTGAGTGTAAGGACAGGGGAGGAAATGTTGAGGATTTCAGGAGAGAAGGTATGAAACAATCATCATCTAGGAGGGTAGGAAAGGAAATGCAATGGAGCAGGTAGAGAGCTGGATTTAACCAGGGCTGAGGCAGTGCCCGGTAAAGTGGATGGTAAGTACGCTGAAGTGGCAGAGGGTGAAGGGAAGTGAGACTGTCCGCCCAGGAATGATTGTAATGATGGGTCATGGAATCTAAGCTGATTAAAGGAGGGACATGGGAGCATGGGGGAAGTGAAAGGGATTGAAAATGTTCAGTCCCAGTGGGATTGAGGGATTGCTGGAGTTGGAGTACTAGTAGGTGTGAGCTAGAAAAATAAGAGGTACTGGCTAGAGAACAGGATGCCTGAAACTGAGAATATGAAAACAATGCAGTCACAGGTACTGACAACAACAAGGGTCAGGCTTGGTGCAGTGGATCACACCTGTAATCCCAGCACTTTGGGAGGCCCAGGCGGGTAGATCACTTGAGGTCAGGAGTTCGAGACCAGCCTGGCCAACATGGTGAAACGCTGTCTCTACAAAAATCAGCTGAGCGTGGTGGCAGGCGCCTGTAATCTCAGCTACTCTGGAGGCTGAGGCAGGAAAATCACTTGAACCCAGGAGGCGGAGGCTGCAGTGAGCTGAGATTGCACCACTGCACTCCAGCCTGGGTGACAGAGTGAGACTCCGTCTCAAAAAAAAAAAGACAAGGGTCAGACTATTGGAGTAGGTAGCTGAGGTGGGGTTAAAAGGCAGGATCATTGTAGGGTGGCAAATCACAGAACTGATAGATGAAAATATTGGAAGGATCAGCTACAGAGATATTAAAATCACCAAGAATTAGGACTGGACCAGTGTTAAAGAGAATGACAGTGAGATCATAGCTAAACTCATCTAGAAATGGTAATGACGGGCAGATATGGGTGTATGTCTGTATATGATGATACAGAGTGGTAGCTGATGGTATATTCTGATGATATGAGATTTATAACAGGGTTGTTGATATTTATATAATCCCAACGTATTTTACGAAGGAAAAAAGGGGAACTATAGTGGAAAAACCTGACAGACACCACCTTAAACAAGGACTCAAAGTCAACAAACCCAGTATCAGGACAAAATGACATCACATGCCTCCTGATAGGAAGCACTGAAGACGTAACTTCTCTAATGCGGTATTCTCACCAAAATTACATAACTTGAATATAATCACAGTGAAACTTGAGACAAACCCAAATTCTATGAAATAACTGTCCAGGAGTCTTCTAAATGATCAAAATCATAAAAGACAAAGAAAGACTCAAGAACTGTTCCATATTGGAAGAGCCTAAGGAGGCATGATAACTAAATGTAATGTGGGAGCCTGAACTGAATCCTTGAAAAGAAAAGTGGCACTAGTGAAAAACTGATGTAATCTAAATAAACCCTGTAGTTTCGTTAAGAGTACAGGCAATACCTCATTTTATTGTGCTGCACTTTACTGCACTTCACAGATACTGTGTCTTTTACTAATTGAAGGTTTGTGGCAGCCTGTAATTATATAATTTCTTAACATGTGGGGAATCTAAGTGACGAATATATGAGAATTCTTGTATAATTTTTGAAGCTTTTTAAAAGTTTGAAATTATTTTAAGTTTAAAAATTCTTGGCTGGGCCCGGTGGCTCACACCTGTAATCCCAGCACTTTGGGCGGCCAAGGCGGGTGGATCGCTTGAGGTTAGAGTTCAAGACCAGCCTGGCCAACATGGTGAAATGCTGTCTCTACTAAAAATACAAAAATTAGCCAGGCGTGGTGGTGCATGCCTGTAGTCCCAGCTACTAGGGAGGCTGAGGCAGGAGAATCACTTGAACCTGGGAGGCGGAGGCTTCAGTGAGCCAAGATTGTGCCACTGCACTCTAGCCTGGGTGACAGAGTGAGATTCCGTCTCAAAAAAAAAAAAAAAAAATCTTAAAACAAGTGAAAAAAGTGTTGTTTGAGGAGGGAGAATGTCTGGAAAGGGTAACTAGGAACAAGCACACCCACCCTCACCCTCACTACCCAGTCTCCCGGTAAGAAGGGTATGAGAGGGCTGCCGGGAGGATAGAGTGTTCAGGGGAAAGCCAGGCTGCTACTTAAGCAGTGGTTCTCACTGAGAGGTGGGGGCTGGACAATTAAAGGGTGTTTCAGGGCATTTTTTTCTTTTTTTTTGAGACAAAGTTTCGCTCTTGTTGCCCAGGCTGGCTCACTGCAACCCGCCTCCTGGGTTCAAGTGATTCTCCTGCCTCAGCCTTCCGAGTAGCTGGGATTACAGGCATGCGCCACCACCTGGGCCTGGCTAATTTTTGTATTATTAGTAGAGACAGGGTTTTACCATGTTGGCCAGGCCGGTCTCGAACTCCTGACCTCAGGTGATCCACCCACCTCGGCCTCCCAAAGTGCTGGGATTACAGGTGTGAGCCACAGTGCCCGACCCATTTTTTATTTTTTGAGACAGGGTCTCGCTGTCACCCAGGCTGGAGTGCAGTGGTGCAATCCTGGCTCACTGTAACCTCTGCCTCCTGGGCTCAAGCAATCCTCCCATCTCAGCCTCCCAAGTAGCTGGGACCACAGGCGTGCACAACACCCGGCTAATTTTTGTATTTTTTGTAGAGACAGGGTTTCATCATGTTGGCCAGGCTGGTCTCGAACTCCTGGACTCAAGCGATCTGCCCACCTTGGCCTCCCAAAGTGCTGGGATTACAGGCGTGAGCCATCACACCCGGCCCTGTTTGGGGGGCATTTTTGACTGTGACAATAATTGGAGATCATCAGTGACAACTCTAGCTATGGGCCAGGGATGCTCAGCCCTCTGCAGTGTACAGGACAGCTCCACACCACAAAGAATCATACCACATCCCATACAACTTTAGAATATCTCACCAGTAATGTAGGTGAAAAACCTGTTCATTTGTTCTTTTATTATTCAACAAACATTCATTGAGAAAGTCTACTAGGTGTCAAGCACTATTTTAGGTAATAGGAATATATCATAGAACAAAAAAGACAAAAATCCCTGCCCTTCTGGAGCTTATAATTGAGTGGGAGAGTCAGACAATAAACAGCAAACATACTAAGCAGTTAATGCCACACTGAAAAAGGTGTAGAATACCAACAGACAGAGCAGGGGCATATTAGGGGAGAGCTGCAATTTTAAACAGGATGGTCAGGGGGGCCCTCTGAGAAAGTGACAGCTGAGTAGAGGCCTGAAGGAAGCAAGGGCCTGAGCCTTGTGGGTATTTGAGGAAAAAGCATTCCAGATACACGGAATGCAAAACCCCTGAGGCAGAAGTGTGCCTAAGGTGTTCAAGTAATAGTAAGGCGGCCAGCATGGGTAGATAGAGTGAGCAAGGGGGGAGAGTGGTGGGAGATAAGGTCAGGGAGATTAAGAGGGTCTGATCATGGATATTAACATATACTGATTTTTCCAGAAATTTAACAACCATATAAACTGAGAAACTCTTCCACATTGTTTTGTTTAGAACTTTGTGAAGAATTGTTCATTATTTAGGAAAACTGTGTCACTCTACCTGTGGCTTCTGAATCACCAATCAACACACATGTAGCTGTCACTATCATTAAGTGTAAGACCATTTCATTATGTCTTCTAGTGGAGTCATATCCCAGTCTTTGCATATATATGCATAATATATGCATAATATAATATTATATATTACTCTTCCTTTACTACTCTCTATATTACAATTAGGGCATTATATTGGTTTTCAGGGAATTATGTGTCTAGACAGATTCTATTTTCTATCCATTTCATTTTAGAATAGTGAGGCATTTCAAAATACACCTTATTAAAAAAAAAAAAAGCAATGTTGGGTCCAACAGGTATGAGAACGACCGAAGTATAGCAAGAAAATAAAGGGAGTATTCAGAAGCCAGGATGAGAATGGAAGGAATTTTGCTGATAACTGAAGGTGAGTTCCTTAAGGCCTGGTTAAAGGATTTCAGGATGGAAACAGAAAATAGGATGTCCAGGGCTGTATGGAGACGTAACCAGGAGATCTGTGGGCTTCTTGTGGTGACTAACATCATACAGGATAAGGGGCTATTAAAAAGTGGTTTTTAATCTAAGTTGCTCCCAACTTTGGGTGTCTCTACCTGTTTAACAGAGTAGGCTGGGGAGCAAAGAGAGTTCTCTCTTCAATGAGACCAGAAGCAACCCAAAGCCAGGCTCCATTTTTTACCCACAGAACAGGTCGCAGCCCCAGGCTAAGCTCATGTCCTCGGGGGTAAACCTATTGCTATAAACTATGCACCTCTAACCTCTTTAGGGTTGAGAAAGAGACGGGTAAAAAGAGGAAAAACAGTAACAGAGAAAGACAGAAGCATTCAGAAAGATCCAATGGAGGAAGGGTCAGAGACAGAGAAAAGACAGAAACCAAGAGAGACAATATTCTTTTCAATCAAGATAGTCATTATTTATTGAAAATTTTCTAAGGACCGGGTGCAGGGCAAAGTAATGCACATGCATTGTCTCAGGTACAGATTATCAGACCACCATTTGACAGATGAGGAAACTGAGGCCCAGGTTGGTGAAGGAGATAGCTCAAGGTCTCACAGCTAGTTTAAACTGGTCAGGATTCAGCATCTTATGTCTACGACGTCTCAAAAAGTGGGACAGACAGAGACAGAGATGGGAGAGGGGATGCAAAGACAGACACGCACGCAGACGATCACGTGAGCTGCAGACCTGCATGAAACCGTTTCGAAAGACACTGAGGGTGGGAGGTGGGGCCGCGGCGGGCAGCAACGGGCACCGACCGCTCCGCAGGGTACTCACCTGGTTGCCGTCTGGGAGCCGCAGGAGCACTCGGCCTCCCTTTGCTACCCGCACGATCCTCCGCAACCCGCTGACCTAGGGTTGAGAGGCCGCCCAAATAAAAGCTCGCGCAGGCCCCACCCCTCGCGCGCTCCGGCCGGCCTCTTCCCGCTGCCACTCCCCCCACCGCCCCGTCTTTATGGCTTCTCACCGTACACCTCCGGCCGTCGCCGCCGCCGCCCCTGCCGCGCGCGCACAGATACGAGAGGCCTACAGCAAGATCTGAAGGATACACTGGACGGAACCCTTCCACGGGCTGCAGCGCGAGCAGGGGCACGGGCCTACGCCGCTACCGACGGCTCCCCGGCTCCCATTGGAGGAGTGCCCTTCTGCCTTTCCAGGGATTGGCTGGGGATGGAAACATTTTATTTTTACCCCCGAGGCTTAGCGCCAAACCGAGGAAAACTCCGCCCCTTCGGGGGACTTTGATTGGTTAAAGAGCCAAGCCCACCCTTTAATAGGATTGGCCAGGAAAGGAGTGCTTGTCATGGCCCTTTGCCGTTCTATTCGACAGGGCTTCAGGGGGCCTAGTTGGGAATACGCAGGCGCGAAGCCGGAAGGCACGCCAGGCGCCAAGTCACTGAACAATCGAGATGCCTGGCTTCCATAAGCCACCTTGCACTGCCACCGCTCTGCTGAGAGACGCGATTCTGCCCCCAGTTTCTCACAGTTCCGCACTCACCTGCAGAGATTCCTAAGCCAGGTTTCTCTCGCTCAAAGTGAGCAGAGTTCCTTATTCCATGCATGGAGGATGAGGTGGTTATGGGGATGTGGCGTGTCACCCACCAGTCCCTGATACCTGCTGAGACATTGGTCAAGTGACAACCTCGCTAGGAGCCTCAGTTTAACCATCTGGAAATGGAAAGATGTTTTAAAATTTTCCTCACAATGTGTGAGGATTAAATGAGAAGACATACATAAATGAGTTGCCTGGGCCATAAATAATTAAGTTCTCTCCTCCCAATTCTTTCCCAGTGTTCAGGCGGACAGAACTTACGGCCCAGAGAGGCAAACTGACTGGCTTGAAGTCACACAGCCAGGCCCCACCCCTCGCGCACTCCGGCCCAGCCTCTTCCCGCTACCACTCCCCACCACCGCCCCGTCTTTGCGGCTTCTTACCGTACACCGCCGGCAGTCGGCGCAGTAAGACCCAGAATAAATCCCAGGCTTCCAAAGGAAAGCTGTTTAAGAAGGAAGGAGAGATGGGAAGGACCCTCCTATTTGCAAGGGTTCTTAATTTGTATTCTACAGACCTCTAATGGAGGCTGGGGACAGGGTTTGGAGAGGTCCATGAATTTGGATGGGAACAAATTTACATCTTTATGGATGGGCGCAGTGACTCATGCCTGTAATCCCAGCACTTTGGGAGGCTGAGGCAGGCGGATCACCTGAGGTCGGAGTTTGAGACCAGCCTGACCAACATGGAGAAACCCCGTCTCTACTAAAAATACAAAATTAGCCGGGCGTGGTGGCACATGCCTGTAATCCCAGCTACTAGGGAGGCTGAGGCAGGAGAATCGCTTGAACCTGGGAGGCGAAGGTTGCGGTGAGCCGAGATCGCACCATTGCACTCCAGCCTGGGCAACAAGAGTGAAACTCCGTCTCAAAAAAATAAAATAAAATTACATCTTTATTTTCCCTCTCCTCTAACTGAAATTTAGCATTTTTCAATAAAGAATGTAACTAGGCATAGTAGCAGCAGTAGTAGCAGTACTGATTGTCACCAATAGAAATCAGAGATTTTCATATCACATTATAGATGTTGCAGATCTCTTGAAAATCATATAATTTCAATCATTATTTTAAAATCATGATAGTCATTAGACCCTCCATTAAATCTTATGATTTAATGGACTAATGGGGAGTACATATACGATTATACTATAGCACATGTTTGCTTTTTCCATATTTTAATAACTATATTTCAATGTAATCAATTTCTTTTGTAATTCTAGATATTTTATTTTATAAATTTAAACAATTTTTTTTTTTTTTTTTTTTCTGAGAAAAGGTCCGGTGGGGCATGGTGGCTCATGCCTGTAATCCCAGAACTTTGGGAGGCCGGAGGCAGGTGAATCACCCGAGGTCAGGAGTTCCAGACCAGCCTGGCCAACATGGTGAAACCCTGTCTCTACTAAAAATACAAAATTAGCCAGGCGTGGTGGTGGGCGCCTGTAATCCCAGCTACTCGGGAGGCTGAGGCAGGAGAATTGCTTGAACCCAGGAGGTGGAGGTTGCAGTGAGCCGAGATCGCACCATTGCACTCCAGCCTGAGCGACAAGAGTGAGACTCCATCTAAAAAAAGAAAAGAAAAGAAAAAGAAAAGGTCCCATTAGGCTTCACTAGATCACCAAAGGGGTCCATGGCACAAAAAATATTAAGAATATTTGTCTTGAACTCTAGGCTCCAGCAGGAAAAAGACTTGCTCTATCAGCTGGGCGTGGTGGCTCACGCCTGTAATCCCAGCACTTTGGGAGGCCGAGGTGGGCTGATCACGAGGTCAGGAGATCGAGACTATCCTGGCTAACATGGTGAAACCCCGTCTCTACTAAAAATACAAAAAATTAGCCGGGCGCAGCGGCAGGCGCCTGTAGTCCCAGCTACTTGGGAGGCTGAGGCAGGAAAATGGCATGAACCCGGCAGGCGGAGCTTGCAGTGAGTGGAGATTGTGCCACTGCACTCCAGGCTGGGCAACAAAGAAAAAAAAAAAAAGACTTGCTCTATCTTGTTTCCCTGCTGTATCCCTATCACCCAGTTCAGTACTTCAGGCGCACAGTAGGTACTCATAAGTGTTTACTGAATGAATAATAGGATTCTTTCCGAACTATCCTGCACACCCCCAATTGGGGGAGCCAGTGCCAGCCCTTTGGGTCACCTAAGAAGGAAGGACATTCTTGAATCTAGTTTTGTCCCTGCCAATCCGATTCTGCTCACAGAAGTAGGTAGCACTTTAAAGGTCTGGTCCCAGGAAATCCCAGGAACCTCCCACCCAGGAGCAGAGCCCTCTGCTGCAAAGGAGCGAGGGCAAGCTAGGAAGCATATGAAGACAAGTAGTTTCAACATGGGAACAGGCCCTAGGGCACATTGGACCCATGACTCTTCATCCTCCTGGTTTCTGTTTAAGGTCTCAGCCAGTGGGGCCTGTCTTATCTGGCCTTCAGCGAAGACAGTATCTTGGAGCTAGATGTGACTTTAAAGACCTAGAACAGCCCTCCCTTTCGGAGGTCCAGACTGAAGAGTGAGGGCACAGGGAACAAGATGTTACTCTGGGCAAAGAACATCCTGTCCTCACATGGCTCAGCCAAGGACATGAGCACCCTGGCCAACTATATTAGAATACTATGATTGACTCTTAAGAGCATCTCTGAAGATGAAGACCAGAGGCCCTCTCTAACAGGGTGGGTGAAGAAGAGTCTCAAATGCCAGGATGAGGGGCTGGGGATTTGATTGGGGGCACAGAGAGGAATCAGGGAAGAGCACAATGAAGGCCAGACTTCAGAGACCTGCTTCAAGGCTAGACTCTGTCTTGAGACCTTAGGCAGGTTGCTTCTCCTGGACTGATCCCCGTGCACGATAAGCCTCAGTTTATAGATGGGAAAACTGAGGCCCTCTACAGAGGACAAGGAGAGTCATGTTGTGAGGTAGGGCAGACTGAGGCAAGAGTAACCAGACTGGCTACTCTGGCTCTGATTGGCTGGGATCCTTTGGCAGGTTGACCTCTTTGTGGCCTACTCCGGCCTACTCCATTGCCTTTGCCCCTGCTGCTTTCCCCTCCCCTCCTCTTCACCGCATACTCATTGGGGTTGGCTCCAGATATTGCATGTAGATGTCTCTTTTCTATAGGATCCTGCACTCTCAGCTCTGGCCTTGAGGTATTGTGTTACTTTGGGCAAGACATTCCCCTTTCTGGGCCTCAGTCTTCCCTACCCACCTCTGACAGCACATCAAAGCCTCCATTCTGTCCCCCCCAAAACATTTATCAGAATCATTGGAGAGACATGTCAAGGATCTGGTATTCCAACCATCTCACAGAAGAGGCCCAGAGAGGGAAGGGGCCTTGCCAAAGGTCTCACACCAACCTGGCAGTCATCTTGACTCCTCTCAACCCCTCTCCTTCCATATCTAAAGCCTGTCGAGTCCAACATCTTAAAAGCTCTCATAGAATAGACAAATTGCTCTTGCAGAAGAATTCCAATTAATTTATGTACATACTTCCCTCTCAAGGAAATGGAGCATAACTCCTCATTCCCTAAGCACGGGCTGCACTTACTTGGCTTCCTTCCAAAGAGTACAGCATGGACAAAGAGAAAGAGGAGTAGCTTTATAGTGGAGAAACCTGACGGACACTACCTCAGCCAGGTGATCAAAGTTAACATCAACAGTGATAAATCACATTGATAGTACATGCCCTTGATATGATCTAGTGAGAATGACATTTGACTTCTGTGGTCTTCCCTCCCCAAACTCATATCCTCAGTTTAATCATGAGAGAAAACATCAGACAAATCTTGATTAAGGGACATTCTTTTGGGAGGCGGAGGCGGGCGGATCACGAGGTCAGGAGATCGAGACCACGGTGAAACCCCGTCTCTACTAAAAATACAAAAAATTAGCCGGGCGTGGTGGCGGGCGCCTGTAGACCCAGCTACTCGGAGAGGCTGAGGCAGGAGAATGGCGTGAACCCGGGAGGCGGAGCTTGCAGTGAGCCGAGATTGCGCCACTGCACTCCAGCCTGGGCGACAGAGCAAGACTCCGTCTCAAAAAAAAAAAAAAAAAAAAAAAAAAAAAAAAAAAAAAAAAAAAAAAGGGACATTCTATAAAATACCAGACCAGTACTCCTCAAATGACTTCCAGGTCATCAAAAACAAGGAAAGCCTGAGAGAGTGTCATAGCCAAGAGGAGCTTAAGGAGACAAGACGACTAAATATAGTGTACTATTCTGCATGGAATCCTGGGACAGAAAAGGGACATTAAGTTAAAACTAAGGAAATTGGAATAAAGTATGGACCTTAGTTAATAATAATGTACTGATATTGGTTCATTGTGACGAATGTATCACACTAACGTAAACTGTTAATAAGGAAAACTGGCTGTGGGACATAGGGGACTTCTCTGTTATCTTCACAATAATTCTGTAAATTTAAAACTGTTCTGAAATTAAGTTTATTTTAAAAACCTCTCATATCCGCCCCCATTTTGCCAATCCCACCTGAGGTCTAGCGTCTATTTCCTTACTGCTCTCCTTCCTTCCAGTCAGTTCTCCTGGCAGCCAGCAGAGGGCATTCTCTAAAACGCAAATCTAACCATATCTGAAGCCTTCCAGCAAAATAAAGGCGTTGGATGGAAAGTTCGGGAGATATGTTATAAAAGACCGACTCGGATGTCTGAATAAAAGTTATTGTGATCCAGAACAAATCTGGGAAATATTTCTGGCGCCCATCGAGATAAAATTTGTGTATCTAAATTTAATATAACTCAGCCTTTCCAAGGTCTCCCGGATAAAGCCCGTTTTTCAGATGTCCAACTCCCCACGTTTCCACCCCTTCGCACAGTTACATAGTTAATTTCCCTTTGTTTTTCCTTTACGGATACTTCTCTGCCTGAGCTATCGTTTCCTGCCTTCTCCCCCAAGCCCAGCTCTAGGGACTCTGCACTCCCTCCCAAAGGCAAGAGAGCGCTCCTGCATAATTGGGCTGTGATATCCGGACCGAAGTCGTTTTTTGTTTTATTTTTACTAAATGCGAATGAGGAAAATGAATTCCTTTGGCTCCCCACGCCCCGCTCACTCTAAGCCCGAGGAAAGGTTTGACGCACTATAAATTAAAAGATGAATCACTGATAATACGCATGCGCCAGAGGGGAAGGCGTGGGAAGCCCTTTGCTACCTGGCTGGGTCTGCTGCGGGCGCCAGGAGGAGGAGGGGCTTCCTCAGCCTCGCCCTGCCATTGGCTAGGATGATCCGCATTGGTCTGACGCAACGTCTCTGCGGCCTGGCGGAGCTCGCCCCCCACCCGCCAAACCCCCGCAACTAGCATGTTGCAGGATACTGCGTAGGCCAGGCGACTACGTGTGGGCCTGAGAGAAACTGACCGCTGGGGCCGGGGCACCAGGCTAAACAAAAGACTCGAAGCGGCACTTTGAACTTGCTCAGAATTTTATTGGGATTAACAGGGTCCACGGGGAGAGGCGAGCCTTCTGGGGGAGGGGAACAAGAATACCGCAAAGAATACCGCAATGGCGAAGCGGCCTTGCATAGACACCGAGGCGGGCTAGCGGCGCGGCGGGAAGAAGAAAGGGATGGAGAAAGAACTTGGGAGAGGAGGGTGGCAGCAGCGCCTCCAAGGGCACTGCGCGGCTGTGACGAAGGCCACAGCGGCCCTCCCCGCTTCGAGGGTCAGGGTGTCCACTCCACACAGCACAGGGAGAGGGGCTGGGGCCACAACGGACTGGGAGAAGGTGAGTAGAGGGGCCCTGACCAAGGCATCACAATAAATACAGTTAGCAGCACACAGAAGCCTGCGGGGGCAGAGGGCCAAAAGAAGGGGACTAGCCCCCTTTCCCTCCCCCCAAAATAAGAACTCTGCAATGACTAAACCATAAAAATAAACTTTAAACCCGTGTACGAAGTCGGTCACCCCCCAGAAGTGCAATGTGGGGCCGCGTGGCCCTAGCTGAGGAGGGCAAATGGGATAGGGGGTGGGGGATACAGAGAGATGATCCCCAAAAGGGGAAGACCCTTATCCGGTTTTCCCCCTCTTCCCCGGATTGGCCCAACCGTTTGGGACCTGAAGCACATCCTCCAGGTCAGAGTCGTCCGAATCTTCCCCTTCTTCCCAGACATCTTCACTTCCTTCCTCCTCATCGTTTCCTTCCTCATAGATATCCTCAGCTTGCTCCATGCCTGCATAGGGGAGAAGCAAGGGGAAATGGAGGAATGCAGTTAGATGAGCAGATAGGTGTCACTCTAAAAGGGAACAGAGCCCATAGCCAGGGCTTTTAGAGGCCTGGGACAACTTGCCAAGCGCCTCTGCTTGGAACAAACAGCCAAGAGTGTGTGTGGGTGTACTCAAACAAGCCCACAGAATGAGAGGGAGTTGGAGGGAGGCAGGAAGGCAGTGTGGGCTCCCTGCCTCTGTCCAGTCAAAACTGATACATCTCTGATAGTAGCTTTTTCTCCCCCTTGTACTCGTCAACGTGTCTCTCTTCCTGAGCTCTGACCTCAGCTGAATAAACCTATTCATCTCCAGGCAGCTTCCTCGCTCCTTTCCCCCAGTCTGACCCAAACAGGCCCCAGTCTGTGTTCTTCAACCCAATTCCCCACCCCCACTCCCACCCTCAGGGCTGGACAGATAGCTCTGCCTCCCCTTCTCTGAGAGAAGAGATGCCATCAGGTGGGAGGGGAAGAGGACTGAGAATCCCTGTTTCCCTCTCCTATCTGAACATGTCTAGATTGAGGCTCCACATTCATTCAATACCTCTTCCCTTAGTGCCCTGGCCTTTCCGTCAATGGAAGTTTGCCAGGGACCCCATGGCCAAAAAAACCCTAAGAGTGGTTGACTTTGCTGCCCTTCCACCTCCCATCTGAGTACTTCTCAGCACCTTTATAATTCTGGTGTTACTCTCAGAACCTTTAAGGCTAATGTGACTCTACAAGAGGGTATTACTATATGCAGTACTTGTCCAACATATAAGACCACTGAAACCTTTTGTAGGAAGCAGCTTTCAGATCTGGTGATCCTCAGGACATAATTTTGGAAACCCCGCCCAACCTAAGATGCATTTTCACCCTTCCAGGTCCTTGTTCAGATGATCCACTCCACGGAGAATGCTCCATAATGCTCCTCAGTGTGAATGCAGCCTCCAATTCAAATGTCACCTTTTTCCTCTAGCTCTCCTCCCCCCCCCCGCCGATTCTTGAGGTAGAACTGGCTGCACCCTTTTCTGGGCTCAGAGAGCACACTGTTCACTTCATGCTCTGCTCCCAACACAAGCCTGGGAATGCGCCAAAGGCCAAGGCCGGGTACAGACTGTGCTGAAATGCACTGTGTTTTGCCACTCCCCCACCTCGATGTGAAGTGTCCTTTTTAGTTTTCCACCCACTGTCTCCTATCTCTGTGTACTCTTCATCTTTTGCTGTTACAACCATCTACCCGTCACCTAGGACTAAAATGATTTTTTGGGGTTTTGTTACATTTTTAAGTTAAATGTTCACTGGACTTCCTTTGTTCAAAAAGTTGCTCAGAATGCTTTTTCTTTCCTCCATAAAAGCAGATTGTGTTCATGCCTTGATACCCTGTCCTTGGCCAGGCTTGCTCTGAGAAAAGAAAAGAGGGAAGACAAGGGTGGGGGGGGGGTTAGCTCACCTTCCTCAATGCCCTCTTCCACTGATTCGTCTGAGATGATCTCTATCACGTCCTCGTAGTCAGCCTGATCCTTGTCAAAGTCTTCAATAACTTTCTCATAGTAGTCAATGTCTCTGTCGTCATCATCGCTGCCTTCATTGTCACCTTCATTGCCATCATCATCACTGCCCTCATTGTCACCTTCGTTGCCATCATTATCTTCATCATCACTGGCCTCATCTGCTTCATTGTCACTGTCGCTGCTGTCCTGGTTGTTGCCATGGCTGCCCCAGAAGCCACCTTTGAAGAAGTTGTTGCCGTAAGTGTTCTTGTTGTTGTCAGGGTTCTCTTCATTGTCATCAGTGTTCTTGTTATTGTCTTCAGGATTCTCATTGTTGTCCTCTGCACTCTCATTGTTGTCAGTGGTTTCGTTGTCATCAGCACTCTCATTGTTATCAGTGGTCTCGTTGGGGACCTCATTGTGGTCAGGGCTCTCACTGTCGCAGATGTTCTCATTGATGTCAGTTATCTCGTTGTCAGTGGTCTCAAAGTAGTCGGTGGTCTCCATGAAGTCAGAGATCTTGATGTCATGAATTGTCTCATCAATGTCTGAGATCTCGCTGAAAATGTCTTCCACTGCATAATAGTCAGGGGCGTCTTCCATGATCACCACCTCACATCTGCCCCTGGTTTTACTGTAGGGAAGGCTGTGGCTGAGTATGGGGTTGGTGGAAGAGGTGTACCCATAGCACTCAAAAGTGGGAAGTAACTGGGGAAGCAGTAGGCTATAAGGGATCCCAGGGATGGGGAAAGGGTGGGTAAAGTCCCACTTCTGCCCGACTGTGTAACCTCAAGCCATTTCTGGGCATGATTTCCCATTTGTAAAACATATTCCACTGTGATTATCTCAAAGGTCCCTTTTTGGCTCCATAAATCCTGTGTTACACTAGTCTTTTCCCCATCCCCAACAAACCACGTCTCAGCCACCAAACCCCCATTACCGTTTCTTCATTTCTTGCTTCTTTCTCTTTATCCTGGAGCCCCTTTCTCTCAGGTAGTAGCGTAGAGGGTTAACCCACAGATCATTCTTGATAATCTGTTGAAAAAGGGGAGAAGGGATAAGACAGCCATTAGTACAAGCTCCAGATCCTACTCTTAATTCCCCACGCACCCAGGAACAAGCCTAGCAAGGCCTTCTCTGGTGATGCCAGGAAGGGCCCCACCTCAGCAATCCTGTCAGCCTCTGGGAGGCTATGGTTTGAGAACCAGCTGAAGAAGCTGTGGCTCGCATCCTGGTTCCCATGACGGCGGGCCTGGGGTTCCTGGCCCCGGTGCCAGCGGATTGGGGTTGAGTGAGACACCAGCCGGCCTAGGGAGAGAGAAGGCTATGGGGATGGGAAAAAACAAGGACAAGATTGGTGGGGGGGACATGGATTTACTCTGGGACTGCCTCTTACCTGAACGGTTACGCTGGAACTCCTTGACAATCACCATGTTTGTGAAGTAGGGGTTTGTCTGGAAGTACAGCTTCATTTTGTAGCCCATGGAGATATGTCTGAGATCCTGTACCTGCTCCAGGTGGGGGTGATGGTGGAATCTGTCTCCCCCCCCCAAAAACCACGGCCCTTCCCACCCACCTCCCCTCACCTCCAAGAACCAGATTCGTGCCCAGTCCTACTAAAAAATGTCTCTCTGGCCTGACCTGCAGATTGGTCAAGTAGCGGAAAATGTCTTCATCACGTCGGTTGATCAAAATTGAAATTCTGGGGTGGTTGAGGAACTGATGAGTGGAGCAGTTTAGGTCAAGGATTGACTATTCCGTGAAAGGGAGGGAGGGAAGGCCAGGCAGGACATAGTAAGAGAGGCTGGAGCAGGATTCCTTTTGTGTTTATGTGGTGTGTATGAAGCAAGTGACTCATGGGACATAACCCATACTCATTCCCACGATAAACCTCTGTTAGGTGGCCCTGCAGGGTGCTGACAATCTATGCGCATGTGGTATATGTCACTGGGTGCTGAAGGCTTGTGTTCACAAAATGCACGTCTGGGGGCTGAAGGGCCATGTCCAAGTGATGCTGTATCTGATTGCTGAGAGCCTATGGTCACATGTTGTTGTATGTATGGATGTTGAAGGTCCATGTCCACATGATGTGTGAATGGCTCTGATGGCTTGTGGTCAAGTGATGCCATGTGTCTACATGTGAGGACCTGTGGTCAAATAATACTGTGTCTAGGAGCTGAGGTCCTATGTCCAAATGATATTGTATGCCTGGGTGCTAAGGGCCTCTTACCATGTGCTGTTTCGTATGAGGGTGCTAAGGGTCTGTATCCACATAATTCTATCAGGATGTTAGACTCATGTTCCTAACATGTTACATGTATGTATATGTGTCTATCTACTCTCCTCTTTCCTTCATTTAACTCCTTTTTCTCTATACCTAGACACTCCCTCTCTTGACCTTTCAGGGGCTCCAGCCCCTCTCTAGCCCCTTCCCCTCCAATGCCAGGCACTCCAGCCAGGATTGGGGTCTCCTAGTATCTTAAGCAGAGATCTAGGTTTACAGAGCCCTGTATGGCTCAAGCACCCTTTCTGGGCAGTTTCTGTGCTGTGTGCCATTCCCCTCCCTCTTCTAGGTCTCTGAGTCAGTTCATCTTCTACGTGCCCCTCCCCTCCTCCTTTCACCATCTCTGGTCAAATTTTTTTGCTGTGTGCCCCTTTACTACCTTCCCCCTTTTTATCATCTGTGATCCTTTTTTTAATGCTATGTTCCTCCTCTTGCCCCTTTCCCATCTGTGGTCCAGTTTTTATGCCCGCCCCGCCCCCCCCATCATCTCCAGTCCAGCTTCTCTGCTGTTTTGCCCTCCTCCTTCCATCCCTCTTCCACCCAGTCTAGTCCGTCTTCCGATAGGGGGCTCATGCCCACCTCTGGCTCTCCTCCACCCGCTTTACCTTTTCTGTCCCTCCCCCACCTTCCCCTTTCCTGTCCCGGGCTTCTGACCCATGGAGTATCGATTAGAAGGATACTGCTTTGACCCAGAAGCCTGGGATATGCTGGATGATGAGGTCTCTGCGCTCCAGGAAGGGTCTTCGCATCTGGATGAACTTGCGCTTGAGACGCAGGAAGGCCTTGCCTGCCTTGATGTTCACCGCCTCCAGATCCAGCTGAATATCCTCCAGTGCCTGCAGGATGCTCTCCATCCTCTCGGCATTTCTCTCTCTGCTTTCCCTCTTCACCTTCCTCTGCTTCCTCCTCCGCCGCCGCCGCCGCCTCCTGCTGCTCCTCATACTCTCCTGCTCATCCTCATCCTCATCCTCCACTATGATAATCGCCTCTTCCTTGCTCTTCGGGTCAACTAATCTCTGGGGCCCCCACCCCACTGCGCTACAGGTTTCTAGGGCCCCCTCTCCACCAAAACTGCTCGACTGTACAACCTGAAAATCGATTTCCAGGCTCCCCCCCGAGGCCTCAGGAGTGGGGAGTGCTTCCAGGCTCTCCGTGGGCGGGGGCGCCTCCCCATACCCTGACTCGATGGTAGAATCCCAGCCGGGACACTCAGCACCGAGCGTGAAGTATGCGCGGATACCCCCCTCCTCGAGAATGACATAGGGAGGCGGCGGGGGCAGCGCGGGGCCCAGTCCCACCCCCCTCATATCGGCCAGCACCTGTGCCGCCTCCGTTTCCTCCTGGAGCCTCGGGCGCTGCTGGGGTGGAGGCAGCGGCAGTCGGAGGAGCGGCGGCGGCGGCGGCGGCGGCGGCGGGGGCGGGTCGCGCTGTGGAGACTCGGAGCTGCTCAGGCGGCGGGTCTTGGCCGGAGGCCCCTCATCTGGGCGGTCCATGGCGACCGCGCTCGTACAGCTCAGGGGACTCGCACTCGCCCCTTCGCTTTTAGCCGCGTCGCTGCCGCTAGTCGCACTGGGAAGCAGAGCTGCGGAGACTCACGCAACCAGCTCTCCTCACCACCTCGCTCTGGCGTTCCCTCCCACAGCGCCCGCTCTACTCCCTCAGCGCCAATCGCCGAGGCCCCGCCCACTCCTGACGCACGGGTCCGCTCGGCCTGGCCATTGGCTGCCGGCCGCCGCGGCGGCGATCGCGCTCCCGCGACCCCTGCCCGCTCTCACGCAATCTGCTTGCCAACACCACACATCATCAGTTTCCGATTGGCTCCCCTCGGGCCCGCCAATCAACGGGCTGACTCCCCCAGCGACGGGAGGGAAACTGCAGGGCGATTGGCTGCGAGGAAAGCTGGGGAAGAAGCCCCTCTCCCTCACCCTCTCAGCGTTTTATCCAATGGGAAAAGTACCAGTGGTTCTGAAGACCAAAAAACGAGACGAAAAACAAACGCAGGCGCTGAGCAGGATGTGCTCACATGAAATTGGAAGAGCCTCGTTATCGTTCCCCCCACCCCCCTCCCCTCAGCAACTACGCACTTTTAAAATCTGCCCCTTCCCCCATTTCCTTCAGCTCCTTCCCCCACCCCCGCTTCTGGCCCTTCCCCCATCCCGGCTCCTGCCCCTTCCCCCATCCCAGCTCCTGACCCTTCTCCCACCCCCGCTTCTGCCCCTTCTCCCATCCCCCACTGCTGCCCCTTTTTCCATCCCCGCTTCTGTCCCTTCCCCCACCCTCCATTTCTGCCCCTTCCCACATCCCCCACTTCGGCCTCTTCCCCCACCCCCCCGCTTCTGCCCCTTCCCTCACCCCCCCTTCTGCCCCTCTCGCATTCCCTACTTCTGACCCCCATCCCCCAACTCTGTCCCTTCCCTCACCCCCACTTCTGCCCCTTCCCCCAACCCCCCACCCCCCCGCTTCTGTCCCTTCCCTCGCCCCCCACCCCCGCTTCTGCCCCTCCCACCCTCCGCTTCTGCTTCTGCCCTTTCCCCCATCCCCCATCCCCCAATGTCTGCCCCTTACCTCACACACCCCCCCCTTCTGCTTCTTCCCCTACCTTCCACTTCTGCCCCTTCCCCCACCCCCCACGTTTGCCCCCTGGGTGAACTCTGCTGTCGCTCCACGGGGGCTCGGGCTGCCCTACCGCCTGCGCTTGCAATTTAGGCACCCAGGGTGTTTGGTTTGGGGGCCACGTTTTGACGTGGCGTTTTCCATCTCCGCAAAATGGCTCTACAAATAATAATCACACACATAAAAAAGTAACTTCCTCTGCGTCATAAAAATGATTGTGATTCAGCTCATTTGCTAGAATTTTCTAGCACTTTCTGTCTCTTCATTTCCCCCCCTTTCCATCGTTTCCTCTCCCTTTCCCCAGTGTGTGCTGTATTTTAAGATTTTTCTTTTTAAACCAGAGATGGATGGTCTTTTCTGAGGCATGGTGGTGGAGGACTGGCTTTGGTGCTGGGATTCACATCATGGGTGTGCCCCTCATTTTGTAACCTTAACCAAATCACTGCCCCTCTCTGAGCTTCAGTTTTCTCTCCCCTAAATTAGGCATCCCTAAAGAGAGATGTAGGTAACTGCCCATTGCAGCCTTGTCGCGGAGCAGAGAGGAAACCTAGGGATCCATCATCAGGGGAGTGGATAAGAAAAATGTGATATATGTTTTAGATGGACCACTAGAATGAATTAGATCTATATACAGCAACATGGCTGGATCTTTCAAAGACAGAATGTAGAGTGAAAAAAGAAACAGAACAAGATTTATAGTACAATACTGTTTATGTAAATTAAAACACAGCAATACCATACATTTTTCACAGATACACATATATGTAAATAAACACATGAACGGTGGATTGGAAGGACGTACGTTAAATACACAAGAGTGGGTGCCTATGTAGGGGGCGGGGAGGATGGGATCAGGAATGGGTGATGAAGGGGACAAAACTGAAGAAAAAAAAATAAAAGGGCCTCACATGGACCAACGATGATATAGTGTGCCAAGAACTGAGGAGTATGGTCAACTCAATTCTGTGCACCTGAGAGAATAACTAGATAGTAAATTAACTGTCTAGGGAGCAGTCTGGCTGGGTAGACTCCTGGGCTTGGGTTTTTTTTTCCCCATGACATCCCTCCCTCTAAATTTGGTCAAAGCTAACCAAAGTCCCAGCTGCATACAGTGGCCCCTAGGAAGGGCTCCCATCCCAGACTGAGCAGTCCCTCCAGAAGCCATTACTTTGTAGGGGGCATTTCCTAACCCCATCAGTTTCCCTCACATTGGATCCTCAATTCCCAGTCCCCATTCTCCAAGGTGGTCCAATTTTAGGAACACCTTGTTTGAGTTTGGGAAGGAGACTGAGACGGAGTTCAGATAGGGCTACAGGCTTTGTGAGGAGATGAGGTTCTCAAGTACCCTGGTGGCCCCAGCCCTCCTGTGCTCAGGGCCTGGGCCAAGGAAGGCCCATCTTGTGAGATGGGAGTCTACCCTCTTGCTACCTACCTATGTAGTTTCCAAGATCCGTCTCTTGACCACTCTACTTCCTACCACGGGCACATACTCTAGTTTGTCTCCTCTCAACTGTGGTGTGTGTGTGTGTGTGTGTGTGTGTGCATGCATGCATGCACGTGCTGTATCTGTCCCCATAATACAGGCATTTGTTTACGTGTGTGCACTGGGCAAGTTTGCCTCAGGAGTGCCTCCCCACACAAAGTCACACAGACACACACTATCACTCAATCATGTCTCACCACATGTGGTCAGACAGGACACATGCGCGCACACGCACACACACACACACACACACACACAGAAAGAGAAAACATCCAATATAGCATTGTTCATTTCAGTTTTTCCATTTACAAAATCCAATGGTGAATCCAGGCAGTTAGAAAAAAGAAATGGAGGAAAACCCTCCTGAATGTACCCTATGTACCCCCCACCCCTTGGTCTTCCCACCCCACCCCCTCGGAAAGGCACCCCCATCACTATCGCTGAGAGAACAGGCTCCCCCACTCCCGGCCTCTCAGCCACTCTGGCCTGCCTTTCCAGGGCCACTCCGCAGCCAGGCTCATTAATGTCTCTCCTGCCTAGAGTGCCCTCCCCATTCTGTATGGGTCAGGCTTCCCCAGTTCTGGGGCTCTCTTGGGCTAGGGAGGGAGTTTAGGACAGGGACTTCTATAAAGAAGGGAAAGGGGGATGGATAAATACAGATTCCGGCCCCACAGGAAGTGAGAAGGGGACAGAGAGCCTGGGTAAGACCCGGGCAAGGAGTGCCAGCTTGGCTCACCAATCCACAGAACAGGCCTCGAAGTAAGCCCAGAGTGGACTCCACCCCCGGGAGGGAGGCTTGGATCTCCCGCCTGGAGAATCTGACTGCAGTCTGCTCCACTTTGGGTGTAGGTAAGGGTGGGGGAAGGAAGGGGAAGGAGGGTTGTTGGGAAGAAGGATGTTTGGGGCTCAGGGCCCAGTCAGCCAAGGGCTACTAAGGAGGGGCTTGAGGCCCCTGAGGCTTGAGGGGGACAAAAAGAGGTCAGATAGGAATGGACTCAAGTCCACAGTGCCTTGGAGTTTGTACCACTATTGGTTACCAAGGCCCCAAACAAATTTTCGTCTTTAGAAGAGTAGGGTGAACCCAAGAGACAATTCTGGGGTTGAAATCGGCTCTGACCCAAGTCTCTGTGGCCCAGCTACTCTGGAGAGTTCAGCTCCCTCCCTATACTTTCCTGGTGGGCTGCTCCCGCCTGTATGGCACCCACATCAGTCCTAGTGGGGCTGCAGTGGATTTCCACCCTCAGGAAGAAGAGTTGGGGGCTGGGGATGCTGAAGGCAGCGTGAGAGAATGTGACCAAGTGTGGGTCTCTTCAGTTCGAGGAGTTCAGCTCACATGCTACTCTTCACCTAACCTGGGCCCATCCTTGGGGCCCTTCTCCCTACTCCCTTGACTTCTCCAACAGATGCACAAGAACCATTTGGGAGGTCTGGACATGGTGGGGAGAAGAGACTGGGCTTGCGGCAAGGGTTGGCCTAAAACAACATTGCACATGACATAGTAATTAAACATCCCTGCTCCCTGGGAACCCAGCACCCCCTTTGGTCCCTCTTGTCAGCAACCTTGGACCACTTTCTCCCTAAACATCCGGGCCTTGCTAAAGGACTTGGAAAGGGAGGGTGAATGGGAGCAGAGGGGGCAAAAAAGCTCTGGAAGTCTATTTTACAGGACAAATTTCCCCCTTCTGGACAGTGTCAGAAGGAGAGACATTAAAGTGAGAAAGCCTGTCTCCTCAGCTGTTAGTAGAAAAACCTGCATTCTCAGTGTTCTTTTCTTTTTCTGAATTGTCACTTCTGAGAGAGAGAGAGAGAGAATGATATTGTAGAAGTGGAGAAGGAGGCAGCGGAGACAGGCCCCACAAAACTAAATATGCCTCTTTCCCAGTCCCTCGCCTAGTCCTCCATCCTTGGGAGGTGTTGGCAAAGGTGCCTAGATTACAGGTGGTTCGAGGGGCTGGGGCTGGAGCTCAGAAAGGAGGACTCCTGTATGGGCCCCTACCCCTCCCTTGCTGTTGGCCCCATCACAGTGGCCATGACCTTCTCTCTGCCTGTCTGCCTACCAGCCTGCTTCACATGACACAGTAGGGTTCTCTGGGAGCTGGGGCACCTCCTGTGCCCCAGCAGGGGGCGTGAGTCCTCAGGCACTTCTTGAGGTCCTTGTTGAGCAGGAAGCAGACAATCGGATTGACGGCAGCCTGGGCGAAGCTCATCCAAACAGCAGTGGCCAGGTAGCGGTGGGGCACAGCACAGGCTTTCACAAACACTCGCCAGTAGCAGGCCACGATGTAGGGTGACCAGAGGAGCAGAAAGAGCAGTGTGATCGCGTAGAACATGCGGCCCAGCTGCTTTTCACCCTTGACCTCGTCCATGCCCAGTAGCCGCCGGCTGGCTGCATGCCCATTCTGCCGGATACCCAGCAGGGTTGGTGGCATGGGCCCACGGCCAAAGCCGGCGATCCAGTTGGCAGCAGCCTGGCCGGTGGCCCCGGGACCATGGAATGTCCAGTTCTGGCTGATGGCTGGCACCATCTGCACTGGCTTCATCTTGCGGTGACGATACTCGAAGAGGAGCAGCTTGCCATAGACAGCATGTGTAGCTGCCATGAGCACAGCCAACATAAGCATGAAGCCCAGTGTGTCATTGGCCTTGAAGTAGCGATGCTCAAAGATGCACTGGTCCTCCTCCCGAATAAACTTGTAGGTGCCCACGTCAAAGACAGGTGGGAAGGCCATGGCCACAGACAGGGTCCAGGCCATGCAGATGACAGCTGCGCATGTCCAGAGTGTCATGCGCTTGGCGTAGAAGCGGTGGTGGGCGATGGCCATGTAGCGGGTGACGCTGATGCAGAACAGCATGAAGGCCGCATGGAAGCAAAAGAGCACGGCCATAAAGGCCACAATCTTGCAGCTGAGTGCACTGAAGGTCCATGAAGAGCCATGGCGCACAGAAGCCAGCACAAAGGGGAAGCAGACGGCAGAGCGTATGCCATCGGCCAGGCACAAGTCCAGCAGGAAGTAGTAAGGAGCCTTGTGCAGGGCACGCTCCTTGAGCACCAGCAGGGACAAGATGGCATTACCCGCCAGGCTCACGCACATAATCAGTCCCAGCAGTACCAGCTTCACATAAGCCGATGCGGACGGTGGGGACAGAGCGCCGCTCACCTCCTCAGGCTCTCCGGTGGTGTTGGCCATACTGAGGGTCAGGGGCTACTGCCAACCCTAGGGGGTCAGCCAGTCCGGTACTCGATGGGCCCGGGGGGGCTCCATGAGTTGTCCTGCTACATTGCACCTGCAAATGGGAATGAGCGGGGGAGACACAGACACAGAGAGACAGAGAGATGAGGGCAAGAGAGAGACAGAGAGGGAGAAAAACACAACAGGCGCACAGAGACAAAGTGGGAAAGAGAGAGAGAGAGATAGAACAAAGAGATAGAAAAGTGGCCACCGATATAAATGGATTGAGATTGACACAGAAATGGAGGGGATGAGAAAGAGTGAGGAGAGAGAAAGAGAGGGGAGAGAGAGACAGACGGGAGACCGTGAGAAACAGAGGGAAAGGAAAGATGAGGAAGAAACAGAAAGGGCAGGGTTAGTGTGTCTACGAGCCCTCCCCAGTTATGCCCTGGCTGGTGCCAGGCCCTGCCCCTGGGCCACTCCTGTTCCTACCTGCTCCTTGTCAGGTGAGGATGCTGCATTTCTTTGGATGTCTTTGGTTACCTGTTTCCTCCATTGGTGGATCTGTGGGGCAGGGATGTTGATGCAGCTCTTCTCCCCCTTTGCAAAGCTCTAAGGTTGTGTTCAGACTTTTTTTTACTGCCACCCATAGTAAAAAAATACATTTTACATCACAACCCGCTACACATGCATGCATGCACACACACACAGCTCAACCAAAAGTTTCACAAAACAGTACTGAACCTGTATGCAATGTACCCCAGTCATTTTTATTCTCTTTCATGTGTTCTTAAAATGCTGGTACCACTCACTTAATAGATTTCTTTATTCATGATGAGGAATGTGTTTAGTATGCTAGAGGAACAGCAGGAAGATGAGCGAGGCAGGAACGGTAAGAGCAAGGGAGACAGTGGTGGAAGGTGAAGTCACAGAGGTGCCTTGGGGCCAGATTGGGTAGGGTTGTGGGCCACGATGAGGACTTTGGTTTTTATTTTAGGTGAGGAGGCGAGTATGTGTGAATATAAACATGTAGGTATGCTTGTGCATATTCATTCATACACTGAAAAAATATTTATCAAGGATCTGTGTGCCAGGCATTGTTCTAGGTATTGGGGATACAGCTGTGAACTACACAGATAAAGATCCCGGCCCTTGTGGAACTGACATTCTAGATAACAAAGAAGAGACATGGGTGAAGTATATATGTCAGATGATGACAAGTTCCTAAGAATAAACATAAAGGAGGGAAGGAAGATAGGAAGTGCTAGGGGTGGGGAAGATGCTGCAGTTTTAGATGAGGTGGACAGGGGAGGCTTCACGGAGGAGGTGTCATCTGAGCACAGACCTAAGGGAGGTGAAAGAGTGAGTCATGCGGATATCTCGGGGAAGAGAAGTCCAGGCAGGGGGAACGGCCAGAGCAAAGGCCCTGAGGTGGGACTCTACATGGCATATTTGAGGAAGAGCAAGGAAGCCACTGTGGGTGGAACATAGTGAGTCAGGGGAATGTGGTGGCAGGCGAGGTCAGAAAGGTGGTGAGGTCAGATCAGGGAGGCCGTGGCGAGAACTTTTTCCTCTGAATGAGATGGGAGTCACGGGAGGATTCTGAGCAGAGGCCAGATGTGGTATGATCTAGGATAGAACAGAATCCCACTTGCCGTTGTGAAGAGCAGGGGTCATGTGGGGTGCTGATAAAAGTAGGGAGACTACTCAGAGGCCCCTGAAGCAATCCAGGTGACAGATAATGCCCCCTCCATGCCACTCTCCCTATTTTGCTTCCTAGAATTTCTCTCTTCTAACACACTATATATTTTTATATATATATGTAAAATTTTATATATATATGTAAAATTTTATATATATATATAATTTACTTTTAAATTTTAGTTTATTGCCTGCCTTGTCCTATCAGAATGAAAGCTCCACGAAGGCAGGAGTTAAAGACTCACTGACTCTCCTCTGAAAGAACACTACATAGCCCATCATGGTAGGCTCTCAGTGACAATATATCAAATGAGTTGATTGAGGGATTAAATGGGCTGGGTCTGTGGGTCAGAGAGGGCGCCCTGGAGACATCCAGGCAGGATTAGCTACAGCAGCAGCCTGGGGGTACATCTGGCGGTGAGAGCAGCGCAGCAAAGCTGCAGGAAAGAGGAGAGCTCCGGGAGTGTGGGGATGTGACCAGGTAACAGCACAGGTCCCAGAGGGAAGGCAGTGAGGCAATTGGGCAGAAACTGGGGAAACTCAGGATGATTGCTGGGGCTGGGCTGGGATTAGTGGGTGGAACTTGAGTGGATGTCTTCCTACTCCTTCCCTCCCAGGAAAAGTCTCCCCTCTGCATGGTTTTCCAGTTCAATCCAGCCTGGCCTGCCACAGCCACCTGGGGCCCGGCCTTTTTTTTTTTTTTTTTTTTTTAGACAGAGTCTCGCTCTGTTGCCCAGGCTGGAGTGAAGTGGCACAATCTCAGTTCACTGCAACCTCCGCCTCCCGGATTCAAGTGATTCTCGTGCCTTAGCCTCCCGAGTAGCCGGAATTACAAGCATACGCGCCACCATGCCTGGCTAATTTTTGTATTTTCAGTAGAGACAGGGTTTTGTCATGTTGGCCAGGCTGGTCTCCAACTTGTAACCTCAAATGATTCGCCCGCCTTGGCCTCCCAAATTGTTGGGATTACAGGCATGAGCCACTGCGCCCGAGCCAGGCTTTTTGATGGCACCGTGAAATCTCAGAGCCCATGACAGGAGGCCAAACTAACACTTAGAAAGTGCTAGGGCAGGGGCTGAGCAGAAATGGGGTTGGTGGGCTCCCTTTCAGCCCTTCAAGGCCTGACAGCCCCCTCAGACTGTGGAACAGCCCGCAGCTGGGTGAATGTAAACACACACACAATCTCCCTCTCTCTCTCTCTCTCTGTTTCTCTTTCTTTCTTTCTTTCTCCTTTACCTTAAGGGGAGGCAGAGGGAAAGGGATAGAGACAGACAGAGACTGAATATAAGAGAGAGGCCAGAGAGACACAGAGAGAGAGAAGGAGAGAGAGGTGTGTGTGACAGAGACAGACGGAGACATAGGAGGGAGAAAGAGACAGGGAAACAGAGAAAGGGGAGAGATCCTTACATACAGAGAGGAAGAGAGAGACAGAAAGGGGAAGAAGGGTAAAAATGAGAGTGAGAAAAAAGAGACAGAGACACACACAGAAACCAGCATGCCAGACAGAAGGGAGAGAAATAGAGAGAGAGCAAGAGAGAGAGAGACAGCAAGAGAGAGAAAAGGAGAGCAGGGAGAGGGAGAGGGCTAACGCCAGGAAAGAAAGAAAAAGAGAGACGGAGTGGGGTGGGGCAGAGATAAGAGAGGAGAGCTGGAGAGAGATAGAGAGAGAGACAGAAATAAAGATGGAGATAGAGAGGGAGACACGGAGAGCCACGCTAAGACCGAGAAGGTGGATAATGCGTAGCCCTGAATCTCAGTGAAAACAAAAGCTAAAGATAAAACAAAACCCCCCACATCCCCCCCCAAACAATAGCAGCAAACAAACAAAACCCTGGGAAAGCTCGGGACATTTTACAAACAAGTGAGGAGAGGGTTTTCCTCCGCAGACTCGCAGCCGCAGCCCAGACCCAGCTGAGGCTCAAGACGCGTGCAAACACAGAACACACGCACACCTGCTCGAGCCCAGACACGTGCACACCCCCTCCCCCCATAAACGGTCTACTGCTGTGGACACCCTCAGACAGCAACCCGCTCTTGCATGAGGAACGCGTGCACACGCATGCAACACACATACACACACACACACTCACACATACGCACACGAACTCACACACATACGCACACACGCACACGGAGGCAGAGGCACATCTTGTACTCTGCCGCGTTCACACAGGTACACAGTGTACCCTCTCCGAGCGCCAGCGCTTCGTCCTCAACAAAGGCGTTACTGCCCTCTAGGGGACATTTTGGAAATTTGTGTAGGAGCATTTTTGATGGCCACAGTGCTGGGGTGTAGGGTGTCCTTCTGACATTTAGGAGTCGGGGAGGATGTTGGCCATCCAGTAATATGGGGGACAGTCCCACGCAGCCAACATGTCCCGCATTCTCTAGGACTTTGGACTTTTAAGTAAGTGAACCTAGAATCTATTTCACAGATAAACACCATTTTTTTCTCTTGATTTTAACATACCCCGAATTATCCAGGAACGTGGCTGTCATGTAAGCAAAGAGGAGGCTGCACTTTGGTTTGGGATGAGCTTTTTTTAGAGTTGTTGACTATTTTAGAAAATCTCACCTCCAAGGCCTGTGCCTGTCATTTTCCTGCACGTCCTGCCTCTGATGTTTCCCCTTCTCTCTCTTTTTTTTTTTTTTTGAGATGGAGTCTGGCTCTGTCTCCCAGGCTGGAGTGCAGTGGCGCGATCTCGGCTTACTGCAAGCTCCGCCTCCTGGGTTCCCGCCATTCTCCTGCCTCAGCCTCTCCGAGTAGCTGGGACTACAGGCGCCCGCCACCACTCCCGGCTAATTTTTTTTGTATTTTTAGTAGAGACGGGGTTTCACCGTGGTCTTGATCTCCTGACCTCGTGATCCGCCCGCCTCGGCCTCCCAAAGTGCTGGGATTACAAGCGTGAGCCACCGCGCCCAGCCAATGTTTCCCCTTCTCTTAAATCCATAGTTACCCAGTATAAGACATTGGGGGCCAGGCACGGTGGCGGGCGGATCACCTGAGGCAGGGAGTTCGAGACCAGCCTGACCAACATGGAGAAACCCCGTCTCTACTAAAAATAAAAAAATACAAAATTAACAGGGCGTGGTGGTGCATGCCTGTAATCCCAGCTACTGGGGAGGCTGAGGCAGGAGAATCACTTGAACCCGGGAGGTGGAGGTCGTGGTGAGCTGAGATTGTGCCATTGCACTCCAGCCTGGGCAACAAGAGTGAAACTCCATCAAAAAAAAAAAAAAAAAAGACATTGGGAGCCTCTAATTACTTCCTTGAATCTCCTGGGGAGTGTCATGCCCAAGTATTTACATATTGAAGTAGAAATCGTTTTCTTATAAATCATTTTCCTTTTATTTCTTATTTGTATTATAGTTAATACAAAATGGATATTGTATAAAATATAGATTTTCTTTTTAAATTACATGTGCAGAGGGCCAGGCGTGGTGGCTCATGCCAGTAATCCCAGCACTTTGGGAGACTGAGGCGGGTGGATCGCCTGAGGTCAGGAGTTCGAGATCAGCCTGGCCAACAGGGTGAAACTCCATCTCTACTAAAAATACAAAATTAGCTGGGCGTGGTGGCACGCACCTGTAATCCCAGCTACTGGGGAGGCTGAGGCAGGAGAATCACTTGAACCCAGGAGGCGGAGGTTGCAGTGAGCCGAGATAGTGCCATTGCACTCCAGCCTGGGTAACAAGAGTGAAACTCCATCTTAAAAAAAAATTACATATGCAGAGAGATTATATTACCTAAGAACTTCATTTCCAGACAGTAAAAGGGTGTTACAAAATATCTGTTACGTAGAAGAGGGCACTGGGTATGAGAGGGCTGAGAGTTGTTCACATACACAGACACACTCAGATACACACTCATTCACACACACGCACATGCAATGGTCCACAAAACCACCTTTGTAACTCCCCTAACACACACACGGATGAATGAGATCTCAAACACTGACAGATAGGTACACACAAGCAAACTTACCCACATATACTTTCATTCACACAGACATATATATACTCATTGACCCAATATAGCTGATTATCCAAATCCTCCCACATATTCAGACACAACACAGATATACACAAAGTTGTATATTAATATTGTCACATATATAAACACTGTCACGATATTAACACTCAGATTCAAAGTTACTTACATATGCCAGCAGGCTGACATGCACTTGAACCCTACCGTGTGTGTATACACACACACATACACACACAGGTATAGTACACAGAATCCCCCTCAGAGACCTATAGATATATATGCACTGAGAAAAGAGCAGGCAAGTAAAAAACTGCTCACATATACACACACATGCTCTAACACAAAGAGACAGATTCAAACTCTCACATAGATTAGGTGTGCTCACCAACACAAGTATGTATATCCTGGTATATGTACACACACACACCCATTCACATATACACTCCCATCCACGAACAGACTTATAACAGCTCCAACACACACACACAGAGGCACACTCATACACTTTAGCAATACGCAAACAAACACAAAGATAAAAATTGCATATCGTACGTGTACAGACACACAAAGACAAGTACACATGGGCAAACGTGTACACATATAAACTTGCTCACACACAGATACACTTAACTGACATACACATCCTGCAAGAGGTATACCCCTGGAGCCAAACCTGCTCATGTGCAGAGACCAGCTAACTCATGCACTTGTAAGTGGACAAACGAGCAGAGCTGCCCAGCTGGTAGGCTCCTGCCACAGCAGAGGGCTAGAGCAAGAATGGTTCCAGAGCAATCATGTGCAAAGAGAGGTGGTAACTGTTTTCATCACTTCCCGTTGAAGTGATTATTACTTTGCTAGTTGTTTATCATCAGTGAGGTTTTGGGGTTTGGCCTATACCTATGTGGACAATGTTTGTTTTTGTTTTCTTTTCTGTTTTATTTTTTTTTAAGAGACAAGGTCGGCTGGGCGCGGTGGCTCACGCCTGTAATCCTAACACTCTGGGAGGCTGAGGCGGGAGGATCACTTGAGGCCAGGAGTTGGAGACCAGCCCGGCTAACATGGTGAAACCCTGTCTCTAGTAAAAATACAAAAATTAGCTGGGCATAGTGGTGCATGCCTGTAATCCCAGCTACTCCAGAGGCCGAGGCAGGAGAATCGCTTGAACCCGGGAGGTGGAGATTGCAGTGAGTGAGCTGAGATCATGCCACTGCACTCCAGCTTGGGTGACAGAGTGAGACTCTGTCTCAAAAAAAAAAAAAAAAAAAAAGAGACAAGGTCTCACTCAGTCACCCAGGCTGGAGTGCAGTGGTGTAATCATAGCTCACTGCAGCCTCAAACTCCTGGGCTCGAACAATCCTTCTGCCTCAGGCCCCCAAGATGCTGGGATTACAAGCCTGAGCCATCACGCCTAGCCTTCATTTTTGAAAATATTTATTTATTTATTTATTTATTTATTTATTTATTTATTTATACAGGGTCTCGCTCTGTCACCCAGGCTGGAGTGCAGTGGCATGAACCTCAACCTCCTAGGCTCAAGCAATCCTCCTACCTCAGCCTCCAGAGTAGCTGGGACTACAGGGATGTGCCACCATGGCCGGCTAATTTTTTAAGTTTTTTTTTTTTTGTAGAGATGCAGTCTCACTGTGTTGCCCAGGCTAGTCTCAAATTCTTGGGCTCAAGAAGTCCTCCTGCCTCAGCCTCCCAAAGTCTTGGGATTACAGGCATGAACCATTGCACCCCGCCTGTTTTTCTTTTAATTTGATTTTCTTCTTATTTTTCCTCAAGTTTTTTTCTTCTACAAAAATAGGAGGGCTGTCTCATCACCAAGAAACAGAGAAAAAATAGAAGCGTTGTATGATTGTTGCTATGTGGACTATTATATAGTATTAGGTGTTTCTAAAGAGAATAGTATTATTTTATTTTTCTGATTGTTACTTCTTTATAAAAAACATTTTATTATAGAACATTTCAAACATTAAAAAGTAAAGAGAATACTGTAATGAACCTCAGTGGATCCATGGCCCAGACTCACCAATGACCAACTCATAGCTAGTCTCATTCTGCCTATAACCCTACCCACTTCCCTCACTCCCAGTATTCTGAAGCATATTATATCATTTCATCCTTAAGTATTTCAGTATCTACTCCTAAAAGGTCAGGACTCTTTTAAAAATATTACAACAATATCATTTTTATCATTTCTTGGTTTATTGATTGATTTACTTGTGATTGGTATTTGATACTAAAAATTAACCAAATCTGATTCTTGGTGGGATTTCATACTTACTATCTTTTGTTTTTACATTAAAATATTTGTTAATAAATGAATAAAGCCCAACAACAGCTTAATTGAGTTACTTTATGACTTTGTTTCAGAGTGCTGCTTTCTTTTTTTTTTTTGAGATGGAGTCTCACTCTGTCACCCAGGCTGGAGTGCAGTGGTGTGATCTCGGCTCACTGCAAGCTCTGCCTCTCAGGTTCATGCCATTCTCCCGCCTCAGCCTCCCGAGTAGCTGGGACTACAGGCACCTGCCACCATGCCCGGCTAATTTTTTGTATTTTAGTAGAGACGGGGTTTCACCGTGTTAGTCAGGATGGTCTTGATCTCCTGACCTCATGATCCGCCTGCCTCGACCTCCCAAAGTGCTGGGACTACAGGCATGAGCCACCGCGCCCGGCCAGAGTGTTTCTTTCTTAAGAATGCAGAGAAAAATCAGTTTTCAGAACTCACAGAGGTCTGCTGACCCCTTCAATAGAAAGATTTGGAATTTTTAAAGCATCTGGCAGTGCAAATTGAGAAACTGGGATCTTTTATGAGATGGGTTAGAATATTTTTAGCTGGAGCTCAACCAGCTAGTGACAGGGTTGCATGATTAACAAGTAAAGCTAAGATGCCCCTCCCAGTAGAATCTCACAGGTTAGCGGTGTGCAGGGAAATTGTCTACACTATTTTTAAGACCAATGAGGTAAAGGGAATAGGAAAGGGGCCATGTTCAATTATTGCTGTTAGGAGATACACTGGTGACAGGTCAAAGGGCATTGAGATGACACTAACTTAGATGTTCAGTCAGAAAGGTTTTCATTTTCTACCCATGCATCTATGGGTGTTGACATTGCATAGTTTACATTACTAGTTAGAAACTTGAAGAGAAGTACAAGAAGCACCAACATAAACTAAGGTTGAAATATTCAAAGTGATACATGAATATTTTGAAATACTATGGGAACCGCATAAGTCTGTGGACAGATGCTGCTGTTTACAACAGCAGTTTGTTCGGAAAACTCTGAGATTCATTTACTGAGGAGCCCTCACCTGTAAGTTTGTCTGTAGGTCTCATTTCCACAGTAAATTATGCCAGATGAATGTAATTAAATCCAAAACATTTCCCACCTGCCTTTCAGCTTTCTGTAAGGAATTGGGATCAGTACACCCTTCCGTGTTGTTTTAAACCTAAGTGTGTAGAGATTTGGTAATAATAATAATAATAATAATTATGAGGTAAAAGAAACATTGCAACATTTCTTTGTGAATGCTTCTCATTTTTCACATTTTTTTTTTTGAGTCTCACTCTGTTGCCCAGGCTGGAGTGCAGTAGTGCAATCTCGGCTCACTGCAACCTCCGCCTCCCGGGTTCAACCGATTCTCCTGCCTCTGCCTCCCGAGTAGCTGGGACTACAGGCGCACACTGCCATGCCCAGCTAATTTTTTTTTGTATTTTTAGTAGAGACGGGGTTTCACCGTGTTGCCCAGGCTGGTTTCGAACTCCTGAGCTCAGGCACAGATTTTATGTTTACTGGCTTCAACAAATGGCTTTTTTTGCACACAAATAAAGTTACATAAAAATGTTAAAGACACTAAAGAATAGAGTGGAGAGTACTGACAGAGTTTATGGATTCGAAGCAAAACTTCAACTTAGGAGATGTGAAGTCAAGTATGGTTCCCTGGGTGATGTTTACTTGGTGTTGCAATTTGAATACTAAAGAAGACTTATTAGGGTAAGTAGAGCAATGTCTGCATTTACTTAGGGGAAAAGCTTCATCATTATTTTAAGATACACAAAATGACAATTTTCTGTTGCATTCAATTTGTGAGCATTTATTTATTTATTTATTTATTTTGGAAACAGGGTCTTACTCTGTTACCCAGGCTGGAGTGCAGTGAGGTGATCATGGCTCACTGCAGCCTCAACCTCCCAGGCTCAAGCAATCCTCCCACTTCAGCCTCCTGAGTAGCTGGGATCACAGGCACATGCCACCATGCCTGGCTAATTTTTGTATTTTTGGTAGAGACGGGGTTTTGTCATGTTGCCCAGGTTGGTCTCAAACTCCTGGGCTCAAGAAATCCTCCCACTTCAGCTTCCCAAAGTGCTGGGATTACAGGCATGAGCCACCGCACCTGGCCTGCATTTGTTATAAGAAATTTCATATTTGATTGAAAGAAAATAAAGAGATGCTAGATTTAAAAAAGAATCCCCCCTTTGAAGCACAAAATTCAAACACTACAAATTATCCAAATTTTGAATATTTGTCGAGAAACGAGTTTTAACCCTCTAAAAAATACTCTTTGACCATTTGTTGCAACCTACTTAGGCTAGCAATTTCCTGTTGATGGTGACTACCAAAAGATAGAAAAGATCATGAAGCTATTTCAAGCACAAAACCTTAGTCTCTGCCTGGCCATGACAATGGCCTGGCCTCTATAAAAGGGAGATGGAAAAGGAAGGCACGAATAAGCAGTTATTCCATTTCTTAAGAAAGGTGGGTATGGTGTGAAAGCACCAGCCATACTCAGCACTAGACACTGCACCTGATGCTTCTGAGAAACCAAAATGTTATCTGATGACCCCAAAGCTTGTGTTTTTGAGGTCAGCTCTGCTGACCTGTAGAATCATGCAGCTACATTTCATACATTCAAGCTAATTACTGAGGACATGAGGTCAAACATCGGGTTGTGCCTGAACAATCTCCATGGAATGTGTCTTACCTTCAACAACATACTTTCCAAGATCAAAAAGTGGCAGGTCACAATAGAAGTTTATATCTGTATCAAAACTACCAATTGTTATTTACTCATTTCGTTTGTTTGGCGTTTCACCAAGAAACACAATAACTTGATGTAGAAGATCTATGCTCAGCACCAGTGGATTTGCCAAATCAAGATTAAAATGACCATAAATGAATCAAATGACCATAAAATAAATCAAACCACTTATGACTTGATCAGAAGTGGGCATGGATGTTGACCACTACAAATTCACATTAGTGAATTTAAAAGTTACGGTCTGCTATGGTTTGAATGTGTCCCCTAAAGTTCATGTGTTAAAAACTTAATCCCCAATGCAACAGTGTTGACTGGTGGGACCTTTAAGAAGTAATGAGGTTATGAGGACTCTTCCCTCATAAATGGATTAATGCTGTTATCACAGGAGTGGGTTGGTTATCACAGAAATGTGTTCCTGATAAAAGGATGAGTTCTACCCACTTCCCTTGTCTTTTTGTCACGTGCACATGCTCTCTTGCCCTTTTGCCTTCCACCATGGGATGATGCAGCAAGAAGGCTCTCACCAGATGTAGCCACATGATCTTGGACAGCCCAGCCTCCAGAATGATAAGAAATAAAATAAAATCTCTGTTGCTTTTTTTTTTTTTGAGACAGAGTCTTGTTCTGTCACCCAGGCTGGAGTGCAGTGGCGTGATCTAGGCTTGCTGCAACCTCTGTCTCCCGGGTTCAAGTGATTTTTGTGCCTCAGCCTCCCAAGTAGCTGGGACTACAGGGGCCTGCCACCAGGATGCCCGGCTAATTTTTGTATTTTTAGCAGAGATGCAGTTTCACCATGTTGGCCAGGCTAGTCTTGAACTCCTGACCTCAAGCAATCCTTCCGCCTTGGCCTACCAAAGCACTGGGATTACATATGTGAGCCACTGCGCCTGGCCTAAAATCTCTGTTCTTTACAAATTACCCAGTCTCAAATATTCTGTTACAGTAGCGCAAAATGGACTAAGAAGATTGGTGCCAAGAATGGGGTTGTTGCTATAATGCCTGAAAATGTGGAAGTAGCTTTGGAACTGGGTAATGGGTAGAGGTTGAAAGAATATGGAGGAGCAGGCTAGAAAAAGCCTGTAATGCCATTAATAGAGGGTTAAGGGTGATTTTGGGCGAGGCCTCAGAAGAAGACAAGTGGTATAGGGAGAGCCTAAGCCTCCTTAGGGATTACTTAAGTGGCCATGATCAGTTCTGATTTCATGTGTTAAAAATGTAATCGCTAAGTGGTTCTGATCATGACCACTTAAGTAATCCTTAAGGAGATTTAGGCTCCTTAGCTTTATTTCTAATCCCATGATCAGAAATACGGATGGTAAAGGCCATTTTGATGAGGTCTCCGATGGAAATGAGAAATAAGGTATTGGAAACTGGAATAAAAGCCACCTTTGCTATATGCGTGCAAAGATTTGGCAGAATCGTGTTCGTGTCCTAGGACTTTGTGGAAGGCAGAATTTTAGAGTCATAAACTAGCATATATAGCAGAAAAAATATCTAAGCAGCAAAGTATTTGAGATGCTGCATGACTACTTTTGGCTATGTACAGCAAAATGAGAGAAAAATGATTTAAAGACAGAATTTATAATTAAAAGAGAAGCAGAACAGAAAGATTTGGAAAACTCTCAGCTTGACTATGTAAAAAAATACAAAAGCGTGTTGGGGAGAGAATACTAACGGTGTGACCAAGAGACTGCTAAAGAGACTAATATGGGTAGAAGGAAGCCAGATTCTATTCAGAGGCCTTTGAGGCAAGCTAGGATCTTGAGGGCAAGGTTTCTAGAGAGGTACCCCTAGGACTTCAGCATTTGCTGCCCTGTGCCACCTTGGGACTCTACTCCTTCAATTCTGGAGCAGTACCCCTTGGCTGCCCCTGCTGTGGCTCAAGCAGGCCCAAGTGCAGCTCGACTTGCTGCTCCAGAAAGTATAACCTGTAAACCTTGGTGGTGTCCACATGGTGCTAATTCTGTAGGCACACAGAATGCACGAGTTGTGGAACCATGGCTTCCTTTGTCTAGATTTCAAAGAATTTCATGGACAGCCTGGGGAACCAGGCAGAGACTTGTCATAGGGATGGAGCCACTGCAGAGGGCCCCCACTAAGGCAACACTTAGTGGAACTGTGGGAGTGGGGCTGTCCCAAGACCACAGAACTACAGGACTACGAATGTGCAACTCCAGCCTGGGAAGGCTGGAGGCATGAGACTTCAACCCATGAGAGCTGCTGGGTGGACTGAGCCCAGCAAAGCCACAGGGGCAGGGCTGCTCAAGACCTTGGGGGCCCAGCCCAGCTCTAGTGTGCCCAAGATGCAGGACGCAGAGTCAAAGATCATTCTCCAGCTTTAAGACTTAATGTTGGCTGGGCACGGTAATCCCAGCAGTTTGAGAGGCTGAGGCGGGTGGATCGCTTGAGCCCAGGAGTTCAAGACCAGCCTGGGCAACATGGCCAAATCCCACCTCTACAAAAACTCGGGGGGCCGAGGTGAGAGGATCGCTTGAGCCCAGGAGGTTGAGGCTGCAGTGAGCTGTGACACTGTGATCACATCATTGTACTCCAGCCTGGGTGACAGACAGGGAGACCTTAACTCAACAAAAAAAAGAAGACAAAGTTCGTTTTTTTTTTTTTTTTTCTGTTGGATTTTGGACTTACTTGGGACCAGTTACCCCTTTCTTCTTGCCTATTTCTCCCTTTTGGAATAGGAATGTCTATCCTATGCCTGTCCCACCATTGTATTTTGGAAGAACGTAATTTGCTATTTTCATAGGCTAACATCTGGAGAGAAATTTGCCTCAGGATGAATTGCACCTGGAGTCTCTCCTGTCTGATTCAAATGGGACTCCGGACTTGGGAATTTTGAGTTGGTGCTGGAACGAGTCAAGACTTTGGGGCTATTGGGATGGAATGAATCTATTTTAGACGTGAGAAGGACATGGATTTTGGGAGTCAAGGAAGAATGCTATAGCTTGAATGTGTCCTCCGAAGTTCATGTGTTGGAAACCTAATCCCCAATGCAGCAGTATTGAGAAGTGAGACCTTTAAGAAGTAATGAGGTAATGAGGACTCTGCCCTCATAAACAGATTAATCCTGTTTTCATGGGAGTGGGTTTCTATCGTAGGAAGGGTTCCTGATAAATAGATGAGTTCGGCTCCCTTCTCTTCTCTTCTCTTCTCTTCTCTTCTCTTCTCTTCTCTTCTTTCTTTCTCTTCTCTCTGTTCTCTTCTCTTCTCTCTGTTCTCTTCTCTCTCTTCTCTTCTCTTCTTTCTTTCTCTTCTCTCTGTTCTCTTCTCTTCTCTCTGTTCTCTTCTCTCTCTTCTCTTCTCTCTTCTCTTCTCTCTTCTCTTCTCTTCTCTTCTCTTCTCTTCTCTTCTCTTCTCTTCTCTCTCTCTCATGCAAAAGCGTGTTCTCTTGCCTTTCTGCCCTTCACTATGGGAAGACGCAGGAAGGAAGCCCTTGCTAGATGCATGCCCCTCAACCTTGGACTTCCTAGCCTCTAGAACTGTAAGAAAGAAATCTCTGCTTGTTAAAAATTACCCAGTCTCAAGTATTCTGTTAGAGCAGCACAAAACAGACTAAGACATGTTTCTAGAAGTGAGCTCAAGTGTGTCATAAAAAACTGAAAAGATTTCATTTGAAAGTTGTACACAAATTCAATATTTAATAACTCTCCTCAAATTCTGCATTTTAATTTTCTTCCCATAATTGTATAATATGAGGAAAATGTAAGAAATTCCTTTTCACTCAACTCTAGTACCCCAACCCTCTTCAGTTCACTCCAGTGTGCCATAAAATATTTCACTTTCTCTGTGTCCCAGGTTGTGAATGCGCTAACACATTTACATCTAGTCACATTACATAGAAACACTAGCACATACAGACAGATATGTGCACATGGGGACATGTGTACATGGAAATTCAATTTGCACTCACATTCAGACCAGCCGATAAGCACAATGAGACACTCATATACAGACACACAAACATCCCCCATCAACTGTGCGGAAACAGCTAGGCATGCATGTAGATACCCACACACCAGCAAATAGCTCAAAGATACACACGCATACAATACACAGATATAACTATATAACTGCCTTTCTTTCTTTCTTTCTTTTTTTTTTTTTGAGATGGAGTCTCGCTCTGTCGCCCAGGCTGGAGTGCAGTGGCGCGATGTCGGCTCACTACAAGCTCTGCCTCCTGGGTTCATGCCATTCTCCTGCCTCAGCCTCCCCAGTAGCTGGGATTACAGGCACCTGCCACCACGCCTGGCTAATTTTTGTTGTGTTTTTTAGTAGAGACAGGGTTTCACCATGTTAGCCAGGATGGTCTCGATCTCCTGGCCTGATGTACAAAATGGTATACGGTTAGCCTCAAAAAGGGAGTAAAAATGATAATATAATAATAATACAGGCCTACAGTCTCAGACTGTACAGACACTTCCAGAGGAGGATGGTGACATTTTTACTCCCTTTTTGAGGCTAACCATATACCATTTTGTACATCAGCTATGCACAGCCAGAGACGGGTAAGGGGCGCGGGGCAGGGGTGAAGGGCTGTAGGGGTGCCCCAACCAGAAATTTCTAACTTTTTGTTAATAATTAATCCCCTTCCCACTGTGGTTTCTGTTGTCTTTTTTTTTTTTTTTTTTGAGATGGAGTCTCGCTCTCGTTGCTCAGGCTGGAGTGCAATGGTGCGACCTTGGCTCACTGCATCCTCTGCCTCCCGGGTTCCAGCAATTCTCCTACCTCAGCCTCCCGAGTAGCTGGGATTACAGGCACCCGCCACCATGCCTGGCTAATTTTTGTATTTTTAGTAGAGACGGGATTTCTCCATGTTGGCCAGGCTGATCTCGAACTCCTTGCCTCAGGTGATTCACCCGCCTCGGCCTCCCAAAGTGCTGGGATAACAGGCATGAGCCACCGCAACCGGCCGTCATTTTTTTAATTAAATTTTTTTTGGTTGAGGCATGATAATCGCTTGAACCTGGGGAGGTAGAGGTTGCAGTGAAGTAAGATCGTGCCGCTGCACTCCAGCATGGGCGACAAGAGCAAGGCTGTGTCTCAAAAAATTTTTTTGTTTCGCTTTTTACCTCTTGTGTATATGTAGAGAGTTTACAGGGAAATATGTACTTTATGGAATAAATTTTAAGAACTATTGCCGGGCGCGGTGGCTCACGCTTGTAATCCCAGCACTTTGGGAGGCCGAGGCGGGCGGATCACGAGGTCAGGAGATCAAGACCACGGTGAAACCCCGTCTCTACTAAAAATACAAAAAATTAGCCGGGCGTGGTGGCGGGCGCCTGTAGTCCCAGCTACTCAGAGAGGCTGAGGCAGGAGAATGGCGTGAACCCGGGAGGCGGAGCTTGCAGTGAGCCGAGACTGTGCCACTGCACTCCAGCCTGGGTGACAGAGCGAGACTCCGTCTCAAAAAGAAAAAAAAAAAAAAAGAACTATATATATGTGTGTGTGTGTGTGTGTGTGTGCGCGCGTGTGTGTGTGTGTATGTATATATATATATATATACTTTTTTTTTTTTTAGACAGGGTCTCGCTGTGTCGCCCAGGCTGGAGTATAGTGACATGATCATGGCTCACTGCAGCCTTGAACTCCTGGGCTCAAGTGATCCTTCCACCTCAGCCACCCGAGTAGCTGGGACTATAGGTGCACACCACTACACCTGGCTAATTTTCCTATTTTTTGTAGAGGTGGGGTTTCACCATGTTGCTCAGGCTGGTCTCAAACTCCTGGGCTCAAGCAATCCGCCCACCTTGACCTCCCAAAGTGCTAGGATTACAGGTGTGAGTCACCACACCTGGCCTAAAACATATTTTATTTAAAATAAAGTAATGGACCTTTAATCTTATACAGCTAAATTATTGATTATATATTTGTTGAGCTGATTTAAGGTTAAAAAATTGTATTTAACAAAAATTAGCCCGGCATGGAGGTGGAGGTTGCAGTGAGCCGAGATCGTGCCACCGCACTCCAGCCTGGGCGACAGAGACCCTGTGTCACACACAAAAATTGTATTGAGAGTTTTATTTTTATTTTATTTTATTTTTTATTTTTTGAGACAGAGTCTTGCTCTGTTGCCCAGGCTGGAGTACAGTTGCTCAATCTCGGCTCACTGCAAGCTCTACCTGCCGGGTTCACGCCATTCTCCTGCCTCAGCCTCCCGAGTAGCTGGGACTACAGGCACCTGCCACCACGCCCGGCTAATTTGTTGTATTTTTAGTAGAGACGGGGTTTCACCGTGTTAGCCAGGATGGTCTTGATCTCCTGACCTCGTGATCCGCCCACCTTGGCCTCCCAAAGTGCTGGGATTACAGGCGTGAGCCACCGTGCTCGGCCGAGAGTTTTATTTTTTAACTTCAAAGCCTTCTTAATAGTCTTTCTTCTACGAAAAATAAAAAAAGGAATACAGGTCTAGGCGAAATGCATTCACCATTTACATAGGCACTTACAGACATACATACATATGAACCAAACTACATGAACCTACACACTTACAGATACAGTGTTACATGCGCAGACATAAGAAGACATAGGTCAAGTCCTGCTCACATCCTATAGATCCAGGCCCTCCCGTGCCCCACCCCACTGGTTCTTACACTAACAGATTAAAACCCACTCTATTATTATACAAAGCCACTCTCACAAATCTGCCCTGGAACACATCCATATACACATAGTACAGACCTGCTCACGCATACAAGCACATGGCTCAGCCTCACTGCTATACACACACAAAGGCAAGCAGGCATGTAGAGCAATGCAGACTCAAGCATACACACCCACATAGCCACTGAGGTTTATAAATACAGAGAGACCCTCAGATGCACACTAGCCCTTTACATACACACACACACGCACCTGGATCATCACATAGAAACCTGGATACCAACCTTCTGACATTTATAGGCACTCACAACAGAGATTCACATACATACATTTACATATTGACCCCTACAAACCTGTTTACATAGGCAGATAAAAACACACTGGCATGCACACACACAGATAGAAGCGTGCTCACATGTGCAGACACACCAGCAGTGCCGGTCACACCCACACTCACAGACACTACACTACCACATAGGCATGTGCACTCATACACCCAGATGTGTGTGCACTGGGAAATATACACACGGGGCCAACCCCCTCCATTCACGCCCGGGGACACATGCTTCCTTTCTCACATGCTCGTGGTTTTATATGCACACTGGGATACACAGAAATACAAACCCACTTTCATGTACAAACACAGATACACACAGGATATGCTCATTCTGTCACACAGACATATAGATACAGATAACAGGGCAAATATGCACATAGAAACCCCATTCACACTTGCAGATGGACACATACTATTACACACTGGCATGGCTAATAATTATGGTAGTACGTAATGGCTTATATGGTGCAGAGGACTCATTACGTGCCAGGCACTGTTTGAAGTGCTTTTCTTTTTTCTTTTCTTTTCTTTCCTTTTTTCTTTCTTTCTTTTCCTTCTGTTTCTTTTTCTTTTTCTTTTCTTTTTTGAGAAGGAGTTTCACTCTTGTTGCCCAGGCTGGAGTGCAATGGTGCGATCTCGGCTCACTGCAACCTCCACCTCCCGGGTTCAAGTGATACTCCTGCCTCAGCTTCCAGAGTAGCTTGTATTATAGGCATGCGCCACCACGCCTGGCTAATTTTGTGTGTGTGGTTTTTTTTTTAGTAGAGACGGGGTTTCTCCTTGTTGGTCAGGCTGGTCTCGAACTCCTGATCTCAGGTGATCCGCCCACCTCGGCCTCCCAAAGTGCTGGGATTACAGGTGTGAGCCACCGTGCCCAGCCACTTTTTTTCTTTTTCTTTCTTTCTTTCTTTCTTTTTTCTTTCTTTTTTTTTTTTTTTTTTTTGAGATGGAGTTTCACTCTTGTTGCCTAGGCTGGAGTGCAATGGCGTGATCTCAGCTCACTGCAACCTCCACCTCCCAGGTTCAAGTGATTCTCCTGCCTCAGCCTTCCGAGTAGCTGGGATTACAGGCATGTGCCACCACGCCCGGTTAATTTTTGTATTTTTAATAGAGACAGGGTTTCACCACATTGGCCAGGCTGGTCTCGAACTCCTGACCTCAAGTGATCCGCCTGCCTCGGCATCCCAAAGTGCTGGGATTACAGGCGTGAGCCAACGCGTCCAGCCTCTAAGTGCTTTTCATATAACTCACCCAATCCTCATCCTATGAGATAGGTAATGGTACTCCCATTTTTACAGATAAGACACTGGGGCTTTGTTGAGCTTAGGTGACTTGCCCAAAGCCATACAGCTAATAAATGGCAGAACTAGGATTCGAATACAAAGGCTGCCTCCAGAGACCTTGCAGATCCAACTTACATGTAGAAATACACTCACCTCATGCACAAGTACAGATACATACCACTTTAGCACAAGCACGTGCACACCCAATCCAGCTGATACACTCAGGTATAAATGGCCACACATACCTAGTCACATACATAAACAAACATGGACATGTTCACATTTACAGACATTCCAGCAGAAATATATATGCCCCGGGAAATATATACACATTCATACACATGCCCACAATCACACACCCTACCCAGACATACCCACATTATTGAACACACAAAACCTCCAGATATACCACCTACACACTCACACACAGGTACACTCACATTCTCAGAAATATTCCTCACCCAAATACACATGCGATCCTCATACTCACATGCTGGCCACATACTCACACATATGGCCAGATGCAGCCACATGCACACCCTCCAGATTCACTCACACTCACACACATACCCACACACTCTCACACCACCCAGAGATGACACATCCTATTTAGATATACACATCCTGATTCATAGCCATGTAGACGTTTAGACATAGGCTGAGCCCTGCTCACATCCTATAGGTCTTCACGGTCTTAGATATATCCCACACTCTCACATGCTCCAACTCAGATGTGCCCACATTCTCCTCAAATACACCTACTTTCAAACATACACCCAACACGGATACACCCACACCCTCTCACACAAATCCCATCTAAATACACCCGTTCTCATATACACACATCTCAAATGCACTTACACGCACAGGCCCTCCACACTTATGCAAACTCCCAATTCAGTACACCACACTCTCACATACATCACACAGATACACTCAAACTTGTACCCCACCCCAACTCAGAGCCCTCATACCCAAACCAGGCGCACCTACAATCTCTCTCTCTCTCTCACACACAGTATTAAGACACACCCACAATGACACACATACCTTCCAAAGGCACTACACTTACCCACACCCCATCCAAGTACTCACACTCACAAATTCCCAAGCCAAATACATCCACACACACAGACACACACATCATTCTCATACCCATACACACACACACACACACACACACACACACTCCAAATACAGCCCCACTCTCACAGCCCCATCCAGACACATCCACCCTCTCATACATCATCATCCAGATTCATCCCATATAGACCATGGAGATCCACTCAAAGCCACATGCACCACCCAGGTATAACTACATCCATACACACAACCCACCTGGACATATCCAACTCACACATGCCATCCAGTGCACCTCTGCACACGCCCCACTCCCCAGATCCACCCATGCTCTCATCTCCTCCACACCACCCACAAGCACCCACACTCCATACACACACTTCCCACTCAGCTGTGCCCCCAACTCTCTTTTACACAACCCATCCAGTTACACATATTCACACCCACACCCAAGTACGTATACGCCCACACTCTCCACCCAAATACAACCAAAGCTCTCACCACACGCCATCCAGACCTACCTTACTACACACTCCATCACCCAAATATACCCGTGCTCTCACTCGCCTACCATCCGGATACACCCACATTCAAACCCACTCCACCCCCAATACATCCACACACTGTCTCACACACAGCCCAAACGTACCTACACACTTTCTCTTTCACACACCATCCGGATACGTCCACACCTCACATGCACCTATATTCTGATACAACCCCCCACTACATCCACACTCGCCTCCAACCCAGTTAAACCCAAACTCTCACACCTCATCCAGACACACATACATGCTCTTCCCACAGGAGACATGTGTGCTCACACCCCTACCACACTCAGAAATACCCCCACTCTCTCTTACACACAAACACAATCTCAACCCCCGATTCTCTCTTAATCACCATCAGCCAGATCTACTCACACTGCACACACACAATGCAGATACATCCATACTGTCTCACACACACCACCCATACACACACTCCATAGACACCCCCAATTATATACACCCTCACCCTCACCCAGATGTGCCCAAATTCTCTTTCTCATGCACACCATCACAATACACCCTATCACACACTTCCATTGCCTAGATACACTTGTGCTCTCACCTACTGATATATCATCTACATATAACCACACTTGGATCTCCCTGACCCCAATATACGCATACTCCCTCATATACATACTCCACCCAGGAAACACCCACACTCTCTTACACACACAATACAGATACAGCCACACCAGCAAACACATACGCCACCCAGGTATCCCCCACCCTATCTCACCATCCAGATAAACCCATACTCACACACCCCTCTAATACACACATTCTCACACATATCCCCAACCCAACTCTCACTCATACCATCCTCCACCCACACAGGCCACTTTACATACAACCACACTCACCCCCCACTCCCAAACACACCCAAATGCCTCCCACGCACACCCTACCCAGAAACACCCATACACCCATGTGCTCTCTCTCTCTCTCTCCTTTTTTTTTCTTTAGATGGAGTCTCGCTCTGTCGCCCAGGCTGGAGTGCAGTGGCATGATCTCGGCTTGCTGCAACCTCCACCTCCTGGGTTCAAGCAATTCTCCTGTCTCAGCCTCCCAAGTAGCTGGGACTACAGGCATGCACCACCACGCCCACTTGTATTTTTAGTACAGATGGGGTTTCACCATATTGGTCAGGCTGGTCTCAAACTCCTGACCTTAGGAGATCCACCCGCCTTGGCCTCCCAAAGCGCTGGGATTACAGGCATGAGCCACCGCACCTGGCCCATGCTCTCTCTTACACACATGCAGACCACATCCTTTCTCTCTCACCAGATATACCAGTCTATACACACACACACACACACACACACACACTCTACTAAGATACTTTCACTTTTATATCTACACATTCACATCTAGATTTCTGCCTGGATGGCATAATTTGGGTCCTCTCAGTGAAAACTATTTACCAACCCTAGATACCATACAATGCCACTCTACTCTGGGCCTTTGATCGTTGGGGGGATGAGAAGGGAGGTGTTTGTGTTTCAAGGAATCTTTTTCTAAATAGGCCTCTTTTCCCCAGTAGGACATCGGCCATGATTGGTGCCCACTTCTTGAGTGTGAATAACGACAGGAATTATCCTGAGACCCCCACAAAAGTCCAGTACATGGTCAAGGCCAGAGAAGCCCTAGAATGGGGGTCACAGGTATTAGGTGTCATAGCTTGCCAATCTGCAGGGTGTCTACACACTTACAGACAGACATAGTCTCGCAGGGCACCACTGACTCTCAGTCATACACATAAATACATACTGAGGTACACAGACTTGTAAGTATTCTCCCTTTCCATCCCCTTGCCAATAAGGCCCAATCCGCACAGGCCCAAGGCCAAGTATCTCTCTCTCACATCGATTGACAGACACACGCACAAATACCTACATTCATCCTTACACATGGACACACTCACACTGTACTTAGTCACACGTGTACATCCATTTACTCTTAAACATAGGCACGCATGCATGACATACATTCACGTGACATAATGCCCATGAATGACGTACATTCACTCACAAACACAGGGGTACATACAGGCATACCTTCACATGTCCACAGACAGACTTTGTATCACACCCAAGGAGATGATGAACAAACATGGACACAGAGAGGCAAGCTCCCAAATGTGTGCACACACAAACCCAGATATGACCACAAATATTTACACACGCACACACAAACACCTAAATATGCACATGCTTGTAAATGACATGAAGTATAGATATGCAGACATTCCTAACACAGACTTGTACACACAACTGGGCATGTTCACATGCACATAGACTTGTTCATTAATTCATTCCCATATGCATACACTCAGACATGGAAATACAAATGTACTCACAAAACATGCCCACACTATCACAGCCAGATATGTACACCATGTACATTCCTACAAGTTCATACACCCATATGAGAAGCTACACAATAAAGAGGAATCATTTACACCTACATTCTCACAGATGGACTTGGACAGAAAGGTATATTCACACACATGCACACATGGAAGTACACTCACATACACACAACTGTACATCCACACAAGAAGGACTGATCCACACTCATCACAGACACACACATCCTCACACACATCCTCTCACACACACACACACTTAAACACACTTATAGGCTGAGAGTGACATGCATGGATGTTACCTGACATTGTGTTCTACAACATATGCTCCAGAACAAAGATGCATAAACACAAACACATACATGCAAATAATTAGAACTGTACAAACTGGCACATTCACACATGTGAATATACCTCTGTGGATGCCTGTCTGAATGTACAGGCATACACACAGGCATATTCACACACACACGCACACATAGATGTGTATGGACAGGCAGGCATATACAGACATGTTCAATGAAACACACACAGCCAGATGTTCACACATACTAGCATATACACCCACATATACACTCACAATCACTCACAGGCATATTCAAATATACATTCACACTCACATACTCAGAAATTCAGACAAAACACATAATGAGACTTGCACACCCAAGTACCTACTCATGCATGCCACAATGAGACATGTACTCACACATAACAGTGTACACACAAACACAATTAGACATATAGACAATGCATCATTTCACCTATGCACACAGCATTTTGCGTGTGTATGTGTGTGTGTTTGTGTGCAGACAGGCATACACCCCCACACACAGCCATACTCACATACATAATCAAATGTGCACACGTAGGTATACCCACAAAATAGATTTTCATTCACCCACTCTCCCCTACCCATAAAATTAGTTATCCTTATATTAGTGTGCCCACCTATACCAACATTTCTCTAATTGGATGTGGACATAAAGGTTTGTCTACAGGTGATATACACTGGCACATGCACACATGGACATCTATATAATTTAAAATGCTGGAGAACCCACATAAAGACATTCACAGAAAGTCAAAAGCCTACTTACACAAATGCAGGACAGACACACTCATATATACACACACACATATACATCCTCTCACACATGCATGGACATGCACATATATGCCCTTAACACTCACAAGCACACCCTTTAGATGCACCTACACTCATGAACACACACCACTATGCACAATCAGATACAACTAGGCATTCATCTAATTGGGCATGCACACCCAGGCATTCTGAAACCCACACACTCATACACATACAACCAGACACGTACACTCAAAGAAAAACTGATGCCACACACATATACAACCAGACATTCAACAGGCCTGGTGGCTCAGAGAAAACACACCCACACTCAGGCTCAAAATCAAACATGTCCATTTGATCACCCAGACAGACATGCAAAGTCATGCCCACCCCACAGTACACACACAAGCCTACCCAGATACCCACACACTCACACGCATGCCATCACACGGCCTGCTCACACACACAGGTTCATACACAGCCACACTGCCCGTGAACAGACATGCACACACAAACTACACACTCAGCCACACATTTTCAGTAGCATATATACACCCACGCTCGGGCCCAGAGGCCTCCAGACCACAGACCAGGTCCTCTCCCACACCAAATGCTTCTTCAGAAAAGTCTACTTTATGCCTGAAAGCCCCCCTCCCTTCCCCCACAGAGATAGTCTTCTGGGCCTCAGTCTTTCCCCATTCCTCCTCTTCCCTTGGCCACCGACCCCACACTCTGCGTCCCATCACATCTCCACACCCCGAAATCATCCAGCAGACCCCGTTCTTCCCCCACCCCAGGCTCTAGGTGAGCAGCTCCCCGGGACGCGTCCCTCACAGGTCTGGCTGCTGCATGGGCCACACCCCAGCTCTACCCGAAGCCCCGTGATCTCAGGAGCTTCAGCCTCATCTCCAGGCCCTGCCAACCACTGACCACAGGCCAAACTCTTGCCAAGTCTCCCCTCAACAGGGAGACACATACATCACCAGGGCCAGGAAGGCTGCAGGCTGCAAGCCAGGCCTCTGCTGGCTCATGGAGGCTCAAGCTTCTGTGTGTGTGTGTGCGTGTGTGTGTGTGTGTGCACAAACAGGGACAAGTGCAGGGAAAGAAGCCTGGAGTTGGGTGGGGGAGGGAGGCTCTGCCCATAACCACTTATCATTCTCTACAAATAAGAAGTATTAACACAGGGCTTCTCCTGCCTCCCTTCCACTCCCCTCCATTTGCCCACTTGCTGCCCTCCCCAGATCTCTGCTGAGACCCTGGAGAAGAAGGACCTGTCCCTCCTCCAAGTAATCAATAACACTATTAATCATGAATAATCAGCAACAATATTGACTGTGAGCTTTGCTGACATTGCTTCAGTGCCACCTCGATGCACATCTCTTACTTACATGCACCAACTCATTCAATCCCTACACACACCCATCAGGGAAGGGTTACCAGTCTCTTTGATAGATGGGAAAACTGAGGTTCAGTAAGTGGCATGCTTCCACTAAAGTTGCAGAGCTAGTAGTTGGGGGAAGTGTCCCTGGGAGGATCCATGTTTTCCATGTACCAGGCTTTCCTGCCCTTCCAGATATACGGACCTCTGGCTACTGGGCACAAGGCCACAAGATCCAGGGGGTCTCAGACACAACATGGACATCTGAAACAGAGACAGAGAGCCTTGTGGTGGAGGCTGGGTCCCACATTGTAGGGACAATCATGTTGTTCCTGGCCCCTGCAGGTTGTCATGGGATTGGTCTTTGCCCCCACAGAACCATCAGGCAGCCTAGGGCCTGGAAGTGCTCCCCACCACCACTTCACCGTCCTTTAGCCCTACAGTGGCTTCCTCCCCCTAGCTGGAAATCAGCAACATCTTCAGTGGTGAGTGAGCAAAACTCTGCTACCTGTAGGGAGAGATGGGGGGGGGGCGGGGCGGTGGTAGAAGGAAGGAAGGAAGGGAAGAAGGAAAGAAGGAAGGAAGGAAAGGAGGAAAGAAGGAGTGGGGGGTGGTCTGGGCTGGGAGCAGCTTCTCTGTCATGTCTACCCACCTGCTTGCTACCCAGGTGTGCACACACACACACACACACACCCGGCCAGCAGGCCAAGGATCCTGGAGGAGAGTGGAGGAGGAGGGAGAGGGAGAGGAGCAGCCGCAAGAGGCTGAGCCTGCCCAGGGTGCAGGCATTGTGAAAGGAACACGGCCGGGCTCCCAGGCATCCCTTCCACAGCCAGCACACAAGGAAAGATTAACACAGCCTCATGCCCAAACGCAACCATGATGATAAAAACAGACCCTGTGAGGGGAAACAGGTGGTGGTTCCCTTTCTCATGGGACATTTGGGATTGGGGAAGATGGGGGGAAAATGAGGAGTCCCCAGGGCTGGGTGCCAAGGAGCCCCTGTGATGGAGCAGAAAGAGACTAACAGAGTCAGACAGAGACAGAGAGCATGGCAGTGATGGAGACTCTGAAGTATGTGTGGAGAGACAGAACAGAAGTCCCAGCCCCCCATCCTTGGTGGAGGGATGCTGACTGCTTACCTTGGCTCTCTCAGCAGCGATGTCTTGGAATCCACGATGGGGGCTCAAGCTGTCTCACCCAGGTAAATCACAGCTCGGGCCACATTGTGGGACCCTCAGTGATCTGGCGGCCAGTGACACTCCTGCTTCTGTTGCCGTGGATACAGCCGGGCTGGTCTAAATCGCAGGCATCAGGGAAAGCAGGCACCGGAGGGGTGCACTGGGTAGGGCTGGGGGTGTTGGGGAACACCAGGTGGGCAGCACACAGCCTTGGGGTGTCCAACTGGCTGGCAGGTGGGGGTCCCGGCAGGTGCTTCCTCCACTATACACTCCCACTCCCATCTTCATGCCACTGCCAAGCTGGGAGGGGGGCCAGTGCTGGCCCCTGCTACCCGACTGCCTGCCTGGCTGCCGGTCCCCCTACCCCCCCACCCCCCACCCCCCCCTTCCGTCTGCCTGCTGGCCGCCGCCTTTTGTCCTCAGAAGACACGGTCCCCGCGGGGCCTCTGCCAAGCCTCCAGCAGATGCTCAGGGTCCGGGGCTCCTCCCTGGGAGCACACGGGCCATGGCCTGGGAGAGCCCCAGGTTGGGGGGGCTCTCATCCAGGCTCACCCCGCTCCCCGGGCCTGGCGGGGATCGGGAAGAGGTGCAGGTCCACAGCCAGAGGCAGCAGCAGAGGTGGTGTTGGGGAGGGGATGGACGCCAGAAAGAGGGGGTGGGGTGGAGAGAGAGGCTGGCCTGATAGCTGTGTCCCGGGTTTTAGATCCGGGTTGAGGAGGGTGGCTCAGAGCATCCGAGGGGGGTCCTCACGCAAAACGAGAGCACCAAGGGCCTGCCAGAGAGACCTTCCTGGCCTGGGAACCACCCCGGTGCACACAAATCCAGGTCCCACGATGCTGGGGACACCCAGCCTGGATAGAGCATCAGTGGGGAGTCCGGGGCCCTAAGCTGGACCCCATCAGCCCTGTCCGTCCCCCCTCTCCTCGATTTGCACGGTCCCTGCCTCAGGGGCGGGCGGAGGAGGAGGGAGGCAGGGAGGGAGAGGGAGGGAAGGAGGAAGGCTGAGCAGGCAGGGAGACTCCCAGCTACCAGCCTGGTCCTCCCTGGGGCGGGGCAGGGAGGGGGGGTGCTGGCGAGGCCAGGGAGCAGCCGGCTGGCTGGCTGACTGGGTGGGGACGCTGGCGTGGCGGCTGTGCTGCCAGGACAATAGCTGGCTGGGGAAGTCAGGCTCGGGCCTTTCTGAGATGCTCGAGAGAGGCATGAGTGGAGGTGGGGAGAGATGGCCAAGAGGCTGCTGAGAGAGCAACTCACATGGGCTCCAAGTGCAGAGGAGGCAGGGCGTAGGGGACGCTAGGATCTGGGTTGGGACAAAGGTCCGGCGAAAGTTTCTCAAAAGCTTTGGGCTGGAAGGCATGCTTAGGGCCCAGAGAGGTGGGGTTTATAAACTGATTTAGAATGGGGTTCTATGGGCATTTTCCCTGCAAGGCCTGGAGGTTGGCTGGGGGGTGGGGGTGGGAAAGGAGCGCTGCCTAACTCTGAACAGCCCCTCTCAGGATATCTCCTGTGCTATCCCCACTTTCTCGGGGCCAGCAGACAGGCAGAACCCATACTTAAAGCCACGTCCCAGGACAGCAGAATAGGAGAGGTGAGGAGAACGCTTGGTAGGCAGAGATATGAAGACAAGGAAAAAAATATTTGTTTCAAATATGATTAAATTGGGACCAAATGATGCTTCAGTGGTTCCCCTAAGTTACAGCATTCAAGAATTCAAATTATCTTGATATAAGAAATTGTGTTTTATTTCCTTTCTTCCTTCATCCATTGGTTCCTTCATTTATGACAAATGGCTTTATGTTAGGCCCAGTGCTGGGCACTAATGGCACTGGGTGACTCAGACCTGTGCTGTCTGCCCTTAGGAAATGCAGGCTCTGCTACCAGACTGTGGACCTGGAACCCACTTGCGTCTGAATCCTCTGGAGAACTTGTAAAGTGTAGATACCCACGCCTACCTCCCAGAAATACTAATCTAGGAGGTTTTCAGATGGGGCTTCAAAACCTGTATTTTGACAAGGCCCTCCAGTGGTCATTTTTATGCCCACATGCTTTGGGGAGGGAGAAAAATCCATGGAAAATTAGAAAATGTTTTGGAGGCCGGGTGTAGTGGATCACACCTGAAATCCCAGCACTTTGGGAGGCCAAGGCAGGAGGATTGCTTGAGTCCAGGAGTTTGAGACCACCTGGGACAACATATTGAGACCCCGTCTTTATAAAAAATTTAAACATTATCTGGACATGGTGGTGTGCGCCTGTGGTCCCAGTTCCTTGGGAGGCTGAGGTGGGAGGATCACTTGAGCCCAGGATGCTGCATGGAGCTGTGTTCTCACCACTGCACTCCAGCCTGGGCAACAGAGCAAGACTCTGTCTCAAAAAACAAACAAACAAAAAAAGGCAAAACAGGCTGGGCGCGGGCTCACGCCTGTAATGCCAGAACTTTGTGAGGCCAAGGCAGGCAGATTGCTTGAGCTCAGGAGTTCGAGAAAAGCCTGGCCAACATGACAAAACCCCGTCTCTACTAAAAATACAAAAATTGGCAGGGCGTGGTGGTGCGCACCTGTGGTCCCAGCTACTCCAGAGGCTGAGGTAGGAGGATTGCTTAAGCCCAGGAGGTCGAGGCTGCAGTGAGCCGAGATCGTACCACTCCACTCCAGCCTGGGCGACAGAGCAAGACTCTGTCTCAAAAAAGAAAAAAAAAGACAAAACAATAAGGCTTCTAAAATATGACGTAAGAGAATATCTTTATAACGTTGGGGTAAAGAAGGAATTGAACAAGACAAGAAGTAATTACCATAAAGGAAAGGAGTGATACACTGAACAGCATTAAAATTTAAAACTTCTGGTTATCAAAAGATACCATTAAAATAGTGAAAAGATAAGTCATAGAATTAGATAAAATATTTGCAAAGTATATATCCAGTAAAAGGCTCATATCCAGAATATACAAATAACTTTTACCAACCAATAAGAAAAAGACAGATAACCCAAAAGAATAATAGACAAGATACTTGAACAGGGACCTTGCAAAAGAGGATAGCCAACTGGCCAAAAACTTAGGAAAATGTGCTTAACCTCATTGGTAGTCAAGAAAATACAAAATGAAACCATGCTCACTAGATTGACTAAAAAGAAAAAGACAATACCGAATATTGGTGAGAATGTGGAGTGATTAGAGCTCTCATACAGTATTGATGAGAGTATAAATTGATATAGCCACTTTGGAAACTGTTTAGCAATATCTACTAAGGTGACCACATGCACACTTCATAACCCAGCAGTTCTACTTTTAGGTATGTGCCCATCCAAAATGCATATATATGTTTACCAAAAGACATGTGTGATAATGTTCATAAAAGCACTATTTGTAACAGTGCAAACTGGAAACAACCCAAATACCATCAATAGGAGAATGAAAAATAAATTGTGATATATTTGCACATTGGAATAGTATACATCAATGAGAAGAAATGACTCACAACTACAATATGGATGAATCCCACAAACATTACACTGAGCAGAATAAACCAGACAAAAGAATACCGTATGATTCCATACATATAAAGTTCAAAACCAGGCAAAACCAATGTATTGTGATAGAAGTCAGAACAGTGATTACCATTGGGGTCTGAGTAGGAGGCCCAAAGAGACTTTCTTTCTTTTTTTCTTTTCTTTATTTTTATTATTATTTTTTTGAGATGGAGTCTCACTCTGTTGCCCAGGGTGGAGTGCAGAGGCACGATCTGGGCTCACTGCAACCTCTGTTTCCCGGATTCAAGCAATTCTCCTGCCTCAGCCTCCTGAATAGCTGGGATTACAGGCGCCCACCACCATGCCCAGCTAATTTTTGTATTTTTAGTAGAGGCAGAGTTTCACCATGTTGGCCAGGCTGGATTCGAACTCCTGATTTCGGGTGATCTGCCCACCTCTGCCTTCCAAAGTGCTGGGATTACAGGCATGAGCCACCGTGCCAGGCCAAAGAGACTTTTTAGAGTGCTGGGAATGTTCTGGTTCTTGATTTTGGAGCTGATTACTCAGGTGGCTTAGTAACAGTTCATCGAGAGTGTGCATTTATGTCTCGAGTGCTTTTCTTTTATTTTGTTTCTTTTTATTGAGACAGAGACCCACCATGTTGCTCAGGCTGGTCTTGAACTCCTGGGCTCAAGCAGTCCTCCTGCCTCCCAAAGTGCTGGGATTACAGGCATGAACCACTGCACCCAGCTTCAAGTACTTTTCTCTTCTTTTTTGAAGGGAAAGGCAAAAAGCTTTTATTGCAAGGCGAAAGTAAACACTTAAGAGAGAGAAGTGAGGGTGTGTTTGTGCGAACGAGTTGCACAGAAGGGAGTTTGGGTTTCTAATTTTATGGGTGTTTCTTTAATTAGGGGGTGGAATAATCATTAGATGTTCTAGAAAAGGAGGGGATTTCAGCTCCCCCACTCTGGTTACCACCCTGTTTCTCCCTTATTTGGGTTTTTCCAGAAGAGTCATGGACATGTCACCCTGGCTGGGATTCTGGCCATTTTCTCTCCCTTATTTTGGATTTCCTGTTATCCCATGGTTTCTTTGCCTAGTTCTTGTTTCAGCTGTTGTTTGAGTTTTTTCATCCTCCTGTAACCACCCAGTGCTCTTCCTAATTCATTCACCCTTCGGAGATTTCCATCCCTTATTCTTAAGGGTTGATGAGGGAGGAGGCCAGTCATCTGTATCTTCTTCTTGCCGATTTAAAGGTGCTGGCCTTGCCTGTCCAGGGATGAAATCTCCGGCTGCCTGGTCTAAGAGTCCCCAGGGTGCATCAGCAGGTGAGTCCGATTCTGAGACAAGAATTGGCTGGAATCCTTGCATGATCATCATCTTTACAGGGAACTGCTGTAACCTGGAAGATATAAACTTTGCCCAGGCCTAAAGATGAGGCTTTGGTTAGCTTGAGTTTGGTGTCAGATACTGGCAGGAGTCAGTGCCTTCTTTAGATGAGATATGTGTACCCAGGTGTCAAAGCCCTGTAAAGTTCTGCATGACTGGGGAGGCCTCAGGCGGAAGATGAAGGGGAAGCAAGGACCTTCTTCACATGGTGGCGGGAGAGGGAGAATGAGTACTTTATGTGTTACACTACTTCAATACAAAGTTTTTAAAAATGAAAAAGTAAAAGAGGCAATCAGATTGTTTCATTACAGTGTGAAGCGAAGGTGGGAATTGAGAGCTGTGGGAGCTCGAAAATGTTAGGGGCGGGGTGGGGAGAAGTGTTGACACCCAAGGTCAGTGTGGAAGAAGTGGAAGTGAGTCGGAAGTTTAAGAGGCAGCATAGTGCAGTGACTAAGAGCACTGACTTGGGCACCAGACTGCTTGGGTTTGAATCCATGCCTCTTACCCTCCTTGTGCCTCCAGTTCGTTATCTGTTAAATGGGGTGATAATAGTGCTTACAATAGGGTTGTGAGGATAAATGAGGTAATATCTGTGAAGTGTTCAGAACAGTGTCAAGACATAATCAGTACCACATACCTCTTAATTCCATTTAAAAAGGTGACCAGGTGAGTGAAACAGCCTGTACAAAGGCTTGGGGGGTCACAGAGGGTAGTGTGTTTGGAGCATGCTGGAAGCAATTTGGTGTGGTCTGATGAGGGACGCTCAGGAGGCAGGGATGAGACCCTGAATGCCAGCCTAAGGATCTCAGACTTTATCTCAAGACAGGGATCTTGACCTGGACTCCTGTTATCTCAGTTTGCCCTCAGTTAGCCTTCACTCATGACCTTCCAAGGCCGTCAAGAGAAAGGATTGTTCTGTTGTTGGCGATGGTGAGAAACAGTGATGGGGAAGGAATGCCTTGCGAAGGAGGGTGGGAGGGGTCAGCTGGACTGAACGCCCACCCCCTCCACTCACTATCCACTCTGAAGCAGCTTTCCTCCCTTTGCAGTGGGAGGAGAGGGTTCTCCAGAAAGGCCTGTCTTTATGAGATGAGCACACAGAAATCATCAGACAGAGTTGTAGGGAGAGAAGACAGGGGGAACAGGGGAAACTGAGTCATGCACTTGTAGCCACAGTACCCCTACTTTTCTTTTTTGAGACAGAATCTCACTCTGTCACCTGGGCCGGAGTGCAGTGGCGTGATCTTGGCTCACTGCAAACTCTGCCTCCCGGGTTCAAGCGATTCTCCTGCCTCAGCCTCCCGAGTAGCTGGGATTACAGGCTCCCGCCACTACACCCGGCTAATTTTTGTATTTTTAGCAGAGACAGGGTTTCGCCATGTTGGCCAGGCTGATCTCGAACTCCTGACCTCAGGTGATCCGCCCAGCTTGGCCTCCCAAAGTGCTGGGATTACAGGTGTGAGCCACTGCGCCCGGCCCACAGTCCCCCATTTTGAATCAACTCCAACACTGCAGGAATGGAAGAGACCTGATTCCTTTCTGCCTGTGCCCCTCTGTTTATCGCCCTGAGCAGGCAGGGAGATAAGCAGGTTTTGGAAGATTTAAGAACTCCTTCCATATTTGCTCTTGTTTCTATCTCTAAAATGACAGTACTCCACCATCTGGTGGGCTAAAGCACCTTCATGGGGCTGCGACGGTCTCCTTACCCAGTCAGTGAGGCTACACTGAATTGGGAGAAAAAGTGTCATGTTCTACTATTTCAATTATACTTTTCAAAAATTCAACTTTTTAAATTGTGAAATATAATGTACAGATAGAAATGTGCATAAGTCTTGTAGATGAAGAAATAGTTATAAAATGAACACCCACTTAACCACTGCTCAGCTCAAGAAATCGAACATTAATAGTATCCAGAAGCCTCCAGCATTAATGATTATTTTATTTAAAAAAATAAAAACACATTCCTATCATAAGGATTTTTTTTTACATAGTGTATAAATAGCTGGGAATGGTTTGATTCATTTCTCACCCATTTAAACTGTCCTAGTTACTGAATCTAAACAAGGCTTGAATAAAAATGCTCCTTTGCAACTTACTCTGAACATTTTCTTAGAGTCAAGATCCCCTTTTATTGTCTCAAAAAACTTTAATTTTTAAAATTATGAACATTTCAAACATGCAGAGGATACTACCATGAATACACATACACGCACTACTCAGATTGGACAATGAATAAGATTCTACTGTATTTTTTTCATCTACTCTATTTTTTCTTTTGTTGAAGTATTTCAAATAAAATCTCAGACATTGTGTCACATCCCTGTATACTTCAGTATGCAATTCTAAAAAATAGGAATATCTTAAAACCACTATACCATTATTACACTGAAGGATAGTGACAATTCCTTGGTGATGTCTCATAATAGCAAGTCTACAGTTACCCAATTGTCTTCATAATCAAATGTCTTTTTACACCCAGCTTGTTCAAACCAGAACACACTGAATGATTTGGCATGTCTCTTGAGGGTCCCTTAATCCTAGAGCAGGTCCTGCCTTCCCACTTTTCATTTCATGCCACTGACTTGTTGCAGTTGTCCTGTAGAAGGACCTATCTTTTGGATTTCTGTTTGCTCCCTTGTGGTGTCATTTAACATGTTCTTTATCTGCCCCCCACTCTATTTTTTCCTGGAGTTGGAAGTTAGCTCTTAAGACTCTGTTGCCTTCAGGTTATTTATCATTATTATTTATTATTATTACTATAACTATTATTATTATTTGCAACACTTTGGAGGTGGTGCTGTGAGATTTCTATTTCAACACATCGAGTGGCACATAATGTCTGGTGGTCCTGCTGTTAGTGATGTTAAGATTTATCAGTGGGTTAAGGTGGTAAAAGCCTCATCTCTCCATGGTAAATTCCCCCATCAACCTTTCATCTAATGGTTTCATCTATTGATGATTGTTGCCTGAATCAGTTGTTTTATTAGGACTTGCAAGTGGTGATCTTTCTAATTCTGTCATTTTTCTACATTTATTAACCAGCCTTCTTCTATACGTAAAATATTTCTGGCCAGGCGTGGTGGCTCATGCCTGTAATCGAAACACTTTGGGAGGCCAAAGAGGTAGGATCGCTTGAAGCCAGGAATTTGAGACCAGCCTGGGCAAAATAGTGACACCCTATCTCTACAAACATTAAAAAATTAAGGGGGCCCAGTGGCATGTGCCTATAATCCCAGCTACTTGGAAGGGTGAAGTTGGAGGATGGCGTGAGCCCAGGAATATGAGGCTGCAATGAGTTATGATCGCACAACTACATTCTAGCTCAAGCAACAGAGAAGGAGACTCTGTCTCAGAAAAATACAAAAGCAAAAACTTCCCTTCATCAACTTGGGCCATTGGAGTTACGCCAAGATAGAATTTACATAGGAAAGACTAAATGCCAATTTTCAGAGGAAGGACTTGATGTCCTAGTTATTTCCAATGGTTCAAATGAGGTTTTTATGTTTTTTGTTTTCGCTGCTCGTTTTTAGTGCCATTATGAACTCATTTTAAAAAATATTCAGTGTGTTTCAATCCATTGCAATTACCATTCTGTTTCATGTTCAAATTACCCCATATTTGGCCAGTGGGAGCCTTTTCAGTTTGTTTCTGTGCCTTTTTAACATGACACTAGTAGTCTTTGATAGTTTTCTTGGTTTCTGGTAGGAAAAGATGTCTCAGGCTCATGTTGGACATTTCCTGCTCCAGACCTGAAATCAGCCATTTCTCCAAGGAGCCCTGGTTCCTTTTATTTGGGATGTATTCAGACACCAAGATACAGGTGCTAGGCATGTTCAGTGATACTAGGTGTCACTGCTTCTGGGTATTTCCAATGAACAAGGCAGGGAAAATTTTTTTTTGAAAGAAGCAAAAATGTCATTGTATCATATTGATATTTCCAGTTCAAAGTTAATATTCCAAGGTGTTTATGTACTTTTTAGAAGTTTATACTTCAGGCCGGGCATGGTGGCTCATTCCTGTAATTCCAGCACTTTGGGAGGCCGAGGCGGGCGGATCACCTGAGGTCGGGAGTTCAAGACCAGCCTGACCAACATGGAGAAACCCCCGTCTCTACTAAAAATACAAAATGAGCTGGGCATAGTGGCACATGCCTGTAATCCCAGCTACTCGGGAGGCTGAGGTAGGAGAATCACTTGAACCCGGGAGGCGGAGGTTGCGGTGAGTCGAGATCGTGCCATTGCACTCTAGCCTGGGCGACAAGCAAAACTCCATCTAAAAAATAAATAAATAAATAAATTTATACTTCGTAGATGGCATTTTTATACTGAAAATCTTGGCTCCTAACAACATTTATATATTTGCGTCCTTGCATTAAACTAATCAAACCAATATTTCTACAATCAATTAGACTCCTGAAAGAAGTCTAGGATTTCTTAGTAGTTCTATTTGTTCTTGGAATATATTCCAGTAAAGATATGCGTTCAAAAACTGTGTTCTAAAGTTGCTGGAAATAGTATATTATCTTTGGAAGCTGTGTTACCAATGTGATATAGTTAGGTTTATTCATTCCAGTTTGTTTTCTATTTTTAAAGATTGATTTTTAAATTTTTAATTGAATTTTAATTTTGAATATGTAAAATGTTTTTATGTTTCCGAAGTCTCAACTCTGTAACAAGGCTTATTCAGAGAAATCTCACTTCCATCATGTCCCTATACCCTGTTACACCCCCTCCCTTGTAGGTTACTCTTTTTTATTAATTTTTAGTTTATCCTTCTAGTGTTCCTTTTTGCAAATATAAGTATCTATATATATAATACTTACATATATACATCTATATATACTTATATATAATACTTATACTTTGCTTTTTCCCTTCTTTCTCATGCAAAGGTAGCAGACTGGATTCACTATTTTACACCTTCTGCAAGCATCTATTGAGTCCTTATTATGTTCCCAGCACTGTACTGAGGTAGTCAGGCAAGAGTGATCCTACTTATCACCATGTTCCAGTGTATTTTTCGGTATTACAGTTAATTAGGGCTGCTGCTCTTATCTCTGTCTCTCAGAAGACAGTGCTCCTGGGTGCCACTTCAGTACAACTTATTTATCTCCAGTATCTTGCAGAGAGCACTGACAGTGACAAGCACTTGTCCCTCAGCGTGTCAAAAGAATATACATATTTTTAATTACAAAAGTAATGCATGAGAACATGCACATCGTGAGAAGCTTGAACAACACAGGTGTGTATGGAAGAAAAAGCCATGATTTTCCTTCGCTCTCACCCAATCTCACTGCACCTGCTTGAAACAATTATTACCTTGGTGGTTGCCAGATGGTGATTTTCTAATTCCATTATTCATTCTACATTTATTGGCCCACATTCTACAATAAGGAAAAAATTTCCTTTTGCCTCCATTTATTTATCCTTTCAGTTAGCTAGTTTTATCATGGCTTTGCGGATTCTCAGTTTATTCAATGAGTTATAAACTGCTACATTTATTATTAATTTTGATGCCCAAATTGTTCCAGAATTTGACAGGGGAGCCTTTTCAAGCTTGTTTTTTGTGTCCTTTTGATTTGTGTCCTTGTCTCTGTGTCCTTCTCATGCTCCATCATTCTCTGAGGATTTCCTCACTTCCTGGAAGAGCAAGATGCTCCCGGCTCATCTTGTACTTTTCCTGACACAGCCCTGGAACCAGCTCTCCAAAAATCCAGGCTTCATTCCTTTTGATAGAGATAACAAGTTATGGCCATAAGGTGTGTTCTTGCTACTGGGGGATCATTGTTTCTAGGCCACCTTAGTGGACAGAGCTAGGATACATATGTACACATATGTGTAGGAATACATCTATCTATCATCTATCTATCTATCTATCTATCTATCTATCTATCTATCTATCATCATCTATCTAATCTATTTATCTCTATTATCTATCTATCTATCATATATCTGTCTAATCTAATCTAATCTAATCTAATCTAATCTAATCTAATCTATGTATCTAATCTCTGCATCATCTTAAAAACCAGGAGCAGGCCAGGCATGGTGGCTCATGCCTGTAATCCCAACACCTTGGGAGGCCAAGGTGGGAGGATTGCTTTAGCTCAGGAGTTTGAGACCAGCCTGGGCAACATAGTGAGACCTTGTCTCAATAAAATTTTTTTTTAAATTAGCTGGGCGTGGTGGAGCATGCCTGTGGTCTCAGCTACTCAGGAGGCTGAGGAGGGAAAATCACTTGAGCCCAGGAGTTCAAGGCTACAGTGAGCCATGATCGTGCCACTGCCCTCCAGCCTGGGGAACAGAGTGAGATGCTGTCTCAGAAAAACAAAACAAAAAAACCATAAGCTCATACTGATACTCTAACTCCAATCCCAAGCCACAGAGTTCATTCCAGCCTTTCTACTTTCCATATTTCTAACTCCCTTCTCTAACAGTGAGAACCTCACTTCCCATCATTCACAATATTTACTTGTTTGTTCAATCCTAGGATACACATTCAGTAGCTTCAGAATTGTCAACCCACACTGTGAAAAATAAAGCTACTGATTAAGGTTTAATATTAGTTTACAATTCTTTTTGTTTTCCCCCTTTTAGTATAGTCACGTTATTCCATTGAAATAGGCTCATCTGTTGCTGTTTGTATTCCATCCTCTACCACCATCATTGTTAATTGATTGACGATGTGAAACGTTAACGTGACTTTTAAAGTCAAGACTATGCAAAAAATTATACCCAGAAAAGTGTCACTTCCCATCCCCTGTACCCTATTATATCCTCTCATCCTTTCTTTCTTTCTTTCTTTCTTTCTTTCTTTCTTTCTTTCTTTCTTTCTTTCTTTCTTCTTTCTTTTTCTTTCTTTCTTTCTTTTTTCTTTCTTTCTTTCTCTTTCTTTCTTTCTTTCTCTCTCTCTCTCTTTTTCTTTTAGACAGAGTCTTGCTCTGTCACCCAGGCTGGAGTCAATGGCGTGATCTTGGCTCACTGCAATCTCTGCCTCCAGGGTTCAAGTGATTCTCCTGCCTCAGCCTCCTGAGTAGGTGGGACTACAGGTGCATGCCACCACACTCTGCTAATTTTTGTATTTTTAGTAGAGAGGGAATTTCACCATATTGGCCAGGCTGGTCTCAGACTCCTGACCTCATGATCCACCTGCCTCTGCCTCCCAAAGTGCTGGGATTACAGGCGTGAACCACCACATCCTGCCCTCCTCTCATCCTTTTCACCTCATTCCTACACATCCCTTGTAGGTAATAAATCTCACTAGTTTCTGGTATACCCTTCTTGTTTTTTGTTTGTTTGTTTGTTTGTTTTTTGCACAAATGAACAATATATATTTCTCGGTTCTCTTTCTTTCACACAAGATAGTATACTGAGATATTCTATTACACTTTGCTTTTTCTTTTGCACTATTTGCTTTACAACTGTATCCTGGAAATGCATGTACTTATAAAAAGATTTTTGATTTTTTTTTTTTTTTTGAGACAGAGTCTCTCTCTGTCGCCCAGGCTGGAGTGCAGTGGCGTGATGTTGGCTCACTACAACCTCTGCCCCCCAGGTTCAAGTAATTCTCCTGCCTCAGCCTCCTGAGTAGCTGGGACTACAGGTGTGCGCTGCCACAACCAGCTGATTTTTGTATTTTTAGTAGAGACGAGGTTTCACCATGTTGGTCAGGATGGTCTCAATCTCCTGACCTCGTGATCCGCCCGCCTCGGCCTCCCAAAGTGCTGGGATTACAGGCGTGAGCCACTGCACCTGGCCATAAAAAGATTTTTATGGTAAAATATAACATACATATATAAAAGTATATAAACCATATATTCACTTTTAAATAATATGGACATATAAATCAAACACCTGTATAACCACTAAACAGGTTAAAAAATAGAACATTGTCAGTATCCTACTGACTTCTGTCAATCATATCTCCCTCTCTCTCCTCCAGAGGTAACCATCATCCTGAATCCTATGGTATTTATTTCCTTGCTTGCTTCTTTTGATGGTCTACCAACTTAGTTTACTTTTGCCTCTTTTCGAGTATAACACACACACATGAAAGTGCACTAAAATTATGGAAAACTTGAATTTTCACAAACTGAACATATCCAAGCAAAGAAACAGATCCTGAACAAGTAAAGAAACTGATCCTGACCGGAAGGCCCACCTGTGTCCCCTCCCAGTCGCTGTCCAGGGTAGCCACTTTTCTGACTTCTCAGGGCATGGTTTAGTTTTGCCTGGGTTTGTACTTTATATGAATGGAAAACTAAAAGTATATACTTCTTTTGACTAATTTTATGTTTGTGAGATCCACTCTGTTGACTGAACAGGTAGTTCATTGTTCTTGCTGAAGAGCATTCTATTGTCTGACTTTACCACAATTTTGTATCCATTATCACTGGCATTGTTGGGAGCCTGAGTCCTACATACATAGCTTGCAAAAGAGGGAAAAAGTAACCTGAAGATCATAATCCCACAGGTGAGACAGACAGATGAGGCAGAAAGTTGCAAAATAAGTTCACCATGAGAGTTATACATGTGGAGTCATGGGCTCAGTTTTAAAGGATGAGAAGATAGGATCTCTCTAGGAGGATATGGGTGAGGGAGAAAGAGAGAGATTCCAGGCAGAGGAAGAACACGAGGAACTGCTAGCATTTTGGGAAGACTGGATCAGAGAGAGCTGCATTTAGAGGTGGAGGGGAGAATTGAGGTTGCAGGGTAGGTTGGTGAGACAAAGGATATGTCAAAAAAAATTCTAAGGTACTGGGTTAAGAAGATGGGACTTTATCGCTTAAGAGATTGGGGCACTACTGAGATTGTTTCCCTCCTCTTCCTTCTTTTTATTTTTAAAGCATCGTGTGACTTATTTTACAGTTCAGAAGGATCTCTCCAGCAGGGAAAGCAGGGAAGATGAACTGGAGGGGTAAAAACAGGAAGCATGGAGACCTGTAAGGAAACCACAGTAACATTCAGGAGTGATAAATATTGGGGGTTAAGAGTGAAAGTCTTGGAGTCAGGCTCCCAAATTTGTGTCTCCAGCCCAGTTCTCTCTCCTGATCTCCAGGCTCTTATGTCCAGCTTTCTACTCAACATCCCCACTTGTATGTCTCATAGGCATTTTCAAATCCTCACTTACAAAACTGAACTCCAACCTTACCCCTAAAGCTCACTCCTCCCACAGTCTTTCCCTATCATGTTGGTTACTCCATTCTTTTGGTTGCTCAGGCCATATTCTTATTCTTTTTTTCCTGTTATTATTATTATTATTATTATTATTATTTGAGATGGAGTCTCGCTCTGTTGCCCAGGCTGGAGTGCAGTGGCGCGACTTCGGCTCACTGCAACCTCCACCTCCCAGGTTCAAGCAATTCTTCTGCCTCAGCCTCCTGAGTAGCTGGGATTACAGGTGCGTGCCACCACACCCGGCTAATTTTTTATATATTTTTGGTAGAGACAGGGTTTCATCATGTTGGCCAGGCTGGTCTCGAACTCCTGACCTCGTGATCTGCCTGCCTCGGCCTCCTAAAGTTCTGGGATTATAGGCGTGAGCCACCGCGCCTGGCCTTTACCATTATTTTTTTGTGACAGAGTCTTGCTCTATTGCTCAGGCTGGAGTACAGTGGCATGATTATAGCTCACTGCAGCCTCAAATTCTTGGGCTCAAGAGATCCTCCCACCTTAGCTTCCTAAGTACCTGGGACCACAGGGATGCATCACCATGATCAGCTAATTTTTTAATTTTTATTTTGTAGAGATGAGGTCTTGCTATGTTGCCCAGGCTGGTCTGGAACTCCTGGCCTCAAGCAACCCTCCCATCTCAGTCTCCTAAAGTGCTTGGATTACAGGCATGAGCCTGGCTAATGTTTCTTTTATATCCATGCTTTTGTGTTCCCCTTAGGAAATCTTTGTCAAACGGAAGGTGAATAAGATTTCCTCCTATGTTTTCTTCAGTAATTTTTTTCATAGTTTTAGATTTTGCATTTAGGTCTATGATTCATCTTGCAGTAATTTTTGTATATGTTGTGAGGTAACTGGATAACTGTCAAAGTTAAATTCTTTTTTTAATATGGCTATTCAATTGTTCCAGCACCATTTATTGAAAACATTCTTTCCCCCATTGAGTTGCATTTAAACCTTTGTTGAAAATCAACTGATCAGATATGTATAGGCCTGTTTCTTGACTCTTCTTTTTCATTCATCTTTACACCAACATCTCACCATGTCGATTACCGTAGATAAAAGTTGGGTAGTGTAAGTCTCTAACTTTGTTCTTTTTCAAAATTGTTTTGGTTCTAGGTCCTTCTCATTTCCAAATAAATTTTTTTTTTTTTTTTTTTTTGAGACAGAGTCTCACGGTCGCCCAGGCTGGAGTGCAGTGGCGCGATCTTGGCTCACTGCAGGCTCCGCCCCCTGGGATTCACGCCATTCTCCTGCCTCAGCCTCCTGAGTAGCTGGGACTACAGGCGCCCACCACCTCGCCCGGCTAATTTTTTTGTATTTTTAGTAGAGACGGGGTTTCACCGTGTTAGCCAGGATGGTCTCAATCTCCTGACCTCGTGATCCGCCTGCCTCGGCCTCCCAAAGTGCTGGGATTACAGGCATGAGCCACCGCGCCTGGCCTTCCATATAAATTTTAGAATCAGCTTGTCATTTATGAATCTTCACAATATTGACTCTTCTGTGAATATAGGATCTTCCTTCCTTCCTTCTTTCTTTCCTTCCTTCCTTGCTTCCTTCCTTCTCTCCTTACTTCCTTCCCTCCCTCCCTCCCTCCCTTCCTCCCTCTTTCTTTCCTCCTCTCCTCTCCTCTCCTCTCCTCTCCTCTCCTCTCCTCTCCTTTCTCTTTTTCTCTCTTTGATGGAGCCTCGCTCTCTTGCCCAGGCTGGAGTGCAGTGGCACAATCTTGGCTCACTGCAACCTCCTCCTCCCAGGTTCAGGTGATTTTTGTGCTTCAGCCTCCAGAGTAGCTGGGACTACAGGCACGTGCCACCACACCCGGCTAATTTTTGTGTTTTTAGTAGTGATGGAGTTCCACCACGTTGGCCAGGCTGGTCTCAAACTCTTGACCTCAAGTGATGTGCCCACCTTGGCCTCCCAAAGTGTTGAGATTACAGGCGTGAGCCACCATGTCTGGCTAGGATATTTTCTTTAATTGCTCTCAACAATGCTTTATAATTTTCAGTATACAGGTCTTGCACATCTTTTGTCAAATTTGTCTCTAACTATTTTATATATCGTGATGCTATTGTAAATGGTGTTTTAAATTTCAAATTCTGACCATTAATTTCCAGTATATAACAATACAGTTGATTTTGCATGTTGACCTTTTATCTTGCAACCTTCCTACACTCATTTGATAGATTCTTTTGTAGATTTCTTAGGATTTCTTTTCTTTTTTTCTTTTCTTTTCTTTTCTTTTCTTTTTTTTAAATGGAGTCTCATTCTGTCACTCAGGTTGGAGTGCAGCGGTGTGATTTCAGCTCACTGCAACCTCTGCCTCCCCGGTTCAAGCAATTCTCCTGCCTCAGCCTCCCTAGTAGCTGGGACTACAGACATGTGCCACCATGCCCAGCTAATTTTTGTATTTTTAGTAGAGATGGGGTTTCACCATGTTGGCCAGGATGGTCTCGATCTCTTGACTTCGTGATCCGCCTGCCTCAGCCTCCCAAAGTGCTGGGATTACAGGTGTGAGCCACCACACCCGGCCATTTCTTAGGATTTTCTATAGACAATAATGTCATATGTGAAAAAGACAACTTTACTTCTTCCTTTACAATCTGGGTACATTTCATTTCATTTTCTTACCATATTTCAAGGGCTAGAACCTCCAGTATAATGTTGAATAGTAGTGGGTGGAGAAATCAGACATCCTTGCCTTGTTGCTTATCTTAAAAGAAGAAGCATTCAGTCTTTCCCCCAATGAGTGTTAGCTGTAGGTTGTTCATAGATGCTCATTATCAGATTGAGAAAATTTCCTTCACCTAGTTTGGTGAGTTTTCAGCATAAATGGCATTTAATTTTTTTCAAGTGGTTTTCTGCCTCTATTGACGTGGTCATATAGATTGTCTTTTTTAAATTCTGCTAATATGGTGAATTTACGTTGATTTTGAAATAGTAAACCAAACTTACACTCCTGGGGTAAAACCTCACTTGTTTTTAAAGGATCTAGTTATATGTTTTTGAATTTTAGTTGCTACATCATCATTAAAACTTTTTGTGTATATGTTCATGGGAGATATTTGTCTATTGGTCTATAGCTTTCTTTACTTGTAAATTCTTTTTCCGATTTTGTTATTAGTTTACTTCTGGCCTCATAGAATGGGCTTTGCAATGTTCTTTCCTTGTCAATTTTCCCAAAGAGATTATGTAGAAATGATATTTTTTTCCTTAAGTATTTGGTAGAATTCATTAGTGAATCCAACTGGACTAGAGTTTTCATTATGAGAGGATTTTAAATACAAATTCAATTTATTTAATTACTATACGTCTGTTCAGATTCTTTCTTTTTGAGTGAGCTTTGGTAGCTTACATATTTCAAAGAATATGTGCATTTCATCTAAGTTGTCAAATTTACAGGCATAATACTGTCCATAATTGAGTAGGAAAAACAAACTCAGTTTCTCCCACCATACTCTCACAGCATGCTCCTGATGCCAGACGTACGGGGATTTCTCTCACCAGCAAGCAAGCAATCAATTTTGCAGTGGACACCATCTGGGTGTTCTCTAATTCAATTCCATTCTGACAGTGTCTACCTGGAGCTAGCATCAGATCACACAGGTTGAGGATGCAATTCCACACAACTGAGTCCCTGGGTTATTTTACCTGTGCTTCTGATCAACTGGCTATAAATCGCAGCCTCCACTCCTTGGGTTTGATTAATTTGCGAGAGTGGCTCACAGAACTCAGGGAAACATTTACTTACGTTTACCAGTTTACTACAAAGGATATTTTAAAAGACACAAATAAACAGCCAGATGAAGAGATACATAGGGCAAAGTCTGGAAGGGTCCCGAGTGCAGGAGCTTCTGTCCCCTTGGAGTTGGGGTGCCCCAAAGTGTTCGTCTATCTGCAAATTCTCTGAACCCTGTCCTTTTTGGATTTTTATAGAAGCTTCATGACATAGGCATGATTGATTAAACCGCTAGCCATTGGCATCAACTTAACCTTTAGCCCCTCTGCCCTCCCCGAGCGTTGGGGGCTGAGACTAAAAGTTCCAACCCTCTGAGAATCTGGCTGGTTTTCCTGGCAACCAACCCCCCCATCCCATCCTATGGTATCCAAAGGCTTCCCCAAAATTACCTCATTAACATAAACCCAGGTGTGTTTGAAGGGCTTGCTGCAAATAACAAAAGATTGTCTTTCATTTTTAAGCTGGGGTGCTACTTCAGTAACCAAAGACAAAAGGCCAAATACTTTAACACAAGATATTTTTATTGCTCTAATCACTTAGGAAATAACAACCTTCCCTTTTTTTTTTTTTTTTTTTTTTTTAACAGAGTCTTGTTCTGTCGCCCAGGCTCAAGTGCAGTGGCGCAATCTCGGCTCACTGCAACCTCCGCCTGCTGGGTTAAAGCGATTCCCCTGCCTCAGCCTCTTGAGTAGCTGGGACCACAGGCGCGCGCCTCTGCACCTGGCTAATTTTTGTATTTTTAGTAGACATGGGATTTCAGCATGTTGGCCAGGCTGGTCTCAAATTCCTGACCTCAAGTGATCCACCCACCTCAGCTTCCCAAAGTGCTGGGATTACAGGCGTGAGCCACCACACCTGGCCAAATAAATAATAAAAATTTTAAAAATTAACTGAGAGTGGTGGTGTGCACCTGTAGTCTCAGCCGCTTGGGAGGCTGAGGTGGGAGTATCGCTTCAGCCGAGAGGTCAAGGCTGCACTCCAACCTGAGAGACAGAGTGAGAACCTGTCTCAAAAAAAAAAAAAGACTTATTTACATACATGAGGGAGTTGAATCTTACCAACAACACCAGTATTTCATCATATTGCAGTATGATCATGGTATGATTCAGTTTCATTACAGAAGAGAACAGTAAGAATTATGGAGGTATTTGCTTTGTCTTCCCAACAGAATCTACCCTTGCCCATATACCACATATTATTAAGGACAGGTGTTGTTATAATGGACCATGACTCGGTTATTTCTGAATTCCAAGTTAGACGGGGACAAAGCCAATCACTGTGTCTCATCTCACAGTCTTGACTGGTTTCCACTGTGTGTTGTTTTTATTTTTTAAGGCAGGGTCTCACTCTGTCTCCTAGGCTGGAGTGCAGTAGCACAATCATGGCTCACTGCAGCCTCAATCTCCCAGGCTCAAGCAATCCTCCTGCCTTAGACCCCCAAGTAGGTGGGACTATAGGCATGTGCCACCATGCCCTGCTATTTTTTGTAATGTAGAGATGGGGTCTTGCTATGTTGCCCAGGCTAGTCTGGAACTCCTGGGTTCAAGTGATCCTCCCACCTCAGCCTCCCAAAGTGCTGGGATTATAGGCATGAACCACCTTGCCCGGCCCACTGTGTGTTATTATATAGCAGGGCCCACCTCCCTCCTACAGGGAGGACATATGTGGTATTTAGAATAGCTCATATTCCTACTAATTGTACCATGGCATATGTTTTATTTTGGCCTGTTCTGGGGGAGAGGGCAGTCATATTACATCGATGTAAAGTACAAGTGCCCCACAAAACTTCCGTGAGTTTGGAGGGCCATAAGTTTCCCATAGGTGTGCCCCTCAAGCCTGAGCAGCCAGGACAGAGGGCCACTGCCTCATGGACACTTTAGCCTCTATTTGTATTAAAATTGTCAAGAGGCCCTGTTGGGTCCGGGTGCAGGCCCTTTCCCCTACACTGGGTTTTAGCATCATACAGCATCACTTGTTGAGTTTGCCTGACCCATTTTGCTAAAGCCTTATCATCTTTCCAGGCTAACTCCCATCCTTGGCCTTCCTCCTAGAATAGAATTCTGTCTAACCTGCCTATTCTAGTTAATAAATCTTTTTCTTCTGAACGTTGTTCCTCATTAAAAGCAAACTCAGCTTGTTCCGGGATTCCTGGACCTGCACCTATCTCCCCTTTGCCCCTTTTTCTGTCTCATGGACCAGTGTTGTTTAATCCACCATGCATGTTTTTGCCATTGTGTACTAATGGCCTGAGTACAGTTGGGATACATGTTTTGCACCCAAAAATATTGGGTCCCCATACTAGACTTACAAGAGTGGTGGCCACACCTAGATGTAATTCAGTTTGGGTGTGCCGTAAGGCCTCACAAATCCTCCTTTGTCTCAGGGTGGGCCCATTCCCTGAGGGAGTCTGGATCCACCAAATGATGCCCACAGCTTTCATGCCATCAGGAACCCACTGTTTGTTCCTGTTATGCTTAATAGCTTTCCATCCACAAGAACAAGGGCAATTTGTGCTTGTGCACAGCATGTTGTGACATGTAGGGCTACACTACAGTTTGTCCTTTTTAATCAAGGGCCTTTGTAAGCATTCAGTCATCAAGGTTTACAGGTACACAGTGACCAGTCTGCTGGAAGCCGTACACACACCACACAGTTTGAAGCAGGAAAACAGTTCTTGGAAATTCATTCTCAAATTATATTCTTTGTAGAAGGGGTTGCCTGAAAAATAGAATTCAAAAGATGCCAGCACATTACAAGTGTTTCATTTAGTCATTAACATTTGGTCCAGTTAATCAACATCTCCCAGAACATCTCCCAGGAAACCGTCACTCAAGTTTGCAGGTTGCCGTTCAACCTGGTCAGTTTCCAAAAGCGGGATGGTCTTGGAAAACATATAGCTTCACATTTCTGGGCATCTGGTAATTGTTGTGCTAAGAGATAACATTATTCTTTTGCTCTGAGCCTCTCTTGATGTATTAATACAATATTGGATTTCCCTCATTGCATAATCCACTTAATCATTCTTCTACCCTCAGCTATTATTTCTCCTTCTTTCTATTTGTCATTTTAAAAAAAGTTTTTTTAGAGACAGGGTCTTGCTTTGTCATCTAGGCTAGAGTGCAGTGGTGTGATCATAGTTCACTGCAGCCTTGAACTCCTCAGCTCAAGTGATCCTCCTGCCTCAGTCTCCTGAGTAGCTAGGACTACAGGCATGCACCACCACGCCCGAGTAATTTAAAAAAATTCTTTTTTTTGGTAGAGATGGGGTCTTTGCTATGTTGCCCAGGCTGGTCTAGAACTCCTGGTCTCAAGCGATCCTCCCGCTTGGCCTCCCAAAGTGCTGAGATCCATTTGCATTTGTTTTTACCCAAACTTTTTTACGTTTGGAAGGGACATTAGATTTAGCCACTGTGCCTGTCCAGATTGCTGGCAGCAATACCAATCCAGCTAATCCCTCCCACTCAGTCTATTCCCATTCACATAAGGTAGGATTACATAGGTACAGAACTAGTGGGCTACCTCAACCACTGGGCAACATAATGGCACATACTGTTAGCCTTAACTTTGCTGTATGGGGTGAAAGTACAACCCACCCTATCAGGCCCTTAAAGGTTCACTGACTTAAAGGTTCACTCATTTCATGGACCCAGGTGGCCACCTCAAAGGAGCTCACCAAAAAGTCCACTTTATAGTTCCAATCACCTTCTGAGCCTGGAAGAGGGTTCTTCTGATAGGCATTGACACGTCCTACTTTAATGTGCCCCTTAAATTCCTAGAGTGATTTCCTAGTGGGCTGTGCCCCATACAGACATTCCTTTAATAGTCCAGTTCTCCATTGTCCGTCTAACTGACCATATGACCAGGCTATTGGCTACTTACTACCCATAAATAGTAAAAACCCGAATACAGTGGCTGTTTTAATGTTTATTTTTTAGAGACAGGGTCTCACCCTGTTGTCCAGGTTGGTGTGCAGTGGTGTGATCATAGCTCACTGCAGCCTCAAACTCATGGGCTCAAGCAATCCTCCCACCTCGGCCTTCCAAAGTTCTGGGAATACAGGCATAAGCCACTGCACCCAGCTCAAACACAGTGGCTTTTATCACTGCTAACTGATAGGAAAACAGCATGCAACTCAGCCCATTGAGCTGATTTATTCTTACCTTCTTCAATCCATCTTTCCACGTCCTGGTTTTAATGCAGCAGCTTTCCAAACAAGGCAGTTTCCATTCCCCTGGGAACTGCCATCTGTAAACCAAGCAGCTCCTTGTTGGTCAATTGAGAGCTGTTCATAGGGCACTGCCCATAGGGCAATTGGTTCCAGTAGCTCCTCAGATGGTTCTAAAGTCGGTCTTAGAAGAAAAGAGGCTACCAGCTCACGGATACTGTGGGTGCTTCCTTGCATCTCTCTGGTTGCATGCTCCAATATAAACCATTTCCATTTTATTATGGAACTCTTCTGGGCACTGCCTTCCTTATTTGAATGTTTCTCTTATCACCCAAAACATTACAGGTACTAGTTTTCATGATTATGTCCTTCAGTCATTGAGGCACTCTTAATAAATGCCCAATAATAAGCTAGTACTTGTTTTTCAAAAGGTATGTATGTACCTGGTGGGAGCGTCTGGAAATTTTCTGGTCCAAAATCCCAATGGCTGAGGCTGAGGGGCGTTCATGGGCTTTTGCCACAAGCTCTAGTCCACATGAGTGTGGATGGCAGACACTTACAAAATCATATCTCAGTGAGGATTATATGGACCCCAAAGTGCTGAGAGGGCTACTGCTTTTTGTCATTTAGTCATGACCAGCTCTTGTTCAGGTCCCCATTCAAACAGGGCTTTCCTTCAGATGGTCTCATAGATACGAGCTGGCAATATTCCCAGATGTTGTATATGCATTCTCCAAAATCCAAACAAACCAACCAAATGCCGGGCTTCTTGTTTGGTCCTAGGGCTGGGGAGCAACATCAACTTATTTTTAGTTACTTGTGGAATATCCTGGATAGCTCCTGATCAGGTTATTCCTAAGAATTTTACAGTTTGGGAAGGCCCTTAAATCTTTGCTGGATTTATTAACCAGCCTTGGTTGGTCATGTGAGCCACCATTGCATTCAAATCAGTCCTAGACTCCTCTTCAGTTTCTGATATTATCATAGCATCCTCAATATAGTGTATTATTACACTTGAGACCAACATCAAGTCCAAATCCCTCCTGACCAAATTATGACAGTAAGTTGGTGAATTCAGGTAACCCTGTGGGAGCACAGTAAATATAAACTGATCCTTCCTACATGAAGGCAAACTGCAGTTGTCTGTTTTCTGATATTGAGATAGAGAAGAAGGGCATTTGCAAGATCAATCTCTGAGAACTGTTCTCCTTTAGCCTGTTGTATTTTCTATATGGTCAAAATCATGTCCAGGACTGCTGAGTCCATGGGTGGTACAACTTTGTTTAAGCCTGGATAGCCTACTGTTAGTCTCCATGAGCCATCCACCATTTTCATGGGCCTTGCAGGGCTACTGTACAGAGTTTGTTGGTATAGTCTTCTAGCATGTCATTGATTATAGAATAATCTCTTTCTGCCCAGCAGCTATTCTCTCTCTCTCTCTCTCTCTATATATATATATATATATATTTTTTTTTTTTGAGATGGAGTCTTGCTCTGTTGCCCAGGCTGCAGTGCAATGGCGCAATCTCGGCTCACTGCAAGCTCCACCTCCCGGGTTTTCACACCATTCTCCTGCCTCAGCCTCCCAAGTAGCTGGGACTACAGGTGCCCGCCACCATGCCCAGCTAATTTTTTTGTATTTTTAGTAGAGACAGGGTTTCACTGTGTTAGCCAGGATGGTCTCGATCTCCTGACCTCGTGATCCGCCCACCTCGGCCTCCCAAAGTGCTGGGATTACAGGCATGAGCCACCGCGTCTGGCCTATATTGTTTTAAATTAACCACTGGTGTGGGTTCAGGCAGTTTTAGTGGTTCCCATTTAGCATGCCTCATCAAGACTGGCCTGAAGGTTGACTTATGACACAGGATTTTTTGTCGGTCACTTTGCAAGCTACTCGGGCCTCACTTGGCTACACTAGCTGCTGCAGGAGATGGCCTGCCTACTTGTCCCACCTTGGCCGAGTCTGGCTTGTGCACCAGTTCCTGAGTTCATGTCCTATGCCAAGAAGAATGAGGATGCACTGACAATCGAAGAGTGAGCAAGGTGGGGAGTTTTACTGAGTGGGAACAGCTCTCAGTGGAGCGGGGATGCGGGGGATGGGGGCAGTCCCCCACCCCCACAGTCAGGTGGTTTTTCTCCCCATGTGACTGGGTCTGGGGCCTTTTATGGACTCAGAATTTGGAGGGCTTGCTGATTGGTTTATGAGTGTGGAAAAAAGGTTAAAGCGAAGACACCACTCAAAGGTGGGCATGACGGTGTGGAAAGCCAATTAGGAAAGGGCAGGTATATGTAAAATAGGTGAAGGGTGAGGATTAATCAGAGGAAAGTGCACCAAATGGAAAAACAAGTTCTCAATACAGTTCATAGATTTAACTTGTAGCTTGGCTTTCAGGTTTTAGACTGTCTTCAGCTTGGAGGCTGGGTTTCACCGGGGACCCGCCCCATCTGCCTAGGCATTTGGCTGCCTCCTGTTGGTATCACTTACATGCCTTCTGTTTTTATAATATTAGGTAGAGGCTGGGTGCTGTGGTTCACCCCTGTAATCCCAGAACACTGGGAGGCCAAGACGGGATGATCACTTGAGGCCAGGAGTTCAAGACTAGCCTGGGTAACATAAGAAGGCCTTTGTCTCTACAAAAAAAAAAAAATTAGCCAGGTATGGTGGCACATGCTTGTGGTCCCAGCTACTCAGGAGGCTGAGGTGATCACTTGAGCCCAGGAGGTCGAGGCTGCAGTGAGCCATGATTGTGCCACTGTACTCCAGCCTGGGTGACAGAGCTAGACCCTGTCTCAAAGCAAAACAAAAGAAAAAAACAAATATTAGGTACGGGAAACAATCCCCAGTCAGACATAATATCTATCCCAATAATATACTCAGGTAAAGGAGATATGACCACCTCATATAAAAGGTTGTTCAAAAATCCTGTATCTAAGGCCTGGCATGGTGGCTCACACCTGTAATCCCAGCACTTTGGGAGGCCAAGGCGGGCGAATCATCTGAGGTCAGGAGTTCGAGACCAGCCTGGCCAACATGGTGAAATCCTGTCTCCACTAAAAATACAAAAATTAGCTGGCTGGTGCATGCCTGTAATCCCAGGTACTCAGGAGACTGAGGCAGGAGAATGGCTTGAACCTGGGAGGCGAAGTTTGCAATAAGCCGAGATTGCACCACTGCACTCCAGCCTGGGCGACAGAGTGAGACTCCGTCTCAAAAAAAGAAGAAAAAAAAATCCTGTATCTGAGTGCCTCCATTTTTTTCTAAGAAAAAGGGAATGAATTACTATTATTTTAAAAATTATTTTCGCTGGACGCGGTGGCTCACGCCTATAATCCCAGCACTTTGGGAGGCCGAGGCGGGTGGATCACGAGGTCAGGAGATAGAGACCATCCTGGCTAACACGGTGAACCCCGTCTCTACTAAAAATACAAAAAATTAGCCGGGCGCGGTGGCGGGCACCTGTAGTCCCAGCTACTCAGGAGGCTGAGGCAGGAGAATGGCGTGAACACGGGAGGCGGAGCTTGCGGCCAGCCGAGATCGCGCCGCTGCACTCCAGCCTGGGCGACCGAGCGAGACTCCGTCTCAAAAAAAAAAAAAAAATTCTCCTCTCCCCTTTTCCCCTGTTCCCTGTTTCCTACTTAGCCCTTCAGATATATAACCTTTCACCTCCCTCTCACCAGACACTCCCTGCAGGGCAAATTCTTCTAGCTGTGTGCTCCAAGACAGATCTCTTCTTGAGACGTGACAGTCAATTTGCAGACCAAAGCATACCCCCGCCATGAACTTTCACCTCCAGGGGGTGGCCTCGGAACTTCCATCTTCCAGGGATTGCCTTGGAACTTTTATCCACTAGGAGGACTTATTGAAAGCATGCCGGCTTAGCCACTTTTATGACTTAACTTCTGCCCAGGAAGGTGCCAATTCACCTGTCCCATAGATAAGACACCAAACTAGCAGGGGGACCCCTGCCCTTGTTCACTTTCTCCCACCTTGAAAAAATGGCCGCTTTCTGCTCCAAAGGGGAAGTGGCACATTTAAACGCAGGACGCTTTGTGCCTCTTCCCCCAAGCTAGCTTCAGAATTAATTCACTTGTTTTGTATTGTAGCAGGACCAGCCGCAGACAAAACTCCTCAGACACCGGATTAAAGAAGGAAAAGGTTTTTATTGGGCCGGGAGCGTCGGCAGACACCTGTCTTAAGAGCCGAGTTCCCCGAAAAAGAAATTCTTGGCCTTTTTAAAGGCTTACAACTTTAAGGGGTCCACGTGAAAGGGTCATGATACATCAAGCAAGCGTGGGAAACGTGACTGGGGGCTGCATGCATCAGCTAACAGAACAAAAAAGTTTTACAATGCTTTTTTCATACAGTGTCTGGAATTTACAGATAACACAAGTAGTTTAGGTCAGGGGTTGATATTATTATTACTTTTTTTAACTCCTAGGGTCGGGTGGTGGTGCCAAGGTTGTCTGGCTATTTATCTTACTTTTGTTTTTTTTCCAACGTTTTGCTTTTTCTCTCCTCCTGTCTTGTGAACTAGGCAAGGTGGGGGGAGGAGGGCAGTAGGAGTAGTAGTGGTCTCCTTCCTTAGTATCAGATCTTGCTCTTGTTAATTGGACTCTGCATGAGGTAAGCAATTAACCTGCTTTTCGATTATAATCGCACTTTTCATCCAAACTTTAATCCAAACTGTTTCATCCAAACTGTTCCATCTCCATACCTTCCCAATTTAAGCTCAGCTCCCCTTTATAAGATTTCACCAAAAGGTGGCTGGGTGCGGTGGCTCACGCCTGTAATCCCAGCACTTTGGGAGGCCAAGGTGGGCGGATCACCTGCGGTCAGGAGTTTGAGATCAGCCTGGCCAACATGATGAAACTCCATCTCTACTAAAAGATACAAAAATTAGCCAGGTGTGGTGGCAGGAGCCTGTAATCTCAGCTGCTCAGGAGGCTGAGGCAGGAGAATCACTTGAACCCAGGAGGCAGAGATTGCAGTGAGCTGAGATTACGCCATTGCACTCCAGCCTGGGCGACAAGAGTGAAACTCTGTTTCAAAAAAAAAAAAAAAAAAAAAAAAAATTCCCAAAAGGCTTTGGAATCACAATGCATTGGGCTCCTGTGTCAAGGAGTCCCCAGAAGGTTTCTTCTCCCCTATCTGGACATTTTACCCGTATGTATGCAAATGACTTCAGGTACCCAGCCAAGTCTCTGTCAATCATCACCCCAATTAATCTAATCATTGCCCCAGGTGATTCCAAATGGGATACCTCATGTAATCTTTGCCTTCCAGCTTTAAAAATTCCTCCAAACTGGAATAAATGGAGAGGACTTTCTTGGGGCCTTTTAAAGTTGGGGGACCAGCAGTGAGGGATGGGAGATGGGGGGTGTCCCATTTGTTTTAGCACCATCAATTGTCTGCCAAATTGATCCCATCTAAACCATCTAAAGATTTCTACCCTGCTGGGGTGAGTTCCCTGACTCTCCCCTCTGTCTTTCCCCACATTCCCTTTATGTGGGAAATATAATCCCTACTTTAATGTCCTTGGTATCAGTGAGACCTGTATGGGGAAGTAGAGCCAGCAAATCAGATAAGGTTTCTCCAACTGTTGTTCAATTTTGCAGGAATAACATTACATGGGGTGCCCATACTTTAGGTACCCCCTTTAATCACAGCATCTGCCATGACCTGGGTAATGTGCATATTCAGTAGGTTAATATCCCAGGCATCATAAACCAGTCCCACATAGCTTGTATATGAAGTATGTCAGCTGCTTTGCCTGGGATGTTCCACTTGGCATTTATAATAGAGGGAGTCAGATAGTCCCCCTTCTTATGGGGCCTATCTCATGGGGTCTATCTGTAAAGGGTAAACATACTTTACAGTGGCTTTTATCCAGTCCACCATGCTGGCTAGCTCTCAGGAATAGCCTCCTGCATGCCTGGATCTCATCTAGCTATCTACGATTGTTCAACTGTGAGCTGTGGTTCTTGCATCAACTCAAACATGTTATTTCACCCTGCAGCATTTAAAACCAAAGATACTGCTCCTAAATTTGTTACTCTCAGAATTCATTTTAGTAAAGGCTGCTCAGCAAGCTCATGATACCATCTACAAAATTAAACAATTCCTTTACACCATCCTTTAGTTTCAATAATTTCTTGGGTTTCCCCCACATTGACTACCTTCTTGGCAACAACAGGTCTCAGAGGTACATTCTGTTGTCCCTGCACAATTTTTACCGTGGAGGTCAGTTTTGAGGCTAGTGGCCAAAGCTCAGGCTTACCAAAATCTAGTCTTATTCTAGCATTAAGGTCCAACTCAGTACTCTCTTTTTCCTCCTCCTCCTCCTCCTCTTCTTCTTCCTCTTCCTCTTCTTCTTCTTCTATTTTTTTTCGAGACAAGGTTTTGCTCTGTCACCCAGGCTGGAGTGCAATGGTGCAATCACAGCTCACTGGAGCTTTGAACTCCTGGGCTCAAGTGATCCTCCCACCTCAGCCTCTCAAGTAGCTGGGACCACAGGTGTGTGCCACCATGCATGGCTAATTTTTGTATTTTCTGTAGAGATGAGGTTTCGCCATGTTGCCCAGGCTGGTTTCGAACTCCTGGGCTCAAGCAATCCACCCACCTTGGCCTCCCAAAGTGCCGGGATTACAGATGTGAGCCACCACGCCCAGGCTTTTCACTTCATTTTAGCTATTACAGATATTAATAACCAAGGGATTGAATATTTTGCTTTTTTTCTTATTTGCACTTCCTTATGTATCCAGTGAATCAACTCCCTGGGAGTTGGATCCATCTCTAAATTCCACTAGTAACTTTTTAGCTGCAGCTTCATACCATGCGTGACTGACTAGGTAGCTATCCAGGGATCGAAAGTTTCTTATCCCCCACCCTTTCATCCTTTCTCTTCCTAAACCAAATGTTTCCATGAACCAGGGCCTTTCTAGCAAATCCCTCTTCACTGACACCAAATGAGTAGGAAAAAAACTAAACTCAGTTTCTCCCACCATACTCTCACAGCACGCTTCTGATGCCAGATTTGCGGGGATTTCTCCTGCCAGCAAGCAAGCAATCAATTTTGCAGTGGACACCAGCTGGGTGTCCTCTAATTCAATTCCATTTTGACAGTATCTACCTGGAGCTAGCATCAGATCATACAGGTTGAGGATGCAATCCCACAAAACTGAGTCCCTGGGTTATTTTACCTGTGCTTCTGATCAACTGGCTATCAATCAGAGTTCCCACAGTTTCCGCTCCTTGGGTTTGGTTAATTTGCTAGAGCGGCTCACAGAACTCAGAAAAACATTTACTTACGTTTACCAGTTTATTACAAAGGATATTTTAAAAGACACAAATAAACAGCCAGATGAAGAGATACATAAGGTAAGGTCTGGAAGGGTCCCAAGTGCAGGAGTTTCTGTCCCTTTGGAGCTGGAGTGCCCCCAAGTGTTCGTCTGTCTGCAAGTTCTCTGAACTCTGTCCTTTCTGGGTTTTTATAGAAGCTTCATGACATAGGCATGATTGATTAAACCGCTAGCCATTGGCATCAATTTAACCTTTAGCCCCTGCCCCTTCCCTGAGGGCTGGGGGATGAGACTAAAAGTTCCAACCCTCTGAGCGCCTGGCTAGTTTCCCTGGCAACCAACGCCCCCATCCTATGGTATCCAAAGGCTTTCCAAAAACTGTCTCATTCACGAAAGTCCAGGTGTGTTTGAAGGGCTTGCAGTAAATAACAAAAAAGTGTCTTTCATTTTTAAGTTCAGGTGCTACTTCAGGAATCAAAGACAAAAGACCAAATACAATACTTTAACAAAAGATATTCTTCTCACTCTAATTACTTAGGAAACAATAAGGCTTTCAGAAGGTGAAAGCCAGGAATCATGAACAAAACCAAACATATACATCACAGTATCACAATAATATTCCTGGTTATTTTCTCAAATCTGTGGCATCTGTAGTCATTCTTGATATTGGTAATGTGTGTCTTCTCTCTTTTCCCTGATCATTTTTCCTGATCATTCTGCCGAAGAGTTTATCAATTTTAATAATCTTCTAGAGGAACCAACTCTTGATGTCATTGATTTTTCTCTATTATTTTTTCTTTATTCAATGAATTCTGATCTTATTTTTATAATTTCCTTTCTTCTGTTTACTGTGGATCTTATTTGCTCTTCTTTTTCTGGTTTATTACGTCAGAAGCTGAGGTCATTGATTTGACTGGTTGCTTTTGTTATTTCAGTTAGGATAACGTTTTCAGGTTCCTCCATGTTGTAGCATGTATCGGTACCTCATTCCTTTTTATTGCCAAGTAGTATTCCATTAAATGGATATATAACATATTATTTATTTATCAGTTAATAAACATTAGGGTTGTTTCCACTTTTTGGCTATTAAAAATAATGCTAAGTTGAGTTTGGTGGAACATGCCTGTAATCTTGGGTACTTGAGAGGTGGAGGTGGGAGGATCTCTTGAGTCCAGGAGTTCGAGATCAGCCTGGGCAATATAGTGAGACTCTGTCTCTTAAAAAAAGAAAAAAAAATAAAAGTAATGCTGCTATAAACATTTGTATGCAAGTATATATATATATTTATATATACATACACACGTATATACACACATACATATGTATATATGCATGTGTGTATATACACACATACATATGTATATATGCATGTGTGTATATACACACATGCATATGTATATATGCATGTGTGTATATACACACACATACATATATATATACACATACATATGCATATATATACATACATATGTTTTCAATTCTCTTGGATATTGCTGGGTCTTATGGTGACTTTTTACTTAGGATTTGAGGACTTGCTAGTCTGTTTTCCAAAGCATCTTATCTTAGTCTTTTGGGGCTGCTATAACAAAATATTATAAACTAGGTAGTTTATTGTATTAGACCATTCTTGCATTGCTATGAAGAAATACCTGAGGCTGGATAATTTTTAAAGAAAAAAGGTTTAATTGGCTCACGGTTCTGCAGACTTTACAGGAAGCATGGTGCTGGCATCTGCTCAGCTTCTGGGGAGGCCTCAGGAAGCTTACAATCATGGTGGAAGGTGAAGAGGGAGCAGACATTTCACATGGCGAGAGTGGAAGCAAGAAAGAGAGAGGAGGGGAGGTGCTACACACTCTTAAATAACCAGATCTCATGAAAACTCACTCGTTATTATCAAGACAGCACCATGGGGATGGTGCTAAACCATTCCTGAGAAATCTGCCCCCATGATTCAATCACCTCCCACCAGGCCCACCTCCAACAATGGAGATTACATTTCAATATGAGATTTGGAGGGACAAATACCCAAACTAAATCACTTATAAACAAAGAATTTATTTCTCATAGCCCTAGGTGCTGGGAAGTCCAAGATCAAGGTGCCAGCAGATTTGGGTCTGATGAAGTTTCACTTTCCGGTTTATAGACGATATCTTCTATCTGTCCTCACATGGTGGAAGGGGGAAGACAACTCTCTGGAGCTTCTTTTATAGGGGCACAAATCCCATTCATGAGGACTCAACCCTTAGGATCTAATCACCTCCCAAAGACCCCCCCTCCTAATAGCATCATCACCTTTGGGATTAGGTTTTCAACACATAAATTTTGGGGGGACACATTCATATCATAGCACAACTATACCATTTTACATTCTCACCAGCAGTATATGAGTGTTCCAATTTCTCCACACTCTTGCCATTGCTGGTTTTTAATCTCTCTTTGGATTATCGTCATTCTAGTGGATATGAACTGGTAATTCATGTGGTGTTTGTTTTTGTTTTTTTGAGACAGATTCTCACTTTGTCACCCAGGCTGGAGTGCAGTGGCTCAATTTTGGCTCACCGCAACTTCTACCTCCCGAGTTCAAGTGATTCTCATGCCTCAGTCTCCTGAGTATCTGGGATTACAGGCACACACCACCACGCCTGGCTAATTTTTAAAATATTTTTAGTAGAGATGGGGTTTTGCCATGTTGGCCAGGCTGGTCTCAAACTCCTCACCTCAGGTGATCTGCCCACCTCGGCCTTCCAAAGTGTTGGGATTACAGGCGTGAGCCACCACTCCCAGCCTCACGTGGTTTTTATTGCATTTCCTTGATGACTGTTGATGTTGAGCATCTTTTCATGTGCATATTGGTCATCATATATTTTCTTTAGAGAAATGTCTATTAATATATTTTGCCCACTTTTAAATGAGGTCATTTATCTTTTTATTATTGAGTTGTGTTTTCTCTATAATACAGATATCAGGTACAGATGGTCCCCGACTTAAAATGGTTCAACTTATGATTTTTTGATTTTACAATTATGGAAAATCAATACATATTTGGTAGAATACAATCGTTCTGTTTTTTACTTTCAGTGCAGTATTCCATAAATTGCATGAGATATTCAACACTTTATTATAAAATAGGCTTTGTGTGTTAGATTATTTTGTCCAACTACAGACTAACATAAGTGTTCTGAGCATGTTTAAGGTGGACAAGGCTAAGCTATGATGTTCAGTAGGTTAGGTGAATTAAATGCATTTCCAACTTATGATATTTTTAACTTTTAATGGATGTATTGAGATGTAACCTCATTGCAAGTCAAGGAGCATCTGTATACAATTTGCAAAAAATTCCTATTCTGTGTTGCTTTTTCACGTCCATGATGGTGTCCTTTTAATTTTGATGATATCCAATCTATTTATTTTTTTCCTTTTATTACTTAGGCTTTTTGTTGTCACATTTAAGGGAACATTGCCTAATCCACGGTCACAAAGGTTTTTTTTTGTTTGTTTGCTTGTTTGTTTGAGACAGGGTCTATCTCTGTCATCCAGGCTGGAGTGTAGAGGCACTATCATAGTTCACTGCAGCCTCAAATTCCTGGGCTCAAGCGATCCTCCTACTTCAGCCTCCTGAGTAGCTAGGACCATGGGTGAGTGCCACCACACCCAGCTATTTTTTTTTTTTTTTTTGAGAAATGAGGTCTCACTATGTTGCCCATGCTAGTCTTGAACTCTTGGCCTCAAGTGATTCTCCTGCCTTGGCCTCCCAAAGAGCTGGGATTATAGACGTGTAATTACATCATGATCAGCCATGGCCACAAAGTTTCATGCCTATGTTTTCTTCTAAGAGTTTTAGCTCTTTAATCTTTGATCCATTTTGAGCCAATTTTTGTATATGGTGTGAAGGAAATAAAAATATTTTACCCAAAAATTATATTTCTTTGGCATAATTTGAAGTGGCTGCCACAGACTGAAATGGCCTTGCAAAGCAGTCTTTTGTGTGAGAAATTTATATCTGTAGAGAATCCCCATTAACAGGACTTCCCTTTGTAGGCTTTTCTTGGATGTAGGAGAGATTAACTGAGGGTCTGACACCTTTAAAGATTCTTCCTTTCTTCCTTCCTTCCTTCTTTCCTTCTTTCCTTTTTTTTTTTTTTGGCAAGGTCTCACTCCATCGTTCAGGTTGGAGTGCAGCAGCGTGATCTTGTCTCGCTGCAGCCTTGACTTCCCTGGCTCAGGTGGTTCTTCTACCTCAGCTTCCCGAGTAGCTGGAACTACAGACGTGCACCACTATGCCCAGTTAATTTTTTGTATTTTTTGTAGAGACAAGGTCTTGCTATATTGCCCAGGCTGGTCCTGAACTCCTGGGCTCAAGCAATCTGCCCGTTTCAGCCTCCCAAAATGCTGGGATTACAGGCATGAGCCACCACACCTGGCCTAAAGGTCTTAAAAGAGACATTCACCATCTGAATTTCACCATTTTAAGGTCTTAAAAGAGACATTCACCATCTCTGAGGACTACTGTGAGGATTCATTTACATAGAAAGATTCCCTTTGCTAGCCAGGCCTCTTCCTTTCTCCTTTTCATAACCTGTTTTGCCAGTAAAATCTGTTTTGGGCCATGCTCTGAGCCTGCATTCTTTCTGTAATCTGTAGATGGTATATAAATTTCTGAACCTCATTGGGAGGTTAGGTCTTCATTCTGAAGGCTCCTGTATATACACATTAAATAAATGTGTATGCCTTTTCTCCTTTTAGTGAATCTGCCTCATGTCAGTGATTTTTTTTTTCAGTGAGCCTTTAGGGGACCAAGGGCCTTGGCCTCCACAGGTGTGAGGTAGAGGTCTAACTTCATTGTTTTGCATGTGGATATCCAGTTGTCCCAGCACCATTTGTTGAAAAGAATATTCTTTGCCATTGAATTGTTTTGGCCTCCTTGTCCAAAATCAGTTGACCATAAATGTGTTTATTTTTAGATTTTTAGTTCTATTCCATATCTATCCTTATGCCAATATTGTTACAGTAGGCAGTCAGGCAGACATGAGCAGGAGACCGCCCCCCTCCCCCACAACCAGGAATTTCAGGTGACCATCAAGGTGATGGTCAGGGAGTTGTTAAACTGTCTCTCTAAAATAATAATTAGTTGCAGCCAGTGCCAGGGAAAAGCAGTCTCCCAATAGATAGAAAATACCTGAAACTGGTGATCAGCAGCTCTGATGAGTGGGCTCAAGCATGCACACTAAGAGGCAAAATGGCGGAGTTTAACTGGTATATGACCTTCCTCTAGGACCACTGGACTGGTAAGGAAAAAATACCCCAAGTGAGCATGCATACAACTTCAGTAAACACACTGTGCATACGGCCCCTCCCAAGTGTTGGCAGGCCACTCCACATGTGGACAGCCCACTCCAAGGGAAGAATCAGGAGAGAAGGGATGCAACCCCCTGCCCCACCCCAGAAGCATGCCAACATATAAAGCCCCAAGTCAAAGGCCAAACAGTGCACTTTAATTTCTCAAGTCACCTGCTTGGCCTCCTTCCAAGTGTACTTTACTTTCTTTCATTCCTGCTCTAAAACTTTTTAACAAACTTTAACTCCTGCTCTAAAACTTGCTTCAGTCTCTCACTCTGCCTTATGCCCCTTGGTCAAATTCTTGCTTCTGAGGAGGCAAGAACTGAGGTTGCTGCAGACCCATACAGATTCGCCACTGCTAACAGTACCACACTCTCCTGATTATTGTTTCTTCATAATAAGTTTTGATAACAGAAAGTGTGAATCCTTTGACTGTGTTCACCTTTTTAAAGATTGTTTCGGTTATTCTAGTTCCCTTTCAACTTCATATGAATTTTATAATCATTTTGACAATTTCTACCAAAAAATGCAGTTAAATTTTTGAAAGAGATTGCATTGAAATAATAGATCAGTTTGGGGAGTATTTCCATTTTAACAGCATTAAATCTTCTGTTCCATGAACATGGAATGTCTTTCCATTTATTTAGGTCTTCTTTAATTTTTTTTTCAATAATATTCTGTAGTTTTCAGTGTATGGTCTTGCAATTATTTTGTTAAATTTACTCCTAAGTATTTTTAATGCTATTGTAAATTGAATCGTTTCTTTGATTTAATTTTGGGGTTGTTTATTGTTAGTATGTAGAAATAACACTTCATTTTGGTATGTTGACCTTTCATCCTGCAAACTTTCTGAAGTCATTTGTAAGCTCTAATAGTTTTTTAGTGGCATCCTTAGGACTTTCTATTTATAAGAGCATGCTATTTGCAAATAGAAGTCATTTTGATTCTGCTTTTCCAATCTGGATAGCTTTTATTTCTTTTTTCTTGACTAATTGCTCTGTCTGGAACTCCCAGTCAGTTTTGTTTGTTGGTCTCATAGAGTTACCATCCTCCTTTTAGTTGTTTCCTAGCAAAATCTATAGGTTTTTAGAGTTCTCTTAAGTTTGAACTCCCTCACACTGTTTCAGATAAAGTTGGTTCCTTTGAAGATAACTTTAGAGTTTTATCTTCCTATGCACTGCCTCACTCCCTGGGCAAAATCTCTGATCTATCTGCTCCAAACACTGGATGGGGGTAGTAGCCTCTGCTTTTCTCAACTGAAACCACCTCTTTAGAGTGACCTGGGGCAAAGGCTGTTAGTGCTCTAGTATTCTCAGCCTGTTATGCCTGGGGTAAGGCTTCCACTTTACGAATGGGGATTGGGTGGAGGAAGGAAGCTCCTGAACCCTCAGACACCCTCACAAGGAATTTAGTCTCTGCAGCTTGGATTTGGGTAGGATGAGAAATGCTGGTGTCCTGTCTCTTCCAGTGAGATACTGTATCTCTAGATTGAGAGCTGAAGGGAGAGGGAGCCCCATATTTTTAATCACATCCTCCTAGAGTGGAGCTTCCATCTAGCTGAGCTGGGAGAGTGGGTCATGGCTTAAATGCCACAGACTCTCACTACTTTTACTGAGATTTAGTAGATTTCCTTGAACACATGTTTATTTATTATGTGTCCTTAGGACATCTTCTGTAAACTTTAAATGTTTTACTTTTTAAGAAAATACTTTTAGGTCAGGTGTGGTGGCTCAACGTCTGTAATCCCAGCACTTTGGGAGGCCGAGGAGGGTGGATCACGAGGTCAGGAGATTGAGACCATCCTAGCTAACACGGTGAAACCCCGTCTCTACTAAAAATACAAAAAATTAACCAGGCATGGTGGTGGGCACCTGTAGTCCTAGCTACTCGGGAGGCTGAGGCAGGAGAATGGAGTGAACCTGGGAGGCGGAGCTTGCAGTGAGCCGAGATTGCGCCACTGCACTCCAGCCTGGGCGACAGAGTGAGACTCCGTAAAAAAAAAAAAAAAAAAAAAGAAAATACTTTTTACTAGTTTCACTGGTGAACAGGTCTACAGAGCTCTTTGCATTGCCATCCTGCAAGCAGAATCCCTGAGTGGTCCATCTTTTTACTTTAACCTATCTGTGTCTTTATATTCAAATTGGGTTTCTTCTAGGCAGCATATACTGTAGTTGAATTTTGCTCTTTAAACCCATCTGACAATCTTTGTCTATTAATGGGGGCATTTAGAACATTTACATTTAATGTGATTATTGATATATTTTGATTTACATATTCCATTTTGTTATTTGTTTTCTATTTGTCTCATCTGCTCTTTGTTCCCATTATCTTCTTTTTATGCTTTGTTTTGGATTAATGTAGTATTTTTATGATTCTATTTTATCTCCATTGTTGATTTGTTGGCTTATTTGCTGTACTTTTATGTTTGAGTAGTTGATTCAGGGTTTATACTATACATTTACAATTTACCACTCTTAAGTAATAGTATATCACTTCAAATAGAGTATAAAAGAAATTTATAAATGTGTAGTTTTATTTCACTTCTTCCAGGTTTTTGCCTTCATGGGAATACATTTTACTTTTACTTATGTTATAAACTCCACAATATATTTTTTTTTGCCTCAAAATGTTAATTAAATTTAATTTAAATTAAATTAATTTAAAAGTTATTTTAAAAATAAGAAAATGGGTGTTTTTTATTTACACACATATTCCTCATTTCAGGTATATATATATATATATATATAGAGAGAGAGAGAGAGAGAGAGAGATGGAATCTCCCTCCGTTGCCCAGGCTGGAGTGCAGTGGCATGATCTCAGCTCACTGCAACCTCTACCTCCAGGGTTCAAGCAATCTTCCTGCCTCAGCCTCCCAAGTAGCTGCACCACCACCCCCAGCTAATTTTTGTATTCTTTAGTAGAGACAGCGTTTCGCCATGTTGGCCAGGCTGGTCTTGAATGCCTGACCTCAAGCAATCTGCCTGCATCGGCCTCCCAAAGTGCTGGGATTACAGGCATGAGCCACCATGCCCAGCCTCATGTCTGGCACTTTTTATTTCTTCTTGCATGCCCTAATTTCCATCTGATACAATATCATTTTCACTCTAGCTGACAGACTTTTTAAACCTTTTTTTTTAATGGTGCAGGTTTGCTGATAAATACTTTTAGCTTTATAACTCTAAAAAAGTCACCATTTTGTCTTCATTATTGAAAATTATTTTATATCTGTTTTCAATTTTAGTTTGACAATTCCTTTCTTTCACTACATTAATGATGTTGCTCCACTGTTTTCTGGTTTCTGTTGTTTCTGAAGAGACATGTGCTGTCATATTTATCTTTGTTCTACTTTATATAATGAGGTTTTTAAAAATCTGGCTGCTTGTAAGATTTCCTCTTTTTTACTGCTTTCAAACATTTTGATTATAATGTGACTTGGTGTGCTTTTCTTTTCTTTTTAAATTAGAGGTAGGATCTCACACTGCCACCTAGCTGGAGTGCAGTGGCATGATCATCGCTCACTTCAGCTTTGAACTTCTGGGCTAAAGGGATCCTCCTGCCTCAGTCTTCCAAGTAGCTAGGAGTACAGGTGTGTTCCACCATGCCCAGATAATTTTTTTTTTTTTTATAGAGATGGGGTCTTGCTATGTTGCCCAGGCTGGTCTTGAACTCCTGGCCTCAAGCAATCCTCCCACCTTGGCTTCCCAAAGTACTGGGGTTACAGGCATGAGCCACCATGTCCAACAGGTGCTTTACTTTGTTTCTTGTGCTTCGGATTCATTGAGCTTCTTGGACATGTGAGTTTATGCTTTGCCTCAAATTTGGAAAAATTTCAGCTACTATTTCCAGAAATATTTTTTGTGTCCACCTCTCTTCAGCAATTCCAATAATATGTATGTTAGGCTGCTGGAAGTTGTCCTACAGTTCATCACATCATTACTTCATTCAATTTCTATCAGCTTTCGTTCCACTTTGTAAATTTCATTTAGAATACTCAAAATTTTTCATTATGTCTTCAAGTTCACTAAGCTTTTCTTCTGCGATGTCTAATCTGCTGTTAATCTTATCCAGTGTATTTTTCATTTCAGACCATGTATTTTCCATCCCTAAAAGTCCAATTTGGTCCTTTTTTATAATTTTGTGTCTCTTCTTAACATGCTAACTCCTTCCTTTATCTTCTTCAATACATAGATTACATCTATGTATTGTACAACAATATAATGTACAACAACATAATAGTTGTTTTAATGTCTTTGTCAGTTAACTTTATCACCTGTGCTAGTTCTGTGTCTGCTTCTATTGATTGATTTTTCTCCTTGCTATTGGCTGTATTTTCCTCCTTGTGTGCATGCCTAATAATTTTTTATTGAATGCCAGACATTGTGACGTTTACCTTGTTGGGTTTTGGGCATGATAGCTCAGACCTGTAATCCCAGTGCTTTAGGAGGTTGAGGTGGGAGGATTGCTTGGGACTAGGAGTTTGAGACCAGGCTTGACAATATAGTGAGATCCTGTCTCTAAAAAGAAATCTTTTTTTTAATTAGCTGGGCATGGTGGGATATGCCTGTAGTCCTGGAGTGCAATGGCATGACCATAGCTCACTTCAGCTTTGAACTTCTGGGCTAAAGGGATCCTCCTTTAGCCTCCACCAAGTGGCCTCCTTGGGAGGATAAGGTGGGAAGACCACTTGAGCCAAAGCAGAGCCCAAGGAGCTCAAGGTTACAGTGAGCTATGCATGTGCCACTGCACTCCAGCCTGAGTGACAGAATGAGATCCTGTCTCCAAAAAAATTCTTTTTAAATAATAATCATTCATTTACATGATTTTGGGCTTTGTCCTCTGATGCAGTTAAACTACTTAAAAACAGTTTAATCCTTTTGAGCCTTGCTTTCAAGCATTGTTAGATGGAACAAGAGCAGTATTTAGTGAAAATTTGCCTCACTATGAGGTGATATGGTTCGGATGTTTGTTCCCTTCAAATCTCATGTTGAAACGTGATTCCCAATGTTGGAAGTGGGACCTGGTGGGAGGTAGTTGAATCATGGGGGAAGATCCCTCATGAATGGTTTATCCCCTTGGTGATAAGTGAGTTCTTGCTCAGTTAGTTCACACAAGAGCTGGTTGCCAAAAAGTGTGTGGCACCTTCTCCCTCTCCCTTGCTCCTATTCTCACCATATGACATGCTGGCTACCTGTTGCCTTCTGCCATGATCGTAAGCTTCCTGAGCCCTCACCAGAAGCAGGTGCCAGCACCATACTTCCTGTACAGTTGGCATAACCATGAGCCAGTTAAACCTCTTTTCTGTGTAAATCACTCAGCCTCAGATGTTTCTTTATAGCAATGTAAGTATGGCCTTACACAGAAAATTGGTACCAAAGAGTGGGGCATTGTTAGAAAGATACCTGAAGATGTGAAAATGACTCTGGAACTGGGTAACAGGCACAGGTTGGAAGAGTTTGGATGGCTTAGAAGAAGACAGGAAGATGAAGGAAAGCTTGGAACTTCTTACAGACTTGTTAAGTAGTCATGTCCAAAATGCTGACAGAAATATGGACAGGTCAGGCACAGTGGCTCATACCTATAATCCTAGCACTTTAGGAGGCTGAGGTAGGAGGACTGCTTGAGGTCAGGAGTTCAAGAGCAGCCTGGACAACATAGCAAGACCTTGTCTCAAAAAAAGAAAGAAAGAAAGAAAGGAAGAAAGAGAAAGAAAGAAAGAAAGATAGAAAGAGAAAGAAAGAAAGAAAAGAAAGAAAGAAATGTAGACAGTGAAGGCCAGGTTGAAGAGGTCTCAGTTGGAAATGAAGGATGTTATTGGGAACTGGAGTAAAGGTCACCTGTGTTATGCCCTAGCAAAGAGCTTGGCTGCATGGTGTCCATGTCCTAGGTATCTGTGGAAGGTTGAACTTAAGAGTGACGACTTAGGGTATCTGGCAGAAGAAATTTCTTTCTTTCCTTTTTTTTTTTTTTTTGAGACAGAATCTCGCTCTGTCGCCAGGCTGGAGTGCAGTGGCGCGATCTTGGCTCACTGCAACCTCTGCCTCCTGGGTTCAAGTGATTCTCCTGCCTCAGCCTCCCAAGTAGCTGGGACTACAGGTGCTGGCAGAAGAAATTTCTAAGCAGTAAAGCCTTCAAAAATCAGCCTGGCTGCTTCTAACAACGTATGATCAGATATGGGAGCAAAGGAATGAGTTAAAGTTGGAACTTATATTTAAAAGGGAAGCAGAGTGTAAAAGTTTGGAAAATTTGCAGCCTAGCCATGTGGCAGACAAAGAAAAAGTTTTCTCAGTAGAGGACTATAAGAGGGCTGTGGAGTAACCATTTGCTAGAGAGATTTGGCATGACAAAAGGGGAGCCAAGTATTAATATCTAAGGCTATGGGAAAAAGACCTTGAAGGCATTTCAGAGATCTTTGTGGCAGCCTATCCCATCACAGACCCAGAGGCCTAGAAGGAAAGGGTTTGGGGGGCCAGGCCCAGGGCCCTGCTGCCCTGTGCAGCCTTGGGATACTACTCTCTGCATCCCTGCTGCTCCAGCTCTAGATCCAGCTGTGTCTCAAAGGTCCCCAAGTGCAGCTTGTGTTGCTGCTTCAAAGGGTGCAAGCCATAAGCCTTGGTGGTTTCTATATAATGCTAAGTCTGTAGGTGCATGGAATGTGAGAGTAAGGAGGCTTGGCAGCTTCTATCTAGATTTTAAAGGATATATGAGAAAGCCTGGGGCAGAGCCCTCACAGAGAACCTCTACTAGGTCAGTGCAGAGGGGAAATGTGGGTTTAGAGCCCCCCACATAGAGGCCCCCCACATAGAGTCTCCACTGGGGCACTGCCTAGTGGAGCTGTGAGAATGGGTAACTGTCATCCAGACCCCAGAATGGCAGAGCCATGGGCAGCTTGTATCCTGAGCCTGGAAAAGTTGCAGGCACTCAACTTCAACCTGTGACAGCAGCCACAGGGGCTGTATCCTGCAAAGCTATAGGGGCAGGGCTGCCCATAGCCTTGGAAGCCCACCCCTCACACCGGTGTGCCTGGATGCAGGACATAGAGTCAAAGATTATGTTGGAGATTTAAGGGTTAATGACTGCCCTGCTGGGTTTTGGACTTGCTTGGGGCCTATTGCCCCTTTATTTTAATTTAATTTAATTTTTTTTTAGGCAAGATCTTACTCTGTTGCCCAGGCTGAAGTATAGTGGCACAATCGTGGCTCACTGCAGCCTCAAACTCTTGGGCTCAAGTGATTCTCCTGCCTCAGCCTCCTGAGTAGCTGGGACTACAGGCATCTACTACCATGCCCAGCCCCTGTTGCCCTTTTCTTTTGGTTGATTTCTCCCTTTTGGAATGGGAATGTTTACCCAATGCCCGTACCACCATTGTATCTTGGAGGTAAATAACTTGCTTTTACAGGTTTATAGGTGGAAGGAGTTTAGTCTCAGATGAGACTTGAGACGTGATTTAATGCTGAAACAAGTTAAGAGTTTAGGAAATTATTGCAAAGGCATAATTATATTTTGAAGTGTGAGAAAGACAGGAGATTTGGGGGGCCAGGGGCAGAATAATATGGTTTGGATGTTTGTGCCCTCCAAATTTCATGTCGACGTGTGATTCACAATGTTGGAAGTGGAGCCTGATGGGAGGTGGTTAGATCATGGGGGTGGATCCCTCGTGAATGGTTTAGCAACATTCCCTTGGTGATAAGTGAGTTCTTGTTCAGCTAGTTCCCAAGATATCTGGTCATGTAAAAGTGTGGCACCTCCCCTCTCTCTCTCTTGCTCCCACTCTCACCATGTGACGTGCTGGCTCTTCGTTGCCTTCTGCCATGATTGAAAGCTTTCCTGAGGCCTCACCAGAAACTGATGCCATCACAATGCTTCCTGTAAAGCCTGCAGAACCGTGAGCCAATTAAACCTCTTTTCCCCAGCCTCAAGTATTTCTTTACAGCAATACGAGAATGGCTTAACACACGAGGTAGTATCTTTTTGAGTACTCTACCCAGAAGCCTGCGTGTTATGAATTTTTTCCCACTCTGGCAGGTGAGGAGATAAATTATTCCCATCCCTTTGTGAGTTCTGGGGTTGTTCCACCCACTCCTTTTCCGTGACTGTTTTTCCAGGCTTGGGTAGTTTCCTCACACACTTATGCTGATCAAAATTCAGCTGAAGACTCAACGGGACCCTTGGCAGATTTCCAGAACTCTCTCTCTCTCTGTCTCTGCAGCTCTCTCCTCTCCATGCAACTCTCTTTCTCAGGACCTCTGCTCTATGAATTCTAGCTGTCTTGGCCTCCCAGAATAATCAACTCTGTTTCCTCATCTCTGGGAGAATGCTGGCCTCTGTTTGGGTTCCCTTTCCCTGCACTGATGTCTGGAAACTCTCCAGGCGGTAAATTGGGAGCAATTTTAGTACTTACCTCATTTCCCCCCTTCTCTAATGTATCAATGCCTGCACTGCCTGTTGTACCATATCCTAAAACTGCTTCTTCCAATTTTTTTAGTTATTTAGAGTAGGAAGATAAATTTAGACCCCATTACTTTATCATGGAGTAGCAAGCCAGAAGTGATTCCTAGGTAAGTCTTGAATTAGGCTTGGAATGCTGTGTTCAGAGGGTTGGCAATCTTTCTCATATGATATGTATGTGTGTGACCTGTGATGAAGAGGTTGAAGGAAACTCCCCACGTTCTGTCAGTGTAAAAATTTAACAGCTGTTGCTATCATGACAGTTAACATTTATGATGATGAAGGATGTATCATGTGTAAAGTACACGACATGAGGGCATCATTTAAAGAGCACCTGCTACTAGAGGCAGATAGAATGTTGTTTTAGGACAGGACACCTAGCATCAGAAAGCACAGTGTGTAAATCCAGGCTTTGGTGGGATCCTGGGCAAGCTGTCTAACCCCTTTGTATCTAGGTCTCCTTATTCACTGGTCTATTAATAGAAACAGGGGTGAATGTGGGCTGTTGCAGCCACTCGAAGGGGAGAGTGCCAGGAAGGAGGTCATGATGGGTCAGCTGGGCCCAGGGGTAGAAAGTCCCTAGAACAGATGCCATCAGCACGCCCTGCCCAGCGGTGCAGAAAGAGATGGGTGTTGCTCAGGTCAGCTTTGAACGTGATCCTGTAGGTAGCTGGGATGTCCCTTGAAGACAGAACCGATAGGATGGATTCTTCCAGCTCCCAGGACATGCACAGGGAGGAGTGACTCACTGAGACTGAGAGTACTTCAAATGTCTAGTCTTGCTTCAGCATGTTGTGAAGATCAAATTTCTTTCAGGGGTCTTTACTCAGCTTTGGCTACCTTTATGGCCTCTATGACAGTGGCTACCACTGTCACTGATATCGCTATGGAATAAGGCACAGCCAGGCATATGGGCAGGAGCTCTGGGGCCAGACAGACCTGGGCATAAGTACTAGCTTTTATCCTCTGGCCCTGGTAAGCTTGAGTAAGTCAGCTGATGAACAGTGCCTCAGTTTACTCATCTGTAAAACAGTGATTAATAAAAACCACCACCCAGGGATGTTATCAGTATTAAAGAAGTTAACTGACCATTAAAATAGAGCATCTCTGGAAAAAATAATGACAAAAGCAGCCGGGTGCAGTGGCTCATGCCTGTAATCTCGGCATTTTGGGAGGCTGAGGCTGGCAAATCACTTGAGGTCAGGAGTTCAAGGCCAGCCTGGCCAACATGGTGAAACCCTGTCTCTACTGAAAATACAAAAATTAGCCGGGTGTGGTGGCAGACGCCTGTGGTCCCAACTACTCGGGGTGGGGGTGGGGGGTGCTGAAGCAGGAGAATCGCTTGAACCCAGGAGGCAGAGGTTGCAGTGAGCTGAGATCACGCCACTGCAGTCCAGCTTGAGCAATAGAGGGAGACTCCGAAAGACAAAAACAATAGTACTGGCTAATGTTCATCTCACATTTATTCTGTGCCAGGTCTTGAGAGAACTCCTGTGTGTGTGTGTGTGTGTGTGTGTGTGTGTATATATATATGTTTATATATATACACATATATATAAACATATATGTGTATATATAAACATATATAAACATATATGTTTATATATATACACATATATGTGTATATATATAAACATATATATATATATTTTTAACCAAGGACTCACTTCACAGCCAATATAACTCTTACTGGGATCACCTTATTTACTCTTCACTACAATCTATGGGGATTGACTCTGTTTCACAGTAGAGAAGACTGAGACACACAGAAGGCAAGGGAATGATCCCCAGTCACACAGCTAATAAGAAGGAGGAGAAGCTGGGATCTGCACCAGCTCCAACTTCTCTGTTTGTATTCACTCCAGAGGCTGATTGGCAGGGAACATTTAGCATACTCATTGCGCTGATCTTCCTTATGTTGAGATGAGCTGGGTTCTCTTATGCACGTTGTCTGGCCCCTGGGGCATGTAACTTTGATAACCCTATTCCTGGACACCCTCCAGATACCCTCACACAAAACTTCTCTGTGGTGTAGGGATTGCTTTCATCACATGACTTTGCTTTATAGTTACTCAAATAATACTCGAATATGGGCCGGATGTAAAAGACTCCATCAGGCTGGGCACAGTGGCTCATACCTGTAATCCCAGAACTTTGGGAGGCCAAGGTGGGAGGATCACTTGAGCTCAAGAGTTCAAGACCAGCTTGGGCAACATAGTGAGATCCTGTCTCTACAAAAAAAAACTAAAAAATGGCCAGGTGTGGTGGCACATGCCTGTAGCCTCAGCTACTTGGGAGGCTGTGGTGGGAGGATCTCTAGAGCCCAGGAGATCGAGGCTGCAGTGAGCTGTGATCACAACACTGCACTCAGCCTGGGTGACACAGAGTGAGACCGTGTCTCAAAAAAAGAAAAAAAGACTCCATTAGTACATCAGTACATAGGCCATCCCCTTCCTCTACATTCTCTCCCTTCCCAGCTTACCACTGGGGTGAGGATCTGGGTGTTTCCTTGTTTTCTTCAAATACATTTCTCTGTGTTTAAACACACACACACACACACACACACACACACACACACACACACACCCCAGGTCCCACTATGAACTTTTCCACATTCCCCCATTAAGAGCATGTCCTGAAGAAGATTCCTTTGACCAGCATAGTCTGGTCCCCTCATTCTGTTCCATGGCCAGTGACTGGTCCCTGATATAATACAAATCTCTCCTTGTTCATTTACCATCCAATGATCACTGACTATGAATGGACATTTAGAGGTTTTCCCCGATTGTTTGCTACTATCTTCCTTGTATACTAAGCTCTGTGCTATGTGTATATTTCTTCATTATACATTCTTTTAAGTGGAATTGCTAGGGAAAAAGAGTTCAGTCATTCAACAATCATGCAGTGAGTGCCTGCTGTGTGGTGGGCACTGGAGAGACTGAGGAAACTGGACAGAAAAATGCCCCTGCCCTCATGGATGTAACATTCTAAGGGCTTACATATAAGGATTTTTCATTTTGATAGGTGCTACTCTGATGCTATTCATCAGTGGTGCGGGAGAAGAAAAGTTTGTTGACTGGCATAATCACGCCACTCATGGGGCAGGAGCTCTGTGGCAGTGGACTGGATGCTTAGACCTTTGCTCCCTGTAAGATCTTCAGGGTCTGGTGATAAGACTTTATCTGGGTGTGTTGTTGGGGAGAGAGGGAGAAAAAGATGGGGAAGGGCTGGTCTACTAGTAATACAGTGGAGGATGGTGGGAATAAAAGTCTACTTAGCTGTGTGGAAGAGTGGCTGGGCACAGTTACAAATGCAGTCTTGGCCGAGTGCAGTGGCTCATGCCTGTAATCCCAGCACTTTGGGAGGCTGAGGCGGGTGGATCACCTGAGGTCAGGAGTTCTAGACCAGCTTGGACAACATGGTAAAACCCTGTCCCTACTAAAAATACTAAAAATACAAAAATTAGCCGGGTGTGGTGGTGTGCGCCTGTAGTCTCAGCTACTCGGGAGGCTGGGGCATGAGAATCGCTTGACCTGGGAGGTGGAGGTTGCAGTGAGCCGAGTTCGGCCACTGCACTGCAGCCTGGGTAACAGAGCGAGACTCCGTCTCAAAAGCAAAAACAAAAAGAAAGAAGAAGAAAAAAAAAGAAATGAAAGTCTTAGGCCCCTTCCCAGACCCACTGAATCAGAAACTCTGAAAGGTGAGGCCCAGCAATCTGTGTTTTAACAAGCTCTCTAGGTGATTCTTGATGCACACTAAAGTTTGAGAACCATTAGAGTAATCCACAGGACCTAAGTATGAAATATCTGGCCCCTCTTGGATCTCACCTCCTGTGAGTGTGCAGCGGGGGATGAGGCGTGCAGGATGTAACATAACCATTGCGGGTACCAGAAATGAACACACCGTTATGCGAGATACCATAGGGGAAGGGAGGTTCTATTTTGTAAGAATACAAACTGTGTGGAGGGACGATAAAGCCCACCCCCGGCCACCAACGAAATCAGCCCCACCTTTCGACAGTAGGGCGGGCGCGGCGGCGAGCGCCCCAGGCGGCAGTCCGTCCTCCTGATTTCCACCCAGGCCCAAGCTGACACCCATTCTTCGACTTCTCGGAGACTCCTCTAGTCGCATTTTTGGCCACGCCCGTCTCCGTTCTACAGATCTGAATAAACTAGGAACCTGCAAAGGGGCAGTCGATCGGTTGTGGGACGAGGAAGGCATCAAGGACCGCTCTGGGAAGCTCACCTGGAGAGTGCCGGGTCTGGCTCTTACAGAGTACAGCCGGATGCACTCGTAGAGCTGGGTCCCTGGGTTTTTGCGCTCGCGCACGGTCAGGCACAGTGGTTGAATGGTTCGTAAAGCGGAGCCTGGGCTTTAAGGACTGGATGACCAGTGGGATCCAGTCTTCAAGACTTGGACTGCTGTTCAGTATGAGGCTAAAGATGCTTCCCAAGTCACAGGCAGGGCTTAAGTGAGACCACTCGCAAGGGGTCATCTGGCCCTCAGTGCGCGGGGCTCTAAGTTTTAGGTCATCACAGATCTGACTTGCAGTGTCCCAAGCACTTCTTTCTTACGTGCCATCTCATTTAATCCCCACTAGCACCCTTGAAAGAAAGCCCTGTCACCTCTGTCGCTGATGAGGACACTGGAGCGCCAAGAAGGCAGATCCCTGGCTGGGGCCCTCCAGCCAGGGTGGGGCAGAGCTGGGGCCAGATGCCAATTCTCAGAGGACCGCAGTTGGGACACTCCCAGCGCTCATGCTGCTCCTGTCCTTCCCAGGGTCCCTTCTCTGTCCTCACAGACCCAGCTGGGCAGTGTCCTCCCATCTCCTGAGGTGACACTCACCCCAGCGCCTCCTTCAGGAATCCCACCCCGCCTCCTCCAGCCCTAGGCGAATTGCCCTGGACTCTCAGTCTGGGTCTGGGAGACATTTCCAGTTCTGCCCTAACAGGGATGTTGTGACAGAACCCTGTGTGGGGGCAGGAGAGATATCTGTCCTGCAAAATGGTCTGCACTTTCAGGGAGTGCAGGGAGGGTCCTGAGGGGGTCCTCTGAGGTAGGCCTAGGTGCCGGGTGAGAGGACCGAAGCGGGCGTGAGAGGGTGTAACTGAGGCCCCATGACTAGGGCTGGGGTAGGGAGGTAGAGGTCCGTGGTGGAAGGGGAGTCCTGGTGGCCCACAAGGGTGGGGAGCTGGGGAGAGAGAGGAGGTGTGGTAGCTGCCAGTTGGAGAGGAAGTTTGGGAGAAAGGACCAGGATGCTCAGAAGGGCCATAATGGGGGTTGCCATCGGCAGTGTGAAGGGAAGACCTCTACTCTCTCTCCAAGATCCAGTTCCCCACAGTGGGTGCTGAGAGATGGCAAAGATAACGGGGTCTGGGGTCTCCTACTGTGTTCTGGGATTTATCCTGAAGCCCCCATGGGGCAAGATACAAAAGTCACCAGGACCAAAGTTGATCAGGGTTGGTCAGACGATGGCCATTCCTGGGACCCAGATATGAGAGCTTACTCTCTGATCCCCTTAGTCCCAGAGGGTCCTTCCCCATCCCTGGTGTGAACCTGCCTTCCTCATGACAACAACGGTGGTGACTGCAGACTGTGGGGAACTACAAGATCCAAGGCCTCTCCGTAACAGCGTTGGATGGCACAGAGATTCAGCGTCACACAGCAGCCCTGAGCTGATTCTTTGTGGGTATGTGTACCAGGGTGTAGCTGGTAAGCTCTTTGTGGGTTGGTGTGTGAGGTCCTTGAGTTGTTGTGAGCTGTTACCTCAAGGTAGGAATTCTCTGAGCTGGTTGGGGGTCTGTGTCCTGAGGTGTGGCATCTTTGAGCTGTTTGGTGGTTGGTGTCTAGGGTGAGAGGTCTCCGAACTGCTTGTGGGCACTGTCCTAAGGCGTGAGATCTTTGAACATTTTTGTGGGAGGTCTTTGTCCAGAGAGTTAGGTCTCCGAGCTGCTCATATATCAGGATATTTTTGTGAGGAAGGCAGGATGGTCCTTTCTCTCACAGGGATAGAACAAGGTGCCCTGGTATCAGAGAGATGAAAACATAGGATCCTTATCCTTAGGGAGGGCAAGTCCTCAGTGTAGCATGTAGGAGCCAGTGGTACAAATACTAATCACAATGTCTGCAGATATTAACCCCATCCTTGCTCAGGGCTGACCCCTGTGACAAACCCATGTAACCCATGTTAACTCAATCTGCCAAATTGCCAATGAAGAGGTCACCATTTGCAGATGAGAAGGCTGAAGCCAAGTGAGGGTGGGGCCTGTGCTCACACAGTCCTCATGAAGAGGGAGGAACTGGCGGTAACTTGGACTCACTGGAGGAGTCAGGGAAAGGCTCAGGCACAGCCGGGGTCAATGGGAGATGACAAGGAAAGGGGAAAGGGAGAGGTCTGCCCAGGGCCTCAAGGGCCCCATCACTGACTCACTGGTGGGATGTCTGCCTCTCTGTCTCTCTGTCGCACACCCTGCTTGGTAATGGATGTCGAGAATGCAATCCTCACATTACCTGTGGAAGTGGTGGCGTGAGGGAAAGAATGGGGAAATACCACAGATTCATCCATTGGCATGAGGTCCACCAGCAAATGTAGAGGTTCCTACCTCTTCTTCCCCCTTGAAAGAATTTTTTTCAGGCCAGGCATGGTGGCTCACGCCTATAATCCCAGCACTTTTGGGAGGCCGAGGCAGGCAGATGGCTTGAGCCCAGGAGTTCAAAACCAGCTTGGGCAACATGGCAAAACCATGTCTTTACAAAACATATAAAAAAAATCAGGCTGGGCATGGTGGCTCATGCCTGTAATCCTAGCACTTTGAGAGGCCAAGGCAGGTAGATCACTTGAGGCCAGGAGTTTGAGACCAGCCTGGCCAACATGGCAAAACCCTGCCTCTACTAAAAATACAAAAATTAGCTAGGCATGGTGGCACATGCCTGTAATCTCAACTACTTGGGAGGTTGAGGCATGAGAATCGCTTGAGCCCAGGAGGTGGAGGTTGCAGCGAGCCGAGATCACACCACTGCACTCCAGCCTGGGTGACAGAGGGAAACTCTGTCTCAAAGAAACCAAAACCAAAACAAAAAAATCAGCTGGGCATGGTGGCATGCACCTATAGTCCCAGCTACTTGGGAAGGTTGAGGCTGCAGTGAGCCGTGATCGTGCCACTGCACTACAGCCTGGGTGACAGAGCGAGACCCTGTCTCAAAAAAAAAAAAAAAAAAAAAAGAATTTTTTTCAGCAAAGACTCAGCAGGACGGCAGTCAAGGGCTGGAGGGGGTATGGGGGATTCTGTATACAACATGAGCCTCCCCATAACTGGAACGTGTCCTTATCCTGATGGGTAGAGGGTCCCAATGTGTGTCAAGGAAGTGGGGCGGGCCTTCCCTCATGACTGAGGCCCAGGCCAAGGGCAGCTGAGTCAGTCCCTAGACACAGTTTCTGGGGAGAGCCTTCCTTTCCTCTGTAGACACGGGCACAGCACCTAGTAGCATGCATAGGGGTCTGGAGCTGTGGATCTAATTCAGCAGGGACAGCCAGCTGCCAGAAGTAGTCTCTCTGCGTTTGTCTCTCTAATACTCTTTTTCTTTCCCTCTATCTTCTCTGTGTCTGTTACTTTCTCTCTCAGACATGGGGCTGGGTGTGACCTCACTCATGCTATGTATGAGGGCCCTTGATCAGTTTCTTCTGAGGGTATCATCCTCTGACATGGATTTTTCTGGGAAGCAGTTGGGAGGATACCTTCTGAGTCTAAGGGATTGTCCAGGAAAGGCATATTCAGCTGCAGAGGGGCTGGAGGAGTCTCTGGGCAAAACCAGGAGCTCTTCCCTATGCTTTGAGTGACCTGGGCCTCTGGCCTCTGAAAGAAGCATAGGAGCTTCTCTACTAAAAACTTTCCCATGGCTCACTCAGAGTAAGTCAAAGTCCTTGCCATGGCCCAGAAGGTCCTGTATAATCTGGCCCTCATTACCTTTCTGAGCTCATCTCCCACCTCTTCCAGCAACACTGGCCTCCTCACTGTGCCTCACACATGCTAGGCAGAGTTCTACCTCAACACTTTTGCACTGGTTCTTACCTCTGCCCAGAATGCTTCTCTCAGATATTCATCTCCTATTGAAATGCCAATTTCACATTCTCAGAAAGATCTTCCTTGGCCACTCTTTCTAGATAGGATCCTCCCCTCTTCTATTTCACTACCCTGACTTAATTTTCATTACAGCAATTACCACCACCTGACAAATTACATGCTTACATTTTTGTGCCATATGATCCCAATAGAATGTAAGCTCCATGAGGGCAGGAGTTTTTGTCTCTTTCCACACAGCTGTATTCCTAACACCTGTAACAGTGCCTGGCACATGATTTGGACAGAATGAATAAATTAGCAAATGAATAAACCAATGCAAAATTCTGGTGAGAGATATAGCTAGACAGGTTGAGGATTCTGCTAGGGCACATATTCAGGGGTGACAGGATTTATACGGCCTACTCATTCTCCTTGGGGGCCCCTGAGAGATGGCCCTTTCCCTAACAGAGCTTGAAGGTCCTGCTGTCCCTCTCACCCATTACTGACAGTCAAGGACAGACACCTGGCCCGCATCAGGCCTTCTGAGCCCAGTCAGGAGTTCCATCCCTCCTGCCCCTTGGGGGACTGTGGCTGGGTTCCCAGGCCAGCAGGGCCCCCATTAGATCTATTCTGCATTACCCAGGGATGGACAAGTGAGCACAATGCCCAGCACGTGGTAAACGTTTGATGGTGGACGCTGCAGGAAGGTAATGGAAGTCTGCTGCTTAGGAACACTTTTCTCCTGTTCAAGATTGCAGTGAGTATGCAGTCAGTTTTTGTCCTGACTTTGCCCTCTCACCTTCTGGGGACCAGCCTGGAATGGTCCATGGGCATCTGCATCCACTAGCTGTTCCTTGTTTGCACCACCAAGGGGCGCGCGGGATGGAACAGTTCTGCCCTGGGACGTACCATTGAGGGGCGCAGAGGAAGGACAGTCCACTCCGCCTGTCCATTTTGGAATAATCCCTTGTGTGCGACAGCACTAAGGGTCTCTTTAAACCCACGTGTAGCATCCGTCACAGTTCCTGCCCCGTTAGGTCCGTCCCTACTCGCAGCACTCGGTTCTCCCAGCCCGTTCGAGGCATCATTTTCACTTTACCTCCACCCCTTCGTTTCTACATAGTCAAATCCCGCTGGGGACCGCAAAGGGGCAAGCGATTGGCTCCAAGATGTGAAGGGCGGGGTCGAGGGCCGTCCCGGGCGGTGATTGGTTACTGCGAGAGTGCTCCGACTAAGCTTTTCCGGGACGCGGAGTGGCTCTGGATGGACCGGCTAGGCCCTGCCTCCCTCTTCGCATCTCTGGTTCCCATTGGCCTTCAGTTCGTGACAGACACGATGATGTGGAGCTGAAGTTCAGGCAGCGGGAGCGAGGAGGGTGCGTGGCTTTTGATGCAGTGGAGTTCTTTGGCCTACTCACCAACTGACAGTCCCAAAGGGGCTGGAGATGCCACCCCGGCAAAGTTCGCCCTAGTCATTTGCTTCACGTGAGCTCTTTCAGTCTTGTTTACCCTTAATTCGGTGACAAGCCTAGTCTGGCGCTTTTGGCACCGCACCACCGCTCCTCCCGCTACACTCAATTAATGTCCAGGGAGCGGTCTCTGAGCTTGTTTGGTGTTTGCCTAGGAAGTAATGCGGGTGAAGCAGTTTGGGGGATGTGCATCTTTAGGCATGACATCTCAGATGCTGTTTGGGTATATTTGATCACTCTGGGCCATTTGGGGTCCAGATTGTGTCTGAATGGGATATTTTATCTGAGTGGATTTTGTGTGCCTATGTGTCTGGATATGCCTTCTTTTCTTCTTTTCTCTTGTTTGTTTTCAGAGTCTCGCTCTGTTGCCTGGGCTGGAGTGCAGTGGCTGATCATGGCTCACTGCAGCCTCATACTCCTAGGCTCAAGCTATCCTCCCGCCTCAGCCTTCTGAGTAGCTGGGACTATAGGTGCTCACCACCATGCCCGGCCAAGTTTTTTATTTTTTATTTTATAGATACGGAGTCTCGCTATGTTGATCAGGCTGTTTTTGAACTCCTGGCCTCAAGTGATCCTCCCACCTCGGTCTCCCAAAGTGCTGGGATTACAGACATGAGCCACCGTGCCTGGCCTGGGTGTGCATCTTCTGAGCTTTTTGGACATTTGTGTCCCTGGGTGTGAGAGCTGTATGTAGGTGTCTGCACCCCAGGATGTGAAGTCTCTGAGCTGTTTGCAATTCTGGGTCCCAAGTTGTGATGTTTCCCAGCTGGTGTTGGTGAGGACCATTTTGCTTAAGGTATAAAGTATCTGAGCTGTTTGGGGGAGGGAGGGGTCTCTGCCCAGAATGTAGGTTCTCTGATTTGTCTGGGGACTTTATCTTAAGATTATGTGATGTTTCTGAGCTATTTGAACTTCTGTTTCTGTTTTGTATTAGTTTGGGAGGTGTCTAAGTGGTTTGGGGGGGTCTCTCTCTAGGGTGTGAGATATCTGAATGGTTTTAATTTGTTTCCCAGAAGGGAGAACCTTGGTCTGTTGTGTGTGGGGGTCTTTGTCACAGCATGTGTGGTCTCTGTTCTGTTTGGGGGTCTGTGTCAAGTTGTGGGGTCTCTGTGCAGGGATTTTGGAGTCTGTTTCAGGTTATAAGATTAGTGAGCTCTTTTTGATGTCTTTGAGTATCTGAGCTGTTTAGGAGTCTGTGTCTCAGGAGTGAAATTTCTTACCTTTTTGGCTGTGAGGTCTCGGTCCAGGAACTGTGGGTTTTGGAGGCTGGCAGACGTGATTTCAAAGCCTGGAGCCCCCAAGTCCTGATTGTGTGACATTGGGCAAGCCACTTGTCTCCTTGAACCTCAGTATGTGTCATAATCAATAAAATGGGGCCAATATCCATCTTGGAGGGCATCTGTGCATCTGTGCAATGTGTGTAAAGGGCCCCACTCCAGCCATCCTTCAACAAGAATTTCCTGAGCGTCTGCTGTATATTTGAGTACTGTTCTAGGTTCTGCGGATACAACAGAGACCAAAACCAACAACATCCCTGATTTCGTAGAGTTGGTCAGTAAATGTATAGCACATCACAGAGTGGTAAGTGCTACATAGAAAGTTAAGACAGCGGCTGGGCGCAGTGGCTCATGCCTGTAATCCCAGCACTTTGGTAGGCCGAGGCGGGCAGATCACCTGGGGTTGGGAGTTCGAGACCAGCCTGGCCAACATGATGAAACCCCGTCTCTACTAAAAATACAAAAATTAGCCAGGCGTGGTGGCAGACACCTGTAATCCCAGCTACTTGGGAGGCTGAGGCATGAGAATTGCTTGAACCCAGGAGGTGGAGGTTGCAGTGAGCCGAAATCACACCACTGCATTCCAGCCTGGGTGACAGAGTGAGATTCTGTCTCAAAAAAAAAAAAAAAAGAAAGTTAAGACAGGGTCAGGTAAATGGGTAAGTGGGCAGGATGTTGTTATTTTATTCAGGGTGTGTGGGGAAGGCATCCCTGGAGAGGTGATGACTGAGCAGAGACCTGGAGGCAATGAGGAGCAGGCCTTGCGATTACCTGAGGGAAGAGCATTCCAGGCAGAAGGAACAGCAAGTGCAACAGCCCTGGAGCAGGGGAAGCACCTGGTGGGTCCGGGATCTCAAGGATGTGTGATGGTAAAGAAAGGCTCATCCCAGGTTTTGACATGTGGCACTCATTGACAGGTGCCTGGTGTCCCCATCTCTATTTCTCCCACAACCTGAGAGGGAGGTGGGGTTCTCCCATGTCACAGATGAAGGACCTGAGGTTCAGAGAAGTGCCCTGAGCCTGCTCTCCTGCTCACACCTGAAATTCCTAAAAGAGGGATGCCCTTCTATTGTGCCATGGGAGACACAGGGCTTGAGCCCACAGCTGGAGGGAAGGTGCCATCCACACTGAATGTCAGTCAGCCAGCCAGCCAGTAGAAATTATTTATGATAATACGGGAACCATGGGCAGCACGACATTTCTACTTCCAGTGGGAAGGCAGGACTTTAGGAATGAGAAAGGAACTGGGGTGGAAGAGAGAGGCAGAAAGGGGAAGGTGGGGGACAGTGAGGAAAAACACACTGATTGAGAAGGGATCCTGGGGACTTCTGGGATGGTGATCGACCTTGAACTATATGGTTGTTACATGAATGTGCAGCTTATTGCTTGTCATTAAAACATACACTTAATGTTTTATACACTCTCAGGCAAAAAAAAAAAAAGACTCACAAGTGAAGCAGAGTGCAGTGGGAAGTGGGAGTAGGGTGAGTGTCCCTGACTCCTGCACACAGGTTCGCAGCGCCCCGACCTCCTGGTGTGGACCACGCAGCATAGGCGGCCTCCTTCCTGCAGAACCTCCCCTGGGCTCCAGGTCTTGCCTTCTATCCTGGAGACTCCAGAAGCCCCCTCGGGCCTGTTTGTGGAGATTGTCTGGTGGGAAATCCTCTATCCTGTGCTCCTGACGCCAGCCATGGAGCAGGAACACCGCCTCTTGAGATAGACAGGATCTGCCCATTTTGTCCTCAGATGTTGGGGTCCATCTCCCCTCAGGCCTCATTTACACCCACAATAGCCCAGGACACATGGGCTTTGGGGCCTGGCAGTTTTCATAAAAGCCTGGAACCCCAAGCCCTGGTGGTGTGACCTTGGGCAAGTCACCTGTCCTTGACCAGCCTCAGTTCCCCATTCATAAAGGAGGCTAATGCCCGCCAAGCAGGGTAGGTGCGGGTTTTGGTGAAAACGTGTGTACTGCCCTCCTCCCGAGCCCATGGTAGACGGGTCTAGTAGTCGAGGCAGGGTAGGAGCAGGGGCTGGAGTGACACTGGCAGGGACTAAATTGCCCTGGGTCACACAGCGGGCAAATGGCTTCAGCTCTCTCTGCCTCCCTTTGCTCGTCTGTCATCAGGGTACTAACTTTCCCTCCTCACAGGGTTATGTGAAGGAGAGGTGAGACAACTGGTCAGTCACCGAGAGCAGTGCCGGGCACAGGGCAAGGCTGAGTACAGGCTCACTGTCATCTCCCTGGCTGGAATAGGTTCTAGCAACAATGACATGGATGTGTTTGGGGGGCCACTATTCGGCCTACCACATGCCCTCTTCCTTGGCGAGCCTTGATGGTGACTGTCATTGTCCCCATGCTGGGGCCACAGAGGTAGACAGATGGTCCTTAGCCTCCAAGAGAGTGAGTGCCCACCCTGTAGAGGAGAACAGCATGTCGCAGGCAGTTCACAGAGCGATGCCTTTTATATCACTATTGTGATGGTTAGTTTTAGGTGTCTGCTTGACGGGGTTAAGAAAAGCCCAAATAGCTGGCAAACCATTATCTCTGGGTGTGTCTGTGAGGGTGTTTCCTGAAGAGACTGGCCTTTGAATCAGTGAACCGAGGGAGGAAGATCCGAGGGAGGAAGATCCGAGGGAGGAAGATCGGCGTGGGTGGGCATTGTCCGATCCCTCGAGGGCACAGGTACAAGAAGAAGGCGGAGGAAAGGGGAATTTGCTGTCTTCTGGAGTTGGGACACCCCGTCTTCTCCTGCCTTTGGACATCAGAACTCCAGGTTTTCAAGCCTTCAGACTCCACGAATTATGCCTCTGGCTGTGCTGGTTCTCAGGCCTTTGGACTCAAACTGAATCACACCATCCACCCCCCGGCTCTCCAGCTTGCAGACGGAGATGGCGGGACTTCTCAGCCTCTACAGCCACGTGAGCCAGTTCCTATAACAAGTCCCCTCTTTGGTTCTGTTTCTTGGGAGAACCCTGACTAATACAACCATCCATACCAATACTATCAGTATTCACCTCACCGTGATTCTGTACCAGACACTGGCTGACCACCTAACATGAATCACGCTTTTCTCACCCAACTCCGTGACTGTCAACTCTACTTCTATCACCCATTCACAGGTGAGGGCCTTCTGTATTCTCATCAGCCCCAGCTCCGAGCACAGTCCTTTGCAGAGGCCTTCCTGGTCCTCCTCTTCCTCCTCCTCCTTCTGACCAGGGCCAGCATCTTATCTTTCTCTTCTCTTCTCTTCTCTTCTCTTCTCTTCTCTTCTCTTCTCTCTTCTCTCCTCTTCACTCCTCTCTTCTTTTCTTTTCTTTGACAGTCTCACTCTGTCATCCACTCTGGAGTGCAGTGGAGCGATCTCGGCTCACTGCAACCTGCACTTCCCAGGTTCAAGTGATTCTCCTGCCTCAGTCTCCAGAGTAGCTGGGATTACAGGTGCACGCCAACATGCATGGCTAATTTTTGTATTTTTAGTAGAGATGGGGTTTTGCCATGATGGCCGGGCTGGACTTGAACTCCTGACCTCAAGTGATCCACCCGCCTTGGCCTCCCAAAATGCTGGGATTACAGGCATGAGCCACCGCACCTGGCCAGAGCTAGCATCTTAGTCTCACAGTGGCCCCTGCTCATACTGTCCTCAGCCCTCAGCCCTGCTGTCACCCACCCACATCCTACAACCCCTCCACTTCCTCTTCTCCGTGTCTATTGTTCAGGGTGGGACCAAGTCCAAACCTGAGCTTCCTGCTAAGTCCAAGTGACCTTTTCCTTTCAGTCAGGGAAGTCTGACTGAAGCCTGTGGTCCCACGGTGAGGTCTTGGTGTCTCCAGGCACAGTGCAGCCACGTTGCAGTGATATCCACCTTTGCCAGCAGGGGGCATCTCATCTCCAAGACCAGGAAAGCCTCAGAGAAGACAGAGGAACAGTCTTAAACATTCACTCCTGGTGGGGTCATAGGCATCAGGGTGCATGAGCTCCAGGCTGGGTGTCCCTTGGAGCTTCCCTCTCTGCATGTGGACAGGTAGGGGCAGCCTAGGGCCAGGTTTTAGTGCTGTTGGGGTAATCTGCAGATGGCTTTTCACTCCTTCCTACTTCTCCTTGTACCAGAAGCTCATTTCCATGGCTAAAGGAAAATTCTCATATAATTTTATCTTCCTTTTCTTATTTAATGATTGCATTAAATGCTTTCTTCTACAAGATGCACTGGCTCTGAGGCAGGTCAGGCTATAGGTTGGCTAGTCCTGAGGGCACCGGCCTGGATCCTGAAGACACTGGAGACAGCCCCAACAGAGCCTGGGGCTCAGGAAAAGGCTACCAACCCCCCAGCCAGATCCTGGCCAGCTGCCGGCTCCGCCTCCACCCTGTCCTCTCCCAGGGCCTGAACTCTGGGTCTAGAAGCTCCAGGCCTGGTGGTCTGGGGGAGACAGGGACCAGGAGGATCCCTCAGAAGAGGAGGCATCAGACAATCTCCGTACGGCTTGAGGCGGTGCACAGCTGTGGAGTGAGGCACAGCCCACCCAGCACAGGCCCACTGACCTGCTGTGCAGCTGCAGGCCCAGCTGCTGCCTTTTACAGCGCTCGGTCTCCTCACCTGCGCAGTGAGCATCATTATACCCCCAACATGCAGAAGATGCTCATGAATGGAGGGGAGCTGAGGTGTTAATAAAGCAGATTTGGCCCAAGAGGAGGAGGAGTGGGTCAGGGTTGGTGGGGAAGGACGGATGCGGCCACCTCAGGGACAGTCAGGGGCTGCCTTCCTGGAAGTACTCAGGACAATCAGGCGAGGGAAGTTCTGGGGTTGTGAGCAGAACCATGGTCTGGGGACCAGGCGAGGTTATCTCTATAGTGTTCTGGGGTGGCCACCTGCTTTGTCACTGTTCCTTCCTGTTTGTCGTCATCTCTGCCTATGGGTGCCCCGAGATGAGCCCAGTGAGCTCACTGTGAGTTACTGCAACCCACATGCAGTCATTAGAGCCGTGCGTCATCATCACAACAGCTACCAGGTTAACACTTGGGTAATTTATCCAAATAATGACTCACCTGTTCTGACCTGATTTGGATGATATGCCATCATTTAGTGTAGCCATAGTTTATTCAGTCATTCTCCTGTTGGATGGTTAGTTAGTGTTTGATTTACTTTTTGACTATCCTGACCTGTGATGAGAATTCTTGTACATGCAATAATGTTCATAGAGTAACCCTATTTGTAATAGCTAAAAACTGGAAACAACCCAACTACACACCAATAAGAAGTTGCATAAATAAATTCTGCCAGATTCACACTATGAATTACTGCACAGCTATGAGAAGGAATGAGCTAGACCATACAGAGACATAACATTAGGTGAACGAAGCCAGATACAAAAGAGGATATGCTATGTGATTCCCTTTCTACATGGCTCAAAAGCAAATAACAATAGTGTTTAGGCATACATATGTCTGTATTATAACAGTTTTACAGAAAGCAAGGATTCTAACCTGTCCGATGGGCAAATTTTCTTAATTTTTGAAATTATACAGTAAAATGGACACTTGAGGTATAGTTCTATGAATTTGAACACATGTATAGATAGATATAACCACCATCACAGTCAGTATCCAGAACATATGCATCACCCCAAAGAACTTCCTGGGTTCTTTGTGCTGCTCTTGTATAGTCACTTCCTTCCCCCACCCCTAAGCCCTGGCACCCACTGATCTGTTCTCTGTCACTATACTATTGTCTTTTCCAGGATATCATAGAAATGGAATAATACAGCCTGTAGTCTTTTGAGACTGGCTTCTTCACTCAGCATAGTCCCCTTCCCTTCCCTTCCCTTCTCTCCCCTCCCCTCCCCTCCCCTTCCCTCCCCTCCCCTCCCCTTCCCTCCCCTCCCCTCCCCTTCCCTCCCCTCCCCTCCCCTTCCCTCCCCTCCCCTCCCCTTCCCTCCCCTCCCCTCCCCTGCCCTTCCCTTCTTCTTTTGAGACACAGTCTTCTCTGTTGCCCAGGCTGGAGTACAGTGGCGTGATCTCAGCTCACTGCAACCTCCATCTCCCAGGTTCAAGCGATTCTATTGTCCTGCCTCAGCCTCCTGAGTAGCTGGGATTACAGGCGCACACCACCATGCCTGGCCAATATTTGTATTTTTAGTAGAGACGGGGTTTCACCATGTTGGCCAGGCTTGTCTCAAACTCCTGATCCGCCCGCCTTGGCCTCCCAAAGTGCTGGGATTATAGGCATGAGCCACTGCACTTGGACCCTTGAGTTTCCTTCAAATTGTTGAATATATCAATAGTTCCTTCTTTTTTCTGAATAATATTCCATTATATGTGTGTAGCAGATCTTGTTTATCCATGCACCCGTTGAAGGACATCTGGGTCATTTCTAGTTTGGTACAATTATGAATAGAGCTGCCATAAACATTTGTGCATGGATTTTTGTGTAAACATAAATTTTCCTTCTTCTAGGATAAATATCCTGGATGTCCAATGTTTCCAACATCATTTGTTGAAAAGACTGTTCTCTTTCTGTTGAACTATCCACAAAAATAAGGCAAATAGATTTTTTTTTTTTTTTTTGAGACAGGGTCTTACTCTCTCACCCAGGCTGGAGTGCAGTGCCACGATCACGGTTTGCTGCACCCTTGGCCTCTCAGGCTCAAGCAATCCTCAGCCTCCTGAGTAGCTGGGACTACAGGTGTACACCAGCACACTCGGCTAAGTTTTCTTATTTTTTGCAGAGATGGGGTCTCACTCTGTCACTCAGGCTGGAGTGCAGTGGCATGATCATGACTCACTGCAGCCTCGGCCTTCTGGGCTCAAGCCATCCTGCCTCGGCTTCCGAAAGTTCAAAGTTATTTTGACTGTTGTAGCTCCTTTCCCTTTCCACATAAATTTTAGAATCAGTTTGTATCTATAAAAGATCCTGCTGGGAATTTAATTGGAATTGCATGAAATCTGTACATCAGTTTGGGGACATCATTCCTATAATGAGTCTGTTAATCCATGAGTACAGTACGTCCCTCTCTTTATTTAGTTGTTCCTTTATTTCTTTCATTAGCTTCTGATGGTTTTTAGCATATGACTCCTGCACATGTTTTGTTAGGTTTTGAGGGGCAGCTATTGTAAATGGTATTGTATAGTTTTAAAAATGTTTGTTCCAAGCAGTTCATTGCTAGTCTATAGAAGTGCTTTGCTTTTTGTTGTTGTTGAACATATATCCTATAATGTTGCTTAACTCCCTTGTTCATTCGAGAAGTATTTTTTATAAATTTGACAAGATTTTCTATGTTGATTATAATAATGTCTGTGAGTTGGAGTAGTTGTAGTCCCTCCTTTCCAATCTGTAAGCCATTTATTTCTTTTTCTTTCCTTTTTAAGCTGGTTGGAACTTTCAGTACAATATTGAATAACAGGGGTGAGAATGAGCAACCTTGTTTGGTTCCTGATGTTATGGAGAAAGCAGTTAGTCTTTATTAAGTATAATATAAGGTGTAGGATTTTTTTTAGTTGCTCCATATCAAGTTAAGCAAGCCTCCTTCTAATTCTGGTTTGCTGTTTTTTTTTTCTTTATGAATGACTGTTGAATTTTGTCAAAGGCTTTATCTGTATCAATTGTTGTGACCATGTGGTTGGAGTTTGCAGTTTTTTTTTGGTATATTAATATGGTAGATTGCATTGACACATTTTTGAATATTGAAACAGCTTTGCATTCCCAAGATAAATCCCACTTGGTCTTGATGCATTATCCTTTTTGTATATTATTGGATTTAATATTAACCAAATATTTTCTTGATAATATTTTGTTGAGAATTTTCTGAATCTATGTTCATGAGAGAGATTACACTATAGTTGGTTTTTTCTCAATGCTGTCTTTGTCTGATGTTGGTGTCAGTGTAATGCTGACCTTATAACATGATTTGGTAAATATTTCAACCATCAATTCCATCTTTTTTTTTCTGCAGTGATTTTATTTATTTATTTTATTTTTAAAATTTTATTATTATTATACTTTAAGTTTAGGGAAGTCAGTGTGGCGATTCCTCAGGGATCTAGAACTGGAAATACCATTTGACCCAGCCATCCCATTACTGGGTATATACCCAAAGGATTATAAATCATGCTGCTACAAAGACACATGCACATGTATGTTTATTGCAGCACTATTCACAATAGCGAAGACTTGGAACCAACCCAAATGTCCAACAATGATAGACTGGATTAAGAAAATTCCATCTTTTAATAGGTATACATCTATTTAGATGATTGGTTTATTTTATTATTATTATTATTATTATTTTTTTTTTTTTTAGTAGAGACGGAGTTTTGCCATGTTGGGCAGGCTGGTCTTGAACTCCTGACCTCAAGTGATCCACCCACCTTGGCTTCCCAAGGTGCTGGGATTACAGGCATGAGCCACCATAGCTGGGCAACGATCTATTTTTGAGTAAGTTTTGGTGGTTTGTGTCTTTCAAACAATTGTTCTATTTTCATCTAAGTTGCTGAATGTATATGCATTCATATACTTATGAATTAGTATTCATTAGTTATTCATAGTATCCTTTTCATTTTTGTGGGGTCTCTAACTTGTATTAAAGTTTTCAAAGAACAAGCTTTTGGGCCATTGATTTTGTCTGTTCTTTTTTTTTGTTTTCAGTCTTATCGATTTCAGCTCCAATCTTTATTTCCCTCATTCTGCTTACTTTGGGTTATTTTTATTTTCTTTTTCTAGTTTCTTAAGGTAGAAAGTTTCATAATGGGTTTGGGTCCTTTATTTTTTCCAATATGAACATGTAATGGTATAAATTTACTCCCTACACTGATTTACCTGCATCCTGCAAATTTTAATATGTTGTGTTTTCATCTTCATTCAATTTAAAATATTTTCTAATTTCCCTTGTATTGCTCCTTGACCCATGGGTTATTTAGAAGTATATGGATTGTTTAATTTCTAAGTTTGGAGATTTTCCTGTTTACTTTCTCTTATTCCTTGTTTTTTTTTTTTCCTATTTTGATCAGAGAGCATGCTCTGTATGATTTCAGTTATTTTACATTTGGTAAGATTTATTTTGTGACCCAAGATATGAGCTATTTTGGTGAAGTGTCCATATGTACTAGAAAAGAATATATGTCCTGATGTTGTTATGTAGATGGTTCTGTAAATGTAAATAAGATTCAGTGGGTAAATGGTGTCATTCAGTTCTTCTATATCCTTGCTAATTTTCTTTCAACTATTTCTATATATTACTGAGAGAGTATTGAAGTCTCCAACTATAATTATAAATTTGTTCATCTTTTCCTCTATGTGTGATTTTGCTTTTGTGTGTGTTTTTTTTTTGTTTTGTTTTTTGTTTTTTGAGACAGAGTCTCACTCTGTCACCCAGGCTGGAGTGCAGTGGTGCGATCTCAGCTCACTGCAACCTCTGCCTCCCAGGTTCAAGCGATTCTCCTGCCTCAGCCTCCTGAGTAGCTGGGATTACAGGTGTGTGCCACCACACCTGGCTAATTTTTTAGTACAGATGGGGTTTCATCATGTTGGCCAGGCTGGTCTCAAACTCCTGACCTCAGGTGATCCGCCTGCCTCGGCCTCCCAAAGTTCTGGGATTACAGGCGTGAACCACTGTGCCCAGCCTGCTTTTGTGTTTCGAAGGTCTGTTGTTGGGTGCTGGCAGAAAAGGGTTAATAATATAGGAAGCCTGAGACTTCCCTTAGAAGGGCCTGCTTACCATGTTGGCCCTTGCCAGGCATCAGGGAACTTGGATTTGGGAAGGATTCCCATGATTCCCTTACTCTGCCAAAACTGTTTGTACAAAATATAGTTTATGCTGCATAGGTACTTTCATTCTGGAAGTCTGGAATCTTGGCACATGCTAGGCAGAGGGTGCCTGCGTGACCAGCCCCCAGTAAAAGTCTTCGACACTGAATCTCTAGTGAGCTGCTCTGGTAGAAAATATGTCACATCACACATGTCACAGTTGATTTCTGGAGGAACAAATTCTGTGACTTTCCTAAAAAAGGACTCCTGGAAACTTGGGCTGGTTTCCTCAGGACATTGCCCCATACACTTTTTTGTCTGTGCTGATATTGCTGTATACTTTCATTGTAATGAATCTTCACCAACATGAGTCCAGCTATATGCTGACTGTGAGTCCTCCCAGCAAATAATCGAAAATGGGAGTGGTCTTGGGGACCCGTGACACAGTTGTGACAGTGGTGGGATTTGCCAGGATGAGCCTCACTCACTAAAATATGGTGAAAGCCTTGTTTGAGTAAAGAAAGGATGAAGGAGTAATGGGTGATGAACCTTTTGCGCTCAGGTGATTATGGCCTCACACACGCTGTAAAACAGCAGCTAGCTGTTGTCTCTTGTGAGAGGTAAATGTTAGTTACAGAATTTAAAAAGAACACATCCAACTCTGGGAGACTTGGATCACTGCATTCCTTGGCGTCTTTTGCCATGCCGGAGATTGGGGGGGTGGGAGCACAGCCAGGTCAAGATTTTGGTTTTTGTCCTCTCTTCCAAACAGAAGAAAGGGCCTGGGAATTCACAAAAGTAATGTTGGGGTGGATGAAAAATGTTAAAAATTTGGGTTTCTGTCTCCAAGCGGGAGGGAAAAAATTAAATCAGTTCCCTGGGCTGGAGCAAAGCTTAGATAAACCAAAGGGAACAAAAAGAAAAATTTCTCCAGCCTTTTCTTCAGCTTTGCTGCTGCTACTGCAGCCCCTCCCAGCCTTCCAGACAGAATCTCCCCTGGCAGCTATGATGTTAACCCTATAATTGCAATGAAAGCCAAAAAAAGGAATTAAAAATGGCTTTTTTGTTTTATGGCTGCTGCATCTGGATGTATGATAAAATTGATGTGAAATGCTATATACTTATAATGTTATAAATGCTAGAGGGACCACCCCCTTCAGGGAAGGCTGGAGGGGAAATATTTTTTCTTTTTTATTTTGAGACAGGGTCTCACTCTGTTGCCTAGGCTGCAGTGCAGTGGTGCGATCATGGCTCACTGCAGCCTCGACCTTCTGGGCTCAAGCAATCCTCCCATCTCAGCCTCATGAGTACCTGAGGTCACAGGCATGTGCCAGGATGCCAGGCTAATTTTCTTATCTTTTTGTAGAGATGGAGTTTCCCTGTGCTGTCTAGGCTGTTCTTTAATTCCTGGGCTCAATCTGCCTTATGTTAGTCATTTCCAGTGAGCCTGTAAACGGCCAAGGCCCTTGGCTCCTATACAACAAAGGACTAATAGCCTGGCTTTGCTTCCCTAACTTTTCTCCTGGTGCACACACCTTGGTAAGGCACTTTGACCATTCAATGCAGAGCTATCACCAGCAAAGCTTTGAACTTTTCCAGCCTGCTCGTGAAATAAATGATAGAGACAAAAGGGATAAGAAGTTATGCAAACCTATATAAATTTGTTTTTAAATCTGGAATTTCATCCTGATCAGTTTCTGAACATGATGTGTATTATTGGTTGATTTATTAAAATTTTTTTCTCTGAAAATTCTTTTTTCTCTCTTGCATATGACCATTTCAGAGAAAAGATCTAGAGGACGGTAGATGATAATTAAAGAAATGGAAAGGTCTTTTTTTTAAAGAGATACTTGGTTTTATTTAAAGTATATATTGAATTACATTGAGTGTCTTTATAGTATCTATTGAGATTATTATATTTTCCTTTAACTGATTAATATATCGTTACTTACACTAATTGACTTTCTTTTTTTAAATTATTTATTTATTTATTTTTGAGATGGAGTCTCACTCCATCACCCAGGCTGGAGTGCAGTGGCTTGATCTTGGTTCGCTATAACCTTCGCCTTCCAGGCTCAAGCAATTCTCCCACCTCAGCCTCTCGAGTAGCTGGGATTACAGTTGCCCACCACCATGCCCAGCTAATTTTTGTATTTTTAGTAGACATGGGTTTCACCATGTTGGCCAGGCTGGTCTCGAACTCCTGACATCAAGTGATCCACCCACCTCGGCCTTCTAAAGTGCTGAGATTACAGGCATGAACCACCACACCCAGCCTTTTAAAAAATATACTTATAAGTTTTTAAAAATTTTATTTATTTTTTGAGATGGGTTCTTGCTGTGTTGGCCAGGTTGGTCTTGAACCCTTGGCCTCAAGCAGTCCTCCTGCCTAGGCCTCCCAAAGTGCTAGGATTACAGGCATGATCCATTGAGATGATATCTCATTGTAGTTTTGATTTGCAAGAAGTGGAAAGTTTTGATTTCAGATTAGTACACACTGGTTTTCTAACAATGAAGAAAACACAAAACCTGACACATGGAAAGAGTCAAGCCAGAGAGAGGGGACATTAGTGATCTCTGGTCTTCAAATGGTTCATGAAAACCTTCCCCTTTTCCTGAAAAAAAAAAATGCTCCTCATTCAGCCTTCCCAAATTGCTGTGAGTATGTTGAAATCACAAATCAATTGTGACTGCTGAGTGCACAGTTGCACCTGACAGAGCTGCAACTAGGGGACAGTAGGGGCAACCCAGCTCCTGAGCCATGCAGAACATCTACAGATGTCATCCATGCTTGTGAAGAGGAGGAACTGGTGTCAATGGTTAACAGAACCTGGACTGACTGCCTTCTGTCAGTCTCTCAGAAAGCAAGGACACAAATGAGTTGTTTGGACTGGACGAGGAACCCTAGAGGGAAAGGTCCCACAGTGGGAAGCCACACTGGGGGCCTTGGCCAGCTCCTGTCTGACTAATGTACGTCCTGCTGGGGGTGCCCTAACAAGGGTAAAGTCTTGGTGTCCAGGGGTACCACGTGTGCCTTCTGGGATTGTACTTGCAGGTGCGCCCTGACTATTCCATCACTGCGTCATCCCTGGAAGGCATTCATGTCAGCTTCAGCTTCCTGGCCAGATTGGTGCTGAGCCTGAAAAGGAGACTTGGGCTGGACAGAAAAAGGTTCATACACAATCTTAGTTAGGAAGTCACCTGCCTTTCTAAGATAGACCTTCATGGTTACTGGGATTTGTATTAGTTGGCTGTGATGGTAAACTTGATGTGTCAACTTGGCTTGGCCACAGTACACAGGTATTTGTTCAAACACCAGACTAGGTGTCTCTGTGAAGGTGTTTTTTAAGATGAGACTAACATTAAAATCAGTAGACTTTGAGTAATGCAAATTATACTCCATGATGTGGCTGGGCCTCATTCAATCACTTGGAAGTCTTAAAGAAAAAAAAAAAAGACTGGGATCCCCCCATGAAGAAAAAATTCTGCCTCGAGACTGCCCTTGGATTCGAGCTACGTCACCTCTTCCCTGGGTCTCCAGCCTGACATTCTGCTCTGCACAATTTAGACTTGCCAGCCCCCACAGCCTCTCTCTCTCTCTCTCTCTCTCTCTCTCTCTCTCTACCCCCCCACCTCTCCACACACACACACACACACACACACACACACACACACACACAGAGGAACCCTAACCAAAAGGCTGCTTACGTCTGGGACCCTTAAAGGGCATAACTGAGATCAGTACTTTGGTCTCACTCTGTTGCATGGCTCCTAAGGCAGAGGCCTATGACATTCTCCTCCCACCCTCTGCAGACTGCCAGCTATGGGGCTCATCACTGTGACTCAGCGTTTGGTCATCCAACCATGTAGAGATCACTACAATTCCACAAGTGTTCTCTGCCCTCTTTCTGTCTGTGAGGTCCTCTATCCCATCCTGAGGACACAGGGATCTACTGGGTATGTTTCCAACCTTCCAGGAGAGACCACAGAGCCTGGTGAGGGAAATATACCTGCAAAGAGAAGTTCAGTGCAGTAACAGCAATGGGCATAGCCGGTGTGTTCACCAACTAATGAGAGCTCACACTGCCAACATCTCCTGCTTGATTTTCCCCATCAACTAACAGCTTATCGTGGAAGTGATCCCTTTGGTAGGTAAGTTGGATTCCCCTCATTGTTTCCCCCAGGCATGCAGCACTACAAAGCAAATTGATATTGGTATGTTGTGTCAGTGGAATCCAAGAATGGAATGCCCTGCAGTGATGTGATTTCTAAAGCAGTCAATAAGTCTTTGTAAGTTTCCAGGTGAAGCAACATACAAGCCCCGCACCCCACCACCCAGTTTACAGGGAAGTGATATATATGGAAAAAAATCCAGTTTATTTAAGACTCTGGAAAAAGTTGTTTGCCTCCCTGTAACCTTCACTCTACAAATGCCAGTAGCCGCTTCCAATCATTTGAACACCCAAAGCTGCCCTTGGAAATTTCCAAAATGCCCCAAAATGGGCAATGATATTCTGACTATAAACCACAAGTTTAGGATTTAAAAGAAGAATCCTAGAACTTCTTAATAACATCAAAAGTATAGGAATGTTGCAGTCGGTACAGAGGAAACAGCACAGTAACATGGAGAAGGACACAATGTTCCCCAGGAGGGGTTGCGGGAACCTTGTTCCTCTGTGTTGCTTTCTTGTGATAAGAAAGTGTTTCAGTGCCAGCTGGGGTGTGTGGTGAAGCTTCATTTCAAAGGTCAACACTGCCATGGGACATTGATGCTCAGGATGGTTCTGTGGTAGTCATGGCTCTGGGATCCTGGGACTGGTGTCCTTCTCAGCGAAGACAGCCCTCTCCAGGCTGCGACATAGGAGGAACAGGCCAGGCTAGGTCGTCAGGCTGCCAGGGACAGGTGTGTGCTGTGGGAGAAGGAGAAGGATAGCTGAAGGGAGGAGAGGGGAGACGAACTCCTTAGGTGAGGGGCAGGTGTCTGTTGGTGAAGGGAAGACATTGGTCCTAAGTCCTGACATTGCTCTAGGCTCCCGTTGAAGAAAATGACGGTGCAAGAAGGAAACCAAGGCTGGTGGGAGGGGGACAATAGCTTGCATCTCCTCCCATCCTATGTGTTCAGTGGTCCCTAAGGGAAGCCCATGCCATTTTGGGATCTAAAAGGTCATTTCCTGGCACACCTTCATTCACTGCCCATGAAGAGAAGGGATTTGAGATAAACTGAGGCCTTCAAGGAGAAAGGCCAGTAGGAGTTGTGAGGCCTTCTCAAAAGTCCCTCTGCCCTACCCTTATGGTGAGTCTCACACTGCACTCATCTTGTCCTGTGTTGCTTTGCTCTGAGGTTGCTCTTCTCCACCTCATGTCTGTCCTGGGAATATTTTTCTGAGTATATTGCAGACAGTCTTGCTACCAAAGGGATTTAATAAGGTTTCTGAAAGTTCCCTAGGCTGGCCAGCAAATTTCCAGATCCTTGGACTACATGAGACTCACTGGGTGTGAGTTCTGGAATCTGTACTTTTAAAAGATCCTAGGTTCTAACTTTCATGGAAACGTGTCTGAGCAATACTAGAGCAGGAGAATAGTCTCCTTTCCCAGTGACACAGCTTCTTTCTCCTTTGTGAAGGTATAGAAGGGATAGGTTTGGTGTGTTCTCTGATGTACAAACCCAAGACCTTCAGGTGAGGAGACTGACACTGACATGCTGCCTGGTATGGTAATGACACACTCAGGGCACCGTTTCCAAATGATACCCAGACCAGTCCTTTCAAGTCTCCATCTCTTAAAGATTTCTGAAGAAATCAAATGTCTATTGCCTGTGCAGTCCCATGCTATAAAATTCTAAATATTTTGCAGTAGCCTTTGGATCTTACTCTTGATTGCACTAATATGCAGCACAGTAGAGTTTTCGCGATGCCTGTGGCTCTTGGCTCCAGCACTCACTGCTGGGTGACACCGAGAAAGTTCCTTAACATCTCTGTGCTTCCTTTCTCCATTAGTACCATGGAAATACTACTAGTAACGTCATCTACTTCTTGGGGCAGTTTAGAGCACTGACTGTGTGAGGACGTGTACAGTTGTCTGGACAGTCCCTGGCATATGGTCAGTTTCCAATAAATTCTAAGCTGTTATTGTTGCTGTTCCCGCATTTCCCTGGGGCATGTTCTGGAGAGACAGATGTCAAGTCTACCTTTGACCCCTTGGATGATGTTTAGATTATCTCTTCAGCTCTTCTGGGACTCAAGGTCTGAGTCTGTGGGGCAGGGGGAGGGCATATTTTATTAGCATAATGAATATTCAGCTCTCCTTACAGGGTATCGTGGAGCCTAAATGCAATGCTGGAGTTTCATCATCATGAGCTTGTATGGAAAATTTGAATGGAAATTTCTCTAGGAAATTAGAACTCTAGTGACCTCTTTGTGTAACTTGTATAATGCTTGGACAAGCAAGTGGTCACTGGGTAATGATAGCACAAAAGCATATAAATTTTTAGAAATAACTTAAAAAGTGAAATTTAAAGGCCAAAAATTATATGGATTATTCTATTGCTATTAGTTCTATTAAGTCCAACTCTCCTCCATCGAATTGTGAAGATCTGAATCTGATGGAGATATGAAGCTGTTAGTTGAATTTTCATTAGTGGCATTTTATTTTTTGTATAGTATTCACCTCGTCTGTTGTATCTTGTGTTGATTACTTCTTTTTTTTTTTTTTTTAGACGGAGTCTCGCTCTGTGGCCCAGGCTGGAGTGCAGTGGCGTGATCTCGGCTCACTGCAAGCTCCGCCTCCCAGGTTCACGCCATTCTCCTGCCTCAGCCTCCCGAGTAGCTGGGACTACAGCTGCCCACCACCACGCTCGGCTAATTTTTTCTATTTTTAGTGGAGACGGGGTTTCACCGTGTTAACCAGGATGGTCTCGATTTGCTGACCTCATGATCCGCCCGCCTCAGCCTCCCAAAGTGCTGGGATTACAGGCATGAGCCACTGCGCCCGGCCGTGTTGATTACTTCTACCATTAATGTTTATTGTTGGCTAGGCATGATGGCTGACACCTATAATCCCAGAATCTTGGGAGGCCAAGGCAGGAGGATTGCTTGGGCCCAGGAGTTCGACATCACCCTGGGCAATATGGTGAGACCTTGTCTCTACAAAAATAAAAAAATAAGCTGGGCATGGTGGTTCATGCCTGTATTCCCAGCTACTCAGGGGTCTGAGGTGGGAGGATTACTTGAGCCCAGGAAGTCAAGGCTGCAGTGAACCATGATCACACCACTACACTCTGGCCTGGGCAATGGGAGTGAGACCCTATCTCAAAAAAGTAAATTCATTTTCGATCTAATGAAAGATTGATGGTACTAGTATTTTCTGAGCTAAGTCATGAGAAGATGGTATCAATTTATTCAGATCCAGAGTCAGAGGAAATGGGCAATGGGGAAAGAGAGTGGAATGTGGAGGGGAGGTGAAGGTGTGCGGGGCAGGGAGAGAGGTCTGGGGCAGACAGGGGCGAGGAATAATGGGGAAGAGCAGAAAGCAGAAGTTCAGAGATGTGAGAATAAAAACTCATACTTCTGGATACTTACTCTGGGGCAGATGTTTTTAGTGCACTCTCTCTCTTCATTTACATATATACATATCAAGATATATATATATAGTGCCACAGGCATCATGAAAACTCTACTGTCCCTGCCCTTGCAGGCAATGTGACTTTTGGCAAGTTCCTTAGTCTCTTAACCTATGTGTCTCAGTTTCTTATTCTGTAATAAGGGACGATAACATTAACAACACACTAAGTGACTGTTATTATATATACATATTTATATAATGTAAAAATAGTCATATTTCGATAATACAGGGTGTTGAGTCAATACCAGGAAAGCACAAAGATGGCCTCTGTTCCATATCAAGCTTTCTGTATGTGTTTGCTACCATGGATGTTCGCAGCAACATCCTTGTCACTGTCATTATGGGAAATAGCTTTGGTATAATATTAAACAAAACAACAGATGCAGTATTATAAACACACTACTTGTTCTCCAATCTCATAATTTTAAAAAACATGCATAGAAAAAAGCCTGTAAGGGAATGCACCACATTTGAAGTGTTGTTCTCTAAGTGGGAAACTCGATCATTTTGAAATAACATTCCTTTCACTGTTTTACTTGCGTTTTCTTCCTTATTATTACTCAGCCACTGTTTCTCTAATAATTTTTTTTTTTTTTTGAGATGGAGTCTTGATCTGTTGCCCGGGCTGGAGTGCAGTGGCATGATCTTGACTCACTGTCACCTCTGCTTCCCAGGTTCAAGCAGTTTTCCTGCCTCAGCCTCCCGAGTAGCTGGCATTACAGGTATGTGCCACTTGCCTGGCTAATTTTTGTATTTTTAGTAAAGACCAGGTTTCGCCATGTTGGCCAGGTTGGTCTCGAACTCCTGATCTCATGATCCACCCAACTCGGCCTCCCAAAGTGCTGGGATTACAGGCGTGAGCCACCGCGCCTGGCCAATAATTTTTAAAATAGATGTTCTGAAGACTCATTCTTTTAGGTATCTTGAGGATTAGGGGTAAAAGGTGTTTCGATATCCTTATCAGAAGGAAAACCAGTCAGTGACCCTCGGGGGCAGCATTTAATACAGAAGGAAGGTTTGGGGTAGGGTAGAGAGGGGCAGCGGGGGAGGCAGGGTGGTGTGGATGGAAGGTTAGCTGAAGACTCCAGGCATCCTGAAAAATGCCACAGTTGGTACATGTTGAAAGAAACCAAAACACCCGCATGTCCATAAGAGGAGGCTGCTGTGCTATCGAGATGGAGATCTTTATGACGTCTCCTTAGACCTTTCCTCTCCTTCGGCTCCAATGGCGCAATTTGGCAGCACATGGACCTGGCAAGGCGCTGCTGCTGGTGAGCTGTACTGAGGTCAAGGCCTGGCCCACCTGCCGCATTATCACTTCAGAGAGTGGCCTGGGGCACCCGTCTTGGTATCTGGAAGCCTACAGTTTCAGATCAGGGTAACGGAGAAAACACATAGTGCAATAGTTAGACTCAACGCTCCCCCAGTGACGCCATCAGTGCAAAGCGAGAGGCACATATAGGTTGTTATGATCATTAGTTTGGGATGAGCAGGGCTGGGTTGGGTCATTCCCTGAAAGAAGAATTGGGGAAGTGAATGCCAGTGTGATCTATTACATTACTAGTGCACAAGCGGCTACGCTTCTGTTTCCTAAGTTTGTTTTTCTGCTGAGACAATGGCGTGCTCCATTACTGTGGTGAGAAGCCGCCCTGGCCTGAGGTGTGTGCGGGAATGACTGCACCTACTGATGAGCATTCTGAAGATTCGCCAAAAGCTGTGACAAGGGGGAACTGCCAGCATACAGCTATGAAGGCCTCTGGCTCTTAGCACCCACAGACCCAGAAAGCTCTTCAGCCTGGCTGTGCATCATGCCGTTGCACCTTCGGGAAGCTTTGAGGCCACCCTCGAGCTAAAGTTTTGGTGCCTTTCAGCCTCCTAATGCAGGTCAGCGTGGCTGCCCAGAAGCTGCCCACTGATCTGAATCAGTGCCAAGGGAATATGTGTGTGTGTGTGTGTGTGTGTGTGTGTGTGTGTGTGTGTGTGTGTATGTGTTTAACAGAGAGGGAGGGCGCAGTGAGAGAAATAGTGAAAGAAATCGACCAGGGCTTGCTCTGTGTTGCTTCTGACCTGAGGAGCTAACTGCCTTTGCTCATTCCCGCACGTAGGCCAAGCTAACTATGGGAGGAATTTAGTGTAGGGTTTAACTTCAAAGCAAGGATGATAATAGTCCCTTTTGGAACCCAGCCCCGAGGAGATGAGAAGGGTGTACACACAAGCGGCAATGTTGTGTGAAAGGTTTACGGGAGCACTGTGACCTGACCAAGGACAAAGATGTTTTGCAACCTCCCCGGGCTCCTGTTGACACCTAGATGTCTGTGGTCACCATTCTCCTTCTGACCTCACCCTTTCCTGATTCTCCCTTGCCTGTAAAAAGAAGCTTGAGATTCATGCCCCTTAAGATGGCTCCACAGGACATAAGTCCATCATCGTCTCGGCTTGCTGGCTCTCTGAAATAAAGTCACTTTTCTCTGCCCAGGAGGTGGAGGTTGCAGTGAGCCATGATCAGGGCACTACACTCCAGCCTGGGCAATATAGTGAGACCCTGTCTCAAAAAAAAAAAAAAAAGACTTCATTTGTTGAACAGTCATTTACCAAGCCCCAAGTATGTTCTAGGTACTGTGCTGAGTGTCTGGGGCATACGATAAAAAAAGACACATCCTCGCCCTCATGGAGTTTATGTCAAATTGTAGGATAATGTTCAATCTATTGATCCCACACATAAAATGCAAAAATTCCTGCCAGACTTCAAGTAATATCCTACCACTTCATGTACACTGTGAGACTCTTACAGCTGTATACTTCCATTTCCTTTCTCCCCAGCTTTCTGCTATTGTCGTCTTACATTATATTTCTACCTGTGTCAGAACCCCACAATACATTGTTACTATTTGACAGTCAATTTTCTTTTAAAGAGATTAGCTACAAGAAAAAAGTCTTGACTGAGCATGGTGGCTCACGCCTGTAATCCTGGCACTTTGGGAGGCTGAGGCAGGAGGATTGCTGGAGCCTAGAGGTTTGAGAGAAGCCTGGGCAACATAGGGAGACCTTTTTTCTAAATAAGAGACTTAAAAAGTTTTAAAAAAATCAGCTGGGCCTGGTGGCTCACGCCTATAATCCCAGCACTTTGGGAGGTCGAGGTGGGCGGTTTGCCTGAGCTCAGGAGTTCATGACCAGGCTGGGCAACACGGTGAAACCCCGTCTCTGCTAAAACACAAAAAAATTAGCCAGGCGTGGCAGCGTGCACCTGTAGTCACAGCTACTCAGGAGGCTGAGGCAGGAGAATCCCTTGAACCTGGAAGGCGGAGGTTGCAGTGAGCAGAGATCGTGCCACTGCACTCCAGCCTGGGCGACAGATGGAAATTTCGTCTCCAAAAAAAAAACATCTTGTGCTTTCCCACAATTGTTCCATGTCCTGCACTGTGAAGTTCTGTGTGTAGATCCAAATTTCCTTCTATTTTCCTTCTGACCCAAGAACTTCCTTTAACATGTTTCGTAGGACAAATCTGTTGACAGTGACTTTTCTCCCCATGTTTGTTTACCTGTTTGTGTAAACATGTTTATGTCACATTCATTAAAAAAATTGTGCTGATTAGAAAGTTCTAGGTTGCACAGATTCTGATGAGAAGTCTGATGGATGACTTTAAATTTGTTCCTCTGTATGTAGTGTGTCTTCCTTTCTTTTTCTGGCAGGGCGTTGGTGTTGGGGTTTGAATCAATCTTTTCAGTAGCTGAACTGGACTTCAGTTGTGTTGTTGCTGTAGTTATTTTCTTTCTTTTTTTTGCAGCAGCTATAAATGTGAATTTATTTTTTAAATTTTTTAATTTTTATTTATTTATTTATTATACTTTAAGTTCTAGGGTACACGTGCACAACATGCAGGTTTGTTACATATGTATACATGTGCCATGTTGATGTGCTGCACCCATTAACTCGTCATTTAACATTAGACATATCTCCTAATGCTATCCCTCCCCACTCCCTGCCACCCCATGACAGGCCCCGGTGTGTGATGTTCCCCTTCCTGTGTCCATGTGTTCTCATTGTTCAATTCCCACCTATGAGTGAGAACATGCGGTGTTTGGTTTTTTGTCCTCCCGATAGTTTGCTGAGAATGATGGTTTCCAGCTTCATTCATGTCCCTATAAAGGATATGAACTCATCATTTTTTATGGCTGCATAGTATTCCATGGTGTATATGTGCGACATTTTCTTAATCCAGTCTGTCATTGATGGACATTTGGGTTGGTTCCAAGACTTTGCTATTGTGAATAGTGCCACAATAAACATACGTGTGCATGTGTCTTTATAGCAGCAGGATTTATAATCCTTTGGGTATATACCTAGTAATGGGGTGGCTGGGTCAAATGGTATTTCTGGTTCTAGATCCCTGAGGAATCGCCACACTGACTTCCACAATGGTTGAACTAGTTTACAGTCCCACCAACAATTTAAAAGTGTTCCTATTTCTCCACATCCTCTCCAGCACCTGTTGTTTCCTGACTTTTTAATGATGGCCATTCTAACTGGTGTGAGATGGTATCTCATTGTGGTTTTGATTTGCATTTCTCTGATGGCCAGAATTTTTTCATGTGTCTGTTGGCTGCATAAATGTCTTCTTTTGAGAAGTGTCTGTTCATATCCTTTGCCCACTTTTTGATGGGGTTGTTTGTTTTTTTCTTGTAAATTTGTTTGAGTTCTTTGTAGATTCTGGATATTAGCCCTTTGTCAAATGAGTAGATTGCAAAAATTTTCTCCCATTCTGTAGGTTGCCTATTCACTCTGATGGTAGTTTCTTTTGCTGTGCAGAAGCTCTTTAGTTTAATTAGATCCCATTTGTCAATTTTGGCTTTTGTTGCCATTGCTTTTGGTGTTTTAGACATGAAGTCCTTGCCCATGCCTGTGTCCTGAATGGTATTGCCCAGGTTTTCTTCCAGGGTTTTTATAGTTTTAGGTCTAACATTTAAGTCTTTAATCCATCTTGAATTAATTTTTGTATAAGGTATAAGGAAGGGATCCAGTTTCAGCTTTCTCCATATGGCTAGCCAGTTTTCCCAGCACTATTTATTAAATAGGGAATCCTTTCCCCATTTCTTGTTTTTGTCAGGTTTGTCACAGATCAGATGGTTGTAGATGTGTGGTATTATTTCTGAGGGCTCTGTTCTGTTCCATTGGTCTATATCTCTGTTTTGGTACCAGTACCATGCTGTTTTGGTTACTATAGCCTTGTAGTATAGTTTGAAGTCAGGTAGCATGATGCCTCCAGCTTTGTTCTTTTGGCTTAGGATTGTCTTGGCAATGCAGGCCCTTTTTTTGGTTCCATATGAACTTTAAAGTAGTTTTTTCCAATTCTGTGAAGAAACTCGTTGGTAGCTTGATGGGGATGGCATTGAATCTATAAATTACCTTGGGCAGTATGGCCATTTTCACGATATTGACTCTTCCTATCCATGAGCATGGAATGTTCTTCCATTTGTTTGTGTCCTCTTTTATTTTGTTGAGCAGTGGTTTGTAGTGTGTCTAGAATGCAAGGCGTGGGAGCAGTTCTGATTTCAGGAAGTAGGGTTTGAGCTCTCCCGAGTGTCTGTGTCAATGATAGGACACAATAGCGCCCCTTGGGGCTCCATATCCTAGGTTGTGAGAACACTGAGGTTATTCCAAACTCACGAAAGATGTCTCATCCTTTTGGGGTCCTGCGTCCTGAGTGTGTCCTCCCTACCCGGTTATGGGTCAGCACCGCAGGGGTTGAGGCTGCTGACATGTTGAGGAGTTGCTGTGTCTCAGGTTGTAAACTCTGTGCTGTGTGGGAATGGTGTGTCCCACACTCTGAGGTCTCCTAGGTGTTTGTTGCAGGGAACATTGTGCCCAAGGCCTCTGTGTTCCCTGTCCCGGTCCCCTCAACTGTTTCTGTGTCTGCATCTCAGGGTGTGTGCACTATGCTTTTGTGGGCTTCTGGGTCCAGGGTGTGAGGTCTGTGAGGTAATCCTGTTTCTACATCACAGGTTCTAAAGTTGCTCACGTGCACGTGGGTCTGAATTTTAGAATCTGACGTCTCTGAGCAGGTTTATTGTCTGTGTCCTCCTTCACTAAGTTCTTGGAGGGGTCTGAGTTCTGCGAACCGTTCAGTGTCGTGTGTCCAGGGTTGAGGTCTCTGAGCTGCTTGTTGCTGGGTTGTTGTCTGGGTTTTCTATGTCATTGGGGTCTCTTGGGCTTTGTGACCCAGCCTGTGAGGTCCCTGAGGTATCTGAGAGTGTGTGTGTCCAGGATAGGACGTTTCAGAGCTGGTAGGAGATGTATGTTTTGGAGGGAGGCCTGTACTGTCTTTGGTTCCGTGTTCCAGGGATTGAAACGTCTGAGCTGTTTGGGAGATCATCTCAAGCATGAGAGACACTGTCACAAAGCAAAGTTCAGACATGAGTTGTTTGTGACCTTCTCCTGATATTTGGGTCTCACCCTGTATAGTCAGTGAGAGGTTGTCTCGAGTTGACTTTCCCAGACTCGTCCACTCCAGCCTGCCACAGCCGGGCTTACTTATCTAGACCCCTGAGTTTACACGGCCAGCTTCCTTCACAGCTGCCCCTGGGGTTGGAGTCATGCGACTGCTTTGAGAGTCACGGGTCCCCCTCAGCACCACTTGTGGAGATCTCACTGTGGGGAGGAGTTTCTTCTGTGTCTCTGACAAAAGACACAGGGCAGGGACCCTCTCTCTCAGCGATGAACAGGACCAGCCCATGTGCTCCTGGGTCGTGTGGTCCGTCTCCTGCTAGACGTCACTGATACCCAGAAAATAACCTGGACACAACATCCCTCTTGCAGCTCTCCAGAACACATGCATCAAACCCGGGATCCCCCGTGCCCTGGTGGGATGGCAGGAGTCTCTAGCTGTTTGGATTATCTTCCCAAACCTTAACTCCACCTTTACATGATGAAGATCCATAGAGCGGCATCTCAGCCCTTTCCTGCAAACACACAGTGCTTCTGAATGCAGAATTTGGGGCTAGGGAAGGGAGGGGACACAGGTAGATGCCATCTGTGGTCAGGGGGAGGTGTGGGCCCGAGACCGTCTCAGTGAAATGTAGGAGTAATGGGCACAGACCATTCGAGAGAAATGTGTGTTGGGCTGAAGAAAGTAGAAACTACCTCCAGAGTATCTCCTCCATCTCTAAGACATGCACGGTTTAACTCTGTTATTTTGTGAGGCTCTTTGCACCATGACACAAGCATGCATAGAGGGCTCCATCACATGGGGGAGAACGAGACCCTGAATGGTCTCACAGTCTAGTGGGGGAGGCATATGTGTTCCTTCAGGCAACAAATATGTATGAAAGTCTTCTACGTGCCAGGCACTGCTTGAGGTGTGGGGATACCTCAGGGAACCAAATCAACAGAAATCCCTGCCCTGGATCTGACATTCCCCGAAGAGGACGTGGTAGGTGGCAGAGAGCAAACCCTCCACGAGGGAATCTAGGAAACGTGAGAAGTTATGAACTAAAACGCACCCGAGACAGGTCTCAATCAATTTAGAAGTTTATTTTGCCAAGGTTAAGGATGTGCCCCTGACACAACCTCAGGAGGTCCTGACGAAACATCCCCAAGGTCATCAGGGTACAGCTTCACTTTATACACTTTAGGGAGACATAAGACATCAATCTATGCATGTACGACATACATTGGTTCTTTCTGAAAAGGCGGGACAACTACAAGTTGGCGGGCGGTGGGGGGGACGGTGGGGTCTTACAGGTCATAAGTGGATTCAAAGATTTGCTGATTGGCAATTGCTTGGGTTTATCGAAAGACCTCCAATCCATAGGAGGGAGTGTCTGGGTTAAGATAAGGGGTTGTGGAGATCAAGGTTCTTATTATGCCAATGAAGTCCCGAGGTAGCAGGCTTCAGAGAGAATAGACTGTAAATATTTCTTATCAGACCTTAAAAGTTGCTGGACTCTTAGCTAATTCTCTCCCAGATCAGGAAAAGATCTGGAAAGGGAAAGGGATTCTCTACAGAATGTAGACTTCCTCACAAGAGATGGCCTTGTAGGTCTATTTCAAAATGTGTCAAAGAAATATATTGTTGGGTGAAACACTTTGACTTCTTTCAGGGCCTATTTGTCATGTGATGCTATACTAGTCAGGCTGGAACTTGGTGTCTTATTGCCACAGTCTTAAGATCTCTGCCTTAACGTAAATGCTGGTCAATTGTGCCTGAATTCCATAGGGAGAAGGGTGTAATGACGAATGTCTGACCCACCCTTCCCATCATGGCCTGAACTACTTTTTCAGGCTCACTTTGGAATAGCCTTGGCTGAGAGGAAGGGTCCATTCAGATGGTTGGGGAGTGGGGCTTAGAATTTCATTTTTAGTTTACAAAGATGATGGGGGCTGTACTAAAAAAGAAAAAATATACAGATCATGGTACAGGGACTGGGAATAGGAGGAGGAACTGGGCGGGCTGTAGGTTAATTATGACACAGAGTGACCAGGGTAGGCTGGGTTGAGAAGGTGACAATTTGACAAAGATGTGAAGGGGGAGGAGTCAGTCAAGTAGATATCTGTGGTGAAGGCCTTCCAGACAGAGGGAACAGTTGGAAAAAAGTCAGGGGCTGAGTCGGTCTGACACGGCCCAGACGCCACAAGGGCACCAGCACACCAGCAGGAAGCTGAACAGAAGGCTGGAGGTGCCACGGTGACAGGGACGGGATCCTGTTGGGCCAGGTAAGCTTCTGCTCTGCCAGTGACACGGAAAGGGACAATGAAGGGCCACAGATGCCAAAAACATGTCTGTGCAGCCTGCAGAGTTCAGGCAAAGGAGGGACCCGGGCAGGAGCAGTCAGAACCAGGATGGCTTGGGCAATAAGCTAGGACAGGCAAGGGGGCTGACGCAGCCCACCTGGACTTGATGTGCTAATCTGGGTGGTCATGTCCTTGTTGCCGTGGACATCTGTGTTTTGGCGACAGAACCACATACTCGATTAGGAGGCTTGAACCCAGTCAACAGTCCTCCTTCCATACAGACCCTGGGGGAGGCCCACGTGCACTTGCCGTGGGGTACTCAGACAGTTTGGTGAACCCATCACTGCAGTCCCACTGGGAGGCCACAACTGAGCCTGATGGAGTAACATACTGGCTGAGACATATTTAAAAATTCTGGCAGGGTGCAGTGGCTCATGCCTGCATTCCCAGCAGTTTGGGAGGGTGAGGCAGGAAGATCACTTGAGGTCAGGAGTTCGAGAACAGCCCGACTAACATGGTGAAACGCTGTCTCTACAAAAAACACGAAAAGGCCGGGCGCAGTGGCTCACGCTTGTAATCCCAGCACTTTGGGAGGCCAAGGTGGGCGGATCACGAGGTCAGGAGATCGAGACCATGGTGAAACCCCGTCTCTACTAAAAAAATACAAAAAAAATTAGCCGGGCGTGGTGGCGGGCGCCTGTAGTCCCAGCTACTCAGAGAGGCTGAGGCAGGAGAATGGCGTGAACCCGGGAGGCGGAGCTTGCAGTGAGCCGAGATTGCACCACTGCACTCCAGCCTGGGCGACAGAGCGAGACTCTGTCTCAAAACACACACACACACACACACACACACACACAAAAATTTCCCGGGTGCAGTGGCGCACGCCTGTAATCCCAGCTACTCGGGTGGCTGAGGCAGGAGAATTGCTTGAACCCAGGAGGTGGAGGTTGCAGTGAGCTGAGATTGTGCCACTGCACACCAGCCTAGGTGACAGAGTGAGTCTCTGTCTCAAATAAATAAATAAATAAATAAATAAATAAATAAATAAATAATTTTGTAGCCTCTTTTATTAGGAGTTCTGGAATTAGGGAAGAGAGTAAAGTTACAACCCTCCTCCCTGACTCCAGGGGAAGAGAATCTCATTGCAGAGATGTCCTCTGTTCACTCGATTCTCCTGGAGCTTTTCTAATGCACACAGAGCTGCTACCATCATAGCCATTACTGACCAAGTACTGTGAGTGAAATTCCTTTATTAACCGAATAAACTTGTTCTGAGTGCTGACTGGACACTCTGGGGATGGGGGGATGCTTTTGGCTGTATGCCTGCTGGCAGATGACCCCCACACTGGGGGTAAGGAGAGCCATGGCAGAATTCAACCCATGGTCCCCTAGGAGCACACAGGAGACCACCCTACCCTCAGGGGAGGGATGTGTGTGTGCAAGGGTTGGGTCAGGGCAGACTCTTCAGAAGAGGGGAGGTTTGTGCGGCAGACACTTTGATTCTGCACAGCTTACAGTCCAGAGAGCCGAAGCACAGGAGGAATCAGATTCCCATTCTCAGTCTGTTGATTTCCACACCACATTTGGAGTCTGATCAACTCCACAGCTGTGTTGCAGCCACTAATGCTGCCTCTGCTCTGTTTGCCTCTAGATTCTTCTTATCTGTTAAATAAAGTGAGGCTGATGGAGATGTAATTTAGGGCGGGGGTGGATTGCAAGTGTCTCTGTGATAGGGCAAAGCGCCTCCCAGTGGAGGCGCAGAAGCTAAACTCGACTGGTAGCTGTGAGGCAAGGGACGCCAGGGCAGCTCCTGCGGACTGTGTTAGAACTTTTCAGGGTGGCTTTGCCCTGCCAGGGGCCCGGATCTCACAGGGGCACGTCGTGTTAGGACCAAGCTGACTGTCCCATCACGGAATAATATCTGCAGCTCAGCATGGGGAGCATAAGCAAAGTATGTTGTCGTGAGTTTAAAGAGGCCTGGCCTTGGAGTCTGACAGAACCCGCGTGTGAGTCCCAGATCCAGCCTTTTCTGCCTCAGTGCCCTGACCTCTTTCAGCTTGGTTCCTTATCTGTAGATGGGAGTTTGATACTTACCTCTCTGGGTCTTTGGGAAATCAACACTGTACATGAGTAGCACACAGTAGGTCATCAACAACCAGGCTCCAGGGAGAGCCATTCACACTGTGCCATGTTAGAGGCACATGAGTGTGCATGCCAGCGTGCCAGGACAGTGGGAGTCCAGTGTACCCTCCCGCCAGGGTTTGGGCTTGGGCTGATGGTGGCAGGACCAGGGCCATTTCCATCTTTTTTATTGTCCATACGTCCAAAGCAGACACTTCCGTTCATATTCAGGTGTGCAATGCTAGGAGCTGAAATAACAGGCTGTAGTGAATGAAGCTAAGCCTCACAGTTCACTCTATGGCAGGAAGAACCAGCTGTGAGGCAGGTCCTCAGCCCACATCACTTCATGGTACTGAACCTGGGGCCACAATTCCAAACTCCATGTTCACACATGATGAGTCTATAGGAATGAAGGAGAGATCTATGTTGCGTATCTTTATTATTTATGTTTTTATTGTATATATTTAAGGTATAAAACATGTTGTTATACATACACACAGTGAAATAATTGCTATAGTCAGGCAAATGAACCTGTCACCTTCCTCAGTTACCTTCCTCCATCCTATTCTTTGCAAGTAAACTCTTCCCAAAAACCGTACTCTCAGTTGACATTCCAACTGGGTGGCCCATTGGGGGAATTTTCATGAATCCGCATCATGTGCTATGGAGTAAAAATATCAAACCCACTAAGCATGCCTTTTGATTACGTGCTCCTTAGGTGAAGTATAATTTGCTCTCCTTCACTTGAGAGCTGAAGGTAAGGAGGAATCAGGCAGCGGGTGATGGAGCAAGTGCAGGCCAGACAGAGGGAAGGGTGGGTGTGAGGCGGCGGACACGAGTGAGAGACAGCGAGAGAGCGAACATGCACGCTAGAGAGAGATAGGCCTGGTAGTAGCCGGGGCCTGATATCCCTAATCCAGGAGGCTGGACTTTATCCTAAGGGCAGCAGGCAGCCCTAGCAGAATTTGAAAAGATTTGACATGACCAGATTAGCAGTTAAGAAAGGTGCCCCACTCACTGGGACAGAGAATGCATGGGAAGGGGTCAAGACTGGCAGCAAGATGAGCTATGAATTGTTGGTGGTCATCAAGGAGGGAGATGTGGGTGACTGGACTAGGGAACTTCCTGTGGTGATGGAGAGGAGTCAGTGTCAAGGTCTCACTTAGAAAAACTTGGGAGGTCTAATTGGCCAGGCTCGGTCAACTGTGGGGGTGGTAAGAGGCAGCAATCAAGGATGGCTTTCAAGATCTTTGGCCCAAGCTGCTGGGTAGAGGGTGGTGCCTGTCACTGAGTCAGGCAGCACAGGTGGAGGGGCAGGCGTGCCGAGAGTGGGGATGGGTGGGTTCACTTTGGGACATGCAGAGTAGTACTTGCTATGGGACTCAACGACTTATGACTTGAATGACTTCGCAGAGCTGATCTAATCTCTCTGTGCCTACCGTGCCTCATCTGTAATAGGAGAATAAGAATAATTAGAAAAAATAACTAATTAGTTTCATTTGTTGAGTCTAGGAGAAGGTTCTCCTTTTATACAGCAGAGTGGTATTTCCTTGTCAGGTCTTCCCAAGTAAAATGAGAATGTCTCGACTTGCCCATACAGTGGCTTGATTTTACCTGTCTGCTTTGGGTATTACCACCATTTGGCATGTATTGCCAATACTAAACAAATAAGTAAATACATAAATTCAAAGTAACAGGTGTTTATTATCACATGTGTGCTGTAATAGCCCATTAGCCTGTCCCTCAGACAAATAAACTCTCTCTTCAAATCTTCTAAATTTCCTCTTGAAGCCCACCTCTCCCTCCAGGGGCTGGGTAGGGCCTTTGGGAACCAGGATCCCTAACACTGTCTTCTCTGGGAAGTCATCTCCCGCTGCCCAGTATGCTGGATGGGAGGAGGTGAGTGCAACGAGCCTGTGGAGTTGTCAGTTGGTGGAAGAAATCTGTAGATTCAGGGAGAGAATCGAGCCACATGTGTGGATTTGGAAATGACAGTGTATGGCTGCACAGCACGAAGGGGATGAAGTCACAGACACCTGGATTTAAATCGAGACTCCACCATTTATTTCTTGTATGACTTTGGGGAGGTTACGTAACCTCTTTGCGGCTCAGTTACTTCATTTGTAAAATGAAATGATAATATTCTGGGATAATGGTTCATGTTTCCTTCCTTCATAAACTGCTGTTCACGAGGTGGCTTCTTCCAGGGTTAAAAAGGAATCTACTATCCATGTATCTGCTAGGACAGACAATTGTTGTGTGTCACTTGATTCCTGAAATACGCCACGGCAAAGAAATCTCTGTATACTTTCGTGTTCTGGGAAGTCATTGACCACACAGGACCAATTATTCTCCATGAGACTTAGATAAGGGATGCTGTCTGTCCACTCTGTGCCATGACTCCCAGATGGCAGACCCCACCAGTCCTTGTTCTTTTGTCTCATGAATGTGTTGTAACCAAGCGAGTTATAGAGAAACGCCACACTTTGAGACAAATTAAGGAGACCTTTATTAGCTAGCGACCTAGAGGCAGCTAACGCTCAAAATTCTCTCGGCCCCGAGGAAGGGGCTAGTTTTGTTTTTATACCGTGGTCTAAATAGGGGAGGGGGGAGTTTAGCTGAAGCAATTTTACAGAAGCAGAATAGGCAAAAAGTTAAAAAAATTAATTGGTTATAGAAGCAGTTACAAAAAATAAACAGTTCCAGGTGCAGGGGCTTCAACTATCATTAAGAGATAAATGCAGGGGCTTTTAGGTACCTTCCACTGAGCACATTCCCAGGAGCTGCTGTTACAGCCTGCCTCAATATCTTACCAGCAGGTGTATTCTTGGATGTGCTTGGAGTCAGCTTGCACTAGTTTTTCCCTTAAGGGGGATAAAGGGGGCTGCAAGTGAAGAAACTAAAATGGAGTCTGTCCATTTTAGTTTCTTTCTCCTAGCAGAGAGAGCCACTCAGCTTAAAACAAGGTAGGGTATCACATTCCCCACTCATGTTTTGGGGAATCAAATCATTGATTCTTCAGTTATAGCAAGGGGGTTTTACTGGGTTCTGAGATACGTAAGTTTGACAGAAGCTATGCGCTGCTTTACAAAATTAAGTAACCAATTTAATATACAAGTCCTGAAGATTAAACTTAACAAGAGGAGGAGAAGGGGTCCTGCCAATCCAGTAATTAGCCATGGATTCTAATTGAACATGCTTTGCTACCAGGGAGTGTTACTTTCTCGTTCTTGTTGGCGTCTATCTAGATTTTCTCGAACTCTTTGGAGAGTATCTTTTATGACTCCAGACTGATTGGCATAGAAACAGCAACTCTCTCCTAGGTCTGCACATAACCCTCCTTGGAGGAGAAACAGTAGATCTAAGCCTCGGCGATTTTGAAGAACTACTTCAGCTAGAGACTCTACCTGGGTATGTAGCATATTTATGGCTGACTGGAGATTGCTTAAATCAGCATCTACTTGCTGAGACAGGGACATTAGTCCAGTTTCTCCCTGAACTAGGGCAGCCGTGCCAATGGCTGCTGACCCAGCTATGCTAAGGCCGGCCAGGAGGGGTACTAGGAGCGGGGCAGCTCGGCAAAATCTGGAATGCAATTCAGGAGGAGCAATAAAAAGTTGCCCTTCTGGCCCGCTGTACACATAGACCTGGGGGAGTTCATGAACTAACACAAACAGGAGAGGTCCAGGTTCAGTCCCATTGATGCAGCGAGTGAGGCCTGAAGTACAAGCCAACTAGGTATTGTTAGGTGCCTGGTAGGAAACCGAGGCATTTAAGGAAGTAAGTAGAGATTGATTACAGGTGGCCTGAAAGGGAGAAGCAGATAAGTTATACCCATTGCTAATTAGACAGGAGGCGTTCTCTGACACCTCTCCTAGTGTAAGGGCATGGGGTTGTGTATGACAAGAAAGAGAGTTAACCTTGAAAACGGCCTCTACTCCTAAACCAACATAATATGGGGGTTTGGCTTTTAGGCAACCAACAATCTCGGGCTAGTTTAGGCTGGGTAAGATGAAGGAGGTGATGCACTCCATCTAGAATGGACATCAGGCTGGGTTGGAGATGTTGTTGTAGTTGAGATTTAGGAACCAGGAGTGGTGGGACAGTTAAATTGACCTTGTCTGGATGTTTTTGGAACATAGGGTCACCTAAATCAGTTAGAGATCCGATTGGCTTAGGAGGGCTCCACGGGACTAGGACCTTTTTCTGAATGGTGAACATAGTTCCAACATCAAATCCTGAGATATAAAGCCTTAATCCCCATGACATGCCATAATACCATTGAGCTGAATTAGGGTTACAGACAGTTATAGTAAGAGGGTTGCAGTTTTCTATAGTACACGGTCTAGGATGGGGAGTGCGAGTTGCGGAGAGGGTTGAGGACCGGGTTGATCCTCCAGAGTAAGTGGCCAGGGTTACACATGACCAGTGAGGGCAGAAAAACTGATAGGAATCTCGACAACTAGAGTTAGGGTGATTTCCAGGACAGAGGTAAAAACACTTTGGAGTCCTTTTTCTGCACCTTTAGAGCTCCCACATCCAGTCCAGCTTCCTGTGTGTCCGAATCCTGCAGCCAGGTCAACGTTTCCTGCTCGGCAGATTGTGTTGCTCTTCGTGGGTAAGGGCAGGCTCTGGGAATAAAGCACATAAATCGACTGCAAAAAAGACTTATTTGGAGGTTCCTGCCTTCCAAGTAGTGTTTACAAACACACGTCCTGTCGTGAAAGAAGTACGGAGAAAAGAGTAGGATGGAGCAGAGGGCATAATAGGCAGAAACAAACAAAAGAGGTAAATAAAAAGAATTAATTTGATGGCTTCACGCGACTTAGACGCACTTTTAAGGGGCCTGTCCCAGGCTTGTGGACCCATGTTTCTTGCTGGGCCTTGCTGGCCTTTTTGATGCGAGAGTGATGAATCCAAGCAGGAATGCCATCCACCTTTAGAGCTGTCGGCGTGGTGAGGATGACAGTATGAGGTCTTTTCCAGGCAGGAATGAGTCCTTCTTTCTGGAACTTTTTAACGTACACCAGGTCACCTGGCTGGAAAGAGTGGCAGGGTCCCATCTGGTCAGGAGCTGGATTGGGGTGTGCTCCCCAGAGAAGCGGCTGGATGATGTCTCGTACCTGTTGGAGAGACTGCAAGTACTGTAATAAATTAGCTTGAGAGATTTCTGCTAAATGGGTGTCTCTCAACCTAGGCAAGATAGGCGGAGCCCTTCCATACATAATTTCAAAAGGTGAAAACCTAGCTCGGTAAGGGGTGCATCTTACTCTAAGAAGGGCTAAAGGAAGCAGCCTCACCTAATTCTCACTGGTCTCTAGAATTAATTTTGTAAGAGTATTTTTTAGGGTGCATTTCATGCGTTCTACCTGTCCAGAGCTCTGGGGTTGATAGGCATAATGGTTTCCATTTGATGTTTAATGCCTTGCTGACCGACTGAGCTATGGACGAGGTGAAGGCTGGCCCATTATCAGACCTTATGGCAACAGGCAGCCCGTGTCTTGGGATGATTTCATTTAGTAAAAACTTAACTACTGTGGTGGCAGTTTCGTTTCTGGTGGCAAATGCCTCAGTCCACCCGGAAAAGGTGTCTACTAGCACCAGGAGGTATTTATACCCTGCCCGGTACGGTTTTATTTCTGTAAAGTCAATTTCCCACCTCTCTCCCAGTGAGCCTCCATGGAGATGGTGGCCTGGGCTGGGTTTGCGACCTTGCCTGTCGTTTACCTGAGCACAAGCCGTACACTGGAGAGCTGCTTGGTTAGCTAAGTCCTGAAGGTGGGGGATCTTGAAACGGCTCCTTAGAAGCTGGGCCAGTTTTACTCCTCCCAAATGGGTGGTAGAATGCAGACGACTGATTGAAGTTTTCCCGAGGGCTCGGGGTATGAAGATTCTCGAATCAGGAAGAATCCACCAACCTTCCTGATTTTTATTAGCCTGAAGATCTGAAGCCTGTTTGTCTTCCTCTGTGGAGTATTTTGGGTGATCTGGCAAGTCCGGCTGCAGAAAGGACACAGCGGGCAGTAGGACCAAGGGCACGACTGGGAGCTGAGTGGCTTCTCGGGCTGCAGAGAAGCTTTGGTTACCACGGGCAACGGCTGTGTTCTCTTTGATGTCCTTTGCAGTGAATTACAGCCAACTGCTGAGGAAGCCAAACAGCAGGGCTAAAATTTCTTATTTGTTTTTGATAATCTTTCCTGCTGAAGTAAGTAGTCCATGCTCTTGATAGATGGCTCCATGTACATGTACAGTAGCAAAAGCATACCTGCTGTCAGTGTAAATATTAATACATTTGTCCTTACCTCATCGGAGAGCCTGAGTGAGGGCGATCAATTCAGCCTTCTGTGCCGGGGTACCTGCCGGCAACGCCTGGGCCCACAGCACATCTGTCTCCGTAGTAACGGCTGCACCAGCCTTTTGTACTCCCTGTTCGAGGAAGCTACTACCGTCTGTAAACACAGTGGCATCTGCCTTCTTCAGGGGCACATCTTGGAGATCAGGTCGGCCACTTTCTGTAGTTTCTAACAGTTCCTGGCAGTCATGGACAGGTGTAGTGAAGTCTGGATCAGGGAGAAAAGTAGCTGGATTTAAACACCTTGTGGGAGAGAAAGTCAAACGAGGCTGATCTAACAGTAAACTCTGATACTGCAGGATGCGAGCATTCGACATCCATTTGCCAGAAGCACTTCGTAGCAAAGTCTCTACAGCATGAGGAGCCGTAAGGGTTAAATTTTGGCCCAGAGTCAATTTATCAGCCTCCTGGACTAGGCTTGCTGTTGCCGCTACTGCTCACAGACAACTTGGCCATCCAGAGGCCACAGGGTCCAGTCTCTTAGACAAATAGGCTACTGGGCATCTCCAGGGTCCTAAAGTCTGAGTGAGCACCCCCTTAGCAACTCCCTGGCTTTCATGAACAAAAAGGTGAAATGGTTTTGAGATATTAGGGAGGGCTACAGCGGGGGCCTCAGTTAATGCTTTTTTCAGGTTTTTGAAAGCCTGTTCTTCGGTGTCAGTCCAAACTAGTGGGCCATTCCCTCCAGTAGCAGTGTACAGGGGCTTGGTAATCTCTGAGAACCCTAATATCCACAGGCGACAGTATCGCACAGCCCCCCAGGAATTCACGTACCTGTTTCTTGGTGGTGGGAGTGGGGATTCGCAGGATGGCTTCCTTATGGCACTGGTGAGTGCTCTTTTTCCTCTATCTCATACCCTAGGTAGGAGACTCTGGGAAAACAAAGCTGGGCCTTTTTGGCCGGAACTCGATACCTGAGCTCCTGAAGGAGGTAAAGTAGGTCCCTAGTATGTTGCAGGCAACTGTCAGTAGTTTCAGTAGCTAATAAAAAGTTGTCTATGTACTGAAGAAGAGTACAATTAGGGTGTCTGGCTCGAAATGGTATAAGATCCTCTTGGAGGGCTTCCCTAAAAAGGGTGGGGGAGTTTTTAAAACCTTGAGGTAACCGAGTCCAGGTCAATTGGGTGGTGTCTCCTGAGCCAGGATCTGTCCATTCAAAAGCAAAGATAGGGTGGCTCTTGGGGGCCAGAGGAATAGCAAAGAAAGCATCTTTTAAATCAAGGACAGTGTACACTGTGTGTTCTGGCGGGAGCAGGCTGAGTAAAGCTTAAGGGTTAAGGACAGTTGGGTGGACAGTGACTGTCCATCTGTTAACTTCCCTTAAGTCCTGTACAGGCCGGTAATCATTTGTTCCGAGTTTTTGGACCGGCAGAAATGGAGTATTCCAGGTGGACTGACATGGCACAAGTATGCCATGTCATACTGTAACAGTCGCTGAATATGGGGGTTGATTCCCTCCCTAGCCCGCTGACTCATAGGATATTGTTTTACCTGGACTGGCAAGGCGGTGGCCAGGAGTTCTACTACCACTGGCGGATGGTGTTTAGCCAGTCGCGAGGGTTTGACTCGGCCCAGACTCACGGAAAGAGAGTCTAAGTCCAGTAGGAGAGGATTGGTTTTATTTTCCGGTGGTTGTGGAGGTGAAACTAAGAGATATTCTTCTAACAGAGGGGTGGTTAGCAGGAGCTGAGCAGTGGGGGGCATTGTGTCCCCTAACATGAAGTGAGCTTGTTGGGCTGAGAAGGAAATAGATGCCTGTAGCTCGTGGAGCAGGTCTCGTCCTAGGAGGGGAAAAGGACACCCTGGGACCATGAGGAACGAGTGGGTTACTCTCTTCTGTCCTAAACTCACCTCTCGTGAGTGAGTGACAGGATATTCCTGAATAACTCCAGTAGACCCCTGTACAGCCACTTTCCTATTAAAGACACTGCCTAGGAGCGTCTGCAGTACCAAGTGTTCCGCCCCAGTGTCAATTAGGAAGCGTACAGGCTGGACCCCAACTGTAGCGGTCACCATGGGCTCCTGGGGGCCAAGCATAAAGGAGCCCTGGCCCTGTCAGTCATCAGATTCCTCCACAGCAGGGAGGGTGAGGACTTTTTCCTCTTCTAGTTTTTTCTCTGGTATTAATGGGCATTCCTTTTTCCAGTGTCCCATCTGCTTGCAATAAGTGCATTGGTTTTTCTCCAGGGGAGCCTGCTCCCCTTTCTGGCCCTTTTGGCGGGGTCCTGGGGTTCCCTGGCCATTTTTCTGTGATGGGAGCCTTTCCTTCTTGACTTGCTGAATGGTAGCCACTATGATTTTTGCCTGCCTTTTTGATGCTTTGTCAGCGGCCTTTTCAGCTGCCTGAGCTGTGTTTCTGCTTTTCAAACTCTCAGTTGTCAAAAACCTTTTGAGCTATCTCTAAAAGTTGACTGATGTTCATTCCAGCAAATCCCTCTAGCTTTTATAATTATCTTTTAATGTCAGGGGCTGCCTGAGCCACAAATGCCAAATTAAAAGCACAGCTATTTTCGGGAGCTGCCGGGTCAAAAGAGGTGTAAGTCCGATAGGCCTCCTGGAGGCGTTCCAAAAACGCTCCTGGTGACTCATCAGGCCCCTGGACTTCAGTTGTCTTAGACAAATTTATGGGTTTTTGAGCGGCTCCCTTGATACCCGCAAGGAGATAACCGGTGAAAATCGTCTAAAGCTCTCTTCCTACATGAGGAGTTTGGGTCCTAATTAGGCCAGGTAGAGGAAAAAACCTCCTCAATTTGGTCTCGGGCTTCCTCTTCTGGCCCACCAGCTGATGTAAAGTAATACTTTCTGGCCTCCCTTCGGATATGTTCCTTCTCTTCAGAGGTGAAAAGGGTTAAAAGGAGTTGCTGACAGTCATCCCATGTTGGTCGGTGAGTCCGAAGCACAGACTCCATTAGTGAGGTCAAAACCTGGGGCTTTTCAGAAAAGGGCGGATTGTGAGCCTTCCAGTTGTACAGGTCAGAGGTAGAGAAAGGGACATAAACTAAGAAGGGAGCTGAGCGCTCATCACCTGGAGGGATTTGGGCCTCTCTCAGCCGGAGGAGGGGGGCTACCTCCTCCTGCCTCGGCCGCAATCGGGAGGCTACGGGCGGAGAGCCCACAGGAGATGTAGTCGAGGAGACAAGGGAAGAATCTGGGGGAGCAGGAGGGTTATAGGGCGGCGGCGGAACTGGGTGAGGAAAACTTTCCTCTTCTTCAGAAGGAGGCAGTACAGGAGGAGCCGAGGGAGCTGACGGTCGGGGCAAAAATGTGGACCGGCTCAAAAGGACCTTGGAAGTGGGATCATGAATGGCGCATGAGTGGAGCCAGGGAGGAGGGCTCCGGACCAAATCCAGCCATTTATCAATGTAGGGAAACTGATCGGGGTGACCCAGACTTGCAGTAACGACACGCCACACAGCCTGAACAGCTATGGGGTTAAATGACCCTTCTGGGGGCCACCCAGTTCCAAACTGTGGCCATCCTACTTCACAGAGTGTCCAGAGTTTGCCTTTCTTAAGGCGGACTCCATAATCCTCTGAGAAGCCCAGAGAGAAATTCTGCAGCATACATTGGAGAGGGCTCTAATCTTTACAGGGCCGGGAAGAGGAGTTTCCCATTTTGGAGGCAGTTTAACAAGGTTTGAGCAGAGATATTAAACCCAGCATGGACAGAGAAATTCACAACCCGGGGGGCTGGCGTATCAGAAGAACAGAAATAACCAGAAGGAGCAGGAAAACAACTATAGCCAACACTTCCTGCCACATTAAGTTGGTTTTCTTAAGCTTTAAGATTTAGGGAGGAGGACTAGAGGCCGACCCGAGGGCTTCTTGGCCAGCTGGACCTAGATGACCTCCCTCTTTTCCTTGACCTATATAGCCTAAATATTTTTGGTGTCTCCACGACTCAAAGGCAAAAAGTTCAAACTCAGCCCTTTCTTTCAAGGGTTTTAGGAGGGAGAGCAGAGCTAAATCTTGGAGGCGCTGGACTTGCTGTGACACAGGAAAACGAGATGTGCGGGGTAAGGGATAAGGATAAGGAGGAAAGGAGCCACTCAGATCTTTCCTAAGGTAGGAGAGTAGCCACGGGGGGACAGAATAAGAGTCCAGACGGAGTAAAGCAGTACGAGCGTAGGTTTCTCTGCAGTCTTCTATTCAAAGGCACGGGAAAAGTTACAGGATGACAGAAAATGTGGGCAAGGAGGTTTGCAGGGTGGCTATTTTGAATCCACCACTGATCTAATGTGGAGGCGGTCCAGTCACTTGGGCGTGGGATGTGGCAATCTAAACGCCAGCAACCTTTATGGTGCCGGAAATTTCAAATGGGCGAGTGTTTCCCACACTCTTTCCCGTAACAACACCTGATTTGTTTCTGACAGAAAAGGCAGGACTGGGACGGCCAGCCCAAACAACTGATGAGGAATTTGACCTCCTGTGGTAGAAAATCAGTACTGAGGACCTTGAAGACGTTCTTTCCCAGTCGCCTTGGGCAGTATTGGCGATCTGACATGTGAAACTTAGACACTAAAGAAGCCAATAGACAACAGTGCATATAAACAAGTTTGACAATTTTTTTTCTCTTTTTATAGACAGACAAGGGGTGGGGGGGGGGCCCGTGATGGGATCAGTCAGATGCCCACCTGGCCACTCCCCTGAGGGGACTTAGGTTCCTCTTAGCATTGGCAGGTCGGTATAAACCCCTGGCTCAGATCGAGCCATGCCCGATGCTGCCTTAAGCCTTATGAGGTCGCCACAGAACCGCAAGTGAGGGCCCACTCGAACTCCGTAGCTTTCCCTGAGGAGCTACAAACTGGAAATTCAAGCGCAAGCCCTTGAACTCCCCATTCACGCACTCACACAGAGTTTATAACAGTTTTCTTATTCTTGTTCTAAAACAGAGGTCTCCAGGAGACCTGAACGAGAGAAGGAGGAGAGATAAAGGAGGGAGGGAGAGAGAGGGAGAGAGGGAGAGGGAGAGAGGGAGAGGGAGAGAGGGAGGGAGAGAGAGGGAGAGAGAGAGAGAGAGAGAGAGAGAGAGAGAGACTGACTGACTGAGACTAGTCTTAATGGAGAGGCTGGCCTGCCAGAAACCAGGACTCAGTCCTCCAGCGTCCTGGAATATGGACAGAGTCAAGGGAGGGCCCCCGTCGGGCCGCTTCCCTCCCAAAGAGACACAGAGGCACCTAATAGAAAACCAGGACTCTGTCCTCCAGTGTCCTAGAACGCGAGCAGAGTTAAAAAGGGAGGGCCCTCGTCAGAGCCACTTCCCTCCCAGAGAAACAGAGTCAGATCTGACTCACCTTCCCGTGACCAGAAACTGAGGACTCAGTTGAATTTTTGTGGGCTCACACCGGTGGTCGATCCATTCCCCTCCGGAAGACCGGGTCTTATGGGGCCCTGGAACGTCTTTAGGTGCCACCTCCCCTATAAGTCCACTGTCTGTCCAGGGGAGCCTGAAACAAGTCTGGCTCTCACCCGGTGGCGAAATCTCGCTGGGGCCTCCAAATGTTGTAACCAAGCGAGTTATAAAGAAACGCCACACTTTGAGACAAATTAAGGGGACCTTTATTAGCCAGCGACCTAGAGGCAGCTAACGCTCAAAATTCTCTTGGCCCTGAGGAAGGAGCTGGTTTTGTTTTTATACTGTGGTCTAAACAGGGAAGGGGGGAGTTTAGCTGAAGCAATTTTACAGAAGCAGAAGAGGCAAAAAGTTAAAAAAATTGGTTATAGACGCAGTTACAAAAAATAGTTCCAGGTGCAGGGGCTTAAACTATCACTAAGAGAGAAACGCAGGGGCTTTTAAGTACCTTCCACCGAGCACATTCCCGGGAGCTGCTGGTACAGCCTGCCTCGATATCTTACCAGCAGGTGTATTCTTGGATGTTCTTGGAGTCAGCTTGCACTAGTTATTCCCTTAAGGGGGATAAAGGGGGCTGCAAGTGAAGAAACTAAAATGGAGTCTGTCCGGCTCTCTCTGCTAGGAGAGAGTCACTCAGATTAAAACAAGGTAGGGTATCACAAATGATTCACTTAGACGGGAAGTCTGTCCTCCTAAAAGTAGCTAAGCACAGAGAGAAACATTCCCTGTTCAGCTGGCTGAGACTTCCGCTGATTACAAAAAAAAAAACAACCTCTGCCCCATAAATCTCCCCACTGAAACCGGTCTACTCCTTCCTATGAAAGTAAAAGACACCCCCGCCCCGCCCCGGTTACCCCAACAGTGTGATTTCCACTTCTGGGGCGCTCTCCCTATGGCAGTAGCCTGAATAATTTCAATGTATTGGATTGTTTGGTTTCTGTCTTTACCAAGGTGCATTTATCATTCATGCAAAAACAGTAAAAAAAAAAAAGAAAAAGAAAAATGAAACAGCACGTGTCGGTTCTCAGGGGCGCGCCCTAGCTCAAAACTCCCAGCCAATCACAGGAGAAGTCGGCCACCTCCCAACTCTCCAGCCCAGTTCCTACGTCCCTCGCCCGGGAAGTCACGTCCGCTAAAGGGAGTCTCTTCCCATGGCCTCCGGAAGCATTCGGCAGTCCACGAGCCACACTTCAGAGAGGGCCGCTCCGGGAACGCCGCGGCGCACCTCCGGAAGGGATGACCTCCACGCCTTCTCCCCTCGCAGCCCACCCGAGCGGCGTGGGTCGCGAGAAGCCACGCAACCGCTCCGTCTTCCAGCTCCGGCGGTCCGCGGCAGCCAAAGGTTCAGTTTCTCAGCGGCGTCGCATCCCTGTGACGCCAACTCAACCCCGCCTACGCCCCCTTCCGCGCTGCGGCACCTCTAGCCCGCCGGAGGGCGGTTCCTCTCGATGGTCTTAACCCTTCAATTACGAGCGGGCGGCGCTGCGTTTCCAGGGCAGAGGAAACTAGGCGCCGCGCTGGCGCCTGGACGGCGGGAACCGGCTCTGGAGCGAGAACGCGCGTGAGAGAGCCCGAGAGAGACCGAGAGCGAACGAGCGCGCGGGAGAGACTGAGAACGGGGGCTGGGAGAGAGGCTTCCAGAGAGACAGAGCGAGAGGCCGAGACCGAGGCTGTACTTAGCACAGGCCAGGGTGTCTTGGGACTCGAATCCCTGGGTTGGGCTGGCCGACAGTGGGGCTTTCGAAGGAAGCGGGTGATTTTCCATGTCGTCCATATCTCCCTGGTGTGGGAATGGCGGTCGTGCGCTCTGGGGGTGGCGTTGTTCTCGTTCCCTACTTGGGGGTGGCCTTTTTCAGCAGAGAAAGGGGATGCCGCGGGCATTGGTAGCCGGCGGGACTACACTTGGGCTAGGATCAGTGTTCAGTGGGTTCAGAAATCACCGTGTCCTTAGCATCACCTCCCTCCCCACCTCCTCTCCCATCGCACAGCAGGAGACAGTGACTGGAGGGTTTTCAAGGAGGACTGCATTGCCCCTATTGAAACAAACCGTCCGACAAGCCCTTTCTCCGACGTGTGACAGAGGGACGGTCGTAATGTGAAATACGACTAGACATGCGTTTAATGGGCGGTGTGATTGCTGCATTCGTGCCCAATGACTGGTCCAGGCCATTTGTGTCCAGTAGCCGCACAAGCTGCAGGGTCTCATGTTTAGAGAAGGAGGGCTTCCCCGCTGTCTACCTTGCTGGAGTACAGGCGACCCTGGGCGGTAGCCCTCTGCGCCATCAGATATGTGGTGATCTGAGTAGCCACAGATTTCCATCTGCATCTCCAATACCATTTCCCTCTACTCACTGACCCGTTGGGTGCGTTGGATTTGTGCGTGGGTGTGAGGGTAGTTTGGTGTGTTTGCTCGCAAATGGAAAAGTGAATGGCCTTCCTTGGCTGAGCTTATCAGGGCTCTAGCAGTGGAGAGAGAAAGGACTACTGTATTCTTAGGAGCAGAATCTCAACAACTTCCTGTAAAACGGGCAGTGTGTCTTACCTGGAATGCTTTGGCATTTAATAAAATGTCCTGTGAATACTTTTCATAGGGAAGCACTATTTTTACTGTTTCATAGGGAACCACTGTTTCTGGTTGGACAGTGGTTACATTTCAAATCGTAGTTCAGAATTCGTGAAGTACCCAAATTAAATCTCTACATGGCAGTAATTCATTTCCTTTCCTTAGTGTGTGGTTGGAAGATTAATTTGAGATAAGTGTTCACTTCTGGGCTGGGCAATCGTGCCGGGCACGGGAAATTTAGGTTCTTTAAGGGAAAGGCCTGATGTGCTAAAATGAAATCTAAACCATATTTAGCCGCTTATGAGAATATGAAGGTAAGGAGAGCCACAGGTAAGTATATGTCTGTGAATGCGAATTAAAACGGGTGACAATATAAAGAGAGATTGGTGTCACAAATAGTGAAGTGGCTTTTGTATTTCAGCAGACCTCAGTGAGAATTGGTCACCACCACTCCCTAGGTGTGTGACCTTGAGTGAGTTGCTTAACCTCTCTGATCCTGTTACCTCATCTGCAACTGGGGATGAGAATATATATCATAGCAAGCCCTGGGAGAAGCTGTTCCTGGCCACCTGGGCTATGGTGGTTTTGACTTCTTCTGTATCAGAAGTACCCCCGTCTCATGCCTGCCATAGTTGTCTTTTTGTTTTGTTTTGTTTTGTTTTGGGGGATGGTCTCACCTGTCACCCAGGCCGGATTGCACTGGCCTCAACCTCCTGAGTTCAAGTGATCGTCCTACCTCAGCCTCCCTAGTAGCTGGTACCCCAGGTATGCAGCATCATGCCTGGCTAAATGTTAACAATTTTTTGTGGAGACGGTGATCTCGCCCTGTTGTTCAGGCTGGTCTCAAACTCCTGGGCTCAAACAGTCCTCCCGCCTCAGCCTCCAAAAGTGCTTGGATTAGAGGCGTGAGCCACCATTCCTGGCTCCTTGGACAATATTTTATTCCTCAGACTGAGATGTCTCCTTGGGATGGGGCTGCATTGGATAATTCACTGAAGGCACCGCTGAATGGAGTGGGCCCTCAGTAAATACCTGGAGGAATGTGACCTGGCCAGTGAGGTTATTTTCTTTTGTAGGTGAAAGGTGTAGCAGTCACTCGGCCTACACCCACAGCATCGGCCTCGTGAATCCAGCGACCTGACTGCCTTGGGTGAGTCTAGGCAAGCTCCATTCTCGCCAGAGCGGACTTGCTCCTTGTCTTCCTCTTGCTGCTCTGGCCACTCTTCTTGGTCCCGCCCCGTTCCCCTCCCTGGACTCCCAGTTGTACTCCCGCTGCTTTTCTGTGTACTCACCTGCTGGGAGACCCCTGATGCCAGCACCACGCTTCACTGCTGGCTTCATTTTCTTCTTTCTTTCTTAGAAGTGGGCATTGCTGGCTTTACTGACTACCTGTTCTTTTGTTACAAAGCTGCTAAAAATTGTATTTCCTCCACTCCAGACCCAGTAGGATAGGGATGATCGGTGTAGATATCAAAAATATAGAACGTCTCCAAGCCGTGTGTAGGACAGACTCTTTCCTCAATCTGTGTGGCGTTGCGTGGCTAGGAGTCAGATTCCTTTGCCATGACACGGCATGAGACTAGGAGCACAGTTTTCAGCACCCAGCAACCTTGCACGGATCTTAGTCATTTTGCTGTAGGATTTTGCCATTTCTAGAAAAAAGTCCATATTTAATTGGGATTATTAAATGAAATCTGTGTCTTTAAACTGAAATAAATGCACTTTATAAGGGTATCTCATATCTTTGTGGAAGATTGAAAAAAGCATCGCATGGGACTGGCTTAATTTTCAAAAGAAACACAAAGCTCTTCCTGGCGCTCATCTCCAGGGCGTAGTCTGGATTCACTTGCTTAGCTGTTCTCTTTCTCCTTCCGCACAGGAGAATTGAAGCGAATGAGAGTGGGGAGTGTGAGAGGTGCGTTCGGTGCAGCATTTCTGGCATGGGAACAGAACTGGCCAGGAGGAAGTGACGGTAAGGATTCGCAGCATTGCACCCGATCCCGGGGCAGCTGTGGACATGCGGGCCAGCCCCTAGGACTCTGCTGTCTGAACTCTTCCTTCAGGATTACTTTCTCGCTTAGGTGTCAGGGGAGGCTGAACACCCAGAGAGGCAGTGCCACCCAGGGTGTGTTCATCTGCAGTCAGGGAGACCTGGGAGGGAATTCTGTCCCTGAGTGGTTGTGTGATCTGAGGGAAGTTACTTGACCTCTCCATGCAGGAATTTCTGCCTTTGCAACATGGGAAAATATGGATTCTGCAGGGTTGACTTGACATACTCAGTGAGATGTTTATCACGGGCCCCACATCCTTCTTGTTTCATTTGATAGATACTTGTGAATGTCCACTGGGCTCACTCAAGGCTCTGTGATGGGTGAACAAGACAAAGTCCCTGGCCTCTGTCAGCTCCTGGGCTAGTGGGTTGACAGAGAAATAACCATCTGTTGACAGCCGAGTGGGATTGGGGCTGGGACAGGGGAAATACAGGGCGTTTTAGGAGCTTGGAGAAGGCTTCCTGGGAGAAGTGCTATCTCAGCTGAGTCACGCAGGGTGAATGAGAGGTGAAAGTCTTGCCAAGGGCCATGGCAGTTCCAAACTACAGGCACCCATCACTATACCCGGCTAATTTTTATTTTTAGTAGAGATGGGGTTTCACCCCGGTGGCCAGGCTGGTCTGGAACTGCTGACCTCAAGTGATCCACCCGCCTCAGCCTCCCGAAGCAGGGATTACAGGCGTGAGTCACTGTGCCCAGCGTGACTGTAAATGTTAATCATGTCCACAGATACCTTCCCAGCAACAACTAGAGTAGCATTTGACCAAAAGGGACCAGGCACCAAGCCTGGCCGAGTTGACCGATAAAACCATCACAGTGAGGTATTGGTGCCCAGAGACATCACCTCTCATGCTGAAGGTCTGACCGGTAAACTGTCTGGGTTCCCTGTCTCCAGTAGTCCTTCTCTCTCTTCAGTAGCTGCATGACATGATGCAGGAAACTTGAGGCTGTGGTGTTTCATGCAGAGATTTTTGATACAAGGTCTTTTACCTGGGGGCAAGTGCCTGTTGAAGAAATGACATTGGTGAGATGATGAAGGAAGGGAAGTCCCATGTATTGCTGCAGCTTCTCCCCTCCGCACACACAACAGACTTCTCTAGGCCTCACTGTCCTTAATGCCTCTGTCAGGGATCATGAGCAACTCCGTGGGTGTGGTTTGAGAATCTCTGGATGAACCTACACACAGGATGGTAAAATGTTTCATTTCACAAAATTGCTGGAGGGAAAAAGAGAGAAAAGACAGCGATGACTATGCGGGCCGGTTGTCAGTTGATGTCTCCAGAATCTTACTATTTCTTTTTTTTCTTTTTCTTTTTCTTTTTCTTTTTGAGACAGAGTCTTGCTCCGTTGCGCAGACTGGAGTGCAGTGGTGCGATCTCGGCTTACTGCAACCTCCGCCTCCTGGGTTCAAGTGATTCTCCTGCCTCAACCTCTCTATTACCTGGGATTACAGGTGCCCGCCACCACACCCAGCTAATTTTTTTGTATTTTCAGTAGAGATGGCGTTTCGCCATGTTGGCCAGGCTGGTCTCAAACCCCTGACCTCAGGTGATCTGCCTGCCTCGGCGTCCCAAAGTGCTGGGATTGCAGGCATGAGCCACCACACCCGGCACACATTTCTTCTCCTAAAAGTGTTTGTGGCTGGGAACAGTGGCTCACGCCTATAATCCCAGCACTCTGGGAGGCCGAGGCATGCAGATCATGTGGAGCTCAGGAGTTCCAGACCAGCCTAGGCAACATGGCGAAATCCCGTCTCTACAAAAAATATAAAACTTAGCCGGGCATGGTGGCCCACGCCTGTAGTGCAAGCTGCTCCGGCGTCCGAGGCTGGAGGATCCCTTGAGCCCAGGAAGCAGAGGTTTCAGTGAGCCAAGATTTTGCCACTGCACACCAGACTGGGTAACAGAGCGAGTCCCTGCCTCAAACAACAAACAAACAAAACAGCAAAAGAAACGTGGGGGGTGGGGGTTGTAAGGTCTTTTCTCTCTCTGAGAATTGGCTTTCTACATGTAGAAATAGATCCTGAGAGAGTCCTTGTGACACATGAGAATTGGCTGGGAGATAATTGGGTTAAGATCATTTTCCAAACGTTTCACACATAACTGTTTGTGTCAGATAGTGGTGGCCCAAAGGATGTCAGGGAACTAACTCGTAGGAAAGATAGATTGCAATTTCTGAAAAGTTAAGAACTCTTTCTGGGATGTGTGTGTGTGTTTATATATGTTTGTGTTCAGTACATATTCAAACTGTTCCTGATACGGTTCTGTCTTTCTTGCCCCAGTGTGTGCTGATAGCCACGATTTGGTGAATAAACATTCAAAGGACCAGTATCCTCGGAAGAAAACTAGTGAATTCTTGGTTTCCACGTTTGTCAAAAGAATAGAGCCTGGGAGGCTGATCTAAAGTTTCCATTTAGCATTTAATGTCAATTTTTGGTTGCATTCATCCAAGATGTATTTATCAAAACAATACAGAGAGATATTCTTATTGCAAAATATGCCATTGGGTTTTTTCACTTAACCTACAGCAAGATTGACTTTTTTCCCCTCAGGAGTACAGTTCTGTGAGCTTTGACACGGGCATACATTCTTGTCACCACCACCACAGTTGGGATCCAGAACAGTCCCATCACCCCAGGACACTCCCTGGAACTGCCCCATTGCGGTTACCCCTTCTTCGTCCATCATCCCTGGTGTAAAGTGATCTGTTTCCTTCCCTCTAGTTTTGTCTTGGGGAGAGTGTTATGTCAATGACACCATACAGTTTGTGGCCTTGTGAGGCGGGCTTCCTTCTTTTGGCCCGATGAACATCTCGGATGAGTGTCAGATGCCTCTGTCATAGGCTGTTGTTTTTTCACGAAGGCAGTTTCACTGTGTGGAAGACCACAGGTGTTCATTTTCCTCTGTCCAGTATGGGGCAGTTTCGCATCGAGCTGCTTTTACAATTCAGTGCGGGCTTTTTGGTGAACCTAAGTTTTCATTTCTCTAGGGTAGATACCCAGGAGTGGGATGGCTGGGTCCTATGGTAAACATCTGTTTGACTTACAAGAAACTGCCAAACTGCTTCTCAAAGTTGCTGTGCTATTTCGCCCTCCCAGCTGCAAAGTGTGAGAGTTCCAGTCGCCCAACATGTTCTCCTCGCTTGGCCTTGCCAGTCTCCATGGTGTTAATTTGCATTCCCCTAATGCTGAATGATGTTAAATATGGTTTCTTGCGCTCCCATTCAAGTCCTTCCCCCATTTTCTATTTGGGGTGTTGATTTTCTTATTGTGGAGTTTTGAAAATGCGCCATGTATTTTGGATATAAGATCTGTCAGGTCGGTGATTCTCAAACATTTCCTCCTAGTGGTGCAGCTTTGATTTTCATTCTCTGAACACACTGGCTCTTACACAGCCAAAGTTGTGTTGTGTTGTGTTGTGTTGTGTTTGTTGTGTTGTATTGTATTGTATTGTATTCTGTTCTGTTCTGTTTATTTATTTAGAGACAGGGGCTCGCTATGTCGCTGGAGGGCAGTGGCTCGATCTCAGCTCACTGCAGCCTCTGCCTCCTGAGTCGAGCAATTCTCCTGCCTCAGCCTCCCCAGTAGCTGGGGACTACAGGCATGTGCCACCATGCCAGCTAATTTTTGTATTTTTTGGTAGAGACAGGGTTTCACCATGTTGGCCAGGCTGGTCTTGAACAACTGAACTCTAGTGATCTGCCCGCCTTGGCCTCCCGAAGTGTCGGGATTACAGGCAGGAGCCACCACGCCCGGCCAGAGCCAGAGTTTTAAATTTTGCCAAATCCCTATTCATCCATCTTTCCTTTCCACGGATCATGCATCTCAGGTCATGTCCTAGCCTCCCCTCACAAAGATGTCCTCCTACGGTTTCTACCAAAAGTCTTAGTATTGAACTTTGGCGTGTACGTCTCTGAACCCTTTTTCCTTAATTGTGTGTAAAGGTTGAGGTTGAGGTGCATCTTTTTGCATAAGGATAGGCCACCTCATGTACTGAAAAGCTTATCCCTTCTCCATTGGATTCCCTCTCACATCCATGTCAAAACTCATTGGACACATTTCTATGGATGGATTCATGGTCTCTATTTTATTCCATGGATCTACTCGTCTACCCCTGTAAGCCAGCAATCTCGATTATTACAGCTTTAGAGCAAATCTGAAAATCTGATAATATCATCTCTCTAAAATCCCTTCTGCTTTTTTTGAAACATCAGATATTCCACGTGAATTGTAGAATCTGCTTGTTTATGCATGCAAATGTCCCTCAAGGATTCTGATTGGCAGGCACTGCATTCATTCTACAGATCAAGTTGGGGACAATGGACTTTTAACCTTTTTGGGTCTTTAAATATGGGAACACATTGTTTCTTTCCGTTTAACTAAATCTTCTTTGATTTTTTTCATTACCGTTTAATAGTTTTGGGCATACAGACCCCGTGCACGTATTTTAGCTTTATACATAAGCATTTCATTGTGTTTGCAGCTTTTGTAAAACAGTATTATTTCTTAAATTTAGGTTTCCAGTTACTCATAGGATTGTTTTCCCTGTGTTGAGTTTCTCTCCTGTATCGCTGCTAAGCTCTCATTAATGAGCACTAAGTTATTATTAGCTCTGAGAGTCTGGGGGAGATACATTGGTTGTTTCATGTAGACGATCACAGGACCTATGAAAAGGAGTACTTTGGTTTCTTGCTTTCTCCGGTGTGTGCCATGACTCTTCAGGCATTATAGCACTGACTAGGCCTCAGCGCGATGTTGAATAGCTGTGGTGAGAGTGGACGTCCTTGCGTGTTTCGCGTCCTTAGGCAGAAAGCATCCAGTCGTTGACCATTAAGTAGCTTGTTAGTTGTAGGTTTGACTGTACACGCCCTTTTTCAGGTTGAGGAAGTTGTCTTGTGTTCCTAGTGTGCTAGAGCTTTTATATCACCAGTGGACTTTGAATCTTACCAAATGGTTTTTCTGCATAGCTTGATGTGATCCTGTCATTTTTGTTCTTCATCTGATCTCTCAATCTGTGGGTTACACTGATTGATTTTCAGGTGTGGGAAGAACAACCCTTGCATTCCCGCTATAAAACCCACTTGATCGTGGCTTATTATTATTCTCACATATTGCTCAATTCAAACTGCTAGGTTTTGTTGAATACTTTGGTGCCTGTATTAGGGAAGAATACTGGTCTGTCCTTTTCTTGGTATCCCTGCGGTGCTGGCCTCATAAAATCAGTGGGGCGCATTCCCTCTGCTTTGTTTCCTAGAAGAAGTTGTGTAAGTTGGTGATATTTCTTCATTAAATGTTTGGTAGACTTGGCCAGTGAAACTGTCTTGGCCCAGAGATCTTTTTGCAAATGTGTTTGCCTGTGAATTCAACTTCTTTAAAACATATAGGACTGTGCACACAGTTCAGTGTTTGAAACCCATCCTGTGGGAGTTTCCGTAGCTTGTGGTTTTCAAGTATGTGCTACATTTCCTCTGACCTGTGGAATGTGAATCTGTAGAGTTGCATGTATTCTTACCATATTGACCCTTTTATGTTTTCTGGGTCTGGAGTGAAATCTCTTCTTGCATTCCTGATATTGGTAACTTGTTTCTTTGCCCTCTTTTTTCCCAGCCAGTCCTGCCACGGGTGTATCAATTTCATTGATCACTTCAAAGAACCAGCTTTTTTTTTTTTTCTGGATTAATTGAATTCATCTATGTGTTTTTCTGTTTGAAGTCTCCTGGGGGTTTATGCATAATTCTGTTGTTTAGCAAAATAAATTCTTATCCACACTAGGAATTTGGAAACGATTTCCATAGGCATGAGCAGCCTTTTCGACTAGATGCAAACCCAGTGGTCGGGAAGGCGAACATACAAAAGGGTGTGTCCCCATGATGCAAGCGCTTACAGTCGAGTAAAAGTCTCCCTTGTGAATGGATGAAAATGAACGCTCATGGGCAGAGCACCTGTGAGTCACACATTGATTATTCTACAAATGATGCTTGGGAAGGGGTTGGAAAATGTCAGCAGGGAATTGACATCGTCGAACTGCATCACATCCTTTTGCACCCCGTGTCACGTGGATGCATTAATTGGTATCATTTCTAAATCCTTTATTAGATGGCATTAATATTCTAAGCTGGCGAGATGTGTGATCTCACGTCATCCTCAGAAGAAGCCTAGGACAGGGTCTCTCTGTAATGCCCATTCTACACACAGGAAGTGGAGGGACAGAGAGGTCGAGTAAGATGAATAATCCTGTGTTTTCTTATCACCTTGCGTTGCAGTCTGGGTTCTGCCCACACACGTTCCTCGCTACCTTCTTGGTGTCTGAGAACCTCCAGCTTCATCTCCTTTTCTGGACCCGAGGGCCTGGCGGAGCTTCCAGCTGGGACCAGACCTCCATGGATCCACTCCAGAAACGGAATCCAGCATCGCCTTCCAAATCTTCCCTGATGACAGCTGCAGAGACTTCCCAGGAAGGTCCAGCGCCCTCTCAGCCTTCGTACTCAGAACAGCCGATGATGGGCCTCAGTAACCTGAGCCCCGGTCCTGGCCCCAGCCAGGCCGTGCCTCTCCCAGAGGGGCTGCTCCGCCAGCGGTACAGAGAGGAGAAGACGCTGGAAGAGCGGCGGTGGGAGAGGCTGGAGTTCCTTCAGAGGAAGAAAGCATTCCTGCGGCATGTGAGGAGGAGACACCGTGATCACATGGCCCCCTATGCTGTTGGGAGGGAAGCCAGAATCTCCCCGTTAGGTGACAGAAGTCAGAATCGATTCCGATGTGAATGTCGATACTGCCAGAGCCACAGGCCGAATCTTTCTGGGATCCCTGGGGAGAGTAACAGGGCCCCACATCCCTCCTCCTGGGAGACACTGGTGCAGGGCCTCAGTGGCTTGACTCTCAGCCTAGGCACCAACCAGCCCGGGCCTCTGCCTGAAGCGGCACTCCAACCACAGGAGACAGAGGAGAAGCGCCAGCGAGAGAGGCAGCAGGAGAGCAAAATAATGTTTCAGAGGCTGCTCAAGCAGTGGTTAGAGGAAAACTGAGACGTGCACCCACATGGGATGGAGACCCAAAGGGACTCAGACGGAGCCGCCGTGTTGGCAGCGCCTGGGTGTGGGCCCATTTTGGGGACCAAACAGCAAGCTGTGGTCGGATGAGTGCCAGGACCTGTGTACCGGGACACGTGGGAATCCTCCCAGCATGATGCTTGACCGACCCGAGGAAGGTCCTCATCTTTCGTGCCTGTCATTCTCGGATGGCTGTGAGACATTCCTTGGCAAGGGACGCTGCGTACCAGCGGTCCTTGCCGCATCTCACATGGCTCCTGTGATGCATGTTGTCGCTTTCCCACCCGGGATCTCCATCTCTCTTCCCTTCCTGCTGTCAGTAAGAGATCACATGTCTGTGTAGTGTGAATGCCTTGTCGCTGTCCCGTGCTTTTGCACCATTGGGTTGACTGCCTCTGAGAAGCAGCACTAGGCCTGTTGAAATGCAATGTGCTGCCCTGAGATCCAGTTTCAAGAATGGGCAGCTAAACACAGTGTGGGAAAGGAATGTGGAATGAGAACTTGGTGGTTCACCGCTGTACTATTTGCGTAAATGTTTATGTATGTGATAAGCTACATGTATGTAAATGTTGCAATACCCCTAACAGTCGAGTAGTATTCTCCCTTACAGGAATTTTTGACGGGGTTCCTTATCATCAATACCAAATAAATAGATGTAGGAATGGAAAATGGGTGTAGAATTCAGGTTTGTTCCTCAGTATTGGTTTGTTTCTCAATAGATCTGAGCTGGCTACCTTGAACTCTCCCAGCAGGGGATCCGGGTTTATTGAGGGAAGCTCTATGCTGTGGAGACTGGGAACGGGGGAGGGAGGGCACCAGAGAACACAGCCCAGTCACTGTTTGAGCCCTGCAGCGGGACCAGCATCCAGATCAGCGAGGCAGGGCCATGGCTTCGAAGAGAGGCTTCCTGTGCACAGGAGATGTGGAAGCAGAGTCTGCCGCCCACGGTGAGAGCCCTGCGTGTTGGTGCTGGTGCCCTGGCTTAGGGGCTGCGGCGCCATTGCTTGTTGTGTGGTGGGCCCGGGTGGGTGAACCTGAGCAGCAGTTTGCACCTGCTTTGTGAGAACCAGAGCATCCTTGGGTTCTTCCAACATTTTATTGGGATTTAGACATGTGTGTCTTTTAATTTCAGGAGGCACAAATGACTAAATCTACCTTTTTTTTTTTTTTTAAACCTCTGCAGGATCCTGAGATGTGAACCCAGCCAGTACCCGTGTGACTCCTCTGAACTGAAAACAAATTCTGCTTTGTGTCAGTCTGTTTTAGGTAGTCCCCAGAGCTGTCTTGCTGCAAAAGTCGACGCATCTCCTGCCGACAGAAGTGGCTTGAAAACACGTAAGTGTCTTAGATTCTGATGCTGAGATCTCGTGAGAGAGTCGACAGTTGAACTGACCTAGCTCCAGGGGAGAAGGGAAAAAGAAGGAGGGCTATTCCTTCTTGAAACACAAAGGCCTAAATGGAGACCAGTGAATCCGGGAGGGTTTCAAAGGGGTTCGAGGCGTTGCCCTTTGGCTGATGTTTCCTAGGGTTCTTCTGATGGTATTTTCCCCATTTCCATATGTCAGCTGCCTTCCTCCACTCCCACACACCCATCCTCTAGCAACATTTTCAGTTCCGCTTTATGAATTTCGAAAGCAGAACACCAGAGAAGTTAGGGAACTAGCCCACGGTGGCACAGGCAGTAAGAGGTAGAACTAGCACCCGAACCTAGGCAGGCTGGGATCGGAGCTGGCCCCGCTTCAGCAGTTCACCTCTGTGAAGGCTGTGGGTGAAGTGCCTAGAGCCGGGCTTTGGTGCTCATTTCATAGCTGGTAGCACCAAGTCTTGGTGAGATCCGTTGCTGAATCCTCCACACAGTGCCGTGGGCCAGGTACAATCATCCCCACCTTGCGGAGAGTTTGTGCAGGTCCTAAAGTGGTGGCCAGAGACGCATGCCTTTGTCTCACTCCCCAACCACTCAAATGCTCTCTGCGGACCTTCTCAGTCAGCCCAGCAAGCACACCAGGTCCGGGCTGCCAGTGACAGTCATCATTTCAGCAATCATCAGGGTTTCCATTTTCTCACCTTGCCTCTCTCCCTCCTGGGCTACGTCGACTGTCGTGGTGGGGAGGTGAAGAGGAGTTGCAGAGGTAGCCCTGCTCCGGGGGATTGAGCGATTCATCGGGGAGAGAGATCCGACCCCATCTTAGTCTGTGTCCTTCCACTATATCGTGAAATACAACAGGCTGGGTGCTCTGGATTGGATACGGTGTGTTTATTCCCACCAAGAGTCAGGTTGAAGTTGAATCCTCAGTGCTGCAGTGTTGGAAGGTGGGTCCTAGTGGGAGGTGTTTGGGTCGTGGTGGGGATCCCTCATGAATGAGTCAGTGTCCTGTGATGCCATCCTGCTGGGCTGAGTTCTTACTCTCACAGGTGTGGATTAGTTCGCAGGAGAGTGGATTGTTCACAGGATTCTGGCCTCCCTGGATTCTCTCTCCCTTCCTTCTTTCCATGTGATGTCGTTGCACATGCCGGCTCCCCTTCCACTTTGCACCATGAGTTGAAGCAGCCCGAGGCCCTCACCAGATGCAATTGCCCAAAAATGAATGTTTCAGCCACCAGAATTGTGAGCCAGATAAACCAACTTTTTCTTTTTAGAAGATTTATTTATTTTAATTTTTTTTTAAGAGACAGGGTGATGCTCTGTTGCCGACGAGAGTGGAGTGACACGATCATGGCTCACTACAGCCTTGAACTCAGGTGGGATCCTCCCACCTGAGCCTCCCAAGTAGCTCAAGGATGTACTGCCATGCCAGGCTAATTTTTAAATGTTTTGTAGAGATAGTGTCTGGCCGTGTTGCCCAGGCAGATCTCAAACTTCAGGCCTGAAGGTGATCCTCCTACCTTGGCCTCCCAGAATGCTGGGATTAACAGGCATGAGCCACCGTACCTGGCCTCCAATTTTCTTTAGAAATTACTGAGTCTCAGGTATTCCGTTATAGCAAAGCAAAATGGACCAAGACAGCTGGCAATTTGTAATGGAAACAAATTTATTTCTCGCGGCCCTGGATGCTGGGAAGTCCAAAACGAAGGTACCAGTATCTGGTATCTGGCGAGAGTCTTCTTGGTATTTCCTCACGTGGCAAAAGGTGGAAGGACAAGCCGGGGAGAATGTTATGTCCTCACACAGCAGAAGAGGAAAAGAGAGAGCAAACCCACTTCTGCAAGCTCTTTTCATAGCAGCATTCATTCACTCACGGGGGCTCTGCCGTGATGGCCTAAACACCTGCTGTTATTCCACACCTCCCAACACTGTTGCAGTGGGGATTAATTTCACTGTGAGTTTTGGAGGGAACACAAATATTGAAACGCTAGCAGATACGCATCGTTGTGTCAGAGAACAGGTGGTTGATCCCATGTGGTCCCAGTCTCAGGAGATGAAAGGAGTGAGAAGGATCTGAGCTGGAAAAAGCAGACATCAGGGGCTTGCTCAGGCAGGTCACAGATGCACAATGCCACAGGGTCTCCAGGAACAGGCATGGAAAATGGGTGGGTGGAGGTAACTGAGGCACTCGGCACACCCTCCACATCCTCACCTCCAGGTCTTTGTCTCCGTACCTGTGTATGGGGGGTGGATGGGACTTGGGGGTCGTGTCTGAGACACCATACTATCCCAAGTTGCAGACTAGGATCTGCAGTCCTGTGATGTCCACAGGTGTCCAGCATGTGACATTTTAGAGGAGAGACCAAACCAAAGGCACCAGCAGGCAAGAGAGGATTGGGACAGAGAAAGGTACAAATGCAGTGATCACATGGGACATCTGAGTAGACCCGGAGAATGTAAGGAAATAGAAAGACTACATTAAAAATCTTCCCACTAGGGACAGTCTAGGCTCCACTGCCTCACTGGTGAAGTCTATCCAACATTTACAAAATACATAATGCCAACCCTTCACAGATTCTTTCAGACTATAGAGGAGGGAACATTTCCCAACTTATCCTTTGAAAATTGTGTTACCCTGCTACTAAAGGCAGATAGAGGCTGGGCGTGGTGGCTCACGCCTGTAATCCCAACACGTTGGGAGTCTGAGGTGGGCGGACCACCTGAGGTCAGGAGTTTGTGACCAGCCTGGCCAACATGGTGAAACCCCGACTCTACTAAAAATACAAAAATTAGCCGAGTATACTGGTGGGCACCTGTATTCCCAGCTACTCGGGAGGTGGAGGCAGGAGAATTGCATGAACCTGGGAGGCAGAGGTTGCAGTGAGCCCAGATCGCACCACTGCACTCCAGCCTGGGTGACAGAGCAAGACTTGTCTCAAAAACAATAATAAAATAATAATAACAGTGCCAGAGACAGCAGAAGAATACCATAAACCAATATCCATCATGAATATGCGTGCAAAAATCCCCAACAAAATATTAACAAACCCCAATCCAGCGACACATACAGTGGGTTATGCAACATGACCAAGTGACATTTATTCGAGGAATGCAAGATTGGCTTAACATTCAAATTTCGCTTAAGGTAATCCACCCTGTTAATATAATAGAGGACAGGAACTATATCATCATCTTCATAGACAGAGAAAAGTATTTGACAATATCTGACACCCATTAGTGATAAAATCATGTCTACACAAAGACATATGCTCAGATGTTCACTGCAGCATTTTGCAGGAAGGCCCCAGGGTGGAAACAAGCCAAATGTCTACCGATCAGTAAAGGGATAAAGAAGTGGTATATCCGTACAGCCGAATGTTACTAAGCCATGACAAAGAACACACTACTGATGCACGTTTGAGCCTCCAAGACATTATGCTAATTGACAGATGTCAGACACAGAAGACCACTTATTGCACAAGTCAGTTTATAGGAAATGCCCAGAGAGGCAGCTCTAAAGAGAGAGAAAGGAGCTTACTAGTTGCCTGGGCGGGCCTGGAGGTAAAGTAATGGGGATTGACTGCTGCTAGTGGGTACCAGCGATCTTTCTGGGGTGATGGAAGTATTCTGAAACTGGATAGTGGTGAGGGCTGCAAAACTGTGTAAATTTACTAAAACTCACTGTGTTATTCCCTTTAGGTACGTGAAGTTTGTGGCAAGCAAATTATACCTTAGTAAAGCCATTTAAAAAATGTAGTGCAAATGTGACCGTAAGTCATGGAGGAAAGGGTATGCAGTCATTTTTTCTACAACAGTAAGCAACATCCCCTCTCTTTCCCTGTTCCACATCCTGCCTACATGTCCTGCCTGGTCGCCTGGCTCCTCCACGTGCACTTGATGCTCCAGCCAGATAGACTGTGCACACCTGGGCAGAGGGAGTGCTGGTGAGTGCACATGTCTACGTGTGTGTCTGTGTGCGGTGTGCGCGCGTTCCTGCGCAGGCACCCTGTGGGTGCATGCACTAGTGACTGTCAATCCTCTGTCTGTGGGCTGGCTGCCGTAATCCATGCTACGTCCTGAATTCCACTGCCGGTTTTTCTGTTCACCAATCTCAAGGACCTGGCTTCAGTTTCCCTGGTAACCAACCTCAGCCCTTAGCTTCAACCTCTGAGCACAGGAAGACAGCCAGAGTGGCGGGGGGATGTCCCACCCACAGGGCCCCTGCCGGAGCTGAGCACCCCAGTGGGATGAGTGGCAGCACGGTTACCAAGACAACAGAACTCTTGACCCCTTTCCACCTGCGAGGCTCTTCTCCCTCTCCTGGGCCTGCCGAGCATCAGGTCGGAAAGGGAAAGCTGTGGCATAACCACCCTCCTAAGTCCTTGAAATTGCTCTAGACGTGCCTGTAGAATAAATATGTCAAAAGATGCTCTTGAAAGAGAAGGCAACCCCTACTTTTTTTTTTTTCCAATTCATTAACTACAAACAAGGCTATGAAGTCCAAGGTTATATTTAAAAATCAGGGCAGGTGAAAGGGAGTGTGTGCTTATGTCTCTCGATGTCAGCTGTGCATCAGGTCTTTCGTGGAGCATTTGTCCAAGAGCAGATGCCGGACCCCATCCCCAGAGAGTCTGACTTAGCAGGTCTGGAATGTGGCCCCAGCATGAGTATCATTTTATAACTCCTCTTACGAAAGACGAGGTGGCAGCTGCAGAAACGGAACCATCCTCATAGGAAGTAAAGCATATCTGAAACACAAGGTCCCTCGCCAAAGGGAAAGCAGGACGTCTTTGCTCCCTGCTATGCTGGCAGTTTCTAGGGCTAATAGATTTCCCGGGCTAAGGAAAGGTCAAAAACATTCAAAGTAATGTGAGTGTGTGTTTTACAGCTGACACTGTGCTCGCCTTCCTCTATATTCCTGAAATCAAAATGTTCACGTTAACATGCCGCATTTGCCAGTGAAATTTATTGTTGTTTCTGGTGAGGGTCTCCTATGCTCGAGTTATTTTCTTTTTTTTTTTTTTTTTTAACTTTCCACACACCCTCTTTTTTTATTACTACTACTACTACTACTATTATTATTATTATTATTTGTGTGTGTGTGTGTGTGATAAGAACACTTAGCCAAAGATCTACTCTTTTAGTAAATTTGAAGTATACAATACAGTGTTTTTCGCTATAGGCATTATGCTATATAGTAGATCTCTAGAACTTCTTTATCTTGCATAACTGAAACTTTGCAACTTTGACCATCAACCCTCCACTCCCTGCCCCAACCAGCCCCTGGCAACCACCATTCTACCCTCTGTTTATATAAGTTTAACTATTTTAGATTCCACATGTAAGTGAGGTCACACAGTATGTGTCTGGCATATTCACTTAGCATAATGTTCTCAGGGTCCATCCATGTTGTCACAAATGTCAGAATTTCCTTCTTTTTAAGGCTGAATAATATTCCATTGTATTTATATACCACATTTTCTTTATTCATCCATCAGTGAACACTTAGGTTGTTTTTATATCTTGGTTATTATGAATAGTGCTGCAAAGAACATGGGGAGTATCTGGACTATAAATACCCAGAAGTGAGATTACTGGATCATATGGTACTTATTTTCAAGGTGAGTAAAACACTGCATAGATACGTTCACGAGACATTGCACAGTCATTCCTTGAATCTAGAGATGGCTCAGATTTGTATTAGCTGATGTGGATGAATCAGCTCCCAGGCTTGCTTATTGTGTTGAGATGCATTTTTCACATGTTATTATAATTAGTGATATCAGATGAATCCTTCTGCTTAAAGGGCCATATAGGACTAGGAAATGTACGATGAAAAATACAATTCAGCAGTCCCTTGTTTCATGTGCACCCGTGGAGACCCACCTCCGCATACTTCTCTTTTTTTTCTTCAGCTGTTTCTTCTGAATATTAACCTCTGTGTCTCTAAATGATGGGTTCCTACGGCTATGTCCCGATTTAGGGATTTGGAGGTTATCTGTTGAGTTCTCGGAGGAGATGAGCATTTCGGTCTCTGAGATACATTACAGGGCCCGGGTCTGCTCTTTGGCCTTCCCTGTGGGGACCACCCAAGCCAGGGTCTGGGCCTCCACTCGGATGCCTGTAGAGAGTCTCTGCCAATACAAAGCCTTCACGGGAGACTCTTTGCTCATCTGTGGCAATGTGGAGGTCATGGTTGGCTTTTTCCAGAGCCTGGCAGCAGAGTCACGGGGTGATCTGCAGCCAACCTGGCAGTATTCCTAGGTTCTGGGGTTCAGGAACTGAGTGGATGGCGGTGCCAACCCATGAGACAAGGGACACAGTTGGGGGTCACCTGCTGATTTGTTGGGCTTGTGGGATATCTGAGTGGACATGCTCCTTAAACCATGCCCTGTGGGGGCTCTGGGGCTCAGCTGGGATTTTCCTGGTGGAGTTCGTGATGCAGGAATCCATCAGCACACAAGCGGAGAAGGACGGAACCAAGTCTGGGTGGCCATGTGGGCACCCAGGGTCACCTACAGAATGAGGATTGTCCAGGGAAAAGGTCGCAAGCCAGGAAATAACATTTCTGAGATGATCAAAGTAAAAAGACCAACGAGGAGACTCAGAAGTAATGGCCTCGGGGTAGGAGGAAAGCCAGGGGTGGCTTTACAGATGCTGAGGAACAGAGTGTATTGGAAAAAGGAACGTGAACTGTGGCCAGGACAGCATTGGGTACTTTGATTTGGCATTGCAGAACTAGTTGGAGATTTCAGCTGGGGAACGTTGCGTGGCTGTGGGGCTCACTGAGGAGGAAGCGAGAAGAGGTAACTGGTAACTCTGCTGCCGTAGTCTATGGGTTCAAGAAGCTTGGCTTGAAAGGGTTCAGAGACCCGGGCTAGGAGAAGCAGAGGGCTGAGGACTTGTCAGGGTGTGTTATCTTCTCCTCCCCAAACACATGAGAGGAAAATTGTGAGGTGCAGGTGCCAGAAATCCGTGACAATCTCGAGGCCCGGTAATAGATGGCCCAGGCAGACAGAGGTATATGAGCCTCGTGGTGTTTCTCTGAAGTTGAGGATAGAGGAGCAGTGGTTTCAAAGCAGCGGTGGGGTTGCAGGAAGGCTTCTACCACCACTCTCCTTCCTCTTATCGCCATTACCCGTGGTGGTGTGGCCCGTGAGATACCTCATCTTCCATGAAAACGGCCTAAGTGGATGGTGTCCACAGAGATTGCAAGAGTACTTAAGTCGGTAGAGTGTGCAGTTGGGCGGGCAGGAGTTGGGAATATGTGAAAGGTGGCATCGGAGGGAGGAGGAGTCCCGCTGGGGGAGCACAGAGCAGTCTTGTGATGAGAGTGGTGGACCTACGGGGCTTGGAGTTGGCGTGATGGAAGGGGCCGGGTACATGGGGGCACCTGGTCTGGAGATTCACACCGAATGCCTGGTGTGAGGAGATTTCTTTGCTTGGGACCATAGAAGCACGAGGAGCCATCAGAAGCCAGAAGAGGTTGTTCGTGTCTGTGGCCCTGGCCGGGATGGATTTCCAGCCTCTGTAAACCTAAGCCGTATCGTGAGAGTGGCCTCAAAGTGTTATCCCTCGTGGTGAGGAGGCTGTGCTTTTGGGCCCTTCAAGGGAGGATCAGAGAGACTTAGCCACAGGGTGACACAACAGAACTCCTCTGGGAGTTCTCCATGGGAACTGCGAGGGGCCCCGTGTTCCAGTATTCTTTGCAAATGCAAGGAGAGCCCCGAGTCTGGAGGTTCAGATATCTTGCAGCGAGCCACCTGTACCAGGCCGCCATAAATAATGGTGAGGTATGTTCCCCAGTGAAGGAGCAGGGTGCAATGCAAGAAAGATTCCGGCCATCACTACCTGGCCACAGCCCAGGTGCCATCGGGAACTGAAGGTCTTTGTCAAGGAAACCCGTCATTGCAAAGCTCCTTAAACTCTCTTTGGGCGGTGGGGGGGTCTCCGGGTGTCTACCTGGGTGGTACCCCCTATAAGAAAAGGGGACCACATGGGGCATGAATGTGACAAGAGGAGAAGCACGCCCTTCCTCCAAATTGACCCCTTTAGAGATCCCAGGATGAGACACAAGGGCCCCGGGAGCCTCTCTGGGTCTGGTTCCTGGTGTGCATTTGCCAGACTCTTCGGCCTCAGAGCGCTGCTGGGGCGTGAAGAAGTGCTGTAGAAGTCATGATTTTCTCAGCGTCAAGAGCCCAATCGGGACCTGGAAGTGGTGGCGTGGCCTCGGAGTTCCAGGTACTCAGGCTGAGGTGGGAGGATGGCTTGAGCCGAGTTCAAGGCTGTAGTGATCTACGTCTGCACCACTGCACTCCAGCCTGGGTGACAGAGCAAGATCTTATATCAAAAAAACAAAACCGAATCAGGCAATGCGTATATAAATGTTTTCTAAATCTTACAGCTCCATGTGAAGTAAGAGTGCTATTACCAATTTTGTTTTTGCTGCCTAACTGTGGCGGCTGCTTCTATTAGTAACCGAGTTCTATTATTAAATGAAAACACTCAAAGGGGCCCAAGACAGCTGACTCGCCCCGGGGTGGAGAAGCAAGACCTGCCCAAAGGGCCATGCCAGTGCACTAGAGCGCGTGGCGTCTGTGAGAAATGAGGAGGTTCTGCCTTGGAGAATGAGTTTCTGCCAGGATACAACGATGGGAGACAATTCTTGGGTCTGTCAGGAGCCACTGAAGTTCTCCCCTGTACCTGTCAACTCTTGGGAGGAAACTGGCATTATGTACATTTGAAAGAAATAAGAAGGAAAAAAGCCCTCCTTCTTTTAATAAGAAATTTTGGCTTGCTGCATTTCCTCCAGGCGTCATTCTCTGGCTGTAGAAGCATTTTTTCACCCCACCCTCCAGGGCTCAGGCCCTGGGAAGTGGGGTCTGTCTTAATAAAGAACACTGGAGCCCGGCATGGCTGGAGATGTCAATGACGGCCCTCAAGGAGGCCCTGCTCACCTCAGTGACACTCTCATTGGCTGCTCCACTCTCTGTGTGTGTCTGGTTTTCTCCTCTTTCTGTGCTCTGTTTGGGGAGGGTCTATTTATGGGGAGTTAATATCACCTCAGATGATTAAAGAAGAGGTGGCAGCCATGCACACTGGTACACACCTGTAATCCCAATCATTTGGGAGGCTGAGGCCGGAGGATGCTTGAGCCCAGGAGTTTGAGACCAGCCTGGGCAACATAATGAGACCTCGTCTCTACAAAGAATAAGAACATTAGCTGGCTGTGGTCGTGCAAGATTGTACTCCCAGCTACTGGGGTGGTTGAGGTGGGAGGATCTCTTGAGCCCAGGAGTTTGAGGCTGCAGTGAGCTACAATCATGCTACTATACTCCATCCTAGGTGACAGAAAAAAAGAAAAAGAGAAAGAAAAGAAGGGGGAAAAAAACCCCTTCTTTTTATAAGAATCTTTGGCTTACTGCTTTTTCTCTAGGCGTCCTTTCCTGGCTCTGGACACATTGTTTGACTCCAAGCTCCATGGCTCAGGCCCTGGGAAATGGGGTCTGTCTTAATAAAGGACAGTAGAGCCTGGCCTTGCATGGGGAGGGGAACGACAGCTTCTCTATTCTGTGTGTCTGTCAGATTCTCTGCTCTTTCTGTGTCCTGTTTTGGGAGTCTGCTTATGAGGGGTTAAAACTGTCCTGGGTTACAGTAGGGAAGACAAGTACGTCCCATTCCCTTGCTACTGGGGACTGATAAGACGGTGTGCAGAGGAGGAGTCGCAGGGAATGGTATGCAGAGAGCACAAACTCACTCAAGCCCCTCACACCCCACAAGCACGCTGGCTTATTTATTCTCTCTGACTGATCTGACGTTTGTCTTGCTTGTCCACCCTCTGGACTGGATAGTAAGGGGAAACAAACGCACTGGATTTTCGTCTAATCTGGTGTCATCTGATGCCGTCATGTAACCGGTCCATTTGTATAAATGCTCAATCTGTCTTGGCGAAAATGATGAGTCTCTTGGATTGCCACCCCACCTCCCTACTCTTGTCTAAGATGGAGAAGGGGCATATATGGCTTTTGAGTCTCCATGGTGATGTGGGAAGGGGCCTATGACATTGTATGTTGACTGCAGTGTCCTCGGTGGCTTCTGAGGGAAGGCTCACTCTTGTCCCCAGGTCCTGCTGGCGATGCTGCCCTGCTCACCCATGTGTGAGGCTGGCGTAACTTGCATTCTTGTCTCTCCCATCTTGATCAGGACCTTGTGCTCCCTGGCTGACTTGACCTCAGCCCACCTGTGCTGGCATCTGCAGACCCTTCTGAGTCTGGGCCTCATGCTCTCCCCGGCCCCTGACCAGTGCTGTCCACTCCACAGCCTCCACAGCCTCAGCCCTAGCTCCTATCTGGCTTATGCTTGCTTCATAGTAGCACCACTGGGTTTTGAATCAGCCACTTCCACATTCCCCTCTCAGAGAATGTAGAGCGCTGAGGTCTCCCAAAACAGCAGGAACCAAGATCAGCTCTACAAAGTGAAATTCCTCAACTCCAGACGTCCCTCTGCCCAAAGAGGCTTCTGGGCCATTCTGCAAAACGAGCTCCAAATTTGCATGAGGTAAAACCCTCTTTTACTCGAAGCGTCTCTCCACTCCCTTGTCACACCTTCCTCCTCTGAGATGTCTGACTCTGTCACTGCCTCTGGGGACCTCCTACCCCCTGTGACCAGAACAGGACACTTTCTTTGGCTTGTCTTTCATGTTCACCTCAGACTTGCCCTATTATATCCAGGTCAAGAAGGTCACAGTTGGGAATTTGTACTTGGTTCAGAACAACAGTAGAATATGTTTCCAAGGGCCTGAGCCATGGAGCTTGGATTCAGAAAAATGTGTCCAGAGCCAGGAAAGGACGCCTAGGGAAAAAGCAGTAAGCCAAAGGTTTACTGCTTCTTACTTTTAAGAAGAAGGGGAGATTTTTCCCTCTTGTATCTCTCCCTCTCTTTTTTTTTTGAGACACCCTTTCGTTCCGTCACCAAGGCTGGACTAGAGTGGCACGATCGTAGCTCACTGCAGCCTCAAAATCCTGGTTTCAAGAGATCCTCCCACCTCAGCCACCCCAAAATACAGATTAGGGACAAAAGCCCTATTGAAGCGAGTTGAGGAGGCCGTGGCCTCAGAACTCCAGGCAGTTTTTGTTGAAGGGCAGCACATTCTGTGCCAGCAGCTGCTGAAGGACATGTGGGGAGAGGGTGGGTTTTTCCTCCTTTGCTTGTGGAATGCTCCAACGTAGAGGGGGCAGTTGATGACTTTGAAGAGAGGAGGGATCATTGCAGGAGCAAAGCCCCTGAGAAGGTGGGAGGTATGGGATCCTGAGCTGAGGTGAGGAGCTGGCTTCAGTTAGGAGCACTGTATGCAGAAGGGCGGCAGAGAATGCCAGGGCAGGCACGGGTAGACCGGGCTTGGGAAGCTCTAAGAGTTCCCAGTGGATTGCTTCTGTCTTCTCGATGAATCCTTAGGGTAGGCCACTGAAATGGAAGAGGGTTCCTAGCATACTTGGGGAGTATGTTAGCAATGGATATAGGATGACAGTGAAAGTGAGAAGCAATCTCTCTTGGTCATGGAGAAAGACTTGCTAAGGTTTTTCTCAGCAGCGCTCAGTTGCTCAGACAGGCATGGGGCCCGTGCATTCCTACACATCGTAGAGGGGTGCGGTCTTTCTTGAGGCCCAGGGCATGACCGCTGGCAGAAGAGACTTTTGTGGGCAGGAGGAGACCCCTGAGGACATAGGGGTTCTGGCGGTGGCCTGGTCAGCCCCGGGGGCGGGCGCCGAGATCGCCAGAGAGGATTTATAGAGTAAGGAATGCGGGGGTATAGGGGGTGTGTCACGTGGGAAGTGTGTGCAAAGGCTGGCCTGGGCACTTTGGGAGGCCGATGCGTGGGGTCACAAGGTTAGGAGTTCGACACCAGCCTGGCCAATATGGTGAAACCCCCGCCTCTACTAAAGATACAAAAATTAGCTGGGCATGGTGGCGGGTGCCTGTAGTCCCAGCTATGCACGAGGCTGAGGCAAGAGAATCGCTTGAACCTGGGAGGCGGAGGTTGCAGTGAGCCGAGATCGCGCCACTGCACACCAGCCTGGGTGACAGAGCGAGACTCCGTCTCAAAGAAAAAAAAAGCCTGGCTTGGTAGAAGGAGAATGGCCTGGGGACTGACACGGGTCTCGAACGTGGAGCGGCTGGGGCAGTCGCGTCCCTCAGCCGTCAGCTCCCAACAGTAGGGAAGGAAACCCTGGCGGACCCCGGGAAGGAGACAGGAGCCGACCTCCCCGGGCGCCGAAGCGCAGGCTCAGAGCCCGTCAATTCTACGCCCGCAACGCCCCACGGGGTGCGTTTTCCGGCGCTACAGGAACTTTTTCTGCGCGGTTGCTGTGGTTGCGAGGGCGTGACAAGTGGGGGTTACCGACGCCGCAAGGAGTTCCTGCTCGGCTGCTGTGGTTGCGGGGAGGGGACTAGCGCGGTTGCTGTGGTTGCGAGGGCGTGACGGGGGGGTTCCGGCGCCGCAGGAACTTCCGGCGCGGTTGCTGTGATTGCGAGGGCGGGATTAGGAGAAGCTTTTGTGCAGGGGTGGGTCCCTCTTCCTTGTTCGCCGGAGCCATTGCAGCCTGTACCCTTCCCTTTCCGGGGTCGTAGTTCTCCTCCGGCTAGCCTGCCCCAGCCAGGCCCGAGGCCGAAAAGCAGAGAAGATGGAATTTCCTTTGCAGTTGGAGGCGTTCGGTTTTTGTGGCCGGCAGGTGGCAATGTTGCGCCATGGAGCTGCCCTGCTCGCCTCCCGCCCCGCCCTTCGCGAGCGAAAAAACGTCTCCAAACCTTTTCCGAGACAAGAGGTTTTTTTTTCCCCTTTCCTGGGGTCTGCGCCCGTAGGTCCCGGAGGCTGAGATTCCGCCTTCTGAGGGGCCCCCTCGCTAAAACTCAGAGCCTGTGGGCAAAGCCTTTTTGGTTTTCAAATCGGCCTGTCTCCCGCGAGGCTGCCCGTTTCCTTTAGCAACCGTCATTGTGCTGCGCTGAATGCTCTCGTCCTTTTTTTTTTTTTTTTTTTTTTTTTGAGACAGAGTCTGGCTCTGTCGCCCAGGCTGGAGTGCAGTGGCGCGATCTCCGCTCACTGCAAGCTCCGCCTCCCCGGGTTCACGCCATTCTCCTGTCTCAGCCTCCCGAATAGCTGGGACTACAGGCGCCGGCGACCGCGTCCGGCTAATTTTTTGTGTTTTTAGTAGAGACGGGGTTTCGCTGTGTTACCCAGGATGGTCTCGATCTCCTGACCTCGTGATCCCCCCGCCTCGGCCTCCCAAAGTGCTGGGATTACGGGCGTGAGCCACCGGGCCGGGCCTGGTATCATCCTTCTTTTCCCCCCACCGTCCTGGCGCCTGTGGATCTTCATCAATGTAATTTTTTTTTTTTTTTTTTGAGACGGAGTCTCGCTTTGTTGCCCAGGTTGGGGTGCAGTGTTGCGAGGTTCACTGCAACCTCCGCCTCCTGGGTTCAAGCGATTCTCCTGCCTCAGCCTCTTGAGTAGCTGAAATTACAGGCAGGCGCCACCACACCCGGCTAATTTTTGTATTTTTAAAAAGTACAGACGAGGTTTCACCATGTTGGCCAGGCCAGTCTCGAACTCCTGACCTCAGGTGATCCGCCCGCCTCAGCCTCCCAAAGTGCTGGGATTACAAGCGTGAGCCACCGCGCCTGGCCCATCAATGTATTCTTTCGTTAGGGACTGTGTTCAGCCTCACTGGAGAACACTGGGAGGCGAGATAACGCAGAATAAAGAAAACGAATCTTAGCCACCGTCCCATCACGCAGCGGTGACCATTCATTATGCTTTGTGATATTTCCTTAAGAAGGTTTTTCATCCATAAAGGTGCATTTTCCTCATACTGAGATTCCTACTTCCGTCACGACTTCAACATCCTTCTTTTTAAACTCGGTTTCACATTTTTGAAAAATTCTTTTTGTAACTTTCATGGTTTTGATTGAAATAATAATGCAAACGTTTTCTGGAACGTTGAAAGTTCCAGTAAAACTTGAGTGCACAATTCGTTAACTCTATCCAAAGACAGCTGTCACTGTGTTATGAGGTCAGGAGCTGTGGTATGTGTGTTTTCCAGTCTTTTGTCCTCAGCACCTGGAAAACTACTTAGAATTTACTAGGTGCCTAATAAACATTGTGAATTAAACTGATATTTACATTTCCAGTCAATTTTCCTTATATATGTAGAGTTAATCTTTTCATAGCCCTGGATTATAATATAGCACCGGTTTTCTACATGATTTTTTCGTTTCACATTTTGTAGTGAGCATTTGCCTTTGTCGTTAACATTTCTTAAATGTTTGTCTTGCATCGATTGGTCAGGTCAATTCACTTATAGAAGATAATTTTACTTGTTTATGATATTTAGGAAAGAATTCAGGGCTTTGCATGTAAAACACTCTCCTTAATTCCATACAAATCTCACTGAAGCCGGCCAGCGCAGTGGCTCACGCCTGTAATCCCAGCAATTTGGGAGGCCAAGGCGGGCAGATCACCTGAGGTCGGGAGTTTGAGACCAGCCTAGCTAACATGTTGAAACCCCGTCTCTACTAAAAATACAAACTTAGCTGGGCGTGGAGGTGCACGACTGTAATCCCAGCTACTCGGGAGGCTGAGGCAGGAGAATCGCTTGAACCCAGGAGGTGGAGGTTGCAGTGAGCCAAGATCACACCACTGCACTCCTGCCTGGGCAAGAGTGAGACTCCGTCTCCAAAAATAATCATCTCACTGAAGCTTAATTAAGTTGTAGCCTAGAACTGCCTTGATAGAAACGGATCTTTTATTCTGTGTTTTAATCAGCTTTCAATATATTGGCTGTCTTCCACAGGACACTGCCCTAGATCAAGTCAATTCATAGAAGTGAGATTCTGGATGGCATGCTAAGGTTATCTGGCCCAGTGGTAAGAAGCAACAGTCAGTTTAGCTTGCTGCATTGATATAGTCATGTAATGACGTACTGGGGGCATAAAGAAAAATGCACTAAATATGAACTTAGGGGCCTAATTCCCAACATGTCATTGGAGTCAGGGACACCATCACTTGACTGGAAGCACCATATGTGAGCCAAGGCTCATCTGACTGCAGTGGTCTTTCTCCATGTCTAGCTAATACTTGTGAAGCTGCTTTAGGCATGCCTCAAATAACTGAAAAAAATCACATACTTCTTTCCAAAAAGGGGGAGGGGGCTCACTGTAAACAGTACTGTACACAAATAATCGGAGTTAATTTATGCAGACAGCTTCTTTACCATAAAGCTGCGGTTTGATTTGGACAAGAAGTTCTTCACTAATATTCACTTCCTCTCACAGGGCCTCATGCAGGGCCTTGGGCCAGGCCTCAAGAGAAGTTCCTTTCTATTAATAGTTCCTGCCCTGCCAGCCTTACCTACTTGACTGAGTCACTTTGCTTCTCTGGGCTTGCAGCAGCATCCAGGGAGGGGTGTGGTGAGAGTGCCCCTGTTCCCAGCACAACAGCTCCTCTTTTTTCTCTTATGCATTGGATTTTTTTTTTCAAGAAACGTGCTTTTAACAAAAACTGAAATCCACTGGTCTACATGATTTCTAAGATTTCCTCTGTGCTTAGTCACCCACACATGAAAGGAAGGAAGATTGGACAGAAATGAAGTTATGAAAATGAGTAAGTACAGCCATCCATAGGAGTAGCAGCCACTACCAAGCAATCGCTCTGCTTAGGTCTCCAGCACTGTCAAGTTACTCTACTGGCCCTTGGCTTAATCAAAACACTATTTGAAGATAAACTTTTATCTTTTGTTAAAGCTAATATATTTTTGCTGCCTCATTAAATAGATTAGCCTGTTTCCTAACTAGTTATATAAGGGCCGGGCACGGTGGCTCACGCCTGTAATCCTGGCAATTTGGGAGGCCGAGGCAGGTGGATCACATGGTCAGGAGTTCAAGACCAGCCTGGCCAAGATGGTGAAACCCCGTCTCAACTAAAACTACAAATAATTAGCCAGGCGCCGTGGCAGGCACCTGTAATCCCAGCTACTTGGGAGGCTGAGGCAGGAGAATCGCTTGAACTCGGGTGGCAGAGGTTGCAGTGAACCGAGATCGCACCACTGCACTCCAGCCTGGGTGACAGAGACTCTGTCTCAAAATAATAATAATAATAGGCATATAAGAGCATAGACTGTAGCATCACTGAAAACCAAACTCTATAGAAATTTGAGTCCTTTTTTTCAATTTAGTGAGTTTTTCAATATCTTTTCCAAATAGCAAAACACAGTTTTTCCTATATTTGTTTCCCAGTGGCATCTTAGGTTGTATTATTTTGGCACAGACACCCTTCGTTTGTATTTTAAAGATGTAGGGACCCCGTCTCTACAAAAAAGTTTTTTAAAATTAGCCAGATGTGGTTCCAGCTACTCAGGAGGCTGAAGTGGGAGGATTGCTTGAGCCCAGTAGTTTAAGGCTACAGTGAGCTGTGATCACACCATGGCACTCCAGCTTGGGCAACAGACTGAGACCTTGTCTCGAAAAAAAAGATGTAAAGAAAGTCTTTACTCTCCCTAAAATTATGATTCCAGAGACTGTATTCTTATCTATTTCAAATCATGTGGATAAGATTTATTGAGCATATACTATGTGTTGGGTACTATACTGAGTCCTTTACATGTACTATTAGTCTCATTGATCATAGAAACCTTTGGAGTTTGTTATTGGTTACTATAATTATTCCTGTTTAACAGATGAGAAAACTGCTACTTAAAGAGACATCAATGCTCAGGTGTGTGATGCTAAAGATGTTTGTATAATGTAAACCCTATGATGACTCAAGGGACAGATTTCCTTTTTTTTTTTTTTTTTTTTGAGACGGAGTCTTACTCCGTCACCCAGGCTGGAGTGCAGTGGGGCGATCTCAGCTTACTGCAACCTCCGCCTCCTGGGTTCAGGCATTTCTCCTGCCTCAACCTCCCGAGTACTGGGATTACAGGCGCACGCTACCACGCCCAGCTAATCTTTTGTATTTTAGTAGAGACGGGGGACATGAGCCACTGCACCTGGCCTTTTTTTTTTTTTTTTTTTTTTGGATACAGGGTCTCTATCACCCAGGCTGGAGTGCAGTGGTGCAGTAATGGTTCACTGCAGCCTCGACCTCCTGAGCTCAAGAGATCCTCCCACCTCAGCCTCCCAAGTAGCTGGAATCATACCTGGCTTTTTTTTTTTTTTTTTGAGATGGAGTCTCACTCTGTCAGCAGGCTGCAGTGCAGTGACACGATCTCGGCTCACTGCAATCTCCGCCTCCCGGGTTCAAGCGATTCTACTCCGTCAGCCTCCCGAGTAGCTAGGATTACAGGTGCGTGCCACCACACCCAGCTCATTTTTTCGTATTTTTAGTAGAGACAGGTTTTCACCATATTGGCCAGGATAGTCTCAATCTCCTAACCTTGTGATCCACCTGCCTCAGCCTCCCAAAGTGCTGGGATTACAGGCAAGAGCCACTGCGCCTGGCCATACCTGGCTAATTTTTAAAAATTAAAAACAAATCCCAGCACTTTGGGAGGCCAAGGTGGGAGGATCACTTGAGGTCAGGAGTTCGAGACCAGCTGGGCCAACATGGTGAAACCCCATATCTACTAAAAATACAAAAGTTGGCCAGGCATGGTGGCACGTGCCTGTAGTCCCAGCTACTCCGGAGGCTGAGGCACGAGAATTGCTTGAACCCAGGAGGCAGAGGTTGCAGTGAGCCGAGATTGCACCACTGCACTCCAGCCTGGGCAACAGAGTGAGACCCTATCTCAAAATAAATAATTTTTCCAGTCCCTCCTCTTAGACAAGATGAACTCCTTTCATTGCCAGCATATTCTTTTTTGGAGAGAAAACAAAATTATAAGGATATATCATATTCAGGAATTGAGCCAAGAAGGCCTCCATAATGGATCTGAGGAGCAGTTTGTTATTTGGTCTTCTCTTCCTTAGTCGTAGCATGGATCATCCATTTGACGGGAGAGTGCTGCTGGTCTTAACTAGATGTGATTGGATAGACTTCATGAGGAATATTCCTATGAGAATAAAAAGACAAATTATCACTATATCTTGGAAAAGCAGTGCATCCCCAGGACTATATCACTGTTGGGAATATTCAAGGGAAAAGGTCATATTCTCAGCCACCCAATGATAACCCAGAGGTCCCAGAGATCAGGACTAGGTGGCAATTCATCAAAAAGACATCAGAAAGGTGTTGGGGGATATATGTACAGCAGTCGTCATTGACAACTGCACAAACGCATCCATCTCCTAGATCTGCCCGGATGATGGCTAATGCCAGTGGATGATGGACAACAGCCTCTGGAGTTCTTGCATTTCTTGAGTGATTGTGTTAATATTTTTCGTGACATCACTGGTGACTTGGTTGGCTTCATGAATGAGAGCATGGAAAACTCGGGCATTGGGTTGAGCTTCTTCAGTAACCCACAGAGCTGGTTTGCCAGAAAAGCCCGCAACCTGAGACCTGTCTCTGTTGGGGGCGAACACATCTAAAACCATTCCAAGTCTTTTAGCTTCTTCAGACAGTTCCTGTTCATCTCCTGGAGAGAATGGCTGTTTTGCAGAGGGATGTTCTCACTCCTGACAATGGATTGTTCTGTCCAGGAGTGAGAGTTTTACTCTACTTCTAAAAAGGTGATAAGTTGTCAAAACTCTATCCAAATGTATAATTAGAAAGGGAGAAAGAGATGGGTAAGATAACACGACTATCCAATTGGCTGGTTAAAAAAAAAAAAAAAGGCAGTGGACCCACAACAAAGTATGAATCGCTTGGGTATTCTCCGGCGGGGGGGGGGAAAGCAATTGTCACAATTTATCATGTAACTTTCCTAGGTGCGGCTGGTGTTGGGGCTAAACCCAAGATACCCACTGCCTTCATTTGGGCTAATAACCTGGCCGGTTTCCTTTGCAGTAGCTTAGGCTCACAAATTTATGATTACAAACAAACACTTCCTTTGGATAAAAACAAGTTCATCTCCTTTGGTGCGTATCCTGGGTAGGGTGTGTTCATTTTGGAGAGTTGTCAGAGGTCCAGTTTGTATGGGAATGTGCCTCAAATGGCAGCCGTACTGGTGGAGAGATTTCTTCCAGGGTAGGAAATGGAGGAGTTGTAAAATACAATTGACAGGAAAAGGTGAGCAGAGCCAATAGGTGACATTAACTTCATAAGCCTGAGCAAGAAAATGAGAAAGATTTGAGGTATTGAGTAAGGGCAGAGGAGAAAGGGAGCAGGAAATGGGGAGAACAAGGAGAGGAAACAGAAATAGCAGAGTGAGGATACAAGTTGGTAGCGATAGTATAATTTTTGGCTAACAGGAAACACCTTACAAAGTTTCTTAATTATAATTTCAGTAAAATGAGTAAGTAGAGATTCCCCAGATAGGAAGTACAAATTCTAATGTTCTTAAAAGTCATAGTAAGAGCTGTTGCCTTAGAGCAAGGGAATTAAGGAAATTAAATGTGTTGTGATGCAGGGAGTTGTATAAAGTCCATCTGTAAATCTTCAAAAGGTCCCTGGAGCTGTGGTTCCTGTCCATGTCCTACATTTACAGTTTGTCCAGGATTATAAAGTGTTGCAGGTGGAACATACCCTGGGGACATCATCTGCTACTCAAATAAAATTCCCCACCAGTGTTGGCCCAGAGTAGTTTTCAAGTTTGTTTACTGTGATGGATCATAGCCTACACATTTTTCATCAAGCTCCAATTCAGACTGGAGAGGCCAGTCGGTATCTCCATTGCCCATCTGATAGGAGGGAACATTGGGTTTCTTCCAATATCTTATTTTACTGTGGTAAAATATACATAACATAAAATTTACTATTTTAACCATTTTTAAGTATACAGTTCAGTTCCATTGAATACATTCATATTGTTCTGCAGGCACCACCACCATCCATCTCCAGAACTCTTTTCATCTTGCAAAACTGAAACTGTGTCCCCACTGAACCATAGCTCCATATTCCCCTCTCCTTCCAGCCCCTGGCAACTACCATTCTACTCCCTGTCTCTATGAATATGACTACTATAAATACCTCATATAAGTGAAATTATATAATGTTTGTCTTTATGACTGTCTTATTTCACTTAGTATGTCTTCAAGGTTTTTTAATGTTGTAGCATGTGTCAGAATGCCATTCCTTTTTTAAGGCTGAATAATACTCCACTGTATTTATATACCACATTTTGTGTATCTATTCATCTGTTAATGGACACTTGGGTTGCTTCCACATTTTGGCTATTGAGAATAATGCTGCTATGAAAATGGGTGTACAAATATCTGGTCATGTCCCTGACTGCAGTTCTTTTGGGTATATACCAAGAAGTGGGATTGCTGGATTATATGGTAATTCTATGTTTAATTTTTTGAGGTACTGCCATTCTCCCTTATCTCTTTTATAGAATCGAATGCTTGTGACTGCAGTTTTCCCAAGGTTTCATAGAAGTGGTCTGGAGGCTCTTCAAGGAGAACTACAAACCACTGCTGAAGGAAATAAGAGAGGACACAAATGGAAAAACATTCCATGCTCATGGATAGGAAGAATCAATATCATGAAAATGGCCTTACGGCCCAAAGTAATTTATAGATTCAATGCTATCCTCATCAAGCTACCACTGACTTTCTTCACAGAATTGGAAAAAAACTACTTTCAACTTCATATGGAATCAAAACAGAGCCCGCATAGCCAAAACAATCCTGGGCAAGAAGAACAAAGCTGGAGGCATCACACTACCTGACTTGAAACTTTACTACAAGGCTACAGTAACCAAAACAGCATGGTACTGGTACCAGAACAGAGATATAGACCAATGGAACAGAACGGAGGCCTCAGAAATAATACCACACATCTACCACCTCTGATCTTTGACAAACCTGACACACACAAGCAGTAGGGAAAACATTCCCTGTTTAATAAATGATGTTGGGAAAACTGGCTAGCCATATGCAGAAAACTGAAACTGGACCCCTTCCTTACACCTTATACAAAAATTAACACAAGATAGATCAAAGACTTGAACGTAAGACCTAGGACCATAAAAATCCTAGAAGAAAATCTGGGCAATACCATTTAGGATGTAGGCGTCGGCAAAGACTTCATGTCTAAAACATCAAAAGCAATGGCAACAGAAGCCAAAATTGACAAATGGGATCTAATTAAACTAAAGAGCTTCTGCATAGCAAAAGAAACTACCATCAGAGTGAACAGGCAACCTACAGAATGGGACAAAATTTCTGCAATCTACCCATCTGACAAAGGGCTAATATCCAGAATCTACAAAGAACTTAAATTTACAAGAAAAAAACAACCCCATAAAAAAATGGGCAAAGGGTATGAGCTGATACTTCTCAAAAGAAGACATTTATTCAGCCAACAGACATGAAAAAATGCTCATCATCACTGGTCATTAGAGAAATGCAAATCAAAACCACAATGAGATACCATCTCACACCAGTTAGAATAGCAATCATTAAAAAGTCAGGAAACAACAGATGCTGGAGAGGATGTGGAGAAACAGGAACGCTTTTACACTGTTGGTGGGAGTGTAAATTAGTTCAACCATTGTGGAAGACAGTGTGGCGATTCTTCAAGGATCTAGAGCTAGAAATACCATTTGACCCAGCAATCCCATTACTGGGCATATACCTGAAGGATTATAAATCATTCTACTATAAAGACACGTGCACACATGTTTATTGCGGCACTATACACAATAGCAAAGACTTGGAACAACCCAAATGTCCATCAATGATAGTCTTGATTAAGAAAACGTGGCTCATATACACCATGGAATACTATGCAGCCATCAAAAGGATGAGTTTGTGTCCTTTGCAGGGACATGGATGAAGCTGGAAACCATCATTCTCAGCAAACTATCACAAGATCAGAAAACCAAACACCGCATATTCTCACTCATAAGTGGGAGCTGAAGAATGAGAACACATGGACACAGGGAGGGGAACATCACACACCAGGGCCTGTGGGGGGTGGGGGGATAGAGGAGGGATAACTTTAGGAGAAATACCTAATGTAGGTGATGAGTTCATGGGTGCAGCAAACCACTATGGCATGTGTATACCAATGTAACAAACCTGCACGTTCTGCACATATAACCCAGAACTTAAATTATAATAAATAAATAAGTGGTCTGGAGGAACCAAACCATCATTAGTTTGCTGAATATGAATGAGAGCGAATTGTTTAGCATACCAGTCAAGCACCTTCCTTTTGTTTCACAGGTTTATTTCCTAGTAGGAGCTTTGACTACACTTACAGCCAATTCCTGGAGCAAGGTTTCTAGTAAAGCTCGACCTTGCTCACCATGTTTAATATAAGTACCAGCAGCAGGTAGGAAACCCTGTTGTTTCCGTAGAATACCAAAATTATAAACCACAGTATCGGCACACATGCTTGTCTAGCTGTGTTGTATTTGTAGAGGCCCTTGTGTTTCCCTTAGGTGAAGTTGAGGGCCATAAGACTGTGCGTGCAGTTTTCTCCTCATTTATCATACTTTCTTCAAAATACTGAGCTAAGTGTTGTAACTCGTGGATGGGTATGACCTGCCCACCTATTTTCTGCTTCTGAACAGCAGCTGATATTTCAGGCTTAGGGCCATTAACAAAAAAGGTGGAGAACTCCCTTGTGGTATCAGCATTAATGCCCAACCTCTAGCATTCCTGATGGTAGTATCTAATTGGTCTCTATAGTTAGAGACAGATTCATCCTACCTTTGTCAACAGGATTGGATTGTTCTCTAGTAATTGTAAGGGGGTTAACTTCAGGGATAGCCTTTAAAAGACACTATCCTATTTCTGGGGCTTTTGCATATGCAGAGCAGGTGTTATTTCTAGGAGCGTTACCTAAATCCTCATTTATGGTGGCCTTGTCAAACCAGGCTCAGGGATCTCCTGGTCTTACTAAAAGGTGTGCTAAATGATGCAGGTCAAGGAACTCAGGGCGGCCAGGTGCAGTGGCTCACGCCTGTAATCCCAGCATTTTGGGAGGCCGACGCAGGTGGATCACCTGAGGTCAGGAATTCGAGACCAGCCTGGCCAACATGGTAAAATCTAGTCTCTACTAAAAATACAAAAATTAGCTGGGCGTGATGGTGGGCGCCTGTAATCCCAGGTACTCGGGAGGCTGAGGCAGGAGAATTGCTTGAACCCAGGAGGCAGAGGTTGCAGTGAGCCGAGATTGCGCCATTGCACTCCAGCCTGGGCAACAAGAGCGAAACTCCATAAATAATAATAATCAGAGATAGTGAAAAATATATATGTACAAAAATATTCTTTACATTTTATGGAGGGAATATCTTTGAGGAATGTATCAATATGCTTTCCTCCTACACATTTCCTTGCATGAATTTCCCTAGTGATTAGTAGAGTGCATTTTCTACCAGAAGGCAAAAATGGGAAATGAAAGAACACATAGCAGCTATAACTAAATTTCAAGACTAGATTTTACCACATGCGCTCTAAAAAAAATCTGGCTTAAAAATCTGGTTGGGCGCCGTGGCTCATGCCTGTAATCCTAACACTTCGGGAGGTTGAGGCAGGTGGATCGTTTGATGCCAGGAGTTCGAGACCAGCCTGGCCAACGTTGTGAAACCCTGTCTCTACTAAAAAGACAAAAATCAGCCAGGCGTGGTGGCCCACGCCTGTAATCCCAGCTACTCAGGAGGGTAAGGAACAAGAATCGCTTGAACCTGGGAGGCAGAGGTGCAGTGAGCCGAGATCGTGCCACTGCACTCCAGCCTGGGAGACAGAGTGAGACTCCGTCTTGAAAAAAAAAGAAAAAAAAAATCTGTACCTACTACACACGTAATAGAAAATATTGGACACAACAACAGTAGTATGACATCTACAACTGCCAGGACCCAAACCAAGAACCTGTTGGGCTGTTTATGATGACCACCACCCCCTGAAGCAGATGCTGTTACCACCCTTAATCTACACTTGTGGAAACAGGCACACAGAGGTGGAATCAGTTGTCCCCGGTCTGTCAGACTCTATATTACACACTGGCTTGCAGAATGCTTTCCTGCCCCCAGTATAAGAATAAAAGACACACTGGGGAAGTGTGTAAAAGAGCCAGCAAAACATTTTTAAAAAATCATGGCAGTCACTGCTCACAGAAATAGTGCAAAATGGAAAGAAAAAACCATATAGGAAATTGTTCAAAGAATAGGATCTAAGTATTCTGAAATGATACTTTTTTTTTTTTTTGAGACAAGGTCACTGTTCTGTCGCCCAGGTTGGAGTACAGTGGTGCAATCAAGGCTCACTGCAGCCTTGACCTCCTGGGCTCAGGCGACCCTCCCACTTCAGCTCCCTGTGGCTCCCAAAAGCTGGGACTATAGGTACACACCACCACAGCCTGCCAATTTTATTGTTTATGTTTTGTAGAGATAGGATCTCACTATGTTGCCCAGGCTGGCCTCCAACTTGATCCTGGGATCAAGCAATCCTCCTGCCTTGGCCTCCCAAAGTGCTGGGATTACAGGCCTGAGCCACGACGCCTGGCCTATTTTTTTAAAAAAAAAATCACCTGGAAGAAATTAGGCACTTGTATTTGTATTCAACAAACGTCTATATTGACAAGACAAAGCTAGGCACTGTTCTGGTAATGTGCTGAAAATACATTGGTGAGCAAAAACAAAGCAAAACAAATATAGTTCCTGTCCTTATAATGATCACTTTCCGATATTAACCTTTGAAATAGGGAGTCAGGGGTTATTTCTGTTGTCCAGCTTAATTGTTAAATTTTTTTTTTGCTCTTCTATACTACATATTGTATTAGCAAAAGACATGAATAAAAAATTTTCAGGTCTTTTTGAAATAATTTCTGGGACACCTTAATGCTAAATAGAATAGTTTAAAATTTTTTGAAAGAAATGATGCAAACATCAATCTCAGTATGTTTAAAATGTACCTTTATAGATGAAAAACCGCTAAGGAAATAAAAAAATATGATTAGTGATGATGGCATGTTGATGGAACTGTGGATAGTTTTCTTCACTATATTTTATCTCTCAGTGCTATGAAAAGATTGTTTCTACACGTATAAAGAAAAATGACGGGAAATATAAATATTTTATTTCACAATGTTTATTAGGCACCCAGTAAATTCTAAGTGCCCTTGCAGGTACGGAGGACAAAAGACTGAAACACACACACACAGACCACGGCTCCTGCCCTCATAAAAGAACATGGTGACAGCTGTCTTTGGATCACGAGTTAATGAATTGTGCACTGGAGTTTTACAGGAACACTGAACATTCCAGAAAACGTTTGCATTATTTCAATCAAAACGACGAAAATCACAAAAACCATTTTTCAAAAATGTGAAACCGAGTTTTAAAATAAGGATGTTGAAGTCGTGACGCAAGTAGGAATGTCAGTATGTGGAAAATGCACCTTTATGGATGAAAAACCCTCTAAGGAAGAAATTGGATAATAAATGGCCACCGCTGAGTGATAGGACAGTGGCTAAGATTTGCTTTCTTTATTCTGCGTTATCTCGCCTCGCATGTTCTCCAGCAAGGCTGAACGCCCTACCTAATGAAAGAATACAATGATGAAGGCCCACGGATTCCAGGACGACGTGGGGAAAGACCATTCAGAGCAGCAGAATAAGAGTTACTAAGGGACGCCGGCAGGTCCGCGGGAGACAGGCCGATTTGAAAAGCAAAAAGGCTTTGTCCACCAGTGCTGAGTTTCAGCGAGGGAACCCCCAGAAGGCGGCAACTCAGGCTCCAGGACCAGCCGGTTCACACGCCAGGGAAGGAGAAAAAAAAAAAAAAAAAAAGGCCTCTTCCCTCGGAAAAGGATGGGCAGCGTTTTTTTCGCTCGCGAAGGGCGGGGGAGAAGGAGAACAGGGCAGCTCCATGGCGCAACATTGCCACCTGCCGGCCACAGAAACCGAACGCCACCAGCCGCAAAGGAAATTCCATCTTCTCCGCCGCTTCTCGGCACCAAGCCCGGAGAGCTCCACTGGGGTAGGAAAGGAGAGCGACGAACAGAGAAGGGACTGGAACGGGCCGCAGTGGCTCCGGCGAACAGGGAAGAGGGACTCACCCCTGCACAAAACCCTCCCCTAGTCCCGCCCTCGCAACCATAGCAACTGTGCAGCAAGTCCCTGCGGCGCCAGACACACCCACTAGTCCCGCCCTCGGAACCACAGCATCCGCGCAGAAAGTTCCTGCGCCGCCGGAAAAACGCAGTCCGGAGGGCGGGGCTGGCCTAGGATTAACGGGCTCTGGGCCTGCGCTTCGGCGCCCGGGGAGGTCGGCTCCTGTTTCCTTCCCTACTGTTGGGAGCTGACGGCTGAGGGACGCGACTGCCCCAGCCGCTCCACGTTCGAGACCCGTGTCAGTCCCCAGGCCATTCTCCTTCTACCAAGCCAGGCTTTTTTTTTCTTTGAGACGGAGTCTCGCTCTGTCACCCAGGCTGGTGTGCAGTGGCGCGATCTCGGCTCACTGCAACCTCCGCCTCCCAGGTTCAAGCGATTCTCTTGCCTCAGCCTCGTGCATAGCTGGGACTACAGGCACCCGCCACCATGCCCAGCTAATTTTTGTATCTTTAGTAGAGGCGGGGGTTTCACCATATTGGCCAGGCTGGTGTCGAACTCCTAACCTTGTGACCCCACGCATCGGCCTCCCAAAGTGCCCAGGCCAGCCTTTGCACACACTTCCCACGTGACACACCCCCTATACCCCCGCATTCCTTACTCTATAAATCCTCTCTGGCGATCTCGGCGCCCGCCCCCGGGGCTGACCAGGCCACCGCCAGAACCCCTATGTCCTCAGGGGTCTCCTCCTGCCCACAAAAGTCTCTTCTGCCAGCGGTCATGCCCTGGGCCTCAAGAAAGACCGCACCCCTCTACGATGTGTAGGAATGCACGGGCCCCATGCCTGTCTGAGCAACTGAGCGCTGCTGAGAAAAACCTTAGCAAGTCTTTCTCCATGACCAAGAGAGATTGCTTCTCACTTTCACTGTCATCCTATATCCATTGCTAACATACTCCCCAAGTATGCTAGGAACCCTCTTCCATTTCAGTGGCCTACCCTAAGGATTCATCGAGAAGACAGAAGCAATCCACTGGGAACTCTTAGAGCTTCCCAAGCCCGGTCTACCCGTGCCTGCCCTGGCATTCTCTGCCGCCCTTCTGCATACAGTGCTCCTAACTGAAGCCAGCTCCTCACCTCAGCTCAGGATCCCATACCTCCCACCTTCTCAGGGGCTTTGCTCCTGCAATGATCCCTCCTCTCTTCAAAGTCATCAACTGCCCCCTCTACGTTGGAGCATTCCACAAGCAAAGGAGGAAAAACCCACCCTCTCCCCACATGTCCTTCAGCAGCTGCTGGCACAGAATGTGCTGCCCTTCAACAAAAACTGCCTGGAGTTCTGAGGCCACGGCCTCCTCAACTCGCTTCAATAGGGCTTTTGTCCCTAATCTGTATTTTGGGGTGGCTGAGGTGGGAGGATCTCTTGAAACCAGGATTTTGAGGCTGCAGTGAGCTACGATCGTGCCACTCTAGTCCAGCCTTGGTGACGGAACGAAAGGGTGTCTCAAAAAAAAAAGAGAGGGAGAGATACAAGAGGGAAAAATCTCCCCTTCTTCTTAAAAGTAAGAAGCAGTAAACCTTTGGCTTACTGCTTTTTCCCTAGGCGTCCTTTCCTGGCTCTGGACACATTTTTCTGAATCCAAGCTCCATGGCTCAGGCCCTTGGAAACATATTCTACTGTTGTTCTGAACCAAGTACAAATTCCCAACTGTGACCTTCTTGACCTGGATATAATAGGGCAAGTCTGAGGTGAACATGAAAGACAAGCCAAAGAAAGTGTCCTGTTCTGGTCACAGGGGGTAGGAGGTCCCCAGAGGCAGTGACAGAGTCAGACATCTCAGAGGAGGAAGGTGTGACAAGGGAGTGGAGAGACGCTTCGAGTAAAAGAGGGTTTTACCTCATGCAAATTTGGAGCTCGTTTTGCAGAATGGCCCAGAAGCCTCTTTGGGCAGAGGGACGTCTGGAGTTGAGGAATTTCACTTTGTAGAGCTGATCTTGGTTCCTGCTGTTTTGGGAGACCTCAGCGCTCTACATTCTCTGAGAGGGGAATGTGGAAGTGGCTGATTCAAAACCCAGTGGTGCTACTATGAAGCAAGCATAAGCCAGATAGGAGCTAGGGCTGAGGCTGTGGAGGCTGTGGAGTGGACAGCACTGGTCAGGGGCCGGGGAGAGCATGAGGCCCAGACTCAGAAGGGTCTGCAGATGCCAGCACAGGTGGGCTGAGGTCAAGTCAGCCAGGGAGCACAAGGTCCTGATCAAGATGGGAGAGACAAGAATGCAAGTTACGCCAGCCTCACACATGGGTGAGCAGGGCAGCATCGCCAGCAGGACCTGGGGACAAGAGTGAGCCTTCCCTCAGAAGCCACCGAGGACACTGCAGTCAACATACAATGTCATAGGCCCCTTCCCACATCACCATGGAGACTCAAAAGCCATATATGCCCCTTCTCCATCTTAGACAAGAGTAGGGAGGTGGGGTGGCAATCCAAGAGACTCATCATTTTCGCCAAGACAGATTGAGCATTTATACAAATGGACCGGTTACATGACGGCATCAGATGACACCAGATTAGACGAAAATCCAGTGCGTTTGTTTCCCCTTACTATCCAGTCCAGAGGGTGGACAAGCAAGACAAACGTCAGATCAGTCAGAGAGAATAAATAAGCCAGCGTGCTTGTGGGGTGTGAGGGGCTTGAGTGAGTTTGTGCTCTCTGCATACCATTCCCTGCGACTCCTCCTCTGCACACCGTCTTATCAGTCCCCAGTAGCAAGGGAATGGGACGTACTTGTCTTCCCTACTGTAACCCAGGACAGTTTTAACCCCTCATAAGCAGACTCCCAAAACAGGACACAGAAAGAGCAGAGAATCTGACAGACACACAGAATAGAGAAGCTGTCGTTCCCCTCCCCATGCAAGGCCAGGCTCTACTGTCCTTTATTAAGACAGACCCCATTTCCCAGGGCCTGAGCCATGGAGCTTGGAGTCAAACAATGTGTCCAGAGCCAGGAAAGGACGCCTAGAGAAAAAGCAGTAAGCCAAAGATTCTTATAAAAAGAAGGGGTTTTTTTCCCCCTTCTTTTCTTTCTCTTTTTCTTTTTTTCTGTCACCTAGGATGGAGTATAGTAGCATGATTGTAGCTCACTGCAGCCTCAAACTCCTGGGCTCAAGAGATCCTCCCACCTCAACCACCCCAGTAGCTGGGAGTACAATCTTGCACGACCACAGCCAGCTAATGTTCTTATTCTTTGTAGAGACGAGGTCTCATTATGTTGCCCAGGCTGGTCTCAAACTCCTGGGCTCAAGCATCCTCCGGCCTCAGCCTCCCAAATGATTGGGATTACAGGTGTGTACCAGTGTGCATGGCTGCCACCTCTTCTTTAATCATCTGAGGTGATATTAACTCCCCATAAATAGACCCTCCCCAAACAGAGCACAGAAAGAGGAGAAAACCAGACACACACAGAGAGTGGAGCAGCCAATGAGAGTGTCACTGAGGTGAGCAGGGCCTCCTTGAGGGCCGTCATTGACATCTCCAGCCATGCCGGGCTCCAGTGTTCTTTATTAAGACAGACCCCACTTCCCAGGGCCTGAGCCCTGGAGGGTGGGGTGAAAAAATGCTTCTACAGCCAGAGAATGACGCCTGGAGGAAATGCAGCAAGCCAAAATTTCTTATTAAAAGAAGGAGGGCTTTTTTCCTTCTTATTTCTTTCAAATGTACATAATGCCAGTTTCCTCCCAAGAGTTGACAGGTACAGGGGAGAACTTCAGTGGCTCCTGACAGACCCAAGAATTGTCTCCCATCGTTGTATCCTGGCAGAAACTCATTCTCCAAGGCAGAACCTCCTCATTTCTCACAGACGCCACGCGCTCTAGTGCACTGGCATGGCCCTTTGGGCAGGTCTTGCTTCTCCACCCCGGGGCGAGTCAGCTGTCTTGGGCCCCTTTGAGTGTTTTCATTTAATAATAGAACTCGGTTACTAATAGAAGCAGCCGCCACAGTTAGGCAGCAAAAACAAAATTGGTAATAGCACTCTTACTTCACATGGAGCTGTAAGATTTAGAAAACATTTATATACGCATTGCCTGATTCGGTTTTGTTTTTTTGATATAAGATCTTGCTCTGTCACCCAGGCTGGAGTGCAGTGGTGCAGACGTAGATCACTACAGCCTTGAACTCGGCTCAAGCCATCCTCCCACCTCAGCCTGAGTACCTGGAACTCCGAGGCCACGCCACCACTTCCAGGTCCCGATTGGGCTCTTGACGCTGAGAAAATCATGACTTCTACAGCACTTCTTCACGCCCCAGCAGCGCTCTGAGGCCGAAGAGTCTGGCAAATGCACACCAGGAACCAGACCCAGAGAGGCTCCCGGGGCCCTTGTGTCTCATCCTGGGATCTCTAAAGGGGTCAATTTGGAGGAAGGGCGTGCTTCTCCTCTTGTCACATTCATGCCCCATGTGGTCCCCTTTTCTTATAGGGGGTACCACCCAGGTAGACACCCGGAGACCCCCCCACCGCCCAAAGAGAGTTTAAGGAGCTTTGCAATGACGGGTTTCCTTGACAAAGACCTTCAGTTCCCGATGGCACCTGGGCTGTGGCCAGGTAGTGATGGCCGGAATCTTTCTTGCATTGCACCCTGCTCCTTCACTGGGGAACATACCTCACCATTATTTATGGCGGCCTGGTACAGGTGGCTCGCTGCAAGATATCTGAACCTCCAGACTCGGGGCTCTCCTTGCATTTGCAAAGAATACTGGAACACGGGGCCCCTCGCAGTTCCCATGGAGAACTCCCAGAGGAGTTCTGTTGTGTCACCCTGTGGCTAAGTCTCTCTGATCCTCCCTTGAAGGGCCCAAAAGCACAGCCTCCTCACCACGAGGGATAACACTTTGAGGCCACTCTCACGATACGGCTTAGGTTTACAGAGGCTGGAAATCCATCCCGGCCAGGGCCACAGACACGAACAACCTCTTCTGGCTTCTGATGGCTCCTCGTGCTTCTATGGTCCCAAGCAAAGAAATCTCCTCACACCAGGCATTCGGTGTGAATCTCCAGACCAGGTGCCCCCATGTACCCGGCCCCTTCCATCACGCCAACTCCAAGCCCCGTAGGTCCACCACTCTCATCACAAGACTGCTCTGTGCTCCCCCAGCGGGACTCCTCCTCCCTCCGATGCCACCTTTCACATATTCCCAACTCCTGCCCGCCCAACTGCACACTCTACCGACTTAAGTACTCTTGCAATCTCTGTGGACACCATCCACTTAGGCCGTTTTCATGGAAGATGAGGTATCTCACGGGCCACACCACCACGGGTAATGGCGATAAGAGGAAGGAGAGTGGTGGTAGAAGCCTTCCTGCAACCCCACCGCTGCTTTGAAACCACTGCTCCTCTATCCTCAACTTCAGAGAAACACCACGAGGCTCATATACCTCTGTCTGCCTGGGCCATCTATTACCGGGCCTCGAGATTGTCACGGATTTCTGGCACCTGCACCTCACAATTTTCCTCTCATGTGTTTGGGGAGGAGAAGATAACACACCCTGACAAGTCCTCAGCCCTCTGCTTCTCCTAGCCCGGGTCTCTGAACCCTTTCAAGCCAAGCTTCTTGAACCCATAGACTACGGCAGCAGAGTTACCAGTTACCTCTTCTCGCTTCCTCCTCAGTGAGCCCCACAGCCACGCAACGTTCCCCAGCTGAAATCTCCAACTAGTTCTGCAATGCCAAATCAAAGTACCCAATGCTGTCCTGGCCACAGTTCACGTTCCTTTTTCCAATACACTCTGTTCCTCAGCATCTGTAAAGCCACCCCTGGCTTTCCTCCTACCCCGAGGCCATTACTTCTGAGTCTCCTCGTTGGTCTTTTTACTTTGATCATCTCAGAAATGTTATTTCCTGGCTTGCGACCTTTTCCCTGGACAATCCTCATTCTGTAGGTGACCCTGGGTGCCCACATGGCCACCCAGACTTGGTTCCGTCCTTCTCCGCTTGTGTGCTGATGGATTCCTGCATCACGAACTCCACCAGGAAAATCCCAGCTGAGCCCCAGAGCCCCCACAGGGCATGGTTTAAGGAGCATGTCCACTCAGATATCCCACAAGCCCAACAAATCAGCAGGTGACCCCCAACTGTGTCCCTTGTCTCATGGGTTGGCACCGCCATCCACTCAGTTCCTGAACCCCAGAACCTAGGAATACTGCCAGGTTGGCTGCAGATCACCCCGTGACTCTGCTGCCAGGCTCTGGAAAAAGCCAACCATGACCTCCACATTGCCACAGATGAGCAAAGAGTCTCCCGTGAAGGCTTTGTATTGGCAGAGACTCTCTACAGGCATCCGAGTGGAGGCCCAGACCCTGGCTTGGGTGGTCCCCACAGGGAAGGCCAAAGAGCAGACCCGGGCCCTGTAATGTATCTCAGAGACCGAAATGCTCATCTCCTCCGAGAACTCAACAGATAACCTCCAAATCCCTAAATCGGGACATAGCCGTAGGAACCCATCATTTAGAGACACAGAGGTTAATATTCAGAAGAAACAGCTGAAGAAAAAAAAGAGAAGTATGCGGAGGTGGGTCTCCACGGGTGCACATGAAACAAGGGACTGCTGAATTGTATTTTTCATCGTACATTTCCTAGTCCTATATGGCCCTTTAAGCAGAAGGATTCATCTGATATCACTAATTATAATAACATGTGAAAAATGCATCTCAACACAATAAGCAAGCCTGGGAGCTGATTCATCCACATCAGCTAATACAAATCTGAGCCATCTCTAGATTCAAGGAATGACTGTGCAATGTCTCGTGAACGTATCTATGCAGTGTTTTACTCACCTTGAAAATAAGTACCATATGATCCAGTAATCTCACTTCTGGGTATTTATAGTCCAGATACTCCCCATGTTCTTTGCAGCACTATTCATAATAACCAAGATATAAAAACAACCTAAGTGTTCACTGATGGATGAATAAAGAAAATGTGGTATATAAATACAATGGAATATTATTCAGCCTTAAAAAGAAGGAAATTCTGACATTTGTGACAACATGGATGGACCCTGAGAACATTATGCTAAGTGAATATGCCAGACACATACTGTGTGACCTCACTTACATGTGGAATCTAAAATAGTTAAACTTATATAAACAGAGGGTAGAATGGTGGTTGCCAGGGGCTGGTTGGGGCAGGGAGTGGAGGGTTGATGGTCAAAGTTGCAAAGTTTCAGTTATGCAAGATAAAGAAGTTCTAGAGATCTACTATATAGCATAATGCCTATAGCGAAAAACACTGTATTGTATACTTCAAATTTACTAAAAGAGTAGATCTTTGGCTAAGTGTTCTTATCACACACACACACACACAAATAATAATAATAATAATAGTAGTAGTAGTAGTAGTAATAAAAAAAGAGGGTGTGTGGAAAGTTAAAAAAAAAAAAAAAAAAAGAAAATAACTCGAGCATAGGAGACCCTCACCAGAAACAACAATAAATTTCACTGGCAAATGCGGCATGTTAACGTGAACATTTTGATTTCAGGAATATAGAGGAAGGCGAGCACAGTGTCAGCTGTAAAACACACACTCACATTACTTTGAATGTTTTTGACCTTTCCTTAGCCCGGGAAATCTATTAGCCCTAGAAACTGCCAGCATAGCAGGGAGCAAAGACGTCCTGCTTTCCCTTTGGCGAGGGACCTTGTGTTTCAGATATGCTTTACTTCCTATGAGGATGGTTCCGTTTCTGCAGCTGCCACCTCGTCTTTCGTAAGAGGAGTTATAAAATGATACTCATGCTGGGGCCACATTCCAGACCTGCTAAGTCAGACTCTCTGGGGATGGGGTCCGGCATCTGCTCTTGGACAAATGCTCCACGAAAGACCTGATGCACAGCTGACATCGAGAGACATAAGCACACACTCCCTTTCACCTGCCCTGATTTTTAAATATAACCTTGGACTTCATAGCCTTGTTTGTAGTTAATGAATTGGAAAAAAAAAAAAGTAGGGGTTGCCTTCTCTTTCAAGAGCATCTTTTGACATATTTATTCTACAGGCACGTCTAGAGCAATTTCAAGGACTTAGGAGGGTGGTTATGCCACAGCTTTCCCTTTCCGACCTGATGCTCGGCAGGCCCAGGAGAGGGAGAAGAGCCTCGCAGGTGGAAAGGGGTCAAGAGTTCTGTTGTCTTGGTAACCGTGCTGCCACTCATCCCACTGGGGTGCTCAGCTCCGGCAGGGGCCCTGTGGGTGGGACATCCCCCCGCCACTCTGGCTGTCTTCCTGTGCTCAGAGGTTGAAGCTAAGGGCTGAGGTTGGTTACCAGGGAAACTGAAGCCAGGTCCTTGAGATTGGTGAACAGAAAAACCGGCAGTGGAATTCAGGACGTAGCATGGATTACGGCAGCCAGCCCACAGACAGAGGATTGACAGTCACTAGTGCATGCACCCACAGGGTGCCTGCGCAGGAACGCGCGCACACCGCACACAGACACACACGTAGACATGTGCACTCACCAGCACTCCCTCTGCCCAGGTGTGCACAGTCTATCTGGCTGGAGCATCAAGTGCACGTGGAGGAGCCAGGCGACCAGGCAGGACATGTAGGCAGGATGTGGAACAGGGAAAGAGAGGGGATGTTGCTTACTGTTGTAGAAAAAATGACTGCATACCCTTTCCTCCATGACTTACGGTCACATTTGCACTACATTTTTTAAATGGCTTTACTAAGGTATAATTTGCTTGCCACAAACTTCACGTACCTAAAGGGAATAACACAGTGAGTTTTAGTAAATTTACACAGTTTTGCAGCCCTCACCACTATCCAGTTTCAGAATACTTCCATCACCCCAGAAAGATCGCTGGTACCCACTAGCAGCAGTCAATCCCCATTACTTTACCTCCAGGCCCGCCCAGGCAACTAGTAAGCTCCTTTCTCTCTCTTTAGAGCTGCCTCTCTGGGCATTTCCTATAAACTGACTTGTGCAATAAGTGGTCTTCTGTGTCTGACATCTGTCAATTAGCATAATGTCTTGGAGGCTCAAACGTGCATCAGTAGTGTGTTCTTTGTCATGGCTTAGTAACATTCGGCTGTACGGATATACCACTTCTTTATCCCTTTACTGATCGGTAGACATTTGGCTTGTTTCCACCCTGGGGCCTTCCTGCAAAATGCTGCAGTGAACATCTGAGCATATGTCTTTGTGTAGACATGATTTTATCACTAATGGGTGTCAGATATTGTCAAATACTTTTCTCTGTCTATGAAGATGATGATATAGTTCCTGTCCTCTATTATATTAACAGGGTGGATTACCTTAAGCGAAATTTGAATGTTAAGCCAATCTTGCATTCCTCGAATAAATGTCACTTGGTCATGTTGCATAACCCACTGTATGTGTCGCTGGATTGGGGTTTGTTAATATTTTGTTGGGGATTTTTGCACGCATATTCATGATGGATATTGGTTTATGGTATTCTTCTGCTGTCTCTGGCACTGTTATTATTATTTTATTATTGTTTTTGAGACAAGTCTTGCTCTGTCACCCAGGCTGGAGTGCAGTGGTGCGATCTGGGCTCACTGCAACCTCTGCCTCCCAGGTTCATGCAATTCTCCTGCCTCCACCTCCCGAGTAGCTGGGAATACAGGTGCCCACCAGTATACTCGGCTAATTTTTGTATTTTTAGTAGAGTCGGGGTTTCACCATGTTGGCCAGGCTGGTCACAAACTCCTGACCTCAGGTGGTCCGCCCACCTCAGACTCCCAACGTGTTGGGATTACAGGCGTGAGCCACCACGCCCAGCCTCTATCTGCCTTTAGTAGCAGGGTAACACAATTTTCAAAGGATAAGTTGGGAAATGTTCCCTCCTCTATAGTCTGAAAGAATCTGTGAAGGGTTGGCATTATGTATTTTGTAAATGTTGGATAGACTTCACCAGTGAGGCAGTGGAGCCTAGACTGTCCCTAGTGGGAAGATTTTTAATGTAGTCTTTCTATTTCCTTACATTCTCCGGGTCTACTCAGATGTCCCATGTGATCACTGCATTTGTACCTTTCTCTGTCCCAATCCTCTCTTGCCTGCTGGTGCCTTTGGTTTGGTCTCTCCTCTAAAATGTCACATGCTGGACACCTGTGGACATCACAGGACTGCAGATCCTAGTCTGCAACTTGGGATAGTATGGTGTCTCAGACACGACCCCCAAGTCCCATCCACCCCCCATACACAGGTACGGAGACAAAGACCTGGAGGTGAGGATGTGGAGGGTGTGCCGAGTGCCTCAGTTACCTCCACCCACCCATTTTCCATGCCTGTTCCTGGAGACCCTGTGGCATTGTGCATCTGTGACCTGCCTGAGCAAGCCCCTGATGTCTGCTTTTTCCAGCTCAGATCCTTCTCACTCCTTTCATCTCCTGAGACTGGGACCACATGGGATCAACCACCTGTTCTCTGACACAACGATGCGTATCTGCTAGCGTTTCAATATTTGTGTTCCCTCCAAAACTCACAGTGAAATTAATCCCCACTGCAACAGTGTTGGGAGGTGTGGAATAACAGCAGGTGTTTAGGCCATCACGGCAGAGCCCCCGTGAGTGAATGAATGCTGCTATGAAAAGAGCTTGCAGAAGTGGGTTTGCTCTCTCTTTTCCTCTTCTGCTGTGTGAGGACATAACATTCTCCCCGGCTTGTCCTTCCACCTTTTGCCACGTGAGGAAATACCAAGAAGACTCTCGCCAGATACCAGATACTGGTACCTTCGTTTTGGACTTCCCAGCATCCAGGGCCGCGAGAAATAAATTTGTTTCCATTACAAATTGCCAGCTGTCTTGGTCCATTTTGCTTTGCTATAACGGAATACCTGAGACTCAGTAATTTCTAAAGAAAATTGGAGGCCAGGTACGGTGGCTCATGCCTGTTAATCCCAGCATTCTGGGAGGCCAAGGTAGGAGGATCACCTTCAGGCCTGAAGTTTGAGATCTGCCTGGGCAACACGGCCAGACACTATCTCTACAAAACATTTAAAAATTAGCCTGGCATGGCAGTACATCCTTGAGCTACTTGGGAGGCTCAGGTGGGAGGATCCCACCTGAGTTCAAGGCTGTAGTGAGCCATGATCGTGTCACTCCACTCTCGTCGGCAACAGAGCATCACCCTGTCTCTTAAAAAAAAATTAAAATAAATAAATCTTCTAAAAAGAAAAAGTTGGTTTATCTGGCTCACAATTCTGGTGGCTGAAACATTCATTTTTGGGCAATTGCATCTGGTGAGGGCCTCGGGCTGCTTCAACTCATGGTGCAAAGTGGAAGGGGAGCCGGCATGTGCAACGACATCACATGGAAAGAAGGAAGGGAGAGAGAATCCAGGGAGGCCAGAATCCTGTGAACAATCCACTCTCCTGCGAACTAATCCACACCTGTGAGAGTAAGAACTCAGCCCAGCAGGATGGCATCACAGGACACTGACTCATTCATGAGGGATCCCCACCACGACCCAAACACCTCCCACTAGGACCCACCTTCCAACACTGCAGCACTGAGGATTCAACTTCAACCTGACTCTTGGTGGGAATAAACACACCGTATCCAATCCAGAGCACCCAGCCTGTTGTATTTCACGATATAGTGGAAGGACACAGACTAAGATGGGGTCGGATCTCTCTCCCCGATGAATCGCTCAATCCCCCGGAGCAGGGCTACCTCTGCAACTCCTCTTCACCTCCCCACCACGACAGTCGACGTAGCCCAGGAGGGAGAGAGGCAAGGTGAGAAAATGGAAACCCTGATGATTGCTGAAATGATGACTGTCACTGGCAGCCCGGACCTGGTGTGCTTGCTGGGCTGACTGAGAAGGTCCGCAGAGAGCATTTGAGTGGTTGGGGAGTGAGACAAAGGCATGCGTCTCTGGCCACCACTTTAGGACCTGCACAAACTCTCCGCAAGGTGGGGATGATTGTACCTGGCCCACGGCACTGTGTGGAGGATTCAGCAACGGATCTCACCAAGACTTGGTGCTACCAGCTATGAAATGAGCACCAAAGCCCGGCTCTAGGCACTTCACCCACAGCCTTCACAGAGGTGAACTGCTGAAGCGGGGCCAGCTCCGATCCCAGCCTGCCTAGGTTCGGGTGCTAGTTCTACCTCTTACTGCCTGTGCCACCGTGGGCTAGTTCCCTAACTTCTCTGGTGTTCTGCTTTCGAAATTCATAAAGCGGAACTGAAAATGTTGCTAGAGGATGGGTGTGTGGGAGTGGAGGAAGGCAGCTGACATATGGAAATGGGGAAAATACCATCAGAAGAACCCTAGGAAACATCAGCCAAAGGGCAACGCCTCGAACCCCTTTGAAACCCTCCCGGATTCACTGGTCTCCATTTAGGCCTTTGTGTTTCAAGAAGGAATAGCCCTCCTTCTTTTTCCCTTCTCCCCTGGAGCTAGGTCAGTTCAACTGTCGACTCTCTCACGAGATCTCAGCATCAGAATCTAAGACACTTACGTGTTTTCAAGCCACTTCTGTCGGCAGGAGATGCGTCGACTTTTGCAGCAAGACAGCTCTGGGGACTACCTAAAACAGACTGACACAAAGCAGAATTTGTTTTCAGTTCAGAGGAGTCACACGGGTACTGGCTGGGTTCACATCTCAGGATCCTGCAGAGGTTTAAAAAAAAAAAAAAAGGTAGATTTAGTCATTTGTGCCTCCTGAAATTAAAAGACACACATGTCTAAATCCCAATAAAATGTTGGAAGAACCCAAGGATGCTCTGGTTCTCACAAAGCAGGTGCAAACTGCTGCTCAGGTTCACCCACCCGGGCCCACCACACAACAAGCAATGGCGCCGCAGCCCCTAAGCCAGGGCACCAGCACCAACACGCAGGGCTCTCACCGTGGGCGGCAGACTCTGCTTCCACATCTCCTGTGCACAGGAAGCCTCTCTTCGAAGCCATGGCCCTGCCTCGCTGATCTGGATGCTGGTCCCGCTGCAGGGCTCAAACAGTGACTGGGCTGTGTTCTCTGGTGCCCTCCCTCCCCCGTTCCCAGTCTCCACAGCATAGAGCTTCCCTCAATAAACCCGGATCCCCTGCTGGGAGAGTTCAAGGTAGCCAGCTCAGATCTATTGAGAAACAAACCAATACTGAGGAACAAACCTGAATTCTACACCCATTTTCCATTCCTACATCTATTTATTTGGTATTGATGATAAGGAACCCCGTCAAAAATTCCTGTAAGGGAGAATACTACTCGACTGTTAGGGGTATTGCAACATTTACATACATGTAGCTTATCACATACATAAACATTTACGCAAATAGTACAGCGGTGAACCACCAAGTTCTCATTCCACATTCCTTTCCCACACTGTGTTTAGCTGCCCATTCTTGAAACTGGATCTCAGGGCAGCACATTGCATTTCAACAGGCCTAGTGCTGCTTCTCAGAGGCAGTCAACCCAATGGTGCAAAAGCACGGGACAGCGACAAGGCATTCACACTACACAGACATGTGATCTCTTACTGACAGCAGGAAGGGAAGAGAGATGGAGATCCCGGGTGGGAAAGCGACAACATGCATCACAGGAGCCATGTGAGATGCGGCAAGGACCGCTGGTACGCAGCGTCCCTTGCCAAGGAATGTCTCACAGCCATCCGAGAATGACAGGCACGAAAGATGAGGACCTTCCTCGGGTCGGTCAAGCATCATGCTGGGAGGATTCCCACGTGTCCCGGTACACAGGTCCTGGCACTCATCCGACCACAGCTTGCTGTTTGGTCCCCAAAATGGGCCCACACCCAGGCGCTGCCAACACGGCGGCTCCGTCTGAGTCCCTTTGGGTCTCCATCCCATGTGGGTGCACGTCTCAGTTTTCCTCTAACCACTGCTTGAGCAGCCTCTGAAACATTATTTTGCTCTCCTGCTGCCTCTCTCGCTGGCGCTTCTCCTCTGTCTCCTGTGGTTGGAGTGCCGCTTCAGGCAGAGGCCCGGGCTGGTTGGTGCCTAGGCTGAGAGTCAAGCCACTGAGGCCCTGCACCAGTGTCTCCCAGGAGGAGGGATGTGGGGCCCTGTTACTCTCCCCAGGGATCCCAGAAAGATTCGGCCTGTGGCTCTGGCAGTATCGACATTCACATCGGAATCGATTCTGACTTCTGTCACCTAACGGGGAGATTCTGGCTTCCCTCCCAACAGCATAGGGGGCCATGTGATCACGGTGTCTCCTCCTCACATGCCGCAGGAATGCTTTCTTCCTCTGAAGGAACTCCAGCCTCTCCCACCGCCGCTCTTCCAGCGTCTTCTCCTCTCTGTACCGCTGGCGGAGCAGCCCCTCTGGGAGAGGCACGGCCTGGCTGGGGCCAGGACCGGGGCTCAGGTTACTGAGGCCCATCATCGGCTGTTCTGAGTACGAAGGCTGAGAGGGCGCTGGACCTTCCTGGGAAGTCTCTGCAGCTGTCATCAGGGAAGATTTGGAAGGCGATGCTGGATTCCGTTTCTGGAGTGGATCCATGGAGGTCTGGTCCCAGCTGGAAGCTCCGCCAGGCCCTCGGGTCCAGAAAAGGAGATGAAGCTGGAGGTTCTCAGACACCAAGAAGGTAGCGAGGAACGTGTGTGGGCAGAACCCAGACTGCAACGCAAGGTGATAAGAAAACACAGGATTATTCATCTTACTCGACCTCTCTGTCCCTCCACTTCCTGTGTGTAGAATGGGCATTACAGAGAGACCCTGTCCTAGGCTTCTTCTGAGGATGACGTGAGATCACACATCTCGCCAGCTTAGAATATTAATGCCATCTAATAAAGGATTTAGAAATGATACCAATTAATGCATCCACGTGACACGGGGTGCAAAAGGATGTGATGCAGTTCGACGATGTCAATTCCCTGCTGACATTTTCCAACCCCTTCCCAAGCATCATTTGTAGAATAATCAATGTGTGACTCACAGGTGCTCTGCCCATGAGCGTTCATTTTCATCCATTCACAAGGGAGACTTTTACTCGACTGTAAGCGCTTGCATCATGGGGACACACCCTTTTGTATGTTCGCCTTCCCGACCACTGGGTTTGCATCTAGTCGAAAAGGCTGCTCATGCCTATGGAAATCGTTTCCAAATTCCTAGTGTGGATAAGAATTTATTTTGCTAAACAACAGAATTATGCATAAACCCCCAGGAGACTTCAAACAGAAAAACACATAGATGAATTCAATTAATCCAGAAAAAAAAAAAAAGCTGGTTCTTTGAAGTGATCAATGAAATTGATACACCCGTGGCAGGACTGGCTGGGAAAAAAGAGGGCAAAGAAACAAGTTACCAATATCAGGAATGCAAGAAGAGATTTCACTCCAGACCCAGAAAACATAAAAGGGTCAATATGGTAAGAATACATGCAACTCTACAGATTCACATTCCACAGGTCAGAGGAAATGTAGCACATACTTGAAAACCACAAGCTACGGAAACTCCCACAGGATGGGTTTCAAACACTGAACTGTGTGCACAGTCCTATATGTTTTAAAGAAGTTGAATTCACAGGCAAACACATTTGCAAAAAGATCTCTGGGCCAAGACAGTTTCACTGGCCAAGTCTACCAAACATTTAATGAAGAAATATCACCAACTTACACAACTTCTTCTAGGAAACAAAGCAGAGGGAATGCGCCCCACTGATTTTATGAGGCCAGCACCGCAGGGATACCAAGAAAAGGACAGACCAGTATTCTTCCCTAATACAGGCACCAAAGTATTCAACAAAACCTAGCAGTTTGAATTGAGCAATATGTGAGAATAATAATAAGCCACGATCAAGTGGGTTTTATAGCGGGAATGCAAGGGTTGTTCTTCCCACACCTGAAAATCAATCAGTGTAACCCACAGATTGAGAGATCAGATGAAGAACAAAAATGACAGGATCACATCAAGCTATGCAGAAAAACCATTTGGTAAGATTCAAAGTCCACTGGTGATATAAAAGCTCTAGCACACTAGGAACACAAGACAACTTCCTCAACCTGAAAAAGGGCGTGTACAGTCAAACCTACAACTAACAAGCTACTTAATGGTCAACGACTGGATGCTTTCTGCCTAAGGACGCGAAACACGCAAGGACGTCCACTCTCACCACAGCTATTCAACATCGCGCTGAGGCCTAGTCAGTGCTATAATGCCTGAAGAGTCATGGCACACACCGGAGAAAGCAAGAAACCAAAGTACTCCTTTTCATAGGTCCTGTGATCGTCTACATGAAACAACCAATGTATCTCCCCCAGACTCTCAGAGCTAATAATAACTTAGTGCTCATTAATGAGAGCTTAGCAGCGATACAGGAGAGAAACTCAACACAGGGAAAACAATCCTATGAGTAACTGGAAACCTAAATTTAAGAAATAATACTGTTTTACAAAAGCTGCAAACACAATGAAATGCTTATGTATAAAGCTAAAATACGTGCACGGGGTCTGTATGCCCAAAACTATTAAACGGTAATGAAAAAAATCAAAGAAGATTTAGTTAAACGGAAAGAAACAATGTGTTCCCATATTTAAAGACCCAAAAAGGTTAAAAGTCCATTGTCCCCAACTTGATCTGTAGAATGAATGCAGTGCCTGCCAATCAGAATCCTTGAGGGACATTTGCATGCATAAACAAGCAGATTCTACAATTCACGTGGAATATCTGATGTTTCAAAAAAAGCAGAAGGGATTTTAGAGAGATGATATTATCAGATTTTCAGATTTGCTCTAAAGCTGTAATAATCGAGATTGCTGGCTTACAGGGGTAGACGAGTAGATCCATGGAATAAAATAGAGACCATGAATCCATCCATAGAAATGTGTCCAATGAGTTTTGACATGGATGTGAGAGGGAATCCAATGGAGAAGGGATAAGCTTTTCAGTACATGAGGTGGCCTATCCTTATGCAAAAAGATGCACCTCAACCTCAACCTTTACACACAATTAAGGAAAAAGGGTTCAGAGACGTACACGCCAAAGTTCAATACTAAGACTTTTGGTAGAAACCGTAGGAGGACATCTTTGTGAGGGGAGGCTAGGACATGACCTGAGATGCATGATCCGTGGAAAGGAAAGATGGATGAATAGGGATTTGGCAAAATTTAAAACTCTGGCTCTGGCCGGGCGTGGTGGCTCCTGCCTGTAATCCCGACACTTCGGGAGGCCAAGGCGGGCAGATCACTAGAGTTCAGTTGTTCAAGACCAGCCTGGCCAACATGGTGAAACCCTGTCTCTACCAAAAAATACAAAAATTAGCTGGCATGGTGGCACATGCCTGTAGTCCCCAGCTACTGGGGAGGCTGAGGCAGGAGAATTGCTCGACTCAGGAGGCAGAGGCTGCAGTGAGCTGAGATCGAGCCACTGCCCTCCAGCGACATAGCGAGCCCCTGTCTCTAAATAAATAAACAGAACAGAACAGAATACAATACAATACAACACAACAAACACAACACAACACAACACAACACAACTTTGGCTGTGTAAGAGCCAGTGTGTTCAGAGAATGAAAATCAAAGCTGCACCACTAGGAGGAAATGTTTGAGAATCACCGACCTGACAGATCTTATATCCAAAATACATGGCGCATTTTCAAAACTCCACAATAAGAAAATCAACACCCCAAATAGAAAATGGGGGAAGGACTTGAATGGGAGCGCAAGAAACCATATTTAACATCATTCAGCATTAGGGGAATGCAAATTAACACCATGGAGACTGGCAAGGCCAAGCGAGGAGAACATGTTGGGCGACTGGAACTCTCACACTTTGCAGCTGGGAGGGCGAAATAGCACAGCAACTTTGAGAAGCAGTTTGGCAGTTTCTTGTAAGTCAAACAGATGTTTACCATAGGACCCAGCCATCCCACTCCTGGGTATCTACCCTAGAGAAATGAAAACTTAGGTTCACCAAAAAGCCCGCACTGAATTGTAAAAGCAGCTCGATGCGAAACTGCCCCATACTGGACAGAGGAAAATGAACACCTGTGGTCTTCCACACAGTGAAACTGCCTTCGTGAAAAAACAACAGCCTATGACAGAGGCATCTGACACTCATCCGAGATGTTCATCGGGCCAAAAGAAGGAAGCCCGCCTCACAAGGCCACAAACTGTATGGTGTCATTGACATAACACTCTCCCCAAGACAAAACTAGAGGGAAGGAAACAGATCACTTTACACCAGGGATGATGGACGAAGAAGGGGTAACCGCAATGGGGCAGTTCCAGGGAGTGTCCTGGGGTGATGGGACTGTTCTGGATCCCAACTGTGGTGGTGGTGACAAGAATGTATGCCCGTGTCAAAGCTCACAGAACTGTACTCCTGAGGGGAAAAAAGTCAATCTTGCTGTAGGTTAAGTGAAAAAACCCAATGGCATATTTTGCAATAAGAATATCTCTCTGTATTGTTTTGATAAATACATCTTGGATGAATGCAACCAAAAATTGACATTAAATGCTAAATGGAAACTTTAGATCAGCCTCCCAGGCTCTATTCTTTTGACAAACGTGGAAACCAAGAATTCACTAGTTTTCTTCCGAGGATACTGGTCCTTTGAATGTTTATTCACCAAATCGTGGCTATCAGCACACACTGGGGCAAGAAAGACAGAACCGTATCAGGAACAGTTTGAATATGTACTGAACACAAACATATATAAACACACACACACATCCCAGAAAGAGTTCTTAACTTTTCAGAAATTGCAATCTATCTTTCCTACGAGTTAGTTCCCTGACATCCTTTGGGCCACCACTATCTGACACAAACAGTTATGTGTGAAACGTTTGGAAAATGATCTTAACCCAATTATCTCCCAGCCAATTCTCATGTGTCACAAGGACTCTCTCAGGATCTATTTCTACATGTAGAAAGCCAATTCTCAGAGAGAGAAAAGACCTTACAACCCCCACCCCCCACGTTTCTTTTGCTGTTTTGTTTGTTTGTTGTTTGAGGCAGGGACTCGCTCTGTTACCCAGTCTGGTGTGCAGTGGCAAAATCTTGGCTCACTGAAACCTCTGCTTCCTGGGCTCAAGGGATCCTCCAGCCTCGGACGCCGGAGCAGCTTGCACTACAGGCGTGGGCCACCATGCCCGGCTAAGTTTTATATTTTTTGTAGAGACGGGATTTCGCCATGTTGCCTAGGCTGGTCTGGAACTCCTGAGCTCCACATGATCTGCATGCCTCGGCCTCCCAGAGTGCTGGGATTATAGGCGTGAGCCACTGTTCCCAGCCACAAACACTTTTAGGAGAAGAAATGTGTGCCGGGTGTGGTGGCTCATGCCTGCAATCCCAGCACTTTGGGACGCCGAGGCAGGCAGATCACCTGAGGTCAGGGGTTTGAGACCAGCCTGGCCAACATGGCGAAACGCCATCTCTACTGAAAATACAAAAAAATTAGCTGGGTGTGGTGGCGGGCACCTGTAATCCCAGGTAATAGAGAGGTTGAGGCAGGAGAATCACTTGAACCCAGGAGGCGGAGGTTGCAGTAAGCCGAGATCGCACCACTGCACTCCAGTCTGCGCAACGGAGCAAGACTCTGTCTCAAAAAGAAAAAGAAAAAGAAAAAGAAAAAAAAGAAATAGTAAGATTCTGGAGACATCAACTGACAACCGGCCCGCATAGTCATCGCTGTCTTTTCTCTCTTTTTCCCTCCAGCAATTTTGTGAAATGAAACATTTTACCATCCTGTGTGTAGGTTCATCCAGAGATTCTCAAACCACACCCACGGAGTTGCTCATGATCCCTGACAGAGGCATTAAGGACAGTGAGGCCTAGAGAAGTCTGTTGTGTGTGCGGAGGGGAGAAGCTGCAGCAATACATGGGACTTCCCTTCCTTCATCATCTCACCAATGTCATTTCTTCAACAGGCACTTGCCCCCAGGTAAAAGACCTTGTATCAAAAATCTCTGCATGAAACACCACAGCCTCAAGTTTCCTGCATCATGTCATGCAGCTACTGAAGAGAGAGAAGGACTACTGGAGACAGGGAACCCAGACAGTTTACCGGTCAGACCTTCAGCATGAGAGGTGATGTCTCTGGGCACCAATACCTCACTGTGATGGTTTTATCGGTCAACTCGGCCAGGCTTGGTGCCTGGTCCCTTTTGGTCAAATGCTACTCTAGTTGTTGCTGGGAAGGTATCTGTGGACATGATTAACATTTACAGTCACGCTGGGCACAGTGACTCACGCCTGTAATCCCTGCTTCGGGAGGCTGAGGCGGGTGGATCACTTGAGGTCAGCAGTTCCAGACCAGCCTGGCCACCGGGGTGAAACCCCATCTCTACTAAAAATAAAAATTAGCCGGGTATAGTGATGGGTGCCTGTAGTTTGGAACTGCCATGGCCCTTGGCAAGACTTTCACCTCTCATTCACCCTGCGTGACTCAGCTGAGATAGCACTTCTCCCAGGAAGCCTTCTCCAAGCTCCTAAAACGCCCTGTATTTCCCCTGTCCCAGCCCCAATCCCACTCGGCTGTCAACAGATGGTTATTTCTCTGTCAACCCACTAGCCCAGGAGCTGACAGAGGCCAGGGACTTTGTCTTGTTCACCCATCACAGAGCCTTGAGTGAGCCCAGTGGACATTCACAAGTATCTATCAAATGAAACAAGAAGGATGTGGGGCCCGTGATAAACATCTCACTGAGTATGTCAAGTCAACCCTGCAGAATCCATATTTTCCCATGTTGCAAAGGCAGAAATTCCTGCATGGAGAGGTCAAGTAACTTCCCTCAGATCACACAACCACTCAGGGACAGAATTCCCTCCCAGGTCTCCCTGACTGCAGATGAACACACCCTGGGTGGCACTGCCTCTCTGGGTGTTCAGCCTCCCCTGACACCTAAGCGAGAAAGTAATCCTGAAGGAAGAGTTCAGACAGCAGAGTCCTAGGGGCTGGCCCGCATGTCCACAGCTGCCCCGGGATCGGGTGCAATGCTGCGAATCCTTACCGTCACTTCCTCCTGGCCAGTTCTGTTCCCATGCCAGAAATGCTGCACCGAACGCACCTCTCACACTCCCCACTCTCATTCGCTTCAATTCTCCTGTGCGGAAGGAGAAAGAGAACAGCTAAGCAAGTGAATCCAGACTACGCCCTGGAGATGAGCGCCAGGAAGAGCTTTGTGTTTCTTTTGAAAATTAAGCCAGTCCCATGCGATGCTTTTTTCAATCTTCCACAAAGATATGAGATACCCTTATAAAGTGCATTTATTTCAGTTTAAAGACACAGATTTCATTTAATAATCCCAATTAAATATGGACTTTTTTCTAGAAATGGCAAAATCCTACAGCAAAATGACTAAGATCCGTGCAAGGTTGCTGGGTGCTGAAAACTGTGCTCCTAGTCTCATGCCGTGTCATGGCAAAGGAATCTGACTCCTAGCCACGCAACGCCACACAGATTGAGGAAAGAGTCTGTCCTACACACGGCTTGGAGACGTTCTATATTTTTGATATCTACACCGATCATCCCTATCCTACTGGGTCTGGAGTGGAGGAAATACAATTTTTAGCAGCTTTGTAACAAAAGAACAGGTAGTCAGTAAAGCCAGCAATGCCCACTTCTAAGAAAGAAAGAAGAAAATGAAGCCAGCAGTGAAGCGTGGTGCTGGCATCAGGGGTCTCCCAGCAGGTGAGTACACAGAAAAGCAGCGGGAGTACAACTGGGAGTCCAGGGAGGGGAACGGGGCGGGACCAAGAAGAGTGGCCAGAGCAGCAAGAGGAAGACAAGGAGCAAGTCCGCTCTGGCGAGAATGGAGCTTGCCTAGACTCACCCAAGGCAGTCAGGTCGCTGGATTCACGAGGCCGATGCTGTGGGTGTAGGCCGAGTGACTGCTACACCTTTCACCTACAAAAGAAAATAACCTCACTGGCCAGGTCACATTCCTCCAGGTATTTACTGAGGGCCCACTCCATTCAGCGGTGCCTTCAGTGAATTATCCAATGCAGCCCCATCCCAAGGAGACATCTCAGTCTGAGGAATAAAATATTGTCCAAGGAGCCAGGAATGGTGGCTCACGCCTCTAATCCAAGCACTTTTGGAGGCTGAGGCGGGAGGACTGTTTGAGCCCAGGAGTTTGAGACCAGCCTGAACAACAGGGCGAGATCACCGTCTCCACAAAAAATTGTTAACATTTAGCCAGGCATGATGCTGCATACCTGGGGTACCAGCTACTAGGGAGGCTGAGGTAGGACGATCACTTGAACTCAGGAGGTTGAGGCCAGTGCAATCCGGCCTGGGTGACAGGTGAGACCATCCCCCAAAACAAAACAAAACAAAACAAAAAGACAACTATGGCAGGCATGAGACGGGGGTACTTCTGACACAGAAGAAGTCAAAACCACCATAGCCCAGGTGGCCAGGAACAGCTTCTCCCAGGGCTTGCTATGATATATATTCTCATCCCCAGTTGCAGATGAGGTAACAGGATCAGAGAGGTTAAGCAACTCACTCAAGGTCACACACCTAGGGAGTGGTGGTGACCAATTCTCACTGAGGTCTGCTGAAATACAAAAGCCACTTCACTATTTGTGACACCAATCTCTCTTTATATTGTCACCCGTTTTAATTCGCATTCACAGACATATACTTACCTGTGGCTCTCCTTACCTTCATATTCTCATAAGCGGCTAAATATGGTTTAGATTTCATTTTAGCACATCAGGCCTTTCCCTTAAAGAACCTAAATTTCCCGTGCCCGGCACGATTGCCCAGCCCAGAAGTGAACACTTATCTCAAATTAATCTTCCAACCACACACTAAGGAAAGGAAATGAATTACTGCCATGTAGAGATTTAATTTGGGTACTTCACGAATTCTGAACTACGATTTGAAATATAACCACTGTCCAACCAGAAACAGTAAAAACAGTGCTTCCCTATGGAAAGTATTCACAGGACATTTTATTAAATGCCAAAGCATTCTAGGTCAAGACACACTGCCCGTTTTACAGGGAGGTGTAAAGATTCTGCTCCTAAGAATACAGTAATCCTTTCTCTCACCACTGCTAGCGCCCTGATAAGCTCAGCCAAGGAAGGCCATTCACTTTTCCTTTTGCGAGCAAACATACCAAACTACCCTCACACCCACGCACAAATCCAACGCACCCAACAGGGATATGTTAGTAGAGGGAAATGGTACTGGAGATGCAAATGGAAATCTGTGCCTACTCAGAGCACCACATTTCTGATGGCGCAGAGGGCTACCGCCCAGGGTCGCCTGTACTCCAGCAAGGTGGACGGCGGAGAGGCCCTCCTTCTCTAAACATGAGACCCTGTAGCTTGTGCGGCTACTGGACACAAATGGCCTGGACCATTCATTGAGCACGAATGCAGGAATCACAGCGCCCATTAAACGCATGTCTACTCATATGTCACATCATGACCGTCTCTCTGTCACACGTCCAAGAAAGGGTCTGTCGGACGGTTTGTTTCAATAGAGGCAATGCAGTCCTCCTTGAAAACCCTCCAGTCACTGTGTCTCCTGCTGTGCGGTGGGAGAGGAGGTGGGGAGGGAGGTGATGCCAAGGACACGGTGATTTCTGAACCCGTTGAACATGATCCTAGCCCAAGTGCAGCCCGGCCGGCTACGAATGCCCGCGGCGTCTCGGGATCCTCTTTCTCCGCTGAAAAAGAGCCACCCCCAAGCAGAGAAAGAGAACAACGCCACCCCCAGAGTGCACGACCGCCATTCTCATACTGGCGAGATATGGACGACGGGGAAAACCACCCGCTTCCTCCCAAAGCCCCGCTCCCAGCCGGCCCAACCCAGGGATTCGAGTCCCAAGACACCCCAGCCTGTGCTAGGGACAGCCTCGGTCTCGGCCTCTCGCCCTGTCTCTCTGAAAGTCTCTCCCACCCACCCCTCCTCCCGCCCCCGCTCTCAGTCTCTCCCGCGCGCTCGCTCGCTCGCTCTCCGTCTCTCTCGGGCTCTCTCACGCGCGTTCTCGCTCCGGAGCCGGTTCCAGCCGTCCAGGCGCCAGCGCGGCGCCTCGTTTCCTCTGCCCTGGAAACGCAGCGCGGCCAGCTCTGAATTGAAGGGTTAAGACAACCGGGAGGAGCCGCCCACCGACAGGCTAGAAGGGCCGCAGCGCGGAAGCTGGCGTCGGCGGGGTTGAGCCGGCGTCACAGGGATGCGACGCAGGCCAGAAACTGGATCTTCGATTGGCTGCCGCGAACCGCCGGAGCTGGGAGAGGGAGCGAGTGGGCGTCTATGTGAGAGCGGCTGGGTGTTTTGTCGCGAACCACGCCGCCCAGCTCGGCTGAGACAGAGAAGGTGTGGAGGCCGCACTTTCCCGAAGTGCGCCGCAGCGTTCCTGGAGCGGCCCTTTCGGGAGCGTGTCTCATGAACTGGACGAATGCTTCCGGAGGCTATGGGAGAGACTCCAGGAAGCGGATGTGACTTCATGGGCGAGGGACGAGGGAACTGGGCTGGAGACACGGGAGGAGGCCGATTTCTCCTATGATTGGCTGGGAGATTTGCCTTAGGTTGCGCCTCTGAGAACCGATACCTGGCGTTTCATTTTCGTTATTTACTGTGTTTGCATGAGCGGTACAGGCACCCTTTAAAGACAAAAACCAAACAATTCAAGACATTGAAATTATTCAGGCTACTGCCGTAGGGAGAGCGCCCCAGAAGGGGAAACCACACTGTCGGGGTAAGCGTGGAGCCGGGGGGTGTCTTTCACTTTCACAGGAAGGAGTAGACCGGTTTTAGTGGGGAGATTTATGGGGCAGGGGTTGTTTTTGTAATCAGCGGAAGTCTCAGCCAGCTGAACAGGGAATGTTTCTCTCTGTGCCTAGCTGCTTTCAGGAGGACAGACGTCTCGTCTAGGTGAATCATTTCTGAGACAAAAGAACAGGGAGTGGTTGGGTCGGCCATCTGGGAGCCATGGCACAGAGTGGACAGGCAGCATCCCTTATATAAGTCCCATGGATAATATTGGTCCTTTGTGGTCAACGATTTCCCAGAACACGAAAGTGTGCAGAGATTTCTTTACCGTGGCGTATGTCAGGAGTCAAGCGACATGCAACGTTTGTCCTAGCAGATACATGAATAATAGATTCCTTTTTAACCCTGGAAGAAGACACCCCGTGAACAGAGTTTATAGTTCTCAAAAAGTAATATTTTTGTGGTTTAAGTGAAGGAAGGAAACATGAACTATTATCCCAGAATATTATCATCATTTCATTATACAAATGAAGTAACTGAGCCACAGAGAGGTTAAGTAACCTTCCCAAAGTCACAGAAGATATTTAAAAAATGGTGGAGTCTCAATTTAAATCCAGGTGTCTGTGACTTCATCCCCTTCGTGCTGTACAGCCATACACTGTCATTTCCAAATCCATACATGTGGCTTGATCCTCTCCCTGAATCTACAGATTTCCTGCGCCAACTGACAACCCCACAGGCTCGTTGCACTCACCTCCTCCCATCCAGCATCCTAGGCAGTTGGAGATGACTTCCCAGAAAAGAGTGTGTTAGAGAACTTGGGTCCCAAAGGCCCTACCCCATCCCCTGGAAGGAGAGGTGGGCTTCAAGAGGAAGATTAGAGGATTTGAAGGGAGAGTATGTTTGTCTGAGAGACAGGCTGATAGGCCATTATGGCACACACGTGATAATAAACACCAGTTACTTTGAATTTATGTTTTTTTTGTTTGTTTGTTTTGTTTTTTAGTATTGGCAATAAATGCCGAATGGTGGTGATACCAAAAGCAGATAGGTAAAATCAAGCCACTGTATGGGCAAGTTGAGACATTCCCATTTTACCTGGGAGGACCTGACAAGAAAATACCACTCTGTGGTATAAAAGGAGAACTGTCTCCTAGACTCAACAAATGAAACAAATCAGTAATTTTTTCTAATTATTCTTATTCTCCTATTACAGATGAGGCACGGTAGGCACAGAGAGATTAGATCAGCTCTGCGAAGTCATTCAAGTCATAAGTTGCTGAGTCCCATAGCAAGTACTACTCTGCATGTCCCAAAGTGAACCCACCCATCCCCACTCTCGGCATGCCTGCCCCTCCACCTGTGCTGCTGGACTCAGTGACAGGCACCACGTTCCACCCAGCAGCTTGGGCCAAAGATCTTGAAAGCCATCCTTGATTGCTGCCTCTCTGTCACCACCCCCACAGTGACTAAACCTGGCCAGTTCGACCTCCCAATTCTTTCTAAGTGAGCTCTTTTATTTTTTTTTGAAACTTTTTAAAAAAAATTTATTTATTATACTTAAAGTTCTGGGATACACTTGCAGAACGTGCAGGTTTGTTATATAGGTATACATGTGCCATGGTAGTTTGCTGCACCCATCAACCTGTCATGTAGGTTTTAAGCCCCACTTGCATTAGGTATTTGTCATAATGCTCTCCCTCCTCTTTCTCCCCACCCCCCGACAGGCCCTGCTGTGTGATGTTCCCCTCCCTGTGTTCGTGTGTTCTCATTGTTCAACTCCCACTTATGAGTGAGAACATGTGGTGTTTGGTTTTCTGTTCCTGTGTTAGTTTGCTGAGAATGAACATGAACTCATTCTTTTTTTTATGGCTGCATAGTATTTCATGGTGTGTATGTGCCACATTTTCTTTATCCAGTCTGTCATTGGTGGGCATTTGGGTTGGTTCCCAGTCTTTGCTATTGTAAATAGTGCTGCAGTAAACATATGTGTGCATGTGTCCTTATAGTAGAATGATTTATAATCCTTTGGGTATATGCCACCAACAAGTCATAGCTCATCCTCTTGCCACCAGTCTTGACCCCGTCCTGTGCATTCTCAGTGCCAGTGTGTGAGGCAACTTCTTAACTCCTTATCTGGTCATGTCAAACCTTTTCAAATTCTACTAGGGCTACCTGCTGCCCTTAGGATAAAGTCCAGCCTCCCGGACTAGGGACATCAGACCCTGGCTACCCCCAAATGCATCCTCCATAGCAGATGCCTCCTCCTGCTGCACCCACCCTCAGTATTCCACATTCTAGACCTCTTTCTGTTCATCAGTCGACCAATGCTTGTGGACTCTCTAGCATGCGCACTCATTCTCTTGCTCTCTCTCTCATGTCCACCGCCTCACACCCACCCTTCCCTCTGTCTGGCCTGCACTTGCTCCCTCCCACTCTGCATGATTCCTCCTTACCTTCAGCTCTCAAGTGAAGGAGAGCAAATTATACTTTACCTAAGGAGCACGTAATCAAAAGGCACGCTTAGTGGGTTTGATATTTTTACTCCATAGCACATGATGGGGATTCATGAAAATTCCCCCAATGGGCCACCCAGTTAGAATGTCACCTGAGAGTAGGGTTTTTGGGAAAAGTTTACTTGCAAAGAATAGGATGGAGGAAGGTAACTGAGGAAGGTGACAGGTTCATTTGCCTGACTATAGCAATTATTTCACTGTGTGTGTGTGTATAACAACATGTTTTATACCTTAAATATATACAATAAAAACATAAATAATAAAGATACGCAACATAGATCTCTCCCTCATTCCTATAGACTCATCATGTGTGAACATGGAGTTTGGAATTGTGGCCCCAGGTTCAGTACCATGAAGTGATGTGGGCTGAGGACCTGCCTCACAGCTGGTTCTTCCTGCCATAGAGTGAACTGTGAGGCTTAGCTTCATTCACTACAGCCTGTTATTTCAGCTCCTAGCATTGCACACCTGAATATGAACGGAAGTGTCTGCTTTGGACATATGGACAATAAAAGAGAAAAGATGGAAATGGCCCTAATCCTGCCACCATCAGCCCAAGCCCAAACCCTGGCGGGAGGGTACACTGGACTCCCACTGTCCTGGCACGCTGGCCTGCACACTGATGTGCCTCTAACATGGCATAGTGTGAATGGCTCTCCGTGGAGCCTGGTTGTTGATGACCTACTGTGTGCTACTCATGTACAGTGTTGATTTCCCAAAGACCCAGAGAGGTAGGTATCAAACTCCCATCTACAGATAAGGAACCAAGCTGAAAGAGGTCAGGGCACTGAGGCAGAAAAGGCTGGATCTGGGACTCACATGCGGGTTCTGTCAGACTCCAAAGCCAGGCCTCTTTAAACTCACGACAACGTACTTTGCTTATGCTCCCCATGCTGAGCTGCAGATATTATTCCATGATGGGACAGTCAGCCTCGTCCCAACACGACGTCCCCCTGTGAGATCCAAGCCCCTGGCAGGGCAAAGCCACCCTGAAAAGTTCTAACACACAGGAGCTCCTGTGTCCCTTGTCTTACAGCCACCAGTCAAGTTTAGCTTCTAGGCCTCTTTGCCCTATCACAGAGGCGCTTTGCCCTATCACAGAGACACTTGCAATCCACCCCCGCCCTAAATTACATCTCCATCAGCCTCACTTTATTTAACAGATAAGAAGAATCTAGAGGCAAACAGCAGAGGCAGCGTTAGCGGCTGCAACACAGCTGTGGAGTTGATCAGACTCCAAATGTGGTGTGGAAATCAACAGACTGGGAATGGGAATCTGATTCCTCCTGTGCTTCGGCTCTCTGGACTGTAAGCTGTGCAGAATCAAAGTGTCTGCCGCACAAACCTCCCCTCTTCTGAAGAGTCTGCCCTGACCCAACCCTTGCGCACACACATCCCTCAGGTGAGGGTAGGGTGGTCTCCTGTGTGCTCCTAGGGGACCATGGGTTGAATTCTGCCATGGCTCTCCTTACCCCCAGTGTGGGGGTCATCTGCCAGCAAGGATACAGCCGAAACCTCCCCCTGTCCCCAGAGTGTCCAGTCAGCACTCAGAACAAGTTTATTCGGTTAATAAAGGAATTTCACTCACAGTACTTGGTCAGTAATGGCTATGATGGTAGCAGCTCTGTGTGCATTAGAAATGCTCCAGGAGAATCGAGTGAACAGAGGACATCTGTGCAATGAGATTCTCTTCCCCTGGAGTTGGGGAGGAGGGTTGTAACTTTCCCCTCTTCCCTAATTCCAGAAATCCTAGTAAAAGAGGCTACAAAATGACTTATTTATTTTAGATGGAGACTAGCTCTGTCACCCAGGCTGGAGTGCAGTGGCACAGTCTCAGCTCACTGCATCCTCCACCTCCTGGGATCAAGTGATTCTCGTGCCTCAGCCACCCAATTAGCTGGGATTACAGGTGTGCGTCACTGCACCCGGGATTTTTTTTTTTTTTTGTATTTTTAGTAGAAATGGGGCTTCACCATATTGGCCAGGCTGTTCTTGAACTCCTGACCTCAAGTGATCTGCCCGCCTTGCCCTCCCAAAGTCCTGGGATTACAGGCGTGAACCACCGCACCCTGCCAGAATTTTTAAATATGTCTTGGCCAGTATGTTATTCCATGTGGCCTCCCAGTGGGACTGCAGTGATGGGTTCACCAAAATGTCAGAGTACCCTAGGGCAAGTGCATGTGGGCCTCCCCCAGGGTCTGTAGGGAAAAATGACTATTGATTGGGTTCAAGCGTCCTAATCGAGTATGTGGTTCTGTGGCTGCAACACAGATGTCCACAGCGACAAAGACATGAACACCTGGATGAACGCGTCTGTCAAGTCCCGGTGGGCTGCATCAGCGCCTTGCCTGTCCTATCTCTTGCCTAAGCCCTCCTGGTTCTGACTGCTCCTGCCTGGGTCCCTCCTTCGCCTGAACTCTGCAGGCTGCACAGACATGCTTTCTGCATATGTGGCCCTTCATTGTCCCTTTCCGTGTCACTGGCAGAGCAGAAGCTTACCTGGCCTGACAGGATCCCGTCCTTGTCACCGTGGCACCTCCAGCCTTCTGTTCAGCTTCCTGCTGGTGTGCTAGTGTCCTTGTGGCATCTGCGCCATGTTGGAACGACTCAGCCTCTGACTTTTTTCCAGCTGTTCCCTCTGTCTGGAAGGCCTTCACCACAGATACCTGCTTGACTGACTCCTCCCCCTTCACATCTTTGTCAAATTGTCACCTTCTCAACCCAGCCTACCCTGGTCACTCTGTCATAATTTACCTGCAGCTAACCCAGTTCCTCCCCCAATTCCCAATCCCTGTACCGTGATCTGTATATTTTTTCTTTTTTAGTACAGCCCCCATCATCTTTATAAACTAAAAATGAAATTCTAAGCCCCACTCCCCAACCATCTGAATGGACCCTTCCTCTCAGCCAAGGCTATTCCAAAGTTAGCCTGAAAAAGTAGTTCATGCCATGATGGGAAGGGTGGGTCAGACATTCGTCATTACACCCTTCTCCCTATGGAATTCAGGCACAACTGACCAGCATTTACGTTAAGGCAGAGATCTTAAGATTGTGGCAATAAGACACCAAGTTCCAGCCTGACTAGTATAGCATCACATGACAAATAGGCCCTGAAAGAAGTCAAAGTGTTTCACCCAACAATATATTTCTTTGACACATTTTGAAATAGGCCTACAAGGCCATCTCTTGTGAGGAAGTCTACATTCTGTAGAGAATCCCTTTCCCTTTCCAGATCTTTTCCTGATCTGGGAGAGAATTAGCTAAGAGTCCAGCAACTTTTAAGGTCTGATAAGAAATATTTACAGTTTATTCTCTCTGAAGCCTGCTACCTCAGGACTTCATTGGCATAATAAGAACCTTGATCTCCACAACCCCTTATCTTAACCCAGACACTCCCTCCTATGGATTGGAAGTCTTTTGATAAACCCAAGCAATTGCCAATCAGAAAATCTTTGAATCCACTTATGACCTGTAAGACCCCACCGCCCCCCAACCACCCACAAACTTGTAGTTGTCCCGCCTTTTCAGAACGAACCGATGTATGTTGTACATGCAATGATTGATGTCTTATGTCTCCCTAAAGTGTATAAAGTGAAGCTGTACCCTGACGACCTTGGGGATGTTTCGTCAGGACCTCCTGAGGTTGTGTCAGGGGCACGTTCTTAACCTTGACAAAATAAACTTCTAAATTGATTGAGACCTGTCTCGGGTACGTTTTGGTTCATAACTTCTAATGTTTCCTAGATTTCCTTGTGGAGGGTTTGCTGTCTGCCACCTACCACGTCCTCTTCGGGGAATGTCAGATCCAGGGCAGGGATTTCTGTTGATTTGGTTCCCTGAGGTATCCCCACACCTCAAGCAGTGCCTGGCACGTAGAAGACTTTCATACATATTTGTTGCCTGAAGGAACACATATGCCTCCCCCACTAGACTGTGAGACCATTCAGGGTCTCGTTCTCCCCCATGTGACGGAGCCCTCTATGCATGCTTGTGTCATGGTGCAAAGAGCCTCACAAAATAACAGAGTTAAACCGTGCATGTCTTAGAGATGGAGGAGATACTCTGGAGGTAGTTTCTACTTTCTTCAGCCCAACACACATTTCTCTTGAATGGTCTGTGCCCATTACTCCTACATTTCACTGAGACGGTCTCGGGCCCACACCTCCCCCTGACCACAGACCGCATCTACCTGTGTCCCCTCCCTTCCCTAGCCCCAAATTCTGCATTCAGAAGCACTGTGTGTTTGCAGGAAAGGGCTGAGATGCCGCTCTATAGATCTTCATCATGTAAAGGTGGAGTTAAGGTTTGGGAAGATAATCCAAACAGCTAGAGACTCCTGCCATCCCACCAGGGCACGGGGGATCCCGGGTTTGATGCATGTGTTCTGGAGAGCTGCAAGAGGGATGTTGTGTCCAGGTTATTTTCTGGGTGTCAGTGACATCTAGCAGGAGACAGACCACACGACCCAGGAGCACATGGGCTGGTCCTGTTCATCGCTGAGAGAGAGGGTCCCTGCCCTGTGTCTTTTGTCAGAGACACAGAAGAAACTCCTCCCCACAGTGAGATCTCCACAAGTGGTGCTGAGGGGGACCCGTGACTCTCAAAGCAGTCGCATGACTCCAACCCCAGGGGCAGCTGTGAAGGAAGCTGGCCGTGTAACCTCAGGGGTCTAGATAAGTAAGCCCAGCTGTGGCAGGCTGGAGTGGACGAGTCTGGGAAAGTCAACACGAGACAACCTCTCACTGACTATACAGAGTGAGACCCAAATATCAGGAGAAGGTCACAAACAACTCATGTCTGAACTTTGCTTTGTGACAGTGTCTCTCATGCTTGAGATGATCTCCCAAACAGCTCAGACGTTTCAATCCCTGGAACACGGAACCAAAGACAGTACAGGCCTCCCTCCAAAACATACATCTCCTACCAGCTCTGAAACGTCCTATCCTGGACACACACACTCTCAGATACCTCAGGGACCTCACAGGCTGGGTCACAAAGCCCAAGAGACCCCAATGACATAGAAAACCCAGACAAAAACCCAGCAACAAGCAGCTCAGAGACCTCAACCCTGGACACATGACACTGAACGGTTCGCAGAACTCAGACCCCTCCAGGAACTCAGTGAAGGAGGACACAGACAATAAACCTGCTCAGAGACGTCAGATTCTAAAATTCAGACCCGCGTGCATGTGAGCAACTTTAGAACCTGTGATGTAGAAACAGGATTACCTCACAGACCTCACACCCTGGACCCAGAAGCCCACAAAAGCATAGTGCACACACCCTGAGATGCAGACACAGAAACAGTTGAGGGGACCGGGACAGGGAACAAAGAGGCCTTGGGCACAATGTTCCCTGCAACAAACACCTAGGAGACCTCAGAGTGTGGGACACACCATTCCCACACAGCACAGAGTTTACAACCTGAGACACAGCAACTCCTCAACATGTCAGCAGCCTCAACCCCTGCGGTGCTGACCCATAACCGGGTAGGCAGGACACACTCAGGACGCAAGACCCCAAAAGGATGAGACATCTTTCGTGAGTTTGGAATAACCTCAGTGTTCTCACAACCTAGGATATGGAGCCCCAAGGGGCGCTATTTTGTCCTATCATTGACACAGACACTCGGGAGGGCTCAAACCCTACTTCCTGAAATCAGAACTGCTCCCACGCCTTGAATTCTAGACACAATATCTAAAGCAGATCAGACACCTCACATGCTGGGAGAGAACCCTAATGAGCCCAGAGGACTGTCACCCCAGACACAAGCCCTCCACAGCTCAGAGACCTGCCGACCTGGGACGCTACCTCCAAATTGGTCAGAGACCTCAGAATCTGGGCACAGAGCCTGAAAAAGCTCAGCGGAATGACATCTTGCATTGGAGACACCTAAAAAGTCACTTGGTACAGGACACGCGTCAGATGCAGTCACAGCAAGAGATCACCCAGGCTCATGAGGCAGACACGGAGACACAGGGAGACAGAGACAGACAGAGTCAAAGGGAGCAATGAGATGGGAGAGGGACTGAGGATTAGGGAGAGCATTTCTGGACACCTTCTGTCCTCACGGAGTTAGCCTCGATCTCAGGACCCGGGCCCAGGCAGCCGAGTAACCTCTTGTTTTCCAGGGGAAGGAAGACCCCGGTTTCTGCCCTCAGAGGCTGTTTCTGGGCCCGGGCCACATCCAGGAGGGCAGGAGCTGGCCCGGACACACAGCGGAGCCCTTTACCCATCAAAATGGGGATCCATTCTAGGTTTGGAGGGTTCATGCCATCATGAGGTGGAACCCTGTGCCCCTAAGGCCCCAGCTGCTCTCCTGCTGAGGTGCTGCTGTCCTGGTGTGGGGAAGGGGTGTCTGTGCCCCGGTGGAATAAGAGCATGGTATGGCAGAGGGGCCCAGTGCCCAAGAGCGTCTCACGTGCTATGGAGACAGATCTTCATCTTAGGTGGCAAGGGGGCCAGGTGACAGGTAAGGACTCTCCCAGCTGAGTTCTGGACCAGAGCTGAAGCCCAGACAGAGCAGCCCTGGGGTGAGGGTATGAGGCCTGGAGCCCTGAGCCAGCCTGAACCCTGGGGTCCATCTCAGGAGCAGCCTGAGGTGCCCTGACAGCACCCATGCCCCAAGCTGCACACAGCCCTCACTCTGGGTTCAGCAACCTATTGGTGTTTCCTCAATGTCAGACTAGGTGGGCCACTAGAGACTCCCAAAACTCCAAGGGTCCAGGTTCATGGGGGCCAGCCCTGCAAGGGACAAATGGGCTTGGTAGAGAAGTGGACCAAATCTGCTTTCCTTTCAGCCAAGCCCGCAAAAATCCCTAGGAAGTTTCTGGGCCAGGAGCGAGTGTCCCTGGCACCCAGGCCTCTGCAGGCATCCCTCAGCATGGAGACCCTCCCCAAGGGGGATGGGCTGGCCCTCTGTGGCCCACCAGCCCAGCTCCAGAAGTCCAGAAGCTGACCCTGAGGCCAAGGCCCAGCAGCATGAGGGGACCTCTGCAGAGCCCCGGGCAGGAGGACACTCTGGGGGCTCAGCTGCCCAGAGTGCAGCAAGTCTGTTCCTGCCTCAGGACAGACTCCGGGATTTTGGGCGATTTCTCTGTTGGTATTCTCTCCCAAAACTCCCCATGTACCTGGACATCCAGGGCTCATGGTTTCTACAGTGCAACTTTGAGCAGGCCTGCTGAACTCCTATTCCTTCCACATCTGCCCTGGACACCACCAGGACCAATGGACAGGCCCATCCCTGCAACCCCAACAGGGCTCCAACAACCAGACCTTGCCCAGCCCACTAAAAACCAGAGGTAGGACCACAGAAACTCCCCTTGCATGGTGGCATCTGGACCTGACGTTTCTCTGAGAATAGTGACCTGCACAGCCCCAAAGCAGCCAGTACTACTGCTAGGCCATATGGGATCAATATCAGTGGGGAAGCTGGGCCCTCAGAGGCTGCTGGAGGGGAGAGTGACTGTGGCATCTGCACAGCCCCAGCCAGCCAGCAGCATATCACATGTCCTCATTTCTGCCCATTCATGTGACAGAGCCTCTCTCACATGGCAAGCGTCCTAGAGCCATGGGGCTACGATCCAGCCCAAGCCCTACCCCACCAAAGCCCTAAGAGAAAAAGGACTCAGGGGAGCCATGGGTGCCCCAGAAACAGCTAAGATGAACACACAGATGACTGAGTTCCTGGGACACTGGCCAGAACTAGACTGTGGCCCAAGGCAGGGCAAGCCCCTTAAAGCAGTGTGTGGGTATGCAGGGCCTGTGCATGCCTGGCAGAGCCAAGCCAGTGACATTACCAGGCTCAAAGAGCAACTATCCATGACGGCCATGGTGGGGCGGGAGCAGGTGGACCAGCCCCCTGCCTCATCAACTCAAGGAATCAAGGATGGCTGGGTTCCCAGGCCCTGAGTGCCCACCACCTGACCATTAGTGAGGCAGAGACATGAGGCCAATCACATGATCCTGGGGCCCTGCTTCCACCTTACAAGAACTCCTTCAGCTCACAGCACCAAGAAAATCCTGGGCAAGTGAGGGTCCAGGAGGCCAGGTTCCTACCTCTATTCTCCTTGTCAGGTGCATTTTGCCGTTGGGAAAAGTCAGAAAAGGTGGCCTCAGTCCGTATAAGCAGGCTTCAAAGTGGGCACCATAGCTGCAGGGGGAGAAGGAGCTCCTGGCGGCACTGGAATAGGCTCTGGCAGGATCCCAGATTCTGTGGTTCTGTCCCCCGCAACCTTTTTTTCTCCCTTGAGTGCTTGGAATCGTCCCCATTTTACATGGAAGCTGCAGCCATTGACAATCGGTTTATTAGAGGACTTTTCAGCACCCACTTCTGTAGCCACCCTGTGGAAAGCTGGATGAAAGGCACACTGCTATCTCTGCACAACAGTGACCATCTGGATCTTACCAACAGGCAGAGACAATTTCTTACGTCTGTCTGAGTAATGGTATCTGCCAGATCACTAACATACACTGTAGTGGAATCCTTCTCTGCTGGTGAGTCAAGATGAAGCGTGGTTGAAGCCTGCTTTAGAAGCTTATCTGCTACAGGGTCATTGTTTCCACAATATCGATCTTTAATATTCTGACCAGCAAGGGGGGTCATCCGGATCTGCAGGCTTCTCATGTCTTTGCAGACAGTCCTCTCCTTTCACCTGGGAAGAGCACATGTAAGGCTTATTCCTCAGCCAGTACAGTGTGGTCCGGGCCAGTTTGAGCAGCGTCTCACTACTGGATGTGGCTTTCCCCAGCAGAACAACTGGCCATGTTCTATCCTCTGTCCATATCTGCAGTCACCTTTAAAGGCAAGTCTTGGCCGGGCGCGGTGGCTCACGCTTGTAATCCCAGCACTTTGGGAGGCCGAGGCGGGCGGATCATGAGGTCAGATCGAGACCATGGTGAAACCCCGTCTCTACTAAAAAATAGAAAAAATTAGCCGGGCGTGGTGGCGGGCGCCTGTAGTCCCAGCTACTCGGAGAGGCTGAGTCAGGAGAATGGCGTGAACCCGGGAGGGGGAGCTTGCAGTGAGCCGAGATTGCGCCACTGCACTCCAGCCTGGGTGACAGAGCGAGACTCCGTCTCAAAAAAAAAAAAAAAAAAAAAAAAAAATAAAGGCAAGTCTGTGTCAGGAACCTGTATGGGCAGTCATACTCCAGGTCTAAGAGGCAAGTCTGACAGACATTTCCTGCAGGCTTGGCCCCCTTCAGTCTTCTTGGTATGCATGTGCTCCCCCGGGCACCAGCCAAACACTGAATGGCCTGACAGAGTTTGCATTATTTCTCATAGTTCTCCTTGGTCATGTTTCTCTGAGACATATCTGGCACAGAATGGAGAAATCGACGCCCTCCCAGTTTTGCCTGTTTTAGGTGCTGGAACCCAGAGAGGTCGCCATCTTGAGAGAGTCGGCAGGCAGCAGTAGATTTTCAGATGGGAGAGAGGACCCCCACAATCCCACCAGACCCAGTTCTCCTTCCTGGTGCTGTTCTTGAGGCCCTGGACCATTGCCTTTCACCGTACATGAGTCATCTTTCTTGAGTCAAGGTGAACCTCACTTTCAAGGAATCCCTATTCTTGTAGGACACTCTGTGCTTCCTGGTCTCTCCAGGAGCTGGCTAAAATTCCATGCTTTTTCACTGGAATACTGAGATAGACAACCTTGAAGTGCAGTTTTTTTACAAGTGTCTTTATCCAGGCATGGCATTAATTTCCCATTTGGTAGGAGGACAATAGTCTTATTTTCATCGGTATGTGTAGCGCATGTTAGTGCACAGCATGAACCTTAGAGGAAGACTTTTACCTTGAGATGTGAAATGCATCAGGAGCTTTTGTGGAGTTAATAAACCTACTCTACCTCCACGAGTGTCAGTTTCCTCACCCATAAAATGAGAATCACACAAGGACTTCTTCAAGTTGTTGCCAGAGTTACATTCACCCAGATATTTAAAAGTACCTAACTACAAGGGTCCACATCATTAATAAAACCGCATGGGACTTCAATGCACACAAAAGGAATAAAGTACATGTGTCCAAAGACGAGATGAGCAGCTTTCTAAGCAGCCTGATGAGCATCAGAATGAGATCTATATTTAAGTAGAATTCTTCACAGCTCCACTGAGGAGGACACACACGGGGGCTCCAAGAAGATAAGTACATGGCCATTGCTCAGTAACTGGTGTAGTGTGGATGGAATCCCTGAAGACCCTCTGAAATATCATTACACAACTGGCTCTCAGGGAACACTGGAACAAATCAGGAAACTCAGCAGATGCTACCAGGAACTGGGTGAGCAGAGGGGGGTCACATCCACAAATTTAAGCAGAAGACACCAAACCGCAAGGAGCTCCTGGCTCTGCAACAGCAGCTGTGGTGGCATCGGGGCCAATCTTCTGAGACAGCTGCTGTGGGATTGCTGAGACCATGCGTTTTTGCAGCCACACACCCAAAAGCAGTGCCTTTGAAAACGGATCACAAAACTCTCCTCTCCATTCATCTTTATTTTAAGATGATGGATACCCTCACATTGCAACATCCCCACCAACACTTGTGGGCAATCATATTTAGAAAATCCCACCTAAAGAGTAAACAGTCAGGAGTAGGATGAGGATATTGAGGGATGGGGGAGAGATGCGGGTACTTCACCCCAGACTCTGTTTGAAACAAGAGCCATTGTGCTGTGGTCTCCCTATACTTCCTCATTTTACCACATTCGTAGATGCCACCTGGTTTTTGTCCCTTTATTTACAAAGGTGCTGATGAGCCCATGGGTAATTAATCCTGAAGGAGGAAATCCTTCACAAAATACAATAACAGAGTCTAATTTCAATGACCAGGTTTTTTAGTTTTTTTTTTCATAGTATCCCACATTAAAAATCACAAATGAAACCTGTTGGAATGTGTGATATGAACAAAGTCTTATTTTCATGTAGATTAACAACTTGGCTTTTACGGATTACACATAAAAGCATAAAAGCTGGTACCGTCCCAGAATCAAAGGAACAGTCCCTGAGGACATACGGAATTCAGTGACATCAATTATCAAGAGGCTACACGAAACTGGAAGTGCTCCCAGAAGTTTTCATTGTCTAGACAGAAAAATTCAAGACATCAGCCCCAGCGAGTAAAGGTACGTCCCTGGCTGCTGTGGGTGATTAGCTTTTCATTCAAAGCAGAGATATGAAGCCTGAGGTGTCTCAAAGGCACCCCAAGTGCTCCACACCTTGAAAGTCACTCCCACAAAGCTGGAACACCATCTGTTCCTGAAGGATCAGGTCATGAACTGTATCTTTGAGACACTGGGCAGTCAGGCCTCAGTTGAGATGAAGCCAATGATTTCAAGTGTAAAATGCCTAAAACCAAATCTTTAGGTAGCTATTAGGAGCCCTGTCCACTTAAATGGGTTGGTGAGCATGGCCCAGCAGACAGACACACACCTGAGCACTGGGGGTTTTCTCCTCTGTTCTTAGCATCCCCTGGGTAAACCAGTAATTACCCTCCCTCATACCTCAACCTTCACATCCGTGAAAAAGGTGATGGTGAGAGTGGCCTTTCCAGGAAAGCAGAGCACATGTCAACAGCTGCCAAGCTCTGAATTTGTGCGTGGGCCCAGGCGACAGATTTCTCCAGAAAGCGGCTGAACTGGGACTCTGGCTGAGGTCAGCAGCACAATGCACAGACCCTGGGACCTCAGGCCAGTTCCATAGCAGCTTAGGAAAGCAGTTGGGTCCCCAGGCGGGAGGAGGCCCGATGCTCTGGAAAGATCCAGGGTGCCGGTGGAGTGGAAACGGAGCTGAGCAGTGAGAGGTGGGGTGAGCACCACGTCCATCCGGTTTGGGCAAAGGCAAGGTGTCCTTTGCAGTGTCACATCCTCCTCACTGCTGAGCCCAGAACTGCCTCTCATGGCTCTCTCCAGACTCGCTTCCCATGGCCAGGAGGTGGCACATGATCAGTAGCCAGCATCATTCTTCTATACAGTTAAATTCTTATTGACTACCGTCTCTCAGTTGTGCTATCAGATACGACATCTTATTCAGTCTTTCTAACTATGTTTTTGGTACCCATTAACCATCCCCATATCCCCCAAGCTCCCCACTACCCTTCCCAGCCTCTGGTAACCATCCTTCTACTCTCTATGTCCACGGGTTGAATTGTTTGGATTTTTAGATCCCACAAACAAGTGAGAACATTTGATGTTTGTCTTTCTGTGAATGGATTATTTCACTTAACATATTGATCTCCAGTTCCATTCATGGTTTTGCAAATGAGTGGCTCTCATTTTTTTTTAATGGCTGAAGAGTACTCCCTTGTGTGTATGTGCCACATTTTCTTCATTCCTCTGTTGCTGGACTCTTAGGTTGCTTCCAAATCTTAGCTATTGTGAACAGTGCTGCAACACACATGGGAGTGCAGATATCTCTTCGATATACTAGTTTCATTTCTTTGGGGCATAAACCCAGCAATAGGATTGCTTGATCATATGGAAGCTCTATTTTTAGTTTGTAGAGAAACCTCCCAACTGTTCTCCATAGTTGTTGTACATCACATGCCCATCAACAGTGTATGAGGGTTCCCTTTTCTCCACATCCTCACCAGCATTTCATGTTGCGTGACTGTTGGTTAAAAGCCATTTGAACTGGGGTGAGATGACATCTCATTGCAGTTTTGATTTGCATTTCTCCGAAGATCAGCGATGCTGAGCACTTTATCACATGCCTGTTTTCCATTTGTATGTCTTCCTTTGAGAAATGTCCACTCAAATTTTTTGGCCATTTCTTGATCTTATATTAGATTTTTCCTATAGAAATGTTTGTGCTTCCTATATATTCTGGTCATTAATCCCTTGTGAGATAGGTAGTTTGCAAATATTTTGTCCTATTCTGTGTGCTGTCACTTCAATTTGTTGATTGTAGCCTCTGCTGTGCAGAAGCTTTTTAACTTGATGCGATCTCATTTGCCCGTGTTTGCTTTGGATGCCTATGCTTGTGGGGTATTACTCAAGAGATTTTTGCCCAGGGAAATCTACAATCTAAATGTCTTGTAGATTTTCCTCAGTACTGTATTGTAGTAGTTTCATAGTTTGAAAGCTTAGATTTCTTTAATCCATTCTGATTTTATTTTTGTATATGGTGAGAAATAGGGGTCTAGATTCATTCTTCTGCATATGGATATCCAGGTTTCCCAGTACCATTTATTAGTGAGACTGTCTTTCCCCAGTGTATGTTCTTGGCACCTTTGTGGAAAGTGAGTTCACTGTAAGTGTGTGTGTTTGTTTCTGGTTTCTGTATTCTGTTCAATGGGTCTGTATGTCTGTTTTAATGTCAGTACCGTGCTGTTTGGGTTACTGTCTCTCTGTAGTACTATTTGAAGTCAGGTAATGTGATTCCTCCAGATTTGTTCTTTTTGTTTAGAATAGCTTGGGTATTCTGGGTCATTTGTTGTTCCATATGAACTTTATGATTCCTTTATCCATTTCTGTGAGAAATGTCACCGTCTTTTTTTTTTTAAGGGATTTCATTAAATCGGTAGATTGCTTGCTTGTATATGTTTTAGAATGAGTTTTGCTAGCTAGTGTCCTTCAAATAATTTTTTCATAAAATATAAATATAAGTTTCTGGATAACGTTTCTTGTAAGGTTCCCTGTTGTACATTTAATATCTGAAGGATCTGTACTGATGTAACGAACCTCTGGGTTTACTGATATTGGTAATTTGTAGTCTCTGTGTCTCCCTCTCTCATCAGTCTGGATAAAGGTTTATTAATTTGAGTTGGCTTCTCAAAGAAACAATGTCTGAGTTTCACTGATATTTTCTATAGATTTTTATCAATTCTATGTAATTCATTTTTCCTCATGTCTTTTAAATTTTTTTCCTTCTTTTTATTCTCCTTTGCTTTTTTTTTTTAAACAGAATCGCGCTCTGTCACCCAGGCTGGAGTGCAGTGGCGTGATCTCGGCTCACTGCAGCCTCCACCTCCCAGGTTGAAGCCATTCTCCGGCCTTAGCCTCCCAAGTATCTGAAACTATAGGCGTGCACCACCGGCCCAGCCAGCTTTTGTATTTTCAGTAGAGACGGGGTTTCACCATGTTGGCCAGGCTGGTCTCGAACTCCAGACCCCAGGGGATCCACCATCTCAGCCTCCAAGAGTGCTAGGATTACAGGCGTGAGCCACTGTGCACGGCCTAACAGTTTTCCTTCTTACTTTGGGTATAATTTGATTTTATTTTTCTAGTTTCTTAATGTGGAAACTTAGATAATTGATTTGAGACTTTTCTTCCTTTCAGACATAAGTATTGAAGGATATAAATTTCCCTCTATGCTTTAATTTCATCTTGCAAAGTTTGATACGTTCAGTTTTCATTTTAAAATCTTTTCCTGCAATTTCTTCTTTGATCTCTGAGTTACTTAAATGTGACGTTTAATTTCTAAGATTTCATGAATTGCAGACATCTTCCTACAACTAATTCCCATTTCAATTTTTTTTTTTTTTGGTCATAGAACATGTTTTATAACATTTCACTCCTTTTGAATTTGTTGAGATTTGTTTTTTGGCCCACAATATGGTGTATCTTGGTGATCATTCTATGGAATGAGACCACCACTTCTCCTGTTGTCCTTCCCAGCTTCTCCCCCACCTCTCCTTTTCCCTAGTTTATAAGACAGGAGAAAAGGGAGAAAGCAAAAAGTTGGAAAGAAACAGAAGTAAGATAAATAGCTAGACGACCTTGGCGCCACCACCTGGCCCTGGTGGTTAAAATAATAATAATAATATTAACCCCTGACCAAAACTACTGGTGTTATCTGTAAATTCCAGACACTGTATGAGAAAGCACTGTAAAACTTTTTGTTCTGTTAGTTGATGTTTGTAGCCCCCAGTCCTGTTCCTCACGCTTACTTGATCTATCATGACCCTTTCACGTGGACCCCTTAGAGTTGTAAGCCTTAAAAGGGCTAGGAATTTCTTTTTCGGAGAGCTCGGCTCTTAAGATGCGAGTCTGCTGACGCTCCCGGCCGAATAAAAACCTCTTCCTTCTTTAATCCGGTGTCTGAGGAGTTTTGCCTGCGGCTTGTCCTGCTACAATTCCATGAGCACTTGAGAAGAATGTGCATTCTGCTGTTGCTCTTTGAATATCAATTAAGCCATGTTGTCTGATAGTGTTGTTCAAGCCTTCTGCATTTATGTATCCTGATTTTTTGACACTTTTTCTACCAAATGCTGGGAGTAATGGGGAAGTCTTCTACTAAATGCACATGCGTTTATTTCTTCTTTGTGATGTATCAGTTTTCCCTCAAGTATTTTGAAGGTGCCTACATATTCACGGTGTTTCAGTCTTCTGAATCAAGGCACCTCCCTATGATTATTATGTAATGTCCCACTTTGTCCCTTGTAATAATCTCCACCATAAAATGTGCTTTGTGAGGTATTAATTTGACACTTTGAGTTTATGTGATTAATATTTGCAGGAAATATCTTCTTCCATCCTTTATTTGTATCTTATTTACTTTTAGAGTGCAGTTCTTTTTTTTCAAGATACAGATTACTGATAAATATACCGTGAAAAGCAAGATCTTCTTACAACTGTGCAACAACAATAAAAATACCAAAAAATTAGATGCAGAAGTTAATATACAACTAAAATATTACGCAGAAATCCACAGAATACTTTGCTAGGTTCTTCAAAAGAATCTCAATCAAACTCTTTGACAGCCTTCCTAGAAAGATATCTTGACACCATAGTGATATAATTATATGAAAAATATAATTTTATCCCTGTATTTTCTACAGTAGGGTTTTGGATAAAATTTTATTTCACGAAGGTGTTCTTTTACTAAAAATTCTTTGAAAAACAACTATATGAAATGATCTCTCAGAGCTCTCTTAGCTTTGAAATTTGGGGATTCAAATATCCCTCTGTAGATTGAGGAGGAGATGTAAAAAAAAAAAAAAAATCACGGGGGAGGAAATGTTGGTCTCCTGCACTTTTTTTTTCTTTTTCTTCCTAGACTAACCATTCTGTGTTGGTCCTCAGCTGGGCTGTTAATCCAGGGAAGAGTTGCCCTTCTGAAGAATACATGGATTTAATGGAGACCAAGGCAGATTTGAATCACTCAGAAACAACAGCCAGAATAACTTTTGAAGGGCTGTAAATGAAGATGATTAAAATCCTCTGATTTACGTGACTTTTCACTCAAGTTTCTAAAAGTGCCTTCCCATCAAGAGCTGTTTGGCTAGGGACAGAAACGTTTGTTCAGCCCTATTTTTCTCTCTCTCGTTCGTTTGTTCGTTCCTTCCTTCCTTCCTTCCTTCTTGCCTTCCTCCCTTCCTCCCTCCCTTCCTCCCTCCTTCTTTCCACCCTCCCTCCCTCGCTCCATTTGTCCTTATTTTCTCCCTTCTTCCCTCGCTCCCTTCATGCCTCACTCCCTTCCTTCTTTCCTTCCTTTTATAAAAAGAAATGAACTGATATTTGTAAAGTAGAATGATTAGAAGAGTTCACAAGTTTTTGCGAGTTTTCTTTTAACTTTTATTTTGGGTTCGGGGGTGCATATGCAGGTTTGTAATATAGGTAAACTCATGTCATGGGGTTTGTTGTACAGATTATTTCATCACCCAGGTAGTAAGGCCAGTGCCCATTAGCTATTTTGTTGATCCTCTCCCGCCTCCCACCCTCTACCCTCTGATAAGCGCCGGCGTGTTGGCCCTCTCTGGGTGTCCACGTGTTCTCAGCAATTAGCTCCCATTTATAAGTGACTTCATGTGGTATTGGGTTTTCTATTCCTGCATTAGTTTGCTAAGGATAATGGCCTCCAGCTCCATCCGTGTTCCTGGAAAGGACATGATCTGACTGTTTTTTATGGCTGCATAGTACTCCATGGTGTGTATGTACCACATTTTAAAAAGTGCAGTCTATTATTGATGGGCATTTAGGTTGATTCCATGTCTTTGCTATTGTGAGCAGTGCTACAATGATCATACATGTGCATGCGTCTTGATAATAGAAAGATTTATGTACCTTTGGGTATAGTCCCAGCAATGGGATTGCAGGGCCAAATGGTATTTCTGTTCTTATGTCCATGAGGAATTGCCACACTCCTTTCCACAATGGTTGAACTAACTTATACTCCAACCAACAGGGTGGAAGCGTTGCCTTTTCTACACAAACTCACCAGCGTCTGTTACTTTTGTTCTTGTTTTATCCAGTCTTATAGACTCTGACTCTGTTTTTTGAGACAGGATGTCTTTCTGTCTGTGAATGTGAATTCCACTGGTGTCTGAGACTTCCCAGGATTCCAGCTCTCTCAAATGCCTGTGTTTGAACTTTATGAATTAGTTACATTTTCAGTGGTTTTCTTCTTACCCCCTGTTATGGCTGTCACTTCTTCCACACATGCTCTGCCAGAGGTGATGCGGTTTGTGTGTCTCATCCCTCCTCAGAGGGACTAGTCACCCTTTTGGATCAGTTCCCATGGCTGCCTTGTTGCCTCAGATCTCTCATGATCTAAAAACAAAGCAAAACAAAAGATAACGTTATAGATTATTAGGCTTTTTCTCATTTTCAGGGCTAAAGTGACTTTCTCTTGAGGCTTTCTAAATCTTACCTGGTGGTAGAACTCTCCTTTGTTAATCTTTTGACTACTGGTACAAAAATACAGCATTCAAATACGTGAAGTAAAAGATAATCCAGGGGCTAGCTGACTATGGCTTGAGATCCAAATACAGCCCATGGCTTGTTTTGCATAGCCATTGAGACAAGGATTTTTTTCCATTTAAAAGTATTATTGCTAAAAAGCAGAACACTATGCCACAGAAACTACATGACTCACAAAGACTGAAACAATTACGATCAGATCTGTTAAAGCAAAATTTGGTGATGCCGTATTAATCAAATACCTGTTATTCTGCTTTGCATTATTGCATACATCTTTTCATCCATTAATTAATTTATTTACACTCGAATTGAAAATATGGATGTTACTCTATCCCCTCAAGAAAGCATCCAGCTTTATGATACCATGATTTCAGTCTGGGAAGCTTGTCCCAGGGATCAGGTCAATACACAAACATATATTTGAGGTAGGAGACCGGCAGGACTTGTTTTCTGGTCATAACTGAGCCTAGAGCCTACAGTCAGAATCTATGGCTATTTCTGAAACACACACTGTTTGAATGACTTACAGGTATATTCAGGGAAATCAGTTACTAGTCCAGAGACTTAAATGTGAAGTAACACAACCTAAAAAGAAAAAAGTAAACAGGCGTGAATGTATTTAGTCTACAGAAGACTTTATTCAATTACGTTTATTGGAAGCATGGCAGAAAACCCAGAACCAGAGAACAAAGTGATTAATAAAAGCATTTATAAAACTAGCCAAGGTGAGAGGATGGCTTGAGCCCAGTAAAATGAGACCAGCATGGGCAACACAGTGAGACCACTATCTGACACTATCTAAAAAATAAATACACCAATTACCCAGGCGTGGGGTCTGCATCTGTAGTAGCAGGGACTGGGGAGGCTACATTGGGAGGATTGTTTGAGCCCAGGAGATGGAGGCTTCAGTGAGGTATGGTCATGCCACTGCCCTCCAGCCTGAGCAACAGAGTGACATTCTGCCTGGAAAAAATAAAAATAAAAAAGGCTTCATAAATAAAGATATGAAAATAATTTATTTCTTCCACAAATCCATTTCTTTTGAGACACATCCTCCAGTAAGGTAAGGGACTGTCTGTTCTCAACGTTTCTGAATGCATGAGATTAGACAAAGAGAGAGGAAAGCTCTCAAGTCCCTCTTTCTAGTACAAACGCCCTGGGGATGCGGGTCTGAGGACAGCGGAAAACCCTACCCTGCCCTGCAAAGTCCCTGGCTCAATGTGCATGTCCCTTTCTATGAAAGTTCCTTGCTGCCTGTGCGCCTTGCTCTCTGCCTTCTGTCCCTTCACAACTGTGAAAGGAGACGTCGTGACTTCCTTCTTTCATGCTGACTACGACTTAGCCAGTAGGTCTGCAGATCAGTCCTCCCAGAGAGTGAAGTGTGAGTGAGTGTGAGGGGGAGCGTGGGGGCTTCCTGTGGGTTGTGCCACTTGGTCCATGGCCTCTGAGGTCGTCATCTTTCTACTAAAACTCAGCGATACTGCCATGGCCTTGCTGTTGTGGGGTCCCGGGCGTGGGACGAAGGAGGGCCATAGAGGGGAGGAGGGTCAGGTGAACATGGAGTGAATTTTTTTTTTCATGGAGTCTTGTTCTGTCACCAGGCTGGAGTGCAGTGGGGCAATCTCGGCTCACTGCAACCTCTGCCTCCCGGGTTCAAGCGCTTCTCCTGCCTCAGCCTCCTGAGTAGCTGGCAGTACAGGCGTGTGCTACCACACCCAGCTAATATTTGTATTTTTCAGTAGAGACGGGTTTCATCATGTTGGCGAGGATGGTCTCGATCTCTTGGCCTCATGATGCACCCGCCTCGGCCCCCCAAAGTGCTGGGATTACAGGCGTGAGCCACAGCACCCCGCCATCGAGTGAGTTTTGAAGGCTGACATTATTTGAGGTATTTGAGTCCTGGTAGGCGGGAACCCACACACAGACAGGAGGGGTTCCAAAGTCGTTAATGGAGACCTGGGAAGGAGCATAGGACAGGGCAAGGCGGGATAAGGAGGGGCACCACAGCCCTCAAGGCACGAGGGAGCCTCACTGCTCATGCTCCTTTGGTGCCCACCTCAGTGCGCATGTTCACTGGGCGTCTTCCCATCGGCCCCTTTGCCAGTGTGGGGAACGCGGTGGAGCTGTGAGCCGGCAACTCGGGTCCCCGAGGTCTGGATTCTTTCTCTGATACTGAGACACAGCGGGTAGGTCCACAGGCAGATCCACTGGGAGTTGAAGTGTGAGTGAGAGCGAGGAGGAACCAGCGGGCTTCTGGAGGGTGGCGTGGTCAGTGACTCAGAGTGAGAAGGGCCTCGAAGTCGTCGTCCCTCTCATGCGGAGCCGCGTCCGTGGACCTTCTTGTCTTGTCACGGCCATAACTAGGGAGGAAGGAGGGCCGAGGAGTGGAGGGGCTCAGGTGAAGCTGGGGCGATGCTGGGGTGCTGTTGGGGGTATCCGAGTCCCAGAAGCACCTGGAAGCCCGACAGAAGATTCTAGACTCCCCAGACAGGACCAGGGGAGGGACAGCATGAGCGGTATGGGAGGGTCCTGGAGACGGGAAAGGCTGCGGGCTAGTGACTGCAGCCCCGAGATCTGTAGAGTGCCTGGCATAGGTGTCCTGTGAAGAGTGCCCACTGCTGTGTAGCAAATTCTCAACTCCACTGTGGAGTTTCCAATGGGCGGGGCTCTGAGTTCCTAAAAATGTGATTTTGGTTGTGGGGGGTTGGGAAGTGGGCCTAGCAAATCATTATGTTTTAATTCTCTAGCTGTAATTTCCTACTTGTCTCCCTGATGGAGTGTCCAGTTGTGAAACCAACCTCATGGGAAATACCCTGTGTTTTTTGCCGGGAGCCTTAAGACATTGCTCAGCTAGCTAGACCTACGTAAGCGGCTTTGCAAGCATTCGATTCAAAAGTTGCACACACTTATACTTGCCCTGGGACTTTCAGAGTATTTCTAAATTAAAAAAAAAAAAGAGCAAGTTAACATTTGACCGTGAAAGTGGTCAAATCTAGTTGTCCTGTCAAGTGCATTTTCCCAATCACAGTATTCTGCTTGCAGAGTGAAATATACGTTGATGAGGAAGATCAACATATAGGCCTATACCAAAAAGAAGTTCACAACCTCCTGAGCTCATTGTGCCTCTGCTTGTGAAAGTCTTAACATTCGATGTTTTCTCTTAGCAGAAAGTTATTTTTCTGATAGTGTTGTTGGACTAGTATAGATACACTGATAATGGTCTCCCATGCTGATAAAAAATGATTATGGCATCCCATGAAGGAAAGATTAGTCCAGAGGATTATATTTGGGTTTTGTGTGGATGGATGATCGTGTGTGCCCAGATTTTGTCCCTAACTTCCTCCTCGTGCTTATTCAGAACAGATTACACACATTCATCCCAACATAGATTAAAACAGCTTCCAAAGTCCTTGAGGATATCTGTTTTTGAGTAACCTCTCTGAGGAAAGAATAATGTTATGAAGAATAGGTATATGGGGTAGTGTTGGAGAAATGTCTCTAGAGGTACTTATGATAAGAAATATCTATGTATTTTGTATATTTATATTATTGACATGTATTAACAAATCTTTTTATCTGCACACACGCACACACACTCACACACACACACAGCCAGTCCCAGGAGCCCAGTAATGGAGGGCCCCAAGAAGAAGAACCAGCAGCTGAAAGTCGGGATCCTACACCTGTTCAGGAGACACAAGAAGATCAGGATACAGCTGAGATCCCAGGTGCTGGGAAGGGAAAGAAAGCATGTCTATGGGGCGGGAAAAGGTCTATGTGTGCATCGTGGCCTGTGCCATGAGCAGTAACAGGAGGAAAGAGAACATTAGGAAAAGATACCAAACATTTGCTGAAAGTTGACTGGAAAGGGGAGAGTATAGTTTGCAGCTTCATGCTGTCCCTGGATATAATGAATCTTCTCTTGTTCTTCAAGATGGATTTTGTATGCTTGAAAATACAGTCCTTACTTGAAACCATTTAATTTGGTGTATAAAAACGTACATGATTTCACTAGTTTAATTTGATCTTCTTAGAATGTTGCTGTATGATCTTCTCAGCCATGGGGTCCACAGTGTTGTAAGCACCCGTTCATTGCATGTAGAGTGCCAAGTCACTGGACCTTATAACGCTGTGAATAAGGCCCATTTGCAAAGGGATGTTAGCCCCATTGTATAAATAAGAAAACCGAGGCTCAGAGACTGAGGCTTGCAAGAACATTTGACTCATGGAGAAGGAATTCATATTTTGTTCAAAGGTTTGTGTTCTTCCTACAATCCATGTTGTAATAATAAAAAGTGAGCAGTTTGCCTAAGATGCGTAACACTCGATTGTGTCTGTACTGTAAGGTACTTCAGTATTGGCTCAGGACAAAACAGTTCAGTGAAGCAGGATAGTAACTCCAGAAAAGAGCTCAATGAATGACAGCCACTGTTTCCTTTGATCAGTCTTTTTGACGGTATGTTTGATAAAAGTTGGATAATTCAGGACAGTGGTATACAGGGAGCTGTATTAGTGTGATTTTAAGGGGGTTTTAACAGTTGTTTAAAAACTTTCATATTCAGAAAACTCAAAGTAGGATAAGATTATCCTGAAACAGAAAATGTATCCTCAACAGATAGCATTTTGAAGCTAAACATTGACAGAATTTGGGCCATTGATTATTTTAGCAATTCACTGTTAAGATGTTTCCAGATATGACTGTCAACAATGCCCATTAATTTCTTTGCACTCAACTTTCTGTACTCTCACTGCAAGACAATGATTTTCCTGTTATTTTTGGTACATTGTTCTAAATGGGATTCTTTTATGTAAAGTTAACATACAGGGTTCTTGGACCTAAGTATAGCATAACGTTAATTAACTATCCAAACAATTTCCAAGTTAACCTCAATAAGGGATGGGTGTCACAACTGTAGGATTTGTCAGAGGCCCGCCAATACATTGATGTAATTCTTCGGAAAATCACATTTCATTTATGATTAAAGTGGTATTCATGCAGCTGACTTCAGATTTCATAGACAGTTCATACTCACTGTTCATAATACGCAATGGTAAAGTGTGGGAAATTTATGTGTACTGTGATTTATCCTTAGATTGTAATTCAAGATAAGACATTGGGCCAGGAGCTCATGACTGTAATCCCAAAATTTTGGGAGGCTGAGTTGGGCAAATCTCTTGATCCCAGGAGTTGAAGACCAGCCTGGACAACATTGAGAAATCCTTTCTCAAACAAAACAAACAAACAGAAATTAGCCTTGGTGGTGGGGTGCACCAGTAGGCTCAGCTACTCCGGAAGCTGAGACAGGAGGTTCTGTTGAGCCTGAGAGGTTGGGCACACACTGGGCCTTGATTGTGCCACAGCACTCCAGCCTAGAAGAGAGAGTGAGATCCTGACTCAAAAAACAATAAAATAAAATAAAATAAAATATCATAAAACAGGAAAACAAAGGTGTACCATCTTTGCACGACGTTCATTACCACACTGACAGTTTTTTCTTTTTCTTTTCCTTTCTTTTCTTCTCGTTTTTTTTTTTTTTTTTCATGTGGCAGAGTCTCATCTGTCATTCAGCCCGGATTGCTGTGGCATGATCTTGGCTCACACCCACCTCCAGCTCTTGGGTTCAAGTGACCTCGGCCTCCCAAAGTGCTGAGATTACAGGCATGAGCCACTACGCCTGGCTCAGGCTTTATTTCATAACGCGAAGGAAAAGAATATTATCATTTCCTTATTTATATTTCATGTTGGAATGCTTAAATCGATAACCTTTGTATATTGAAGTGCGTGACATGGAAGGTGATCTCCAAGAGGTGCGTCAGTCAAAGACTGGGGATAAATCTGGATTTGGGTTCTGGCATCAAGGTGAAGATTATACCTAAAGTAGAACACTGTAAAATGCCAGAAGCAGGTGTGTTATCCATCAAGATGCAAAGTTATGTGCTTTCTCATTTACACAATATTATACTTTTGATAATAGAGGGATAACATTACTGCTACTTTAAAAACACAGTGCAAATGCAAATTTTCTTTGAAACATCATTCAGACCCAAATGCCAGATTGCAAGACTTAAACACTATCAGATACAGAAACAAATTGGGTCAAAGCCATATTGAATCATCAAATATGGCAGCATTTTCTTAGTTTGGTGTGTAACCAACAGCTAACAATTTTCAGATTCTTTTCTAATTTCTGCTTTTAACAAATACATAATGCATTTGTAATACCAGTTTGTGTGAAGTATGCTGAGCCCTGAAGCAGATTCTAGTACCAGCTCTACCATAATTTGTGAGAGTCTGGATGAATCGTATAAATTCCACACGCATCCTTGCTCTTAGTGAAAAGAGTGGATGCACATCAGATAGATTAAAATCCATTTCATTGCTGATTTCCGCATGCTCTGGTTCTGCTGGATAGAAGACCAAGATATTCTGATTTTCGTGATTTGTTTATCATAACAATCAGCTTCAGGCCAATTATAATGTCTGAGTTGAGATTTCATGGTTCCTAAGAAAATGAGTGGGCACTCTGCTTGATATTTGTTTTCCTGTATGGAGCCCAGTATGAGTGTTCTTGGATTTTGTCAAATTTCGAATTCTCTGGCTCTTAAAGAATAATTGCATTTTAAAGCCCTCCCGCAGTGAAGCCTTGAATGACTGAATGATAAAATGGCAAGAGATCATCAGGTTTCTGTGGCCAGGAGAATGCATGTAGGTCAGTGATGCTCAAGATGGGTGTAAGATGCTTCTGCTAAGCATGCTCCCCGCCCTCCTGTCAGTCTTCATGAGCTACTTCGTGTAATTAGATTGAAGATTCATATAGTAGAGTCACCTCTAACCATACCATAGGTTACATATTACAGGTTTCTGCCTTGACACATTAGATGATAGGGTTTGAAGTTCAACAATAGCAGTGTGCTAATTCCTGAGTAGTTGACATAAGTATGTTTTACACATATTTTCCAAATTGGTGACTGTTAATTACAATACCTCTTGAAGTTAAAGGAAGCACTCCATGTTTAAGGGAGAAACTACCTAAAGGTTTTTACTCTACTCTGCTGAACCATTCCATTACACCATTTACATTAAAAGATAGTTCTCAGACGATTTCCAGGAGCCCACTGAACAAGCCTCAGCTGTATTCTCAGGAAGATCATAGCTTTAAATGCATGTCTTATTAAAATAAATAGCACATTACATGATAAAGGAAAAGAATACTATGAAATAACAATAAAAAAATAAACTTAAGGGAAAAAGAAAGAGGTGGTGAATAAAAGACAAGTATGAGTCATTAGTAAAAGGAAAAGTAGTTCAAATGTCATAAATTTAAAAGATTGGTGTTTTGAAAATTAGCTATGAATAGAGTATTCAGTAGTTTACACAATCTTGAAGAAAATGGAAAAAGCACGACATGGAATATGAACAAGACAGAGTGATTTAATATAGGGCATTATTGAAAGTGAATACAATCTTGAACCCTAATATTTTCAGAGCATGGATGAAATGCTTGATAAGCTAGGAAGGCATCCATTATTTATTTCTGTAATACCTGATTATCTAAGCATCAAAAAACCTGTGGAAGAAACTGTGAAATTTTCCAGTTGTCCCTCAAAAACATTGACTTTTAGAAACAAATTTTGGCTTTTTCAGCTGTCCTACTCTTGCTTTCCATTTCCGTATCCCTCCATGTGTTCATGTGTGACACAGTTCATAACGCTATCACATAATGAAGACAAAACTGATAGTGATAGCTTAAGAGTAATGCAACCATATACTTAATTATACAAATGGGAATACTTTCAAGTGTAAAAAGAGGCATGATTCATGTTGACATCACGGTAGGAGAAAACAGGTACAAACGGTTACTGTACCTTAAAAACCACCAAAGGGTAAATGAGCCCAAATAAATATTTTTGCCCTTCTGCACAACAGAGTAAAAACAAATGCAATGCTGGCCTTTCTATTCACTTCCCTTGTGCAGTTCCTAAGGTGACATTAACCGCTTTCTTCCAAGATAGTATTCAGAGCATTTCCAGGAGCCCATTTGACATCCAGACCACAGATTCAAGCCAGAACATTAAAAGAGTGTTTGCCAAAAATTATACATTTTTTGTAAATTCCTTTTCTGTTTCTCAGTATTGTTATGTGGTGCTGGTATTTTGAGTAAAACTATGCGCAATGTTTGCTTTCTACTTTAAACCCCTTTTTAGTAGGTTCACTTCATTTAATGTGTTCGGACCTCGGACTGTCTTGCTTTCCTTGTAGCACTAGAATGCAGGGTGTGTTTGAAAAATATCTTTAATGCGTACGCTTGGACGACTATTGTCAAAGTCTCTACAGAGGTCTACCTGAATGTAAGCTAAAGGGTGGCTCTTAGGCTTCTGGTTTTGTCCACTGTGGAAAACTAAGACTTTGCTGTCTTTTCCATATCCTTAATGTCATCTAAACACACTTCTGCTAGTGATGTTCCCACCCGTTATGCTTGTATTATAGGTGAAGGGCAACCACAAGTTTAAATGAGGACAAGCTGAAACAACGCAAACTGGTTTTATATTAGATATTTGACTTAAACTATCTCAATAAAGTTTTGCAGCTTTCTCCAAAGAAGTCTTGCTCATCTTTTGTTCACTTCCTTCCCAGGTATTTGATAATATTGGAAATCATGGCTGGGTGCGGTTGTCCACACCTGTAATCCCAGCACTTTGGGATGCTGAGGCAGGAGGATTACTTGAGCTCAGCAGTTTGAGACCAGATGGGGCAACAGAGCAAGACTCTCTCTCTACAAAAATAAAAGAGTGAATGCATGAATGTATGCACGTCTGTATGTAGCTGTAGTCCCAGCTACTCTAGAGCCGAAGGGTGGAGGATGCCTCGAGCCCAGGAGGTCCAGGATGAGGTTAATTTTTTTTTTTTTTGAGATAGAGACACTATTGTTTAAAAAAATTAAGTATGATTTTTGAAATTTTGTATTCTGATTGAGCTGGTATGCACAGGTGTGATACTGGGTAATACATATTTGGTCCTAGACCCTGCTTCCTGGCATACAACTCCTACAATTTTTAGAATCTCCACAAAGTGCTATCTTTTTGTATGCTAGTGAGTTGACTCATGGCTGGCAGCACCTAGGTAGCTCTAGGTTGGGGAATACGAGGGTTGGGGCTTTCAGCCGCCCCCCACCCCAGCCTTCAGGAAGGGCAGAAGGTTAATTTGATCCCCAGTGGCAGGACAACAGTTTAATCAGTCACGCCTACATAATGAAAACCTCCATCAAAACCAAAAGGACAGGATTCAGAGAGCTTCTGGCTAGCTGAACATATGGAGGGCAGCATGCCCCTAGTGGGCACAGAAGCTCCCTGCCCCTTTCCCCATACCTCGCGCTTTGTCTCTCCTCATCTGCTTCCTTTCTTAGGGTATCCCATTTGCCACAAAACATGTGAGAAGTCCCTAGGCTATAGAGCTGGGTGAAAGAATTAGGGCCTAGGTAGGAGTAAGGGGCAAGCAACCAGGGCAACTTGCTGAAGCAAGATGACTTGGGTCCCACCCACACTGTCTCTTTAGAGGCTATGGCATGAAGTAGCCATGGGTTTCCATCTTGCCTCTCACACAGTGCCCTTGATATGGTGGGCAAGATACTTAACACCCTTTGGGACTGTTTTTCCATTTCTAAAGTAGAATTTACAATATGTACACTAAAACTGTTTGCTATGAAAAATAAAGGAAATAACATCAAGGAGGGTTTACATTGCAGATAAATTTGGCCTACTACTTAGATTTCCTTTTTTCCTTTAGATTTCGAACTTTTTCATTTCATTTTTCCTTGCAACTACATTTCTAGTGTGTGATAACCTGCTTTTGAATTTCAAGTAGGAATGTCAAGTTAACTTTTAAAATACATTCGAATTCAGAAAATTATTTGATTTAAATATGTTAATTTAGTAGCAGTGTAGCTGATGTCACCCACGGCATAGATTCTGAAGTTGATTTGTAAATAACTGAGGTGTTACAAGGCCAACCCTAAGTCAATAGTATGTGCTGAAAACTTATTTGCTGTGTGCGATGCCATGAAGACTAAATCAATATCCTGTCTATGCTACACCACGCAACTCAATACAGTAGTGTGTCAATTGCTCAAGCAGTCCCTAAGCAGCCCTGTGTTGTCCTAAAAGGGCCACGAGGATCACCACTAAAGTCGTTAGTTTGCCTTTTCACATATTCTTAAATTTGGCCAATACGGAGACAATGAGCCCAAGCAGATCCATGTGGTTGATTGCTTGTAGAGAAAGCAAAAGCAAGATCAGCATCGTGTAAGCACCGTATCCCTATTCCCATAGTGTGACAGTGAATCGGAGGTACTCAGTGATGGACAGCACAGATAGTGGGTCTTTCTGCTGGTGAGGAGCCCACACTTGTGCCCTAAGGCAGTGAGCAATTTTATACTCCACAACTGTACCCTATGATGAAGAAAGGCCTGTGCTTACCTCAAACTAGGCAGACGGATGAAGAATGGCTTTGTGTCAGCCTCCAGGCAGATAGGGAGCTGGTGCAAAAATACCTGTGGCAGCTCCCACCACGCTGCCTATCTTTCCTTGTTCCAAGGGCATTCAAGATATTCTGCCCACACTCAGGTTAGCTTGTAGTCTAGTTTTGCCTACTTCCCCTATGTGGTGACCTGCAGGAGCTCCAGAGCACCATGCAGAGCCATCACCCTAGAGTGTCCAGCACAAAACCAAAGACTATATGTAAGATGCCTAGAATCATATCATCTCCAATAATGACTCCTAAACACAGGAGATGCTTTTCTGCTAGGATCATTACAAAAGGTTAACTCATCAATTCAGTGGACATGCATGAGTGGCCTGCCATGTTACAAGAAATATACCTGGGATGCTGGAAACTGGAAGAACAACCAACAACACACGCTACTTACTGTGGGGGCTGTCACACTGTGGTGGGGCAGAGAGGCCACTAAACAGAAGAGCAGCTGAAGTGCTCACAAATCCATTCTGATTTGTTGATGGCAGCCCTAACAAACCAATAGAAATACTTTTAGTGCCCCTCAGAAGGCGAGCATTATCATATCTATTTTATGAGCTAGAACTCCCGCTCCTCCTACTAATATAATATAATATAATATCATTACATAATGATGCCTGTATCTGAGCAACTGAGCAGTGATGAGAAACTTCAAAACTTTGGAATTATTTTACCTTAAGTCTATGACCACGAGAGAATTGCTTCTCCCTTTCGCACTCATCCTACTTCCACTACTACAATACTCTCACAAATTCCCATAACTCCCACCTTCCCAGGGGCTTTGCTGCTGCAATGATCGTTCTTCTCTCCTGAACCATCAATGGCTCCCCCTATACTGGATCACTCCCCAAGCTAAGGGGAAACTCACTTTCTTCCCCCATGTCCTCCTATAGCTACGTGCCCTTCAAAGCAAAACTGCCTCAACATATAAAACCCACTTCATTGGAGTCATTTTCCAAAATTACCTGGCAACGAAAATGAACCAGAACAGCCTAAACAATGCTGAACTATAACTTTGGGGAACTCACACTACCTAATAGTAATAGTGATGTTAATTCTATAGTAATCAAGAACTCGTCAGGCTGCTTACAAAGCTGATCATCTCATCTTAGGTCATGTGTACTTTATTGCTTTTGTGTACTTTGAAATCTGACACTATTTCATTCATGATGTGGACCCTTGCAGTCACGTACTTTTAAATATCTTTCTGAATTTAACTCTGGCAACAACTTGAAAAAGTCATCTTGTGATCCTCATTTTATGGGTGAGGAAACTGACACTCGTAGAGGTAGAGTAGCTTTATTAACTCCACACAAGCTTTTGGTGCATTTCACATCTCAACGGAGAACTCTTCCTCTAAGGTTCATGCTGTGCACTAACATGCAGTACACATACTGATGAAAATAAGACTGTTACCCTCCTACCAAATGCGAAATTAATGTCATGGCCAGATAAAGACACTTGTAAAGAAACTGCACTTCAAGGTTGTCTATCTCAGTATTCCGATGGAAAAACATGGAATTTAGCCAGTTCTTGGAGAGACCAGGAAGCCCAGAGCATCCCACAAGACTGGGGATTCCTTGGAAGTGAGGTTCACCTTGACACAAGAAAGATGAATCATATACAGTCAAAGGCAATTGCCCAGGGCCTCAAGAACAGCACGAGAAAGAAGAGCTGTGTCTGGTGGGATTGCGGGGGTCCTCCCTGCCACCTGAAAATCTACTGCTGCCTGCCGACCCTCTCAAGATTGCGACCTGTCTGGGTTCCAGCATCTAAAACAGGCAAAACTGGGAGGATGCAACCTTCTCTATTCTGCACCAGATATGTCTTAGAGAGAACCCATATTATCTGAATGACCAAGGAGAACTACGAGTAAAAAATGCAAACTCTGTGTCAGGCCATTCGGTGTTTGGCTGGTGCCCTGGGGAGAACGTGCATCCCAAGAAAAATGAAGGGTGTCAAGCCTGCAGGCAATGTCTTTCAGACTTGCCTCTTAGACCTAGAGTATGACTGCCGATCCAGGTTCATGGCACAGACGTGCCTTTAAAGGTGACTGCAGATATGGACAGAGGGACTTCCCTTCCTTCCTTCCTTCCTCCCCCCCTCCCTCCTTCTCTCTCTCTCTCTCTCTTTCCCTTTTTCTTTCTTCTTTCGTTTTCTTTCTTTCGTTTTCTTTCTTTCTTTCTTTCTTTCTCTTTGTTTTTCTCTTTTCCTGTCTGCCTTCCTTCCTTTCTTCCTTCCTTTTTTTTTATTTTCGATAGAGTTTCACTCTTTATTTTCCAGACTGGGGTGCAATGGCGCGATCTCGGATCACTGCAACCTCCGCCTCCTGGGTTCAAGTGATTCTCCTGCCTCGGCCTTCCCAGTAGCTGAGATTACATGCATACACCACCACACCTGGCTAATTTTTGTATTTTTAGTAGAGATGGGGTTTCACCATGTTGGCCAGGCTGCTCTCATACTCCTGACCTCAGGTGATCCACCCGCATAACACATAGCAAACAAGTTTTCAGCACACGTTGCTGACATTCAGTTGGCTTTATAACACGTCGGTTATTTACAAATTAACCTCAGAATCTATGCCATGGGTGACACCAGCTACACTGCTATTAAATTAACATATTTAAATCAAATAATTTTCTGAATTCAAATGTATTTTAAAAATGAACTGGACATTCTCCTATTCCCCAACCTAGAGCTACCTAGGTGCTGCCAGCCATGAGTCAACTCACTAGCACACAAAAAGACACCACTTAGTGGAGATAAGGATTTTTTTCCATTTAAAAGTATTATTGCTAAAAAACACAACACTATGCCACAGAAACTTCGTGACCCACAAAGACTGAAATAATTACAATCAGATCTGTTAAAGCAAAATGTGGTGATGCCATATTAATCAAATACCGGTTATTCTGCTTTCCATTGTTGCATACATCTTTTCATCCATTAATTAAGTTATTTACACTCGAATTGAAAATAAGGATGTTACTCTATCCCCTCAAGAAAGCATCCAGCTTTATGATACCGTGATTTCAGTCTGGGAAGCTTGTCCCAGGGATCAGATCAATACACAAATATATATTTGAGGTAGGAGACTGGCAGGACTTGTTTTCTGGTCATAACTGAGCCTAGAGCCTACAGTCAGAATCTATGGCTATTTCTGAAACACGCACTGTCTGAATAACCTACAGGTATATTCAGGGAAATCGGTTAGCAGTCCAGAGATTTAAATGTGTAGTAACACAACCTAAAAGAAAAAAGTAAACAGGCGTGAATGTATTTAGTCTACAGAAGAATTTATTCAATTACGTTTATTGGAAGCACGGCAGAAAACCCAGAACCAGAGAACAAAGTGATTAATAAAAGCATTTATAAAACTAGCCAAGGTGAGAGGATGGCTTGAGCCCAGTAAAATGAGACCGGCATGGGCAACACAGTGAGACCACTATCTGACACTATCTAAAAAATAAATACACCAATTACCCAGGCGTGGGGTCTGCATCTGTAGTAGCAGGGACTGGGGAGGCTACATTGGGAGGATTGTTTGAGCCCAGGAGATGGAGGCTTCAGTGAGGTATGGTCATGCCACTGCCCTCCAGCCTGAGCAACAGAGTGACACTCTGTCTGGAAAAAAAAAAGTAAAAAAGGCTTTATAAATAAAGATATGAAAATAATTTATTTCTTCCACAAAAGGTCTCTCTGAGACACATTCTCCAGTAAGGTAAGGGACTGTCTGTTCCCAGCGTTTCTGAATGCATGAGATTGGACAAAGAGAGACGAAAGCTCTCAAGTCCCTTTTTCTACTACAAACGCCCTGCAAAGTCCCTGGCTCAATGTGCCTGTCCCTTTCTATGAAAGTTCCTTGGTGCCCTGCAGTCATACCTCCTGCATTAGTGTGAGAAATTGGCATAGACTATCCAGGGACATGGGGAAGGGAAACCAGGAAAGATCTGAAACAAAGTAGGAGATAAAAAGATTGGAAATTGGCGACGGAGAGTGTTATGCGCTAGGGTGTTCTGGATTGGCAAATTCTGGAATTCTTGTTAAGTACAATGAGGCTGGTCCTGTAAGGGAAGGAGAATAATTTGGAGGTGAACAAATTTCTAGATGTGGGTCTGGTGCTCTTTTTAGTTTAGAATGGTGCATTCGGTGTGGAAAGGATGTTAGCTTTGGCGCTGTGGGAGTAGTTAGCATCACCTGGTGAGAACCCCTCCCCTTAGGTTGGAGAGGGGAGGAGGAGGAGTCTGTGATTCAGACCCAGTTCCCTGGTTGTAGGGACAGGAAGGAGTGTTTTGAGGATGGACTTTTAGGCTGGGTCAAGTAAGCGTTTGCGTACTGTCTTATTAGATGTTGGGTGAGGTGTAACGCCAGCCAAGCATTCCATATAGAAGGGGGAGAAAATACGGGGATATTTTGGAGGATAAAGGGGCCTTTGTACATGAGTTTAAATGGGCTTAGGCTGAGGGGCTTTTGGGAAATAACTCATAAACCCATGAGGAACAATGGGAAAAGTGGGGTCCAGGCCATTTTAACCTTTAGGGAGAGTTTGGTTAGTTGTTGTTTTTTATAAAATTTTTCCTGAAGATTCAGGGTGGTAAGGAATATGCAAAGCCGATTTAATGTTTAGAGCCTTTGCCAGCTGTTGGTTAAACTGTGAAACAAATTGGCCCATTGTATGACTGGATGCAAGAGCGAGTTTAAACCGGTGGATAATATGAGTGAAGAGAATAGAAGCGATGGTGTGTGCCTATTTGGTGGTGGTAGGAAAAGCTTTTGTCCATCCAGAGAATGTATCTACTATTATCAGAAGGTATGGGAATCACTTTCTGGGGGGCATGTGAGCGATGTTGATTTGCTAGTCATGCCCTGGTAAGTGTCCTCAGGCCTTGTGTGTTGGTAAGGAGGTGGTTTGATAGCTTCCTGAGGGGAAGTTTGAGTGCAAAGGGGACATGCCTTAGTAATATCTTTGAGATGGGCAGCCATGGTGGAAGAATATATATAAGTTTTTAAAAGCTAGAGTAGGGGCAATAACCGGCATGGAAATGGTTGTGCACATATGAAAGTACAGAAGGTTTTTTAAACTTGGACAAGACACTTTTATCATTGAGGTGGAACCATTTTTTCCTGAATGGCCCCAGTCCGGGCAAGTGGGGTTCATTCCTACTGGGTATATACAGGGTGTATGCTGGGAAAAAATGAGCAATAACGATGGGGTTTTAAGGGCTGCCTGCCAGGCTGCCGAATTTGTTGTAATGTTTTTCTCGGTTTTGGCACCTGTAGCCTTTCAGTGTCCCTTGCAATGGATAATGGTGGCCTTTAGTGGTAGTTTATCCACCCCCAGCAGCTTATGTATAAGTTTGCCATTTTTTATGGGAGTTCCTTTTGTAGTTAGGAAACCCTGTTCCTGCCAGATTAAGGCATGAGACTGTAGGATATAGTATGCATATTTGGAACTGGTGTCAATGTTGACCCTCTTTCCCTTTGCTAGGGTGAGGGCCCTGGTTAGGGCAACTAGCTTTGCCTGTTGAGAGGTAGCATGGGGTGGGAGAGCATTGGCTTCTAGGAGTTTATTTTCAGCAATGATGGAATAGCCAGCTGCTGGACATGGCTCCCTAAAAGAGCTTCCATTAATTAACCATGTATGTGTTCCCTGCAAAGGGGCATCTGAAGTGTGTTGGATGGGGGAGGAGAGGGAGTCTAAGAGGTCCAGGCAGGAGTGAGAGAGCTGAAAGTCGGAAGTGTTTACAGGGAGGAGGGTGGCTGGGTTGAGAGTTTTATGTCTCTGGAAGGTGATTAGAGGGTTACCTATGAATAAGGCATGTACCTGATGTAAGCAGGATGGTGTGAGGGATAGAAGAAATTGATGGTTTATGAGGTCTTGTAGGTAATGGGAAGATGCAATAGTAATGTATTGGTAAAGAAGAAGTTTCCGTGCCTCTAAGGCCAGCAATGTGGCCATATCCAAGATTTTTAGTCAGAGTGACCAGCATTGGATGACAGAGTCCAGTTGTTTTGAGAGATGTGCAACGGCTTGTGCGGCGTCGCCGTATGTTTGGCAGAGTAGTCCAAGGGCAAGGCCTTGGTCGGAATGTACATACAAAGTAAAGGGCTTGATGAGGTTGGGCGGTCCTGGTGCCAGGGCAATTAAAAGGGCATTTTTAAGTTTTTTGTTTGTTTGTTTGTGTTTTTGTCTTGTTTTAGTAGGAATTGATGAGGTAAGCTGGGTTTGGGGGTTTTAGGATGGGCCCATGTGAGGCCATGTAGAGTGGCTTGGCCAGCAAGTCAAAGTTGGGAATTCACGGCCAAAAGTATCCCACAAGGCCCAAGAAGGAGAAGAGGTCCTTTTTTTGTGGGGGGAAGGGGCATGTCCCAAATTAGCTCCTTTCACTGGGTTTGGATGGTTTGAGAATTAATTAGGGGTTAGGACAAACCCATGTTTGTGCTACTTGAGATTTTGTGGGTTAGGCCCAATCTCCTCGATTATGGAGGAAGTTGAACACCTGAGTGGTGTGTTGAATGGACAGGTTAAGGAAAGGGCTACAGAGAAGGAGGTCATTGACGTATTGGAGGAGGGCACTAGGAAAAAGAGGAAGTTCAGCTAGGTCCTTGATGAGGGCCTGTCTGAATAGGTGGGGCCTATCCTGGAACCCCTGTGGGAGTATAATCCATGTTAGTCGGGTGGGCATGTGAGTATTAGGATTTGGCCAAGTTAAAACAAAGAGACTTTGGTAAGCTAGGTTTAAGGGAATAGTGAAATAGGCATCTTTTAGCTCCAACACAGAGAGTGTGTGGTAGATGTAGGAGTACAGGAGAGTAGAGAATATGGGTTGCAGACCACCAGATGGATTGGTACCACTGCCTGGTTAACAACTTGGAGATCCTGGAAAAAGGAGTAAATCTTGTCTGTCTTTTGGAAAGCCAGAATAGGGCTGTTGTGGGGAGAGTTGACAGGCTTGAGAATTTCAGCTTGCCAAAGTTTACAAATAAGATTGAGGCCCCTTCAACCAGCTGGATTAAGGGGATATTGAGACTGATAAAGGAAAATGGAGGGGTTCTGAAGGGTTATTTTAACTGGGATGTGATGTGTGGCTATTGTGGGTTTAGAAACATTCCAAACTTTAGAATTGACAGAAGGTAACAGGGTAAATAATGAGGATGAGTGGAGGGAGAGGGAAGCATTTCAGTGTCAGAGTAAAATAAAAGGGGTAGAATTGTAAGAATCACATTGCATGGAGGCCTGGAATTTACTTAATATGTCCCATCGCAAGATAGGTGTAGGGGCTGAGGGATAACCAAGAAAGAGTGGGTGAAGCGGGGTGGTGAATAGGTTGTATAATAAAGGATGAGTCTGTGCCTAGAGGGGATTCTATTGACTCTCACAATAGAGATCGAAGAACTGGAAAAGGGTCTAGAATATTCGGGTAAAACCGAGTAACTAGTTGTCCCATTGAGCATCCAATAGGAAAGACATGGGCTTACTAGAGACTGACAGAATTACCCTGGGTTCCGAGGTGGTGATGGCAGTAGGGGCGGTGGACTCTAGGCCCCGTCTGTCTTCAGGTATAGGTGGTGAAGCAGGATGAAGAGTTTCACTGAGCACAGTCTGACTTCCAGTGTTGCTTGATACCACAGATGGGGCAAGGTTTCCAGAATGTCCTGGGATTAGGGTAGGCTTTTTCCCAGTGTCCGTCTTGGACGCACTTATAACAGGCTCCTGGAGTTGACTGTTGCCAAGTTGAGGAATTCTGTATGCCTTGGGAACCCTGTTGACTGGCAGCTACCAACATTTGGTATTTAGCTTGGTCCTTCTTTAGGTTTGGGGTTTTCAGTTCGTCCTGTCTATTCTTAAACACCTTAAAGGCCACTTTGATTAAGTTTCTTTGGGAGGTTTGAGGGCCGTCCTTCATTTTTTTAAGTTTTTTTCAAATGTCTGGGGCTGACTGGGAGATAAAGTGTAAATGGAGGTCGATTTTGCCCTTATTGTTATTAGGCTTAAGGTGGCATATTTAGTTGTGACCTTTGGAAGGCAGGAGAGGAAAAGAGCAGGGGCGACTTTATTTATGCCGGCTAGAAGGCATGATATGATATGGCCTGGTTTCTCTCTGTCTGTGGAAGTTGCCTGACAATTCCAATTGGGGTCAGTTCTGGGGACAGCTAGGGTCCCTATTGGGTTGTGAGAAGCATCTTTTTATTGGAGGGTGTTCTAATGGGCATGGGTGCCAATAAAGATGTGTTCCCTGTCCTCCAAGGTGAGAGTAGAGGAGAGGATGACATATATGTCATGCCAGGTAACGTCATAAGATTTAAGGAAGTACAGGAATTCCTTGCAGAAGGAGGTAGGATCCATTGAAAAGGAGTCAAATCTCTTTTCAATGTGGGAGAAGTCAGCTAGGGAACTTGAATTCAGATTATGCCTTCAAGCCTCGCAACCTCCTGCAAGGGAAAGACTTTGGAAGGCCTTTGGGCATGTGCCTGGTTTTCGGCAAAAGAGGGTTGGGCGTGAGACCTGGTTTGAGGTGGAGAAGGAAGGGGGATGGAGGGCAACAGTAAGCGGGTGGAGGAGCTGGATCCCAAGGAGAAGGTGGAGGGAATGGTAGTGGGCAGGAGGCAGAGGAAGGGGTTTGTTGGCCAGGTTGAAATTCAGAGGAGGAAGGCTTGTCCAGAGGAGGAGGCATTTTGGGGAGTTTCTCCTTGAGGAGGAAGATTTGAAAAGGTGAACAAGATTGGCAGAGAGGGAGAGTGATCTGTGAATGAAGATAAGCAAAGCACTTCAGATTATTTACCATTGTGTTGGAGAAAGCTTTTTTACATTATGGTGAATTTGGAAGTTGAACGTTTTGTTTTTTTGGAAGAGGGGAGTGAATACTCTGGATGGGAGTGAATACCCCTGAGGAAAATGAGTACCCTGGAAGAGAGTGAATACCCCAGGGGGGAGCAGGTACTCCAGAGAGAAGTGAATACAACAGAGGAAAGTGAGTACTCGATTCCGCCTGGAAGAAGGGACCTGGAGAGTCGGGGCAGCCCCCTAGTATTCATGCTCCCCAGAGGCTGGAGCGGCCAGAGTGGCGAACGTTCTGAGGCTGTCCCCTGAAAAGGGAGGCTGCGGTCACCTGGTGACTGGGGAGACCTCTCACCCAGCACTTGATTGTTTTTTGGAGAACAGGCAGAAATAGAGAGGAATCCAGAAAGGAGAAAGAGGGAGACTCATCCACTAACTGACGCCCAGTGTTGGATGTGATGTCCAGAAATGGGGGTGATCCTTGTTGCAGCAGCCCAGAAAGGGGAAGGAAGGGAAATGAAAAAGGTCAAGAGTCTGATCAATATCTGGAGGTTATCCCAGGTCTGGAGAAGACTAGAGTATAAGGAGAAGGGAACTAGGAACAGGGAGATCACTCAGGATCTGGAAGCAGGCCCCAGTCTAGTTTGTGCTGCTTTCTGCTTTCCCGGTTGCAGGAGAAAACTTACCGATTAGAACCCAATCACCACTCCAGGTTTTGACACCAAAATGTTAGGTTTTGAAGAGAAAGTGAGGATGAAAGAAAGACACATAGAGAGGGGGCAGCTCAAACAGCAACACAGGAATACTGCAGACACTTGTGGAAGTGGGGATCAGCTAAATGCCAGATCCCACCACCGCTTACAGCCTGGGGTACTTACAGGTATGGGTGGGAGGGATCCGGGCAGTATGGCTTGCTGCCCTGCAGGATATTGATAAGATGTTATGACCAGGTGGTTTGGCCCTTTTTCTGGTGGAATATCATTGTGGTGCTCCTTAGAACTTTGCCAAGCAAGATATGATAGGGATGTTTCTTTAGTTGGGCCTTTGTCTCCCTTGTGGACAGGTGGTCAGGCAGGATGTTTCTCATGGCCTGAACCCCCATGGGATGTTTCACTTTGACCAAGGTCTGCAAAACAGCAAAGAACTTACAAAATGGTGCAGTTTGGACTAACAGATGACCCTACCCATGCTCCTCTTCTTCTTCCCCATAGATCCCTACCCTGTGATTCAACCTTGTTCTTCTCTGGATCAAACCCCTTCCTCAACCTGCATTCCTTCTCATAAAGCCCCCCTTGCTATCCAGTCTCTATCCTATTCACCCAAAATAATGTCTTTCTGGCCTCTCACTGTTTTCTTAACAGATGCAGGAGACACCAAACAGGGACTTAGCCCCCGAACCGAGTTTGAAAAAGATGAAAACATCAGAATATTCACCAGTATTAGTGTTGTGCTACAGGAAGACTAAGAAAATACATTCAAATCAACAGGAGAATGACCAGTCCCGAGAGAACTCCATCAGTCCAGTCCAAGAGGAGGTGGATGAAGGCCTAGACTCCGCTGAAGGATCTTCACAGGAGGATGAAGACCTAGGGTTATCTGAAGGATCCTCACAAAAGGATAAAGACCTAGACTCAGCTGAAGGATCTTCACAAGAAGACGAAGACCCAGACACATCTGAAGGATCTTCAGAGGAGGGTGAGGAGGACTAGCCAAACATGGAGAAACCAAATTGGACAAATCCTCACCACCAACGGCGATGATTACAATAAAATCAAGTTTGAGAAGCTGATGGCTGTGTATATCTCTGCCTGTTTTCTGATGGTGGGGGGGGGGAAGGGAAGGGAAGAGGTAGGCATTTGAGAAGGGAGGGATATGAGGTCCTGTAAGGTTGGTGGACAGACCCACAGGTTGACAGTAAGCCAGACATTGTAAATAAGGCCTGGGGGAGGACTGATTCCTAAAGAAAATTTTCTTCTTAAAATTTTATCTCACGGGAAGTGGACATGTGTATATGTTCACGCAACTGTACCAGGCAGCACATAGTTCTGCTGAATGTACACATCAAAGGTATTCCCATCCCCTTTCCATTTGATATTTTCCTAGGTTAGAAATATATGCTTTATAAAGAGTAAATGTTCTGTAAAACACAAAGCACAACACAAAAGAAGCTAGTAGATGTAGGAGTAAGTAAACAGCAGGAAAGCATTGCTTGTAATGAAATGATTGAAAAGCCAATTCTAAAACAAAATTTTCAATGCATCTTAACTACTTATGTTACTGTTTTGATAACCTCAACAGTCTTTAATCAAGATAAGTATGCTTTAGAAATGTGTTGATATCCGCAAAGTGTGAATATTCAAAATCGCCACGACTTGGGAAAAGGAAAGTAAAACACTCTAAGTATGAGGAGCTTTTTTCCATGGAATGTGAACTGCAAGGTGGTGAGAAGGGTTAGGTGTGATGTGGTGAGATCATTTTTAGGAGAGTGTGTCTATTATGGGCTTTATAACACTTCCATTTTGCATGATAATTTCCTGAAATTCATCATTTAATTAAGGCTATAGATTTTGATTACAATGTTTCTTAAAATGTCAAACAGTATAATATTTATAGTGAAAAAGAAAACTGCTTGGTGGATACACATCAGTTAGCAGGAAAAGACACCACAGGGATTCACCATGGAGTCACCTGTGGATGGGGTTTTAGTTTCTGTCCTTGAATTGACCTTCACATAGTGCCTACCTGTTGAGAGTTCAGGGGATGTTGGAGAGACAATTGGGTAAAACAAGAAGGTCTTCTCAGGATACATGAGGGAGTTAAATAAAAATGCAGGAGCAATTACAATTTTAGTTATTTGTAACTGTTGTTTGCTAAGTCATAACATTGTCATTGATAACATGAAAAAAATAAAATATACTAAATATCAGTAGACAAAAACCAGTTTTCTTTTCTCCAACCAAATACCTAAATACCTAGCACTGATTTCCAGAACAAAATCCCTCACATACCATCTTTGGAATAAAAGAATATTCTTTCAAGTTGTCGGACCACGAGGTAAAAACAAAAAATCCCAATGCTTTTTTTCTTACTCTTTGATATGTACCATTGAAGGTATTTCTCATTGCAAACCAATATTTCCATCCAGCATGTGACATTAAAGAATTTTTCACATTTAGGATAGTAATACGGGATCACATTCTTTAGTCTTAGGCATTGCAGAGGAAAAACAAAAACAAAACAAACAAAAACAAACAAACAAAAAAAACAAAACTAAGTTGAGAGAGGCGGAGCAAGAAAAGCAGAATAGAAGGCTGCACAGATCAGCCCCCTCGCAAGGACACAAATTTAACAACTATCCACACAGTAGAAAACACCTCCATAAGAACCTAAAATCAGGGGAACTCCCATAGTACCTGGTTGTATCACTGAAAGAGGCACTGAAGAGTTGGAATTAACAGTCTTAAATCGCTGACCCCCCCCGCTTCCCTACCCTAGGCAGTGGCAGTGTGGTGTAAAGAGCATCTCTGGAAGCTGGAAGAGCAAGAGCAGAGCGGTTGTGGGTCACTGAACTCAGTGCTGTCTCTTACAGGAGAAAGGAAAACCAGACCAAACTTAGCTGACTCCCATCTGGGAAGGGAGCATTTAAACCACCTCTAGCCAGAGGGAAATTACCCATCCCAGTAATCAGAACTTGAGTTTCTGCAAACCTTGCCACCAAGGGCTAAAAAACTGTTCCAGGTTTCTCCGACAACCTTAAAGGCAGTCTAGGCCATAAGATCTGTAACTCGTAGGTGAGTTCTAGCACAGAATTGGGCCCAGAGGCAGTGGATTGTGGCGGGTATGTGGAGGGGTGCACAAGACCTACTGAGATACCAGCTGGGGCAGCCAAGTGAGTGCTGGTGTCACCCCTGCCATAGCCCCACACTGCCCAGCTAGCAGCTCCATAAAAGACCCCTTCTTTCCATTTGAGGAGATGGAATAGTGAGGAGCGTTTTTTTTTCTTGCATCTTGAATACCAGCTCAACTACAGCAGGACAGGGCACTGGTCAGGGTTGTGAAGCCCCTGTTCCAGGCGCTAGCTCCTGGATAACATTTCTAGACACTGCCAGAAAGAAACCTGCTGCCTTGAAAGAAATGAAAAGAGAACACCTATACACTGTTTACGGGAATGTAACTTAGTTCAGCCATTGTAAAAAGCAGTTTGGTGATTTCTGCAAGAACTTAGAATTACCATTCATCTCAGCAATCACATTATTGGACATATATCCAAAGGATATATGTCATTCTACCATTAAGACATATGCATGCGTGTGTTCTTGACAGCACTATTCACAATAGCAAAGATATTGAATCAACCTAAAGGCCCATCAACAGTAGACTGGATGAAGACAATGTGGTACAGAAACAACGCGGAATACTATGCAGCCATTAAAAAATGAGATCATGTCTTTTGCAGCAACATGGATGGAGCTGGAGGCCATTATTCTAAGCTAACTCACATGGGAACAGAAAATGGAATACCACCTTTTTCCATTTATAAGCAAGAGCTAAACATCGCTACACGTGGACACAAAGAAGGGAACAACAGACACCAGTGTCTACTTGGGGGTAAAGGATGGGAGGAGGGTGAGGATTGAAAAGCTACCTATCAGCTATTATGCCGATTACCTGGGTGATGAAATAATCTGTACACCAAACCCGTGTGACACACAATCTCCCTATATAACAAGCCTGCACATGTACCCCGAACCTTAAACAAAAGTTAACAAAAATTTAAAAATAAAATAATAAAAAATTAAGAAGTCTCATAGAAGTAGAGAGTAGAACGGTGGTGACTAGGGGCTTGGTGGTGGTGGCTGGAAAGACATTGGTCAAAGGATACCAAATTTCTCTTAGACTGAAGGAATAAGCTCCAGAGATACATTGTACAACATGGTGACTACAGGTGATCATAATATGTTGTATTATTGATAAATGCTAAGAGAGTAGATGTTAAGTGTTCTCAATACAAAATGATAACTTTGTGGGATGATGCACATGTTAATTAGCTATATTTATTCATTCTACAGTGTATATACTTCAAACATTATACACATGATAAATATATTCAATTTTATCTGTCAGTTTAAAATAATAAAAATAAAGAAGAAAGAAATGTCCAAGTGTTCTGTCTGGGAAGATGGGCCTGAGAGAGTCTTACATAGTTAATCATGTACTATGTTTTGTGTGCAGTACAGCAGAGGGAGTGGGGCTACCTGAGAGCAGCACATAGTCAGTAAATGGCCTGTAACAGCTCTACTTCCTTTCCTGAAGAATCAGAATGGTGAAAGAAAACAGTTTAATGTTTCTCATGCCCCTAAGAAGGACACTAAAGTGTTTTAAAGAGAGTTGGATCTGAAGGTGCCCTGTGGTTGGGATTGAGGGATGACATGAAAATGTTCTGCATGAATCAGCCATTTCGGGCCAGATGGGATGATACGCATCTCAGGAGATGTTCGATGGATACAACATTGGGAAATTGATTAAGTGTGAGACTCATGCATATTAAGTGCAATTACATAAAATGGCATTGCATTTCTCATTCAGCCAAGCATTGTAACCAGGTATATTCATGTGCCAGCTATTTCAATAAAAAGTGGTATCTCTCACAACCATTTGCATTCCAATACAATTTTCTGAATGTAAGAGAAACAGATACAGTTATAACCAAGGTGTTAATAAATGAGAATGGTTTGCATCTTATCTTCTCTATTCTGCAGAAAGGCCCTTGAAGAGCATATTGCATCACTTTCTTCATGGCCAAGAAAATCAAGAATCACTGATCTGGCCAGGTGCAGTGGCTCATGCCTGTAATCCCAGCACTTTGGGAGGCCAAGGCTGGCGGATCACCTGAGGTCAGGAGTTTGAGACGAGCCTGGCCAACATGGTGAAACCCTGTCTCTGCCAACATACAAAAAAATTAGCTGGGCATGGTGGCGGGCGCCTGTAATCCCAGCTACTGGGGAGGCTGAGGCAGGAGAATTGCTTGAATCCAGGCGGTGGAGGTTGCAGTGAGCCAAGATCGTGCCACTGCACTCCAGCCTGGGTGACAGAGCCAGACTCTGTCTCAAAAAAACAAAAACAAAAACAAAATATCACCGATCCATTTGAAAGTCAGCAAATATTTTGTCATTGACTATAGACCCTAGAGAGTGATCCCCATACACCACACTACAACTTAAGACTGATTCTATTTCTTAATCATCCTTTGGAGGTCATCACGTTTTTGAACTCTTGTAATAACAGGGGACTTGAACTCATTTCAGACAGCAAACCTTGTCCTACGTTATCTTATGCTCTGGGAGGAATCTAAAAGACAAGGAAGTAAGGAAGAAAGAGAGGAAGGAAGGCAGGGAGGAAGGAAGGAAGGGAGGGAGGAAGGAAGGGAGGGAGGGAGGGAAGGAGGGAGAGAGGGCGGAAAGGAGAAGAGTAGAGAAGAGAAGAGAGGAGACGATCTCTAAACCTAAACTGGTAGAAAGCTTCACAAGTCTGAATACTTAAAAAGTTAAATTAAGTAGCTAAAGATGTTTTTGAAAATCATCTGAGCAAACAAAAAATAATTCTGAAAAATAATTGGTAATGTGATAATGACAACGGGTTATTTCTTCTATCCTTGATCTCCTACAATATATTTTAAGCCAGATCATGTTTTTCCTTTGATGAAAACTCCACAGACTTTTCATCTTGATTAAAATAAAATCCAAATTCCTAATAAGACTGTACTTGATTTGGGCATCTATTACCTCTCTGATATTAATACTTATTCTTCTCATGAATCACTCTGCTTCTATCACACTCCCCAATCTGTGACTCTTGTAACTCACCATGCATGTGATTCCTCTAACCTGCCATCCATATCAGGGTCTTTGCATACTTCTGCCTAGAAGGTTCTTCTCTAAAATATCCACTATGTATCCTAATTTTCTTTTCTTTTCTTTTTCTTTCCTTCTTTCTTTTCTTTTTTTTTTTTTTTTTTGAGACGGAGCCTTGCTTTGTCGGCTAGCCTGGAGTGCAGTGGTGCATTCTCGGCTCTCTGCAACCTCTGCCTCCTGGTTTCAAGCAATTCTCCTCCCTCAGCCTCCTGAGTAGCTGAGATTACAGGTGCCTGCTATCACGCCTGGCTAATTTTTGGATTTTTAGTATAGATGGGGTTTCATTGTGTTGGCCAGGCTGGTCTTGAACTCCTGACCTCGTGATCTGCCTGCCTTTGCCTCCCAAAGGGCTGAGATTACAATCGTGAGCCACCATGCCCGACCTATGTATCCTAATTTTCTTAAGGTCACTAGTCGGAAGTCACTTTATTGGAAAGGCTATCCTCCATTTAATGGTGAAGACATTAAATGGTACTTGTACTTCTTCCAAACAAAATGATACTTTTATCAGTTATTTTACTACAGTACCTGGAACATGTAAACTTTCAAGAAATATTTGATGAATGAATGCATGTTAATCTGAACTTAGTATTGCAGTCTTCATTATTAGAAAGCATTTACATGTTTTAACTGTCAGGGAGCTACACTGGTAAGTGATTAATTCCCTATCAATAAAATGGATAGAGTACTATTCAGGCTACATGTTCTCACAGTTGTGGCAAGGGTTATTAAATTGCCAGCTGTAGTACTAAACTTATATTAATGTTGTACTCATTAGTATTACTCTTGTTATGTTCAGAGGAAATATGGAATAAAAGTAAGATCATGGGCCTGGTTCAAATCTGAATTCTGCTACTTCCTAGTTGGGTGATCTAGGTCAAGTTTCTTAACTCCTCTGAGTCTTAGATTCTTTGTATGAAAAATGGAAAAAATGCTAGCACCTACTTCTCAGGATTGTTGTGAAAACAAATTAATTAATATATTTAAACTTTTAGCACAGAGCCTAGTACATAGTGTGTTCGGTAATTACAAACTATTACTAGTGGGTATAATAGGATGTGAAAAATTCATGACATCAAACAAATAGAACTGAGATTTTTATACACACACACACATATGTATACACACACACACATATACACACACACACATATACACACACACATGTATACACACACACACGTATACACACACACACACACACACACACACACACACATACATATATATTTTTTTGCAACAGAGTCTAGCTCTGTCACCCAGGCTAGAGCGCAGTGGCGTGATCTCGGCTCACTGCAACCTCTGTCTCCTGGGTTCAAGCAATTCTTCTGTCTCAGCCTCCTGAGCAGCTGGGACTACAGGCGGGTGCCACCATGCCTGGGTAATTTTTTGTATTTTTAGTAGAGATGAGGTTTCACCATGTTAGCCAGGATGGTCTTGATCTCCTGACCGTGTGATCCACCTGCCTCACCCTCCCAAAGTGCTAGGATTACAGTGTGAACCACCACGTCTGGCCAGATTTTTGAAATAGAGAAAGCATTGGACATCATTTTATCATAGAATATTAAAGCTGGAAGAGACCATAGGATCATAGGAACCCATCGTCTCTTGCAAGAATCCAGGTCTCCAAACTCAGAAACATGCTAATTGTTCCTTCCTGAAAATGCACATTAGGCATGGCATAGCTTTTGCAATCAGTGATGATGTCAAGGCATCAGGGGCTAGAGGCTTAGGACACCATTGACAAAGCAGGAGTACTGACATCTTGAACAAGATCTGTCATTTTAAAATTCACCTTAATCAAAAACTGCCAAAACCCAAAGGGCATCAGCCTAATGGCTAAGGTCAGCATGACCATAAACCACAAATAACATCTCCAGCCAGAAACACTCCAAACTCCTCGCTGACCAGAGACAAGCTAGCCCCAAGATAACCCCACCCTGGCCAGGAAGATGCCAGCCCCAAGATAACCTCCCCTCCACCCAGAGACATTCCAACCCCACTGTAAACTTCTCCCCCACACAGAAACATTCCAAGCTTGTGATAAGCCCCCTCACCCTAAAACCAACATATACTCTTAGTCTGTAAAAAAAAAAAAAAAAAAAAAAGGGCTCCTCACCAAAATCGCCCAGAATCCCCTCTCAGGTTTTTTCTAAAATAAACGTGTCTTTAACTGTAAAGCTGTGTTTCATGTTTCTCTCCTCTTTCTTTAACTCTTACATTTGGTGCTGAAACCCGGGACAGGTGCTGGGGGCAGAGGCTCTCTTGCAACCCAAGAAGCAGTGGGCAACGACAGCTCATCCTGAGTTAATTCCTGAATCCTATGGGTCTCTGGCCACCCACCCCATCTATTTCTCTCACTTCACTTTTCCCTCATCCTCCCTTTTCTCTCTCTCTCTCTTTCTCTCTCTCTCTCTTCCTTGTGCGGCTGCAGTCCAAGAGCCCCTTTGGCGATTCCAACCGGAACATCCAACATTGGACACTAATCCAGCTGACTGGTAAGATCTGCCCTCCCCTGGCTTTCTCTCAGTACCCAGGAAAAGTCAGGTCTGCCATTCCAGTCCTCAGAGGACCAGTGGGACTAAGCTAGAGGAAATCTTGGGGATGTCCAGTTTCTTCTCAGCTTGACTGTCCTCTTTAGAAAGAGGACTCTGGGTCTCTGTCTTTTGTCTGGGGATGCCTAGAACAAAAACAGACACCCTTGGCTTCTTCTCGCCAGTCCACTTGCGAGCCAAACAATCCCACATTTCTACACCCTCTCCACTGTACTCTCTCCTTCACAACCTCGTCAAACTTGGCTTAAGTGTTTAGTCTTTTATGGTAACCTGGCCTGGCCCCAATACACATTAGATAATGACAGCCGATGGCCCAAAAATGGCACCTTTAACTTGAAAATTTTCAAGAACCTTAACAACTTTATAACCAGGAATGGCAATGGCAAGAGGTTCTCTATAGTCAGGCTTTCTTCTACTTCTACCATAAATCCCCACCCTCCCTGTGTCACGCTTGCACCTCTCATAAAATCTTCCTTCCTTATAAAAACTCTCCCTCCTCAGGTCTCTCCCTCCTCTGAAACTTTTATCCCATTGTTTTTACTCCATTTAACCCATTCTCCCTCTCCAGGAAGTGGCTGGGGCTGACGGCCTTGCTCGTGTTCATGTCCCTTTCTCTATGTCTCATTTGTCACAAATCAAAGGTATAAGTATATTCAAAAGGGCTTTATGGTTTTTGTTTTGTTTTGTTTTGTTTTGTTTTTTGACATGGTGTCTCACTCTGTAACCCAGGCTGGAGTGCAATGGCGTGGTCTCGGCTCACTGCAACCTCCACCTCCTGGGTTCAAGCGATTCTCCTGTCTCAGCCTGCCAAGTAGCTGGGACTACAGGCACGTGCCTCCACACCCGGCTAATTTTTGTATTTTTAGTAGAGACAGGGTTTCACTATGTTGGCCCAGCTGGTCTCGGAACTCCTGACCTCAAGATCCGCCCACCTCGGCCTCCCAAAGTGCTGGGATTACAGGCGTGAGCCACAATGCCCAGCCGTGTTTATGTTTTTCTCTTCATAAATTTTGTTTTCCTGGAAAAGGCTTTTTCCTGGTCAACTAAATTACTTTTCTCCACTCTATCTTGCCACTCTTGGTGCATGTATGAAAGACCCTAAAATGACTCCTGGTGGCCTGGGACTCCTTGGGAAAACAAAAAAGGTGCCACAAATCCCGTTTTGGGAAAAATCTGTTTTCCTTATGAAACCCCTAGACTTAAATAAGTACCTCTCAAAAATCTGTCTTTGTCTTCCAACTGTACTTGTTTATTAGGCCCTAGAAACCGTTTTCTTAGCTCTGTTCTTAAAAGGCCTCACCCGAAGGCCAATAATCCAACTGGAAAATTAGCAGAAAAGAAATCTTATAACTACTAAATCTTCTTCTGATTGTCTGTGTGGCTATATATGTTTTATGTGTGCAATGTCTATTAAAAGAACTCTAATTGGCCAAAAAAATAAGCACTTAAATCAAATGTTTTTAAGGGAAAAGTAAAAGCTGTGGGACCTTTCAGTTCTCGTAACTTTAATCTTTAAAACTTACTGGTACAGCAAAGTTAAAAGTGTCTTAAGAGTTGCCAGCGTACATTTTTATTTGCATTTGTTAATCAAGCAATTTCATACTTCTCGCTGCAAAATACTATAAGGTGTCAACATCTGGCATAGAGGCTACAAAACTACAACTCAGCCCAAACAAAATAATCTTTGCTTGTGTAATTTTTTAAATAAATAAAGCATTAATATTGGTTTAATGAAGATAGCTGTATCTTAAACTATTTAGTAAAATATCCTAACTTCTAACCTTGTGGCCTTAGGCAGTCTAGTCCACAGACATGAAGGAAATTTGTTTTGGGAAATAACTGTTATCATCTTTAATATTAAAGAAAAGATAATTTGTATAAGAAAGAATCTTATATGGTAAATTTGTGTCCTAAAGTAAATTAACTGTTGTTTAAAAAAAGGGATGTTTACAACAAGTCAGAAAGTTAAGGCATGTCAGCAATTGTCTGTGAAAGTCGTGAAAAATTTTATAAAACGGAATTTGTGCAAGAAATGTTGTATAATTTAAAAGTAATTAGGCCTCCTGAATGCTTTATAAAATTTCACTCTAACTCTTAGCTGTACAACTTGCCTGCTTTGCAGCTAAATAAAACCTAGGACACATGGAGTTAAATGCTGGAATAAGCCAGACCTTATCTGCACTTCTGTCTAGGTCCTAGGCCCTACACTTAGTACGTAATTAAATTCCCAAACTTACCAAGGTTTTCATCAAAAGTAAAGGTTGCTAAAAGTTAGCAGTGTAACATATATTTAAAACTATTGAAGAAATAGTTTATGAGCAAGGTGTGCAAGGAAAGTAAAATATACTTTTGGTAAAAAGATTATAAGAAGGCTTAAGAATGTGGATTTTTGCCTACATTAAAAGGTTAAAAAATTGTTTTAAAGGTTTAAGCAAGTTTTGGAAGGTTAATTGTAAAGAAAATTTCGTGTGTATACATATTGGCTAAAGTTAAAGGGGTATCATTCAGTTTTTCTGTAAATTGAGCATTAAAATAAAAGCACAATGGGTTTCTGTTAACGCACTAACCTGCTCTTTAACAAAAATTATAAATGGTTAAAAAGGGTCTCTAAAAATCTTACCTTATGGTCAAACATTAAAATTGGGTAAATGCGTCTACAAGGTTTTATTAAAAATGGAGTTTAACATTAATAGCACACTAATACAATGGTAGAATTTGGCTTATTTGATATAAAATCATACAGGAAGCATTGTCAAATAGAAAATGGTATTTGGCTTTCTTTGGGCTATATTTGTATAAATATGCTATTGGTATGTGTTCCAAAGTTATGGCAGATTCCTATAATTCTAATATATCTTAGTGTACATTATCAGTAATAATTATAATTGTTTTGTTAAAATTATTGTGTGCCACAGAGGTAACAAATATCTTTGTCAATTGTGTCTTTAACTATGGCTACCCTAAAACTTTTTGTCATCCATAAACAATTGTTGTCTTGTTTTATTCCTCTTTAAAGGTGGTTTTATAATCAGCTATAAAGCTCTGAATGCAGGTTTCTGATAAAAAGCAGGACAGGAATTAACTGCATAAACCAAACTAATAGGAAACTAATCTGTTTAACGTTTTGCTTAAAATATTGCTAACCCTTTGTTTTGCCTTTCAAAGTCAAAGAAACCTTTTTTAAGAGATTAACAGCTTTTAACTGTTAACTGTTAACTGCTAACTCCCATATGGGAGTTAACTGTTCACTTTTGACTGTTTAACTTTTAACTGTTAACTCCCATAAACAAAATCAAATACAACCCTGATTTGAAACAAGACTAAGATACACGGTAAAGAATGTTTATTCACTAAAGTTTTGACAGACTGAAGGCCATTATTTCAGATTGGAAATAGGAAACTTAAAAGAACTACATGGACATTGGGTAAAAGAACATGGGTTGAAATTTGCCTGGCAGTAGCCCAAAGGTAAATGGTCTTCAAGGTGCATATGAAGGAACTGTAAGAGGGAAATGGGATAATTCACATCCCCACCAATAAATAAATGTAGCCACACTAGCTTGGGGGATTTGAGGTGAGACATCGAAAATATTAAGTCATGGTGAGGGCTGGAGGACAAAAGAATGAATCACTTAATAGGAATGGCTGTGGGGAAGGGCTTGAAGGAATCATCCTCTGACTTCCACGTGAACCATGAACATTAAACATGGAGAAATGAGGAGCAGCGGCAGATCGGTTTGGGATGCATCTTCAGGGGATGCTGAAACAACAACAGCATTTGGTTTGCTCTACACCCCTGTCACCCCTCGCCCGCAAGCCCAGGGAGTTGTCAGCAGTGGTGCTTTGTGATGTCTAAGCCACCCTAGGGCTGCCACTGGCTGGGACACTGCCTGTATGATCAAACAAAGTTCAAGGGTGTGGCTTTGCTTGTCACCAGGAGGGTATACATAGGGAGGGCAAGAGCTCTGGGCCACTGGGAAGATTCAAAAGCTACAAAAGCCTCATTATGGATAGTAAACCTCCCAGCACCAATGGGGAAAAGAGGAAGAGCCCCTGTGAATGCAACGATGAAAATGATGAGGTATGATTGTTAGGTTTTGAAGCGAAGGTGAGGGTGAAAGAAAGACACACAGAGCAGGGGGGGCTCAAACAGCAATACAGGAATATCGCAGACAATTGTGGAAGTGGGGGACCCGCTTAATGCCAGAGCCCACTGCCGCTGACAGGCTGGGGTGCTTATAGGTATGGGTGGGAGGGCCCTGGGCAGTATGGCTTGCTGCCCTGCAGGATATTGAAGAGATGTTCTTATGATCAGGTGGTTTGGCCCTTTTTCTGGTGGAATATCATTGTGGTGCTCCTTAGAACTTTGCCAAGCAAGATATGATAGGGATGTTTCTTTAGTTGGGCCTTTGTCTGCCTTGTGGACAGGTGGTTAGGCAGGATGTTTCTCACGGCCTGAACTCCCATGGGATGTTTCACTTTGACCAAGGTCTGCAAAATAGCAAAGAACTTACAAAATGGTGCAGTTTGGACTAAGAGATGACCCTACCCATGCTCCTCTTCTTCTTCCCCATAGATCCCTACTCTGTGATTCAACCTTGTTCTTCTCTGGATCAAACCCCTTCCTCAACCTGCATTCCTCCTTCTCGTGAAGCCCCCCTTGCTATCCAGTCTCTATCCTATTCACCCAGAATAATGTCTTTCTGGTCTCTCTCTGTTTTCTTAACAGATGCAGGAGACACCAAACAGGGACTCGGCCCCCGAACCGACTTTGAAAAAGATGAAAACATCTGAATACTCAACACTATTAGTGGTTCGCTACAGGAAGGTTAAGAAAATATATTCAAATCAACTGGAGAAGGATCACTCCCCAGAGCACTCCATCAATCCAGTCCAAGAGGAAGAGGACGAAGTCCTAGAAATATCGGCTGAAACATCTGCCAAGGAGGAAGAAGACCCACCAGTGGACGAAGAAGACCCGTAAGCATCTGAAGGATCTTTTTCACAGGCTGGGGAGAACTGGTGAAAAATGCAGAAACCAAATTGGACAAATCCTCACCACCAATGGCGATGATTACAATAAAATCAAGTTTGAGAAGCTGATGGCTGTGTATATCTCTGCCTGTTTTCTGATGGTGGGGGGGAAGGGAAGGGAAGAGGTAGGCATTTGAGAAGGGAGGGATATGAGGTCCTATAGGGTTGGTGGACAGACCCACAGGTTGACAGTAAGCCAGACATTGTAAATAAGGCCTGGGGGAGGACTGATTCCTAAAGAAAATTTTCTTCTTAAAATTTTATCTCACGGGAAGTGGACATGTGTATATGTTCACGCAACTGTATCCAGCAGCACATAGTTCTGCTGAATGTACACATCAAAGGTATTCCCATCCCCTTTCCATTTGATATTTTCGTAGGTTAGAAATATGTGCTTTATAAAGAGTAAATGTTCTGTAAAACACAAAGCACAATACAGACATACACAGACACCTCTGCTCACTCTCTCTAGAGGGATATAATTTCAAACATTGGTTATAGGGCCCGGCACAGTGGCTTGCGCCTGTAATCCCAGCATTTTGGGAGGCTGAGGCGGGTGGATCACCTCAGGTTTGTGAGGTTTTCAAAGAAAGATCTTGATCGAAAGAGGGAACGTGAAAGCTGACTGTGCGAATGAACCAGCTTCTCCAGTGCCAATGAGCCCCATTTCAAAGCAGTGGAGATAATTAGATAATTGTACTGTTACTATAAAAGAATAACAAAAGGGGGAAATTGTAAGCGTAACTAAACATAAAATGGAGATTTTCCTGTTGCCAAAAGAGCAAGAAGAGACCTTCCCCATTTCACTTTCCTTAGAGCATTTCCATGAGAAAATTTGTATTTATAAACTCTTCCTTTGATATGTAAGCCTCTGTCCACCCTGGAACCCAGGAATGGCTTGAACTTGAACTCCAGGCCTCAAGTGATCCTCCAGCCTCAGCCTCCGAAAGTGTTGGGATTACAGGCGTGAGCCACCAAGCACCGCCACCAGGAATGTCTTTCTTCAGGGCCATGGAGCCATCTCTTTGAAAGGCGAACGTCGAGGAAGATGATGTCCCTGTCTCCCTGTCTCCCTGTCACCAGGGGAGTTTAACCTAGGTGCTTTGCTCCAAGCTGTAAGCACCTGCTTGTCATAGAGATATGAGTTTTATTTTTCCTTCAGATAAAGGCAATTAACTAACACAGATGGGTACTCCAGTTACTCGATGAACTTAGGACTTGCCTGGGAGCATTTAGCGTTCACCCTTGGCTGCTGCTGTACAACAAGGCCAATTACCTACGTATCTGGACTTTCTGATTTCTGCTACCACTTTTTATTTTTTGTTTTGCTTTTTTTGTTTGTTTGTTTCTGAGGTGGAATCACCCTCTGTTGCCCAGGCTGGAGTGCAATGGTGCAATCTCAGCTCATCGCAACCTCTGCCGCCCAGGGTCCAGCGATTCTCCTTCCTCAGCCTCCCGAGTGGCTGGGATTACAGGCGTGTACCATGATGCCCAACTAATTTCTGTATTTTTAGTAGAGATGGGGTTTCCCCATGCTGGCCAGGATGGTCTCGAACTCCTGACCTCGTGATCCGCCTGCCTTGGCCTCCCACAGTGCTGGGATTACAGGCGTGAGCCACCACGCCTGGCCTCTGCTAACACTTTTGGATTGTATGAAACACTACACTTCCAAGTGTGGGATCTGGCTTCCTAGACAGCTGTCAAAGGGGCAGATGGTGCAATCTAGAAGTGTAGGGGAGTTCGCACCTGTGGGGTAGATTTTGACCAATAAGAAAAGGAACCAGGAGTGAGAGTCAGGTACGTAATTCCCTCTCCTCTCCTCTCCCCATGCACCATTCTAGGCATTCTCAGTATAGTCTGTCTAGAGGTGTCCTGTATGGCTCAAAGCCTGTTTCCTTGGGAACCTGAGCTAAAGCAATGGGCATTCAAACACTCGAAGACAGTGTTAAGTGTTATGGAGGACCCAGATCTGGGCAGAGGAAAATTATCCCAATAAGAAAATTGACAATTTGAGGATGTGGAATAGAGGGAAGGACTAGAAGAACCAGTAGTAGTGTAGCTTGGGGTACTATTTTTGGAGAAAAAGGCAGTTCTGGTGACTGTCCCAGTGAATTGCTCAGCTCTGTTTTATATATATATATACACATATATATATGTATATATATATATATATATCCTTTCTTTCCATCATTCTCCCCTATGAAATCATCCATAAAGTATCCTCTTATAACTATCTATTTCCTGTGAAGTGAATTTTCTTTTTTTCTTTATCTTTTTTATTTAGAGATAGAATCTCTGTCGCCCGGGCTGGAGTGCAGTGGCGCGATCTCGACTCACCGCAATCTCTGCCTCCTGAGTTCAAATGATCCTCCCACCTCAGCTACCCTAGTAGCTGGGACTACAGGTGAGCACCACCAATGACCGGCTAATTTTTTTTATTTATTGTATTTTTAGTAGAGAAGGGGATTCACCATCTTGGCCAGGCTGGTCTCGAACCCCTGACCTCAGGTGATCCACCCGCCTCAGTCTCCCAAAGTGCTGGGATTACTGGCATGAGCCACCGCGCCCAGCCTGTTACTTTCCTTTTGGAGAATAAAACATATTGAGTCTTGTGCCAAAATGCAGGGGAAGCTGCTCCCAGACAGGTAACAAAATATTATATATATATAGATAGGTTTTCTACATACCAATATTAACCATTTAGAAAACCAAATTGAGAAAAAATACACTTATATAGTGACAAATATACATAAAATATCTAAAACCAGATGATTGGAGCAAGATGGCAGACAGATCCCGTGCCCCACTCAACATTCCATTGAACTGGGAAGAAAATGTTTTCGAGGGTCAATTCTTAAGAGTAGAGGAAAATAAGAAAATGTGTCAGTGGTCCACCAGAAATATTGAGGCATTCCTGGGAGATAGAGTAGATGGGATCAGACTGATAGAGAAACCCAAGGAGACAAGACCACAGCTCAAATCACTGTAGGCAAGAGATGCTGTTTGTTTTTTGAGACAGACTTACTCTGTCGCCCAGGCTGGAGTGCAGTGGCGTGATCTCGGCTCACTGTACACTCTATCTCCCAGGTTCAAGGGATTCTCCTGCTTCACTCCCCACTGTAACTGGAATTCACAGAGGCCTGCCACCATGGCCAGCTGAGTTCTGTATTTTTAGTAGAGACGGGGGTTTCACCCTGTTGGCCAGGCTAGTCTCCAACTCCTGACGTCAAGTGATCTGCCTGCCTCGGCCTTCCAAAGTGCTGACATTACAGCATGGGACACCGCACCCATCCAGGAGACGATCTTTGTAACAAAGCCTCTGAAAAACTCCAAACCCTGAATCAAAAAAACACGGAGCTGGAAAGGGCCTCAGGATAATCATCAGGTAGATTAATTTAAAAGTTCATTAGAAATGTCTGAATCAGCCAGATTCCCCTCCAACACCACACGCAGATTGGCTGGCAGTAGCCACTTTTGCCTCTAAGATGAAACTCTGATAATTGTTCATTAAAGAAAGTGAAGGCCTGGCGGGGTGGCTCACACTTGTCATCCCAGCACTTCGGGAGGCTGAGGCAGGAGGATTGCCTGAGGCCAGGGGATCCACCCCAGTCTGGGCAACATAGTGGATGCCATCTCTACAAAAAAATACAAAAACGAGCTGGGTGTGGTGGCGTGTGCCTGTAGTCCCAACTAGATCAGAAGCTGAAGTGGGAGAATCCCTTGAGCCTGGGAGATCGAGGCTGCAGTGAGCTGTACTTGCATCGCTGCACTCCAGCCTGGGTGACAGAGTGCGATCGTGTCAAAAAAAAAACAAATAAAAAGACACACAGAAAAACAAAACACACACACACACAAAAGTAACGTATCAGAACTTGGTGTAACTCCAGCCCTTCACAATGAGAGAAACATTTCTGGAGAGGGAACCGTGTTCACTCTTTATCTATCCATGATAGACAGATAGTCCAGAGCTTTATATACCCATGGAACCTAAGGAAAAATGTTGCCTGTCATAACTCACAATCTTCCAGCCACCCTTCCTTGTATCTGTCTTGTGGGCTCGGGGAACCAACTTATGGATCCCATCGTCCCAGGGAGAAAGAAAAATAAAATCCTTCATTATCTCTTTTGGGGCATGCTCTCCTCTATTTGCGTGGAGGATAAGGCACCCGATATCTAGTAGCCAAATGTTACATTTGTGTAATACAGAACTATATTAAGATAAAATAGAATTTGTTTCCTCTGAGACACAGGTAGAGGTACGTCCACACTGACCTGGGTGGCAGCCACCTCTTCCTGCAGTGCCAGGCAGGGCATGCTCACAGATCTGGGGAACCTCTACTGCTCCTGGAGCCCCACAACCTCCTTCCTGGCACCCTCTCCCTCTGGTGGCTGTGACAGCCCACACTTGGCCTTGGGTCTCCCCTGCTTCTTTGCCTGCCCCTATTCTGCCCACCCTGCATATCTCTGTCTCCCACTGTCCCTGCTGTGACCACGACTGCCTGTCCCTCCCTGCACTCTCTCTCTCCTAGGGCTCCTTGTCTTAGGTAAATGAACCCACAGCCTTTACATTGTGATTGGAAACAGAGCCCGGGACTTGTTCAATTCTCCCTCCCTCCACCACACACACCTTTCCTCCTTAATGTTTCTGAAGTCAGTGAGCTCCAAACTCAGCTCCTCCTGCACCTGCCAGCTGTAGGACCTGTGACAAGACGCCTACCATCTCTCTGGGACTCCGTCTCTCATCTATCATACAGGCATAATGACGACAGTGTCCTCCTTCTAAAGCTGTGGAGAAGCAGGCGGCCAAGGTGATGGGCCACAAACGGGCAAAACAGCTCCAATCCTGCCTCTACCTGGGGCTGGTGTTTCAAGTCCATTGTGTGTGAATGGAGCTTTGATGTCTCCATTCACACACAATGGTTTGTTCTAAAATAGACTCCCCTCTGTCCTTCCCTTGGCCACACCTCTTTCACTTCTGCATCGTGCAGTGGTTCCTGTGAAAAGAACTGTCCCATTCCCGAATCATCGTCCCCACCCCAGCCCCCAGGCCCCTGGTTGGTGAGACCCTTGATGGGCAGTCTCATGCTTCTGTCCAGGAGACTTTCCCACCAATTGCTCCCCTGCATGGAGGCTAAGTGGACTCTTCTATTCCCTGTCCATCACAGGGTCTACGGTGCAGGCATCTGCCTGATTCCTCCACGTTCCCCAGATGACGATTTCATCTGTGTCTCCTCCCACATCCACCCAAATGGACCGTCCCAGCCCTAGAACCCGAAAATCATTCAGAGAGCAAAGGCCAAGATGACCAACCACCTGCTGCAGAATCCTGCTCCAGGACTGAAGTGTATAGTGTCTATCAAAATAAAAACTGGAGGCCAGGTGCTTTGGCTCATGCCTGTAATCCCAGCACTTTAGGAGACCAAGGTGGGAGGATCACTTTGGCCCAGGAGTTTAAGAGCAGCCTGGGTAACATAGAGAGACTTTCTTGACAAAACCTTAAAAAAATTAGTGGGTCATGATGGTGCATGCCTGTAGTCACAGCTTCTCTGGAGGCTGAGGTGGGAGGATCACTTGAGCCCACGAGTTCAAGGCTGCATTGAGCTATGATCATGCCACTGCACTCTAGCCTGGGCAGCACAAGACCCCTTCTCTAGAAAAAACAAACAAACAAACAAAGAAACCCAACAACTGGAAACATCCTCCTCTAGAATGGTGGTCAGGAACACCTGCCTGCCTTGTTCCCTGATGTCTCTCCAGCACCTAGAACAACGCCCAGCACGAGAACACACTCATTAGTGTTTTGTTGAATAAATGACTACTTTGACACAGCAATTCCACTTCTAAGAATCTTTCCTAAAGAAATATTCACACACGTGCAGAGACCTGTGTGCACATTAATGAGAGGAGCAAACAAGTGGGGAACGTTTGCGAATGTTTATTAACTGTCAGTGACTGATACGGGGAATCAGAGGAGGGGAGTACATGCTGCACAGGGAACAGATTGAGGGGGGCTTGACCAGGACGCATGGCAATGGGGAAAAGCATATGGGAGATGCTTATACTGGTACTTGGTGTGTGTGTTGTGTGTGTGTGTGTGTGTGTTTGTGTGTATGGTGTGTAAATGCAGAGGAGAAAATCGGAAATTATCACTCAGATCTCCCCTCAATAGTCACAGCTGGGGAGAGAGGAGGGTAGTGCTGTTCCATGGAGAGAATACCTGACTATACTTGTTTTCTGAGGTAGGTGCATGGATACACAAACCGAAATACACATTAAGCATGTCTTGCTCATCAATGAAAACGCTAATATCTAACAGAATGGCACACTGTAAGAAAATACAACGCAAACACTAACACCGAACTCTTGGCACACTAAGAAAAATGACGCTCAACTTTTCACTGTTGTGAACACTTGCTTTCACTTGCTATACACCTGATGACGAGGGGTCCGCAGCCATGCCCATGTTCGTAAAAGGTCACCACGTTCTGCTTCTCATCAAGGGCATGTGTCATATCCCTGAGGCTGAGGCAAGAAGAGAGAAGGAAAGTAAGTGGCAGTGAGTTCCCACTGCCTGATAACTCAATCTCAACTCCTCCTGACCTGCAGACCCTGCACACTCTGATTCTGCCCTATCTCAGGACCTGCACACGCCTTCCACGGTTCCTCGAAGTGAACCATCTGCTCATGCCACAGTGACTTCTTCACCTAGTTTATCCGTTCCCAGGTTAGAGGAAGGCGTGGCCCACATACAGGGCTGACCTGGAGTTTGGGAACCCACAGCATCCTGGGTAGGGAGGATCCCTGGATATACAAGGTAGGGAGTAAAAAGAGCTTGCGAAGGCCAGGCGCGGTGGCTCACGCCTGTAATCTCAGCACTTTGGGTGGCCGAGGCAGGCGGATCACAAGGTCAGGAGACCGAGACCATCCTGGCTAACACGGTGAAACCCCGTCTCTACCAAAAATACAAAAAAAATTACCCGGGCGTGGTGGCGGGCGCTTGTAGTCCCAGCTACTGGAGAGGCTGAGACAGGAGAATGGCGTGAACCCGTGAGGCGGAGCTTGCAGTGAGCGGAGATCGTGCCCCCGCACTGCAGCCTGGGCCACAAAGGGAGGGTCCGTCAAAAAAACAAAACAAAAAAACATGGGAAATCTCATCATTCAGCCTCAATGCTGTACCCTAGCAAATTATGAGAAGGGAATGATTTGGGGAATAAGTGACAAGATGGGATACCAGCACCATAACAGAATAGCACATCTGCAGGGATGTGGGGGGTGAGCCGAAGGTTCACTTACAGAGTTACTCGTCATCTTCTTCAGGGTCGCTGATCTCTTCATAAATCACCACCTGCTTTCTCTCACGCAGTCTGTGGGTCCAGGCATGTTCCCCCCTTTTGGGTCCTATGATGGGGAAGAGTTGGAAAATGAGGGTTGGGTAGGTTGGAGAGTGTTAGGCTCTGTTTTCTCAAAAACAGGAGATGCCTCCCCCCTCCCAAGTGCCCATGGGCCTTCTTTATCCAGTGTTTCACATTCTCTGGCTTAGAGAGGCTGAGACCTTAGACCCACACCAATACAGGCCAAATGCCAATTAAAGTTTTAGCTTCTGGCTCCTTTCATTGTGAGGTTTAGATTCCCAACATCTTCACTTATGGGAACATCCGCCCTTACCTCCTTTCATTCAGCACGTGTTTATTAACGGCACCGAGGCGTACTTTTTTTTATTGCACCACATTTTCATAGTGCTTCACAGATACTGCAATTTTTTTTTGGAAATTCTCATCAATTTTACACTTTTCCATTATTATTATATCTGTTATGGTGATCTGTGATCAGTGAGCTTTGATATTATTACTGCAATAGTTTTCGTTTTTTAGTCTTTTAAAATAATTTTAATTTTTTAATATGTTATGTTATGTTATGTTATGTTATGTTATGTTAGTGCAGTGGAGCAATCTCAGCTCACTGCAACCTCTGCCTCTCTGGTTCAAGCGATTCTCCTGCCTCAGCCTCCAGAGTAGCTGGGACTACAGGAGCATGTCACTATGCCTGGCTAATCTTTTGTATTTTTAGTAGAGATGGGGTTTCACCGTGTTAGCCAGGATGGTCTCGATCTCCCGACTTCGTGATCGGCCTGCCTCAGCCTCCCAAAGTGCTGGGATTACAGGCGTGAGCCACAGCGCCCGTCCGTGTTTTTTATTTTTGTGCGCACACAGTAGGTGTATATACTTATGGGGTACGTGAGATGTTTTGATACACGCATGCCAGGCGTAATAATCACATCATGGAAAATAGGGTATCCATCCCCTCGACCATCTATCCTTGCGTTACAAACAATCCAGTTACACTCTCCTAGTTTTTTAAAAATGTACAATTAAGTTATTATTGACTATAATCACCCATTCTGTGTAATTGTTTGGGGGGTGGGTACCAGGAACTGCACCCATAGAAGATGACAAACTTAATCGCTTAATGTTTTGTGTCTTCTGACTGCTCCACCGATGAGCTGTTCCCCATCTCTCCTCCTTTTCTTGGGCCTCCCTATTTCTTGAGACACACCTATACTGAAATTAGGACGATTAACAACCCTATAATGGCCGCTAACTGTTCAAATGAAAGGAAGGATCGCATGTCTCTCACTTTAAATCAGAAGCTAGAAATGGCTAAGCTTAGTGAGGAAGCATGCTGAAAGCCAAGACGGGCTGAAAGCTCGGCCTCTTCCACCAAACAGCCAAGCTGTGAATGCAAAGGAGAAGTTCTTGAAGGAAATTATAATACTAATACTCCAGTGAACACACGAAGAAGAAAGCAAAACTGCCTTACTGCTCAAATAGAGGAAGTTTGAGTGGTCAGGATATTTGACGAAACCAGCCGCAACATTCCCTTAAGCCAAAGTCTAATTCAGAGCAAGACCAGAACTCTCTTCCAGTCCATGAAAGCTGAGAGAGGTGAAGAAGCTGCAGGAGAAACGTGTGAAGCTAGCAGAGGGTGGTTCATGAGGTTCAAGGAAAGAAGATGTCTCCATAACTTAAAAGCGCAAGGTGAAGCAGCAAACCCTGATGGAGAAGCTGCAGCACGTTATCCAGAAGATCTAGCTAAGATCGCTGTCGAAGGTGGCTACACCAAACAACAGATTTTCAAGGTAGATAAACTAGCCTTCTATTGGAAGCAGATGCCATCTAGGACTTTCATAGCTAGAGGAGATTGACTCCAACTTTGAAGGAAGTTCTCCTGTGGGTAAAATGCCGTCCAATAGCATCACATACTACAGAGAAACCCTTCATGAAAGGGAGAGCTAATCCATGTGGCAAATTTCATTGTTGTGTTCTTTTAAGAAACTGCCGCAGCCACTCCACCCTTCAGCAGCCACCACCTTGAGCAGCCAGCAGCCATCAACACCAAGGTAAGAGTCTCCACCAGCAAAAAGAGTGAGTCACTGAAGGCTCAGAAGATTGTTAGCATTTTAACAATGAATGATTTTAAAATTAAGGTATGTACATTTTTAGACATAACGCTTTGCACACTTAGTAGACTGTAGTATAGTGTAAACATAATGTTTGCATGCACTGCAAAACCAAAAAAACAATGCGTGTGACTCACATTATTGCAGTGGTCTGGAACTGAACCTGCAATATCTCTGAAGTACACCTGTACTGGGTATCAGGCATTGAGCTGAGTAAGATATGATCCCTCTACTGGGTATCAGGCATTGAGCTGAGTAAGATATGATCCCAGGTTATCACAGATAGAATCGCCTGAGCACCGTTCATGTCATCAGGCCTTCTAGATTAAATTTAATGCCTCCAAACAATCTATGAACTCTTTATTTCCATCTTATGGACCGGGAATCTGGAGCTGAGAAAATTTGGAAGACTTGCCCCAAGTCACGTGGTTTTTGTGTGGATGAGAACTCCAGTCTGTGTCTCTGGAGGTCACGTCTAACATCTCATCTGGAGCTGGGCGAGCTCCTGAGCCCAGCCTGGACCCGGGCTTGTCTGGGATCCATGCCACCCACCCAGTCCACACACCTCAACATAGCCAGGGAAGCCAGAGGGGTTGTTCCCGCATTCTTTCCTCTTACCAGATGTCTCGTGAATCTTCTCAGAGGTACTTGGATTTCCCGGGGGGCACAGCTGTTTCCCATGGTTCTGTGGGGCAGATGCTTCTGACACTCCCTTCCAACCACTTCCTTCCTCTGCTGGCTTCTCGGGGGTGATCTTTATAATGTGAAGGTCACAGATAAACAGTATGAGTGACATTTCTATAGTGCTTTAGAGCTTACAAAGGGTCTTCACATGCATTACCTTAATCAATGTTCTCAACAATGCTGGGAGAGTTACACAGGCCTAAATAGGAGAAACCTGGGAGATTAGACAGGAAAGGAATGGCCTATGTGAATATGGTTTCCAGGGCTAGAATGATTATCTTCACACTCTTTTAAGACTGACATTCTTGCAAACAGCAAAAATCTCCATGTAACTGAGAGTTTGGTATACAAAAGATTGGAAGGAGGATAGCATTCTAAGAATTCATAAGGTCTGCAAAAGGGAGAGCTTCTATAAAATACGAGGGAGCTCATACAAGCTCTTAGCTGCTGGGAGCGTAAATGTAAAGACATAGAGAGGGGACAAAACACTGCTGGGAAAGATGGTGTGGGGAGATGAATACAGGGAAGGGAGAGGGAAAGAAACGGTTTGCTGAAATTAATCCAGGCAGCAAAGAAAGCAGTACCAGACCTGGCATACCACCCTACCGAGGCACCAACATTGAATGTGGAATTCAGTGAGGTGGTAGCCATACCAGTTCTGGGTGCATTGGGATGTGTCACTGACCAACAATCTTAAGCTACTTTTTTTTTTTTTTTTTTTTGAGACAGAGTCTTGCTCTGTCACCAGGCTGCAGTGCAGTGGCAAGATCTCGGCTCACTGCAACATCAGACTCCTGCGTTTAAGTGACTCTCATGCAACAGCCTCCAGAGTATCTGGGACTGCAGGCAGGCGCTACCACGCCCTGTTAGTTTTTTATTTTCAATAGAGACGAGGTATCACCATGTTGGGCAGGATGGTCTTGATCTCTTGACCGAGTGATCCATCCAACTCAGCCCCCTCAAAGTGCTGGGATTACAGTCGCGAGCCACCGCGCCCGGCTCTTAATCTACTTTTTATTCAGCTTCCTCGCTTATGAAATAGTGAACAATGCATGTAAAATAGTCTACGGGGAAAGTCCTCTCTGAGCTTGTAAACACTGTTTAAATGTAGTAATAATAACAACTAATACCTTTCATGATCCTTCCTTGAATTCGGTCTCCACACTGGCTACTCAACTCCCAGATCCCTTTACCCTCTAAACCAGAGTTGAATCTGCACTCGTGGGGTCACTCATTCAGGGGCCTCCGAGGGATCCCCTGGGCTGGAATGGGGGCTTCCGGGATGCCTCAGGTGCAGACAAGGTCCTCAAGGAGCTCACAGTGGGGAGGGGCCGACAGTCAAAGAAATTCCTAAGCCATGGAAGTGGTCCCAGTAACAGAGCAGAGGCCAGCTGGTCTTTCCTACTGCGAGAGTGGGTGTCTCAATGGAAGCACCAGCAGGCCCTATGGGGTAAAGCCCTAGTGAACAACATCTGAACTTCATAAAAAAAATGCAAACGTAAATGAGCTTTAAACGGCTTGGAGCTCTGGATTAGATTACCACTGCCACTGCGCCCCAGGAAAATCCTTTAACATCTCTGTACCCCGATAGCCTCATTTTATTATTATGTTGCTGATAACTATGATCTAAAACATGAACTATGATTCTTTACTTCCATTTCATGGACCAGGGGTCTGGAGCTCAGAGAACTTAGAAGATTTGTGCCAAGTCACATGGCTTTTATATGGATGACAACCGAAATGTGTGACTCGTTATTATTTGGAGATAATAATAGAAACAACGTCATAGAGGTCTTCTTAAGGATCAAATACATTAATCTCTGTGAACTGCTTAAAATAGTATCTGGCATCACTATGAAAACAAAAGAGGTATTAAGGATCACAACTGTTAGTATTATCAAGCTGTTGGTGCTACATCAGGTGTTGTGATAGACATGGGGAGAAGGAGGCAGTGAGGGCATTTTTGATATCCTCCCACTCTTACCAGTGTTCGCATCTGTGGAGGGACAAAGGTTCTCTGGTCCTTTAGATTTGGGAGATACTCACCTTCGGGAAGATTCTCTGGAGCCTGCCGAAAGTCATCTGAAGACGTTCAACTGAAAGAGAATACATCAGAATTTTTCTTTGTTGGTAAAGGTTTCCAGACTCTAGAGAGACTTCTATTGCATGAAGGTATTCTGCAGCAGAGGGTTATGAGTCCACTTATTGTTGAGGAGTTATTTGTGATATGCCTCTGAATTATGTTTAGTAATGGTTGATTCATTTATCTGTGGCATCAATTCAGAATTTTCCATCTCATAGTTTATCAAATTGGGGCTAAACTCCATCACAGTCTCATCTTATTCCTTTACATATCTTTTACTTTTTTCCAAATAATTAAATTGATTGGTTAGGAATCTAACTGTATCCACTCAAGATGTGCAACAACTGAGAATCATTGTACACTTCAAATGGGTGAATCTCATGGTATGTGAATTAAGCTGTTAAATGTGTGATGAACCATGGATGATTTATTCCAGTGGCTCTGAAATATTTTCGGTATAAAGACACTCCTTTAATGTCAAAATCTTGGCAGACACTCAAGCACTGGATTTTCAGACCTCTTATAGTGATTGTGGGAGACTGTAGAATCTGGCCTGTTTAGCTGGGGAGTAATAGGTCTATTGGAGACAGTTTGGACAGTCTGACCTTGTCTTGTAATTGTGTTGTCAGAGCAGAAGAGCAAGTAAACACCTATGTCCCCTTTATATTCCTGAAATGTACAAAGATCTCTACCGAAGAACCTGTCTTTTTTTCACCCTGTGTTATCTCTGCTCTCTGACAAGTGGGAAAGCTCTCTGTGTGTTGGATGAGGGATCACTCTTTCAAACTCACTCCCGAGCTCATCACAGACAATCAGGGTTCTTTGGGAATAAGAAGACTATTTGCTTTTGATAAAATACAGGGAAACATCGATGCTTATTACATAATGTGTTCATCACCCTCACTACTAAGATACCTATCCAATACCTACATGCTGTTAATGAAACAAACTCTGGAAGTTTTTGGCGACTCTACAGTTGTAACATTTTCTTTCTTTTTTTTTCTCTTGTAACATTTTTTTAACAGTCCGTTGATTCATTAACAGTGCTTAGGAAGAACAACATGTCGTTTAAAAAAGAAATATTTCAAAACACAGAAAAGTATGGGGAATAATATTGAGTCCAGTCGGATCTCAACATTACCCCACAGCTCTCTTAGGTTTGATTTATTTTTTCAGAATATTAGAAAAACTACAAACAGGCCGGGCGTGGTAGCTCACACTTGCCATCCCAGCACTTTGGGAGGCTGAGGCGGGTGGATCACCTGAGGTCGGGAAGTTTGAGACCAGCCTGGCCAACATGGTGAATCCCTGTGTCTACCAAAAATTAAAAATGAGCTGGGTGTGGGGGCGCATGCCTGTAACCCCAGCTACTCAGGAGGCTGAGGCAGGACAATCACTTGAACCCAGGAGGTGAAAGTCGGAGTGAGCCGAGATTGCCTTATTGTGCTCCACCCCGGCCGAGAAGAGTGAAACTCCATCTCAAAAACAAAAACAAACAAAACACGCTATCGACAAGTCACAGCTGAAGCTGTCTGTGCAGCACTCAGCAATCCCTGTCCTCCCTCCCTCCTCCACTTACAGCCAGTCACCTTAATGTGATGGCTTTTTATTCACATTCATGTTTGTATACATTTACCATTTATTTATTATCTATGAAAATATATATTCTTGTTTTGCATGTTGTAAAATTTTATATGAATGGCCTCTGTAGTTAACTTTCTGCATGCAATTTTTTTTCACTCAGCCCTGGTGTGTGTGAGGGAACAAATGCCTGAGGATCTTTCCCAGGTAGCTGAGCTGAAAAGCACTTGGGCTTGAGGAGACCCTATCCAGCCCCTTCCCATCTACTCACCCTCATTCCCACGGTTACCGTCATTATCAGAAGCATTCCCCTGGAGGTCTGTGGACCCTGTATTACGCATGAAAGGTGGGAAGGTGGGCTTCAAACCTAGAAAGAAGCAAAATGTTTATTCCTTAAGAGACAAGCTTTGACCTGCCACGGTGGCTCATATCTGTAGTACCAGCGCTTTGGGAGGCTGAGGCTGGAGTATTGCTTGAGGCCAGGAGTTCAAGGCTGCAGTGAGCTATGATTGCACTACTGCACTCTAGCCTAGGTGACAGACTGAGATTCTGACTCAAAAAAAAAAAAGAAAAAAAAAGGAAAGAAAGAAAGATACAAGCCGAGAGAAGGAAGGTAGGGACGGTGTGGGAGTGCCGGGATGCCACAGAGACACTTGGACTCATCAGAATAGAGGCCTAAGGGAGAGAAACGTGCAGGATCCAGGTATAAGCTCCACTGTGGCCAGTCCCTGCCCTCAGCCCTGACAGAATACAGAAGAGCAGAGCACCCAGAAGCTGCCTTGCGATTTTTCCCTGCACAAAAGGAAAATGTGGGGTACTTTCTGCAGCCTAAGAAGTAGCCAAAGCAGGAAAAGGGGTGCTCATGTGTCCCCAGACTTGTCTGTACCTAGAACTTTCTGTTACCTAGTTTAGTCATGACCTCATACTTTCTCTTCATATACACATAGGTGATTTTCTCCGTGGCTTTCATCTTTTCCCACTCTTTCTTAGAGAAGTATTTGGCAATATCATCGGAGGCCTAGGAAAAGATAAAAAAGGAATTTTGTCAGTGACCCAGCTAGACATGTCTGCCATTCAGCTGGAGCCACTTCCTGTGTGCTGGATCTGGGAAGTGGGGATGATATTCCGTCCTGGTTGCTGCCATGGCTAACTGACAGAACACGAGGGAACTTTCCTAGCTTCTCCCCTGCCACACAGTAGGGCTTTAATGCTGCTGGCTGGCTCTCTTCCCACTTTCCAGAATGGACTGAGATTCACCAAATGTAGTGCAAGGTCACAGACTTGTCTCCAGGGATGCTAGGTGATGACAGAGCGAGGATGGGAGGCTCCCAAGGATGCAGATCTCCCCTGAGACCCTGCTCCTTGTCTCCAGTACCTCTGTCCTCCCCTCCTCGGAAACCTGGTCACCCCACACGGTCCCCTGGGCCACTACTCTGCCCCCTCCAGGTTACCTCACCTTGTGTATCTTCTCTGGTATTTGAGCACCAACCGTGGGTCTCCTTGCAAAGGTGTCCTCTCCATTCATGGCACCGGGAGCAGTCTGACCTGCAAGAGAAACAGACCAAGTCTTTCCAGCCGCAGGAACTTTGGTCCAGTGGAGGGAGAAATCTGTGAAGGCCGGCCACCCTCAGTCACCTGGGATCAGGTGCTTCATTTCTCCATTCGGGGCTTATCTGTCCCTGAGTAATGACATGGGGAGAAGTCAGATGAAAATAGGGGACCAGTGGTCTCTGGGAGAAGTACTGATTTGGGATGACAGGTTTCCTATGGGCAAAGCAGCCTTGAGTCTTTAGGTGGGGGTTGGCTAATGTTGTTAGTAGTTTCCCTGGGGCTAGGCTTACTCTGAAAGATGTACAGACCCTTGTTGGGGAGGCAGAGATGTGACTGTGTAATTTTATTCAGTGGGGCCATGCTGACACCCCCACTCAATAAATAAAGGAAGGGAAGTGAGTCCCAGAGATAACATGGTCTCTCTGGTGATGGATCTGATCAGGCAGAGGGATGGGGGGTTGTTTTGTTGAAGAGAAATGAGCATCGCTACTATGAATGAATTTAGAGGCTATTACTGGGTGATTTGTAAATTATTAGAAGAAGAGAGCTAGAATTTCTGAGACTACAAGAGCCCGCCATCGCTTAGAGAGAATGTGGGGAGTTTCAAGGCGCAGCAATCAGCCAGGCACAGCGGCTCACGCCTGTAATCCCAGCACTTTGGGAGGCGAAGGAGGGAGGATCGCTTGAGCCCATGAGCTTGAGACCAGCCTGGCCAACACACCGAAACCATCTCTACTAAAACAACAATGACAACAAAAAGACGCACACACATTAACAGAAGCAGAGTGGTGTGCGCCTGTAGTCCCAGGGCCTACGCGAGAGGATCACTTGATTCCAGGAGGAAAGACTTGAGTGAGTTTTTTTTTTGTTTTTGTTTTTTTTTTTTTTGAGTCATGGTCTCTCTCTGTTGCCCAGGCTGGGATGCAGTGGTGTGATCAGGGCTCACTGCAACCTCCGCCTCGTGGGTTCAAGTGATCCACCAGCTGTGGCCTCCAGAACTGCTGGAATTACAAGCGTGAGCCACCGTACCCGGCCCAAATTTGTTAAGTTACTAGAGTTCCCAGGAAAAATCCCATACCTGAAAAAGTTGGAAACTGACAGGAAAGATTTGAGATGGCGACCTGCCTCACATACACTCCTTATTAAAACTAGATAACAAATGCACCGCGGAGGAGGGGAGGGGTAGGAAGAACGGAAAAAGAAAATCAGCGCATGCTTACTCTGATTTTGGAAGAATCGAAAGAGAAAATCAGACCGTGCGTACTCTGAGTATGGAAGAATCGAAAGAGAGAGAAAGTCAGAGCATGCGTACTCTGAACTTAAAGCAGCCAATCCCGGTGGACGCTTTAGGCGGGAAAATCAGTGCCTCCGCCCCCAGTTTGAGAAGTTTCTGTCCCTGGAGGCTGGACTGATAGACGCCACATCAGCTTCGCTTATCCCGCCTACTGTTCTGACTTCGGATTGGCCAGATGGAGTTCACTAACTGCCCTGATTGGTCCATCATCCTTGCGCAGTGACATTGCGCAATATTGTCTCCTCCTCCAGCAACACTTTGTTGCCACTGCGTCAAAGTGGGTGGTCCTCAGGCACCGTCAGGAGATTTTGAACTCTCTGAAGACCGTCCCTGGATCTCGGGTTAAACATCTGGATTCTAGTCTGAACAGCGAGAAGAAAAATATAGTCGGATCTGTGATTTTTCTGCTTGAAAGACACAATGTTTTCCAGACTAGCACATTTGCAGAGCTTTGCTGTACTTAGTCGTGGCTTTCATTCTTCAGTGGCTTCTGTATCTGTTACCACTGAAAAAACAGTCCAAGGCCCTCCAAACTCTGATTACATTTTTGAAAGGGAATCTAAGTGTGGTGTGCGCAATTACCATCTTTTACCTGTAGCCCTGGAGAGACGAAAATGTATTTACTTACGGGATGTGATTGCGGTATTGGTTACATCCACCTTGGCCAATCTTCCCACCTCGGTCTCGCGACTACAGGCGGGAACCACCCCAGCCCCGCTAATATTTTTTGTTTTTTGATTTTTTAAAAGAGACGGTTTCGCTGTGTTGGCCAGGCTGGTCTCGACGTCCTGGGCTCAAGTGATCCTCCCGCCTCAGCCTCGGGACTACAGGCATGCACCACCTTGCCCATGCTTTTTTTTTTTTTTTTTTTTTTTTTTTTAGTAGAAACCGTGTTTCGCTATGTTGACCAGGCTAACCTCAAACGCCTGGGCTCATGGGATCCTTCCGCCACGGCCTCGGGACTACAGGCATGCACCACCCGGCCCATGCTTTATTTATTTTTTTTATTTTTTAGTGGAAACTAGGTTTCGCTATGTCGGCCTGGGCTCAAGGGATCCTCCCGCCTTGGCCTGGGGACTACCGGCATGCACCACCCTGCCCACGCTATTTTTTTTTTTTTTTTTTGCTTCTTTGTTTCTTTCTTTCTTTAGTAGAAAGCGGGTTTCGCTATGTTGCCCAGGCTGGCCTCAATCTCCTGGGCTCAAGTGATGCTTTCACCTCGGCCTCAGGACTACAGGAGTGTGCCATTCTGCCCTGCTCATTTTTATTTTTTTTGTTTATTTATTTATAGGAAAGACAGGCTTTCGCTACGTTGACCAGGCTAGTATTGACTTCCCGGGCTCAAGCAATCCTCCCACCTTGGCCTCGGAACTACAGGGGTGAGCCATCCCCGCCCACACAATGTTTTTTCTTGTTCTTGTTGTTAGTAGAAATGGGGTTTATCTATGTTGGCCAGGCTCGCCTCAACCTCCCGGGCTCAAGCAATCCTCCGGCCTCAGCCTGGTGACTACAGGCTCACACCACCCCTCCCCCTCTAATATTTTTAATTTTTCTAGTAGAGACAATTTTGCTATGTTGTCCTGGCTGGTCCCTACCTCCTGGGCTCAAGCAGTCCTCCCGCTTCGGCCTTGGGACTACAGGCATGCACCACCCTGCCTTTTGCTATTTTTCCCAGGCTGGTCTTGACCTTCTGGGCTCACTCAATGATTTGAACCTGAGAAGCGGAGGTTGCATTGAGCTGAGATCACACCACTGCACTCCGGCTTGGGCGACAGAGCAAGACTGTCAAATAAATAAATACATACACACATGAAAGAAAGAAGAAAGAAAGAAAGAAAGAAAGAAAGAAAGAAAGAAAGAAAGAAAGAAAGAAAGAACGAACCAGCTGAATCTCCATAAAAACAGTAAGCTTTGTGGTATATTAACTACCCTCATCCCATCTCGTGCTCCCAGCTTGGTTCTGTTCATTTCTGATGAAATACAGATAGGATTGGCCAGAACTGGTAGATGGCTGGCTGTTGATCATGAAAATGTCAGACCTGATATAGTCCTCCTTGGAAAGGCCTTTTCTGGGGGCTGATACTCTGTGTCTGCGGTACTGTGGGACGATGACGTTATGCTGAGCATTAAGCCAGGGGAACATGGGTCCACATACGGTGGCAATCCACTAGGCTGCCGAGTGGCCATCGCAGCCCTTGAGGTTTTAGAAGAAGAAAACCTTGCTGAAAATACAGAAAAAAATGGGTATTCTCTTGAGAAATGAACCCATGAAGCTACCTTCTGATGCTGTAACTGCCGTAAGAGGAAAAGAATTATTGTGTGTGTGTATGCATGTATGTATGTATTTAGAGTCAGAGGTTCACTCTGGTTGCCCAGGATGCAATGGTGTGATCTTGGCTCACTGCAACCTCTGCCTGCTCACCTGGGTTCTAGCGATTCTCCTGCCTCAGCCTCCTGAGTAGCTGGGATTACAGGCACGCGCCACTATGCCCAGCTAATTTTCATATTTTTAGTACAGACTGGGTTTCACCATGTTGGCCAGGCTGGTCTTGAACTCCTGACTTCAGGTGATGCACCCACCTCGGCCTCCCAAAATGTTGGGATTACAGGCGTGAGCCACTGTGCCCGGGAGGAAAAGAATTATTAATTTCTATTGTTATTACAGAAACCAAAGACTGTGATGCTTGGAAGGTGTGTCTGTGACTTCAAGATTATCCACTTCTGGCCAAGCCAACCCATGCCGACATCATCAGGTTTCGCCTCTGCTGGTGGTCAAGGGGGATGAGATTCGTGAGTCCAGTGAAATCGTTAACAAGACCTTCCTGTCTTTCTGAGGGTAGCAGCTGTTTTCAGTGGTCCCTGGGAGCCGGCTGGAGACAGGTGGTCTTGTAAAAGCTCTGCTCTTAATGCGGGCACATTCCACTCCATGTGTCTTCAAAACCTTTTTGTGGAGTATCTGTTTTTTTCAGTTAATACGTAGTAGAACAACGTTTATGAAGCTGCTGTTTGCTTTGTAACATAAGTAAGAGCATGCAATAGCATCTATATTCTGTGAAAGTGTTTTGATGTGTTGTGTACTTTCTAAGGTTAAACATATCTATATATACAGACAGCGTTTAAATTACGTCCTTCAATATACTTTATATATGTTTGTATAATTTCCTTGCTGGTATAAATGCTTTGTATTTGAAAAAGTTATCTCTAGGGAATTACGTAAAAGACTTCACCTTATAAAGTCAAACCATCGTTATCATTGAATTTTGGGAAGGATGAATGGTTAAGTATGTATAAAATACTAATATTAAGTAAACTTCATATTGGCCAACACCAGGATGTATTCTATGGATGTCATTATTTTCAATTAAGAATTAGTGTTTCACATTCCTAAATTGTTTTGAGTGCTTGATTATAATTTGTTAAAAAATGTTTATTTTATTATTATTTTTTTTTTGCATTTCTTTTTTTTTTTTTTTTTTTTTATTATACTTTAGGGTTTTAGGGTACATGTGCACAATGTGCAGGTTTGTTACATATGTATCCATGTGCCATGTTGATTTCCTGCACCCATTAACTCGTCATTTAGCATTAGGTGTATCTCCTAATGCTGTCCCTCCCCCCTCCCCCCACCCCACAACAGTCCCTGGAGCGTGATGTTCCCCTTCCTGTGTCCATGAGTTCTCATTGTTCAATTCCCACCTATGAGTGAGAACATGCGGTGTTTGGTTTTTTGTCCTTGTGATAGTTTACTGAGAATGATGTTTTCCAGTTTCATCCATGTCCCTACAAAGGACACGAACTCATCATTTTTTATGGCTGCATAGTATTCCATGGTGTATATGTGCCACATTTTCTTAATCCAGTCTATCGTTGTTGGACATTTGGGTTGGTTCCAACTCTTTGCTATTGTGAATAGTGCCGCAATAAACATACGTGTGCATGTGTCTTTATAGCAGCATGATTTATAGTCCTTTGGGTATATACCCAGTAATGGGATGGCTGGGTCAAACGGTATTTCTAGTTCTAGATCCCTGAGGAATCGCCACACTGACTTCCACAATGGTTGAACTAGTTTACAGTCCCACCAACAGTGTAAAAGTGTTCCTATTTCTCCACATCCTCTCCAGCACCTGTTGTTTCCTGATTTTTTAATGATGGCCATTCTAACTGGTGTGAGATGGTATCTCACTGTGGTTTTGATTTGCATTTCTCTGATGGCCAGTGATGAGGAGCATTTCTTCATGTGTTTTTTGGCTGCATAAATGTCTTCTTTTGAGAAGTGTCTATTCATGTCCTCTGCCCACTTTTTGATGGGGTTGTTTGTTTTTTTCTTGTAAATTTGTTTGAGTTCATTGTAGATTCTGGATATTAGCCCTTTGTCAGATGAGTAGGTTGCAAAAATTTTCTCCCATTGTGTAGGTTGCCTGTTCACTCTGATGATAGTTTCTTTTGCTGTGCAGAAGCTCTTTAGTTTAATGAGATCCCATTTGTCGATTTTGGCTTTTGTTACCATTGCTTTTGGTGTTTTAGACATGAAGTCCTTGCCCACGCCTATGTCCTGAATGGTATTGCCTAGGTTTTCTTGTAGGATTTTAATGGTTTTAGGTCTAACATATAAAAAAAAAAAAAAAAAAAAAAAAAAATGTTTATTTTTAATATTTCTTTAAATTTAACATAAAGCTTATATTTCAGAAAAAAAAAAAAAAGATACAGAGCATGCCCGGGTGCAGTGGTTCACGCTTGTAATCCCAGCACTTCGGGAGGGCGGGGTGGGCAGATTACTTGAGATCAGGAGTTCGAGACCAGCGTGGCCAACATGGAGAAACCCCGTCTCTACTAAAAATACAAAAATTAGCCGGGCATAGCACTTATTAAGCTATGTGACCTTCTGTAAGTCATATAACCTTTCTGTGTCTCAGGCTACTCAAGAGTAAACTGGGAATACCTGCATTATCTAACTCACTTGATTGCTATGATTAAATGGACAAATACATGTAAAGCACTTAGAATAGTGCCTGTCACGTGGTTAAGTGGTATATATCTTTTAGTTGTTGTTGGTAATGACTTCAAATTACTTTTAAAATGTAAAGGCATATCTGGTTCAAGAAGAAGATGGTGAACTAGGAATAGCTGCTGGTTTCCTTCCCAAACCAAACCTTGCAGATGCCACAGAGGAGGTGGGAAGTGGCTGGAGTTCAGAACAGTTCCCAGTAACAAAACCCTTGATGGTTTGGCCCCACTGAGGGATGAGACGGCTTAGAGTGGGAAAAGGTCAGAGGCCACAGATGGAGGATCAGCCCAGGTGGAGCTTTCTCAGTTGCATTCTTGTTTTCTCCTTGTTTTCTGGAAGGCTTATTACCTGTTCTGTAAACATACAGAGCAGACACTTGGCAGGGCTGGCCCAGTGCTAGCCCAAAGTGGCGTGAAAACCTTAAGAAATAGGGGGCTTGGAAAGCTCCTAAAAAAAGTGCAGACTCATCAAAGCTGGCCAGTAACTGAGCATTCCTTTCCTACCTCTTCCTCTGCCCTCTGAGCTAGACGAGTACAACCAATATCACCCACCCGTAGACTCCCTGCACTCTGTAAGGCAGAAATCCTGTAAGCGTCTCTGGGGGCTAATAGGCTAGGAACTGGAAAGAATTGGCTCAGCTCAGCTCTAGAGGCTCTGTATCCTATGACCTATCAATCCAGAAACCCTGAAACTCACATGTAGTGTCTGGCGTGACACATTTTTCCCAGGGACAAAGAGTTATATAGACAAACTATCAGATAGGCCAGGCACGGTGGCTCATGCCTGTAATCCTAGCACTTTGGAAGGCCAAGGCGGGGGGATCACCTGAGGTCAGGAGTTCGAGAACAGCCTGGCCAACATGGTGAAACTCTGTCTCTTCTAAAAGTACAAAAATTAGCCCGGTGTGGTGGTGTGCACTGGTAGCCCTAGCTACTGGGGAGGCTGAGGCAGTAGAATCGCTTGAACCCAAGAGTCGGAGGTTACAGTGAGCCAGGATTACGCCATCGCACTCCAGCCTGAGTGACAAAGTGAGACTCTGTCTCAAAAAAAAAAAAAAAAATTCCTTTCTTTCAACACTTTGGAGTTATTACACCATCGTATCCTTGCCTCCAGTGTGGTGTTTGAGAGACTCGATGTCAGTTTAATTATTTTTCCTCTGTAAGTAACCTGCTATTTCTCTCTGATCATTTTAAAAATACTTTTTCTTTCTTTCACAATTTTACATTTCACTGAACCTGTGTATGTGTGTACTTATAATACCTTTAAATCTTAAGTCATTTTTCTAAATCTGAGAAATTCTCTTTCATTACTTATTTAAGTACACTCTCCTAATGACTATATTCTCTTCTTATAAGGCTACTATTAGATGTGTTTTGACATTTATTCTTTTATCCTCCCTATTAATTAATTTTTCTTTCATTTACTCCATCTGTATCCATTACCGATTAGTTTTATGAATTCTTTAGACTCAGGTCAGCAATTGCCTTTTCAACTATATCCGTTTTAATATCCAACCTATTTCACTGAATTATTTATTTGAGCATTTAATGTTTTCATATCCAATCTATCCAATAGGTTTTTTTTTTTTATTTATTTATGATGGAGTCTCGCTCTGTCGCCCAGGCTGGAGTGCAGTGGCACGATCTTGGCTCAATGCACCTCGCCTCCCAAGTCCAAGCAATTCTCCTGCTTCAGTAGATAATTAAAAAAAAAAAAAGCTGCATGTGGTGGTGTGTACCTGTAGTCACGGCCACTCAGGAGGCTGGGGCAGGAGGATTGCTTGGGCCCTGGAGTTTGAGGCTGCAGTGAGCTAGGATTGGGTCACTGCACTCTAGCCTGAGTGACAAAGTGAGACTTTGTCTCTGAAAATTAAAAAAAAAAAAAGATCGTAGGCACGATTTTACTCAGAAGGTGGAGTACTATGAGATGTACATGGGCCACTGCAATGGGTTTTTGTGGGAGGAGAGATATTGGGATCGACTTGGACTCCACCAAAGACAAGTGGGGATTTATAGTCAAGAGTAGGGTCAGGGGGTCAGAAGATGGGAAATTACTCGGAGGAGACATCAGGTGCAGGGGGATTCTGGCTAAACAGACTTGACAGGAATTTTGCTGAAACAGGCTTAATGGGCAGAGTCCCTGGATGGGGAGGTGTGAGCCACCTCACCTGGCCAACAGGCTTTGTTTAATATGTCAGTTTTCATAAGTAATCTAGGTATAATTGTCAAAAATGAATAGAGGTAAATGTGAGATTCATGTTTATAAATGAACTTTTCATGTAATTGGAAATCTTTTTTCTCTTGCTCTTATCATATGAAGATGAAATATTAAAGTTATGTTATGTTAGAGTAAGTAATAGGTACTCATTAAATGTCGGGATCATTTCCAACTAAGAAAACAGCTGAAACAAATCGCTAAACATAAATACAAGTTTGTTCTTGGCCCTTAAGTTTTATAAAACACAAAAGATATTTGGATCTGTTAATAAAACGCCCTGTTCTACATTGAAAATTGTTCTGGCTGGGCGTGGTGCCTCACGCCTGTAATCCCAGCACTTTGGGAGGCTGAGGCGGGTGGATCACGAGGTCAAGAGATCGAGACCATCCTGGTCAACATGGTGAAACCCTGTCTCTACTAAAAATACAAAAATTAGCCAGGCACGGTGGCGGGCGCCTGTAGTACCAGCTACTTGGGAGGCTGAGTCAGGAGAATCACTTGAACCCGGGAGGCGGAGGTTGCAGTGAGCCTAGATTGCGCCACTGCACTCCAGCCTGGGCGACAGAGCGAGACTCCATCTCAAAAAAAAAAATGGTTGTATAAAAATATTTTTAAAGATTATAAAATATATATTCATGAGATGTTAATATATAACAATTCCAAACTACTTTCTAGATAATTACTAAAAATTAAGGTTACGGCCGGGCACGGTGGCTCATGACAGTAATCTCAGCACTTTGGGAGGCCAAGGTGGATGGATCACGAAGTCAGGAGTTCGAGACCAGCTTTGCCAACATGGTGAAACCCCGTCTCTACTAAAAGTAAAAAATTAGCCCTGCGTGGTGGCCCGCGCCTGTAATCCCAGCTACTCGGGAGCCTGAGGCAGGAGAATCATTGGAACCCGGGAAGTGGAGGTTGCAGTGAGCCAAGATTGCGCCACTGTACTCCAGCCTGGGCAACAGAGCAAGACTCTGTCTCAAAAAAAAAAAAAAATTAAGGTTACTAAAAATTAAAAGTTCTTGGTATATAGTTCCGTATACAAAATGTACAAAAAACAATTTTTATATCACAAAATTTTGTGTGGTCTGAGAGATAAATATGTTTTTATCCTAAAATATAAAATGATTGGTTGCCTTAGTATAAAAAAAATAGTTTAGCCCAGGTGCGGTGGCTCAGGCCTGTAATCTCAGCACTTTGGGAGGCAGAGGTGGGCAGTTCCTGATGTCAAGAGATTGAGACCATCCCGAACAACATGGTGAAATTCTGACTCTACTAAAAATACAAAAATGAGCTGGACGTGGTGACTCTTGCCTGCAGTTTCAGTTATTTGGGAGGCTGAGGCAGGAGAATCGCTTGAACCCAGGAGGCGGAGGTTGCAGCAAACTGAGATCGCGCCTCTGCACTCCAGCCTGGCAACAGAGTGAGACTACGTCTCAAAAAAAAAAAAAAGTCTATGGCCATGCCACCTGAATATGCCAAACCTTGTCTGATCTCAGAAGTTAAACAGGGTCAGGCTTGGTTAGCACTTGGATTGGAGTCCAATATAAAAACGAAAAATTATAGAACTAAGACTGGGGGTAAAAACACGATGGAATGTCTACACACATTGTTGACGTTTATGAAGGATGAGCTTTGGGAAGGGAGTCTTATATATGATCAGATTGGTTGGGATTGAAAAGAAATGGTTTATCAATTTTTCTAAAAATCTAACATTAGTGTCAAGGGTGAACTGAAGCAGGATGAGTCTGCTCCTCTAGGTTTGAAATAGGTTTTCTTAACAGGTTGATCTATTTTTCTCGATCTTTTAAATAATCAGTCTAAAAAACGGGGATTTTCTTCTAAGATAGTTTCTTAACTGCGTTTATTAGGTTTTTGTTTTTGTTTTTGTTTTGTTTTCTGAGACGGAGTCTTGCTCTGTCGCCCAGGCTGGAGTGCAGTGGTGCGATCCAGCCACTGCAGTGAGCAAGGTTGCTCACTGCAACCTCCATGTCCCAGGTTCAAGTGATTCTACTGCCTCAGCCTCCTGAGTAGCTTGGATTACAGGTGCCCACCACTACGCCCGGCTAATTTTTGTATTTTTAGTACAGACGGGGTTTCACCATGTTGGCCAGGCTGGTCTCGAATTCCTGACCTCAAGTGATCTGCCTGCCTTGGCATCCCAAAGTCCTGGGATTACAGGCCTAAGCCACTGTACTCAGCTATAATTAGCAATTGTTTAATAAATTTAGTTTGTACAATGGTTTTGAACGAGGATCCCAAGCCTAGGGGCCACCAGCTAAACAAATCTAAAGACTATGGGGCAATTGAATGAGACCTCTTATAGTCTTTGAGTAGCATATTAGGACTGGGTTGAAGTAAAGCAGAGTGCCAACTCTATAAAAGGGACCACTAGGTGAAGGAAAGGATTTGGAGGTCAGGTTCTGTCAAGTGAAAAATGTAGACATTCAGGGGGTAAGAGTCTCATTGTGATAGGAAGACTTATTCTGGCATCTTGGGAAAAACTGTCTACAGTGTGGAAACATCAACTTCTCATCCTGATTTGTCGTTCAAATGTCTCTGGTTATGGCATTGGACAGTTTGGTGGACTTTTTGTGTGGTCCATACATCAAGCACAAGACTTGTTCTTTAAAATTTATGCAGTTTTACCTTATAGGACTTGTAAATCCAAAATAAAATCCTAAGCCCCCTGCCCCCAACCATCTGAATAGACGTCCTCCTAAGCCAGGGCTCTTCTAAAATTTAACTGGAGAGAGGGTTTCAGGCCATGACCGGAAGTGGGGGTCAGGCATGCCTCGTTATACCTCTCTGGCATCAACATCAACACAGACTTGAAGCGTGATAAGAAACACGTTGGCCACGCCTGGTGGCGCACCCCTGTAATCCCAGCACTTTAGGGGGCCAAGGAGGGCGGATCACGAGGTCAGGAGATCAACACCATCCTGGCTAACACAGTGAAACCCTGTCTCTACTAAAAATACAAAAGATTAGCTGGGAGTAGTGGCACGCGCCTGTAGTCTCAGCTACTCTGGAGGCTCAGGCAGGAGAATCGCTTGAACCCGGGAGCCGGAGGTTGAAGTGAGCGGAGAAGGAGCCACTGCACTCTAGCCTGGCGACATAGCGAGACTCCATCTCAAAAAAAAAAAAAAAAAAAAATGTTACAACCTATTCTCTCTGAAGCGTAGTACCTGAAGGCTTCCTCTGCAAAAAAGAACTTAAAAAAAACTAAGAACAACTCACTTCACATAATCAACTCTTACAATGATTAAAGCAGAGTCCTGCTTAGCAACGCACAAAAATTCTCCTTTGTGATCCATTCATTTTACTGCTGTTGACTTTCTTGCTTATGCTTTCAGACAGGGTCACTCTCCTTTGACCAAACTTGAGTCGGGCTCCTCTGAGTCCTGTTTCTGACTAGGTCCCAACCTCGGGCTCTGTCCTTCTTCCAGGGACTCTGCCCATTTAGCCTGTTTCAGCAAAAATCCTGTCAAGTCAGTTTAGCCAGAATCCCCCTGCACCTGAGGCTTCCTCCAAGTAATTTCCCATCTTCTGACCCCCCGCTCCTACTCCCTGACTACAAATCCCCACTTGTCCTTGTGGAGTTGAAGTCGATCCTAATATCACTCTCCCACCACAAGACCCCATTGCAGTGGTCCCTGCGCCTATCACAGTAGTCCCCCCTCTGAGTAAAATCGTCCTTACGATCTTTCTTTTACTTTCAGAGACAAAGTCTCACTCTGTCACTCAGGCTAGAGTGCAGTGACCCAATCCTAGCTCACTGCAGCCTCAAACTCCAGAGCCCAAGCAATCTTCCTGCCCCAGCCTCCCCAGTAGCTGGGACTACAGGTATGCACCACCACACCCAGGTATTTTTTTTTTTTTTAATGATCTACAGAAGCAGGAACTTGATATGTCCGTCTAATTTTTGTATTTTTTGTAGAGAGGGGGTTTTGTCACGTTGTTCAGGTTGGTCTTGAATTCCTGGGCTCAACCAATCCTCTTGCCTTGGGCTCCCAACATGCTGGGATTACAGGCATGAGCCACTGCAGCTGGCCCTTCCTTACAGTGTTTAGTAAGTGCAATAAATACTTGTTTGCTTTAACATTTCCCTGTGTCTTCAATCTCCTGAAGTGTTATATGCCTGACATTGCCTTACTCCACCAAATATAGAAATTCCTTTCTTTCGCTGGGTGCAGTGGCTTACCCCTATAATCCCAGCACATTGGGAGGCCAAGGCGGGCAGATCACCTGAGGTCAGGAGTTCGAGATCAGCGTGGCCAACATGGTGAAACCCCATCTCTACTAAAACTACAAAAATTAGCCTGGTGTGGTGCTGTGCGCCTGTAGCCCCAGCTACTCAGGAGGCTGAGGAGGAGAATCGCTTGAAACTGGGAGGCAGATCATGCCACTGCACTCCAGCCTGAGCGACAAAGCGAGACTCTGTCTCAAAAAAAAAACCCTTTCGTTCAACACTTTGGAGTTATTACACTATTGTATCCTTGCCTCCAGTGTGGTGTTTGAGAGACCCGATGAAGGTTTAAATATTTTTCCTTTGTAAGTAACCTGCTATTTCTCTCAGATCTTTTTAAAAATATTTTTTCTTTGTCTTTCACAATTTTTTATTTCACTGTTCCTGTGTGTGTATGTGTGTGTGTACGATGACCCCTTTAAATCTTAAGACATTTGTCTAAATCTGAGAAATTCTCATTCATTACTTTTTTAAGTACACTGTCCTTTTTAATGACTATACTCTGTTTTCATAAGGCTACTATTAGATGTGTTTCAACATTTATTCTTCTATCCTCCCTATTAACTTTTCTTTCATTTACTTCATCTCTATCCATTACCGATTACTTTTATGAATTCTTTAGACTCACTTCCTCAGCTCAGTAATTGCTTTTTCAACTATATCCGTTTTAATATCCAACCTATTTCACTGAATTATTTATTTGAGCAATTAATGTTTTCGTATCCAACCTATCCAATAGGTTTTCTTTTTATTTATTTATTTGAGATGGAGTCTTGTTCTTTCACCCAGGCTGGAGTGCAGTGACTCCATCTTGGCTCACTGCAGCTCTGCCTCCTGAGTCCAAGCAATTCTCCTGCCTCAGCCCCTTGAATAGCTGGGACCACAGGCGTGTGACACTATGCCAGGCGAATTTTGCATTTTGAGTAGAGATGGGGTTTCACCATGTTGGCCAGTCTGATCTCGAAATCCTGACCTCAGGTGAGCCGCCTGCCTCAGCCTCTCAGAGTGCTGGGATTACAGGCGTGAGCCACTGTGCCCGGTCTTTTTTTTTTTTTCTTTTTCGGTTTCACTATTGTTGCCCAGGCTGAAGTGCAATGGTGTGGTCTCACCTCACTGCCCCAGCCTCCTGAGTAGCTGGGGTTACAGGCATGCACCACCACACACAGCTAATTTTAGTAGAGATGGGGTTTCGCCATGTTGGCCAGGCTGGTCTCAAACTCCTGACCTCAGGTTATCCTCCCGCCTCTGCCTTCCAAAGTACTAGGATTACAGGCGTGAGCCACCGCGCCTGGCCTATGCGATAGTTTTTCTATATAACTCTCTGTTCCTGGGAAGATGTGTCAGCCCAGACACTCCACGTGAGTTTCAGGGTTTCTGGATCGATAGGTCGTAGGATACGGAGCCTCTAGAGCTGAGCTGAGCCATTTCTTCTTTCCAGTCCCTAGCCTCTGAGCTGCCAGAGACCCTTACAGGATTTCTGCCTTACAGAGTGCAGGGAGTCTACAGGTGGATGATATTGGTTGTAATCGCCCAGCTCTGAGGGCAGAGGGACAGGTAGGAAAGGAATGCTCAGTTACTGGCCAGCTTTGATGAGTCTGCACTTTTTCTAGGAGCTTCCCAAGCCCCTTATTCTAAAATGTTATCAGGCCACTTTGGGCTAGCACTGGGCCAGCCCTGCCAAGTGTCTGCTCTATAGGTTTACAGAACAGGTAATAATTCTTCCAGAAAACAAGGAGAAAACAAGAATGCAACTTAGAAAGCTGCACCTGGACTGATCCTCCATCTGTGGCCTCTGACCTTTTCCCACTCTAAGCCGTCTCATCCCTCAGTGGGGCCAAACCATCAAGAGTTTTGTTACTGGGAACTGTTCTGAACTCCAGCCACTTCCCACCTCCTCTGTGGCATCTGCAAGGTTTGGTTTGGGAAGGAAACCAGCAGCTATTCCTAGTTCACCATCTTCTTCTTGAACCAGATATGCCTTTACATTTTAAAAGTAATTTGAAGTCATTACCAACAACAACTAAAAGATATATAGCACTTAACCACATGACAGGCACTATTCTAAGTGCTTTACATGTATTTGTCCATTTAATCATAGCAATCAAGTGAGTTAGATAATGTAGGTATTCCCAGTTTACTCTTGAGTAGCCTGAGATACAGAAAGGTTATATGACTTACACAAGGTCACATAGCTTAATAAGTTGAGAAGTCAGAAACTGAACCCAAGCTGTCTGGCTCCAGAGTTTGTACTCTGAAATACTAGCGTTAACTGGGCACAGTGACTCACTCCTGTAATCCCACCACTTTGAGAGGCAGAGGTGGGAGGATTGCTTGAGGACAAGAGTTCAAGGTCAGCCTGGGCAACATAGCAAGACCCTGTCTCTACCAAAAAAAATTAATTAGCCAGGGGTGGTGGTTCATACCTGAAGTCCCAGCTGCATGGGAGGCTGAGGCAAGAGGGTCACTTGAGCTGAGGAGGCTGGGGCTACAGTGAGCCATGATTGTGCTATGGAACTCTAGCCTGGGCAACACAGTGAGGCCCTGTCTAAAATAAAACAAAATAAAATGCTCGTGTTTTTAACCATTCTACCATTCTATCATTCATTAGTATCTGTATCCATTCCTTGAACAGCAAAAGAACTTCTCTTTTCTTTTCTGTCCCTCCTCCCATCTTCCATGTTTATAAAACCTGCAAATTTAGTTCAAGATTATAATTTTTTTAATTTACAATCTAAACTTTACACTTTTCAATAAATTCTAGTATTTTTCTCCTCACTATTGCTTATTGAAATCTTCTCCTTCCTCTTAAATTTACAACCTCTGCCTCCTGTGTTCAAGCGATTCTCCTGCCTCAGGTTCCCGAGTAGCTGAGACTACAGGCACGTGCTACCAGGCCTGGCTGTTTTTTTGTATTTTTATTAGAGACGAGGTTTCATCGTGGTAGCTAGGACGGTGTTGATCTCCTGACCTCGTGATCCGCCCTCCTCAGCCCCCTAAAGTGCTGGGATGACAGGCGTGAGCCACCACGCCCAGCCTAAAATTTGCCTTTTTAAACAGTTGTTTATGGTGTCTTTTGACTTAGATGATGATACTTTAATTTTTACATTTTTAACTATGTCAGATTAATTGTTTATAGCCTTGGTGTAATGTCAGGAATTGCTTCTGCCAATTCAAGATGTCTTACACTGTAATATTTTCCCGAATTTTCATCTATTTCTTTACGACTTCACATTTGCACATTTATGTCTCCGAACTTTTAGAATTTATTATTTCATGTGGTTCAGAGTAAGGATTCAATCTTTATTTTTTCAAATGGATAGACACTTGTCAACAATCCTTTATTATACAACCCATCTTTTGCCCACTGTTTGTTTGTTTGGAAATGCACGCTGAAGTTGGTATATAAATTAGTCTGTTTCTTGACTTTCTATTTTGTTACACTAATCTGTTTCCACGTATATTCATTTTTGATTGTTGCTGTAACAAATTGTCAATAGCTAAGACAACGCTGGGAGTGGTGGCTCACGCCTGTAATACCAGCACTTTGGAAGGCCGAGATGGGCGGATCGCTTCAGGTCAAGAGTTCGAGACCAGCCTGGCCAACATGACAAAACACCGTCTCTACTAAAAATACAAAAATTAGCTGGGTGTGGTGGTGCGTGCCTGAAATCCCAGCTACTCGGGAAGCTGAGGCAGGAGAATAACTTGAACATGGGAGGTGGAGGCTGCAGTGAGCCAAGATCACCCCACTGATCTCCAGCTTGGGTGACACAAGTGAGACTCCATTTCAAAAAATATTTATATAGCTAAGACAACTTTTGAAAAAGAAGAATAAGGTGGGAGGAATGGCTCTTTCATATTTCAATACTTCTTACATAGCTGCAGGAATCAAGACTGTGTAGTACTGGGAGAAGAATAGACACATAGATCACTGGAACAAAATGGAGAACCTAGAAATAGCCCCACACTGATTTTTTACCAAGAGACAAAAAGAAGGAAGGATTGTCTGCTTAACAAATGGTGCTGGAGATGTTGTAGACATAGGCCAAAAAAAAAAATGACCTAATTTTCATACCTTTATACAAAAAGGTAACTCAAGTGGATCACAGATTTAAATCTAAAATATAAAACTAAAAGAAAACTTTTACAAGAAAATATAGGAGAAACGTCTGAGATCTAGGGCATAGTGAACAGTTCAAAAAGCATAATCCATACGGAAAAAAAAATTAGATTTCATCCAATTTAAAACTTGCGCTCTGCAAGAAATCTTGTTAAAAGGATGAAAAAACAGGGTATGACCTGGGAGAGAATGTTTGCAAACCACATATCCAAGAAAGGACTCACATATATAATGGATATGTATACTACTCTCAAAACTCAGCGGTAGGCTGAGCGTGGTGGCTCACACTTGTAATCCCAGCACTTTGAAAGGTCGAGGTCGACGGAGGGCAGGTCCCTTGAGGCCAGGAGTTCAAGACCAGCCCGGGCAACATGGCAAAAAACACATCTCTATTGAAATACAAAAATTAGACAGGCATGATGATGCATGCCTGTAATCCCAGCTACTCTGGAGGCTGAGGCACGAGAATCACTTGAAACGGGGAGGCAGAGGTTGGAGTGAGCCAATATCGTGCCACTGCACTCCAGCCTGGGTAACAGAGCAAGACTCTATCTCAAGAAAAAAAAAAAATAATAAAAACCTCAATGGTAAAAAATACAAACAAATAATCCAATTAGAAAATCATGAAAAGATATGAACATACATTTCACTGAAGAGGAAATAAGCAAATAAGCACATCAAAAGATGTTCAACACTCATTTGCTTCACTAGATGCAAAATAACACCACGATGAGGTATCACTACACACTTATTAAAATAGCTAAAATAAAAGACATAGTGACAACACCAAATGGTGACAAGAATGCAGAGAAACTGGACACCTCATTAAGTGCTGTTGGGAAGGTAAAATCTTACAGCCCCCCTAGAAAGCAGTTTGGTAGTTTCTTATAAAACTAAACATGCAATGACCATACAATTCAACGATTACACTTCAGAGAAATTAAAATGTACGTCCATCCAGAAACTTGTACATAATTGTTCATAGCAGCTTTACCTGTAATAGCCAGTAGCTGGAAATAATCAATATGTCCTACAATAAGTGAATGGTCAAACTGTGGGACATCCCCATCCTGTGGAATACTCCTCAGTAATAAAAATGAACTATTGGCCGGGCACAGTGGCTCACCCTGTTACCCCAGCACTTTGGGAGGCCGAGGTGGGTGGATCATGACGTCAGGAGTTCAAGACCAGCCTTGCCAATATGTTGAAACCCCATCTCTACTACTAATACAAAAATTACCCAGGCGTGGTGGCACGCACCTGTAGTCACAGCTACTTGGGAGGCTGAAGCTGGAAAATCGCTTGCACCTGGGTGGCGGAGGTTGCAGTGAGCCGAGACACCGCACTCCAGCCTGGGCAACAGAGTGAGACTCCATCTGAACAACAACAATGAACTATTGATACACAAATATCAATATCTTGGAGGAATCTCCATGGAATTATGCTGAGTGAAATAAGCCCCTGAAACATTATATACTATAAGATTTCATTTGTACAGCATTGTAGAAAAGACAAAATTGTGGAAATGAAAGACAGATTAGTGGTTGCCAGGGTTAGGGATGGTGGATGGGACGAGAGTGAGTATTACTAAAAATGAGTAGCACAAGAGATAGCATTATGGTGATGGAAATGTTCTGTACCTTTTTTTTTTTTTTTTTTCTGAGAGAGATTCTCACTCTGTCACCTAGGCTGTAGTGCAGTGGCATGATCTTGGCTCGCTGCAACCTCTGCCTCCCGGGTTCAAGCGATTCTCCCGTCTCAGCCTCCCATGTAGCTGGGAATACAGGCGTATGCCACCATGCCCGGCTAATTTTTGTATTTTTAGTAGAGACGGGGTTTCTCCATGTTGGCCACGCTGGTCTCGAACTCCTGATCTCAAGTAATCTGCCCACCCCGCCCTCCCGAAGTGCTGGGATTACAAGCGTGAACCACTGCACCCGGGCATGTTCTGTATCTTTTTTTTTCTTTTTCTGAAATATAAGCTTTATGTTAAATTCAAAGAAATATTAAAAATAAACATTTTTTAACAAATTATAATCAAGCACTCAAAACAATTTAGGAATGTGAAACACTAATTCTTAATTGAAAATAATGACATCCATAGAATACATCCTGGTGTTGGCCAATATGAAGTTTACTTAATATTAGTATTTTATACATACTTAACCATTCATCCTTCCCAAAATTCAATGATAACGATGGTTTGACTTTATAAGGTGAAGTCTTTTACGTAATTCCCTAGAGATAACTTTTTCAAATACAAAGCATTTATACCAGCAAGGAAATTATACAAACATATATAAAGTATATTGAAGGACGTAATTTAAACGCTGTCTGTATATATAGATATGTTTAACCTTAGAAAGTACACAACACATCAAAACACTTTCACAGAATATAGATGCCATTGCATGCTCTTACTTATGTTACAAAGCAAACAGCAGCTTCATAAACGTTGTTCTACTACGTATTAACTGAAAAAAACAGATACTCCACAAAAAGGTTTTGAAGACACATGGAGTGGAATGTGCCCGCATTAAGAGCAGAGCTTTTACAAGACCACCTGTCTCCAGCCGGCTCCCAGGGACCACTGAAAACAGCTGCTACCCTCAGAAAGACAGGAAGGTCTTGTTAACGATTTCACTGGACTCACGAATCTCATCCCCCTTGACCACCAGCAGAGGCGAAACCTGATGATGTCGGCATGGGTTGGCTTGGCCAGAAGTGGATAATCTTGAAGTCACAGACACACCTTCCAAGCATCACAGTCTTTGGTTTCTGTAATAACAATAGAAATTAATAATTCTTTTCCTCCCGGGCACAGTGGCTCACGCCTGTAATCCCAACATTTTGGGAGGCCGAGGTGGGTGCATCACCTGAAGTCAGGAGTTCAAGACCAGCCTGGCCAACATGGTGAAACCCAGTCTGTACTAAAAATATGAAAATTAGCTGGGCATAGTGGCGCGTGCCTGTAATCCCAGCTACTCAGGAGGCTGAGGCAGGAGAATCGCTAGAACCCAGGTGAGCAGGCAGAGGTTGCAGTGAGCCAAGATCACACCATTGCATCCTGGGCAACCAGAGTGAACCTCTGACTCTAAATACATACATACATGCATACACACACACAATAATTCTTTTCCTCTTACGGCAGTTACAGCATCAGAAGGTAGCTTCATGGGTTCACTTCTCAAGAGAATACCCATTTTTTTCTGTATTTTCAGCAAGGTTTTCTTCTTCTAAACCCTCAAGGGCTGCGATGGCCACTCGGCAGCCTAGTGGATTGCTACCCTATGTGGACCCATGTTCCCCTGGCTTAATGCTCAGCATAACGTCATCGTCCCACAGTATCGCAGACACAGAGTATCAGCCCCCAGAAAAGGCCTTTCCAAGGAGGACTATATCAGGTCTGACATTTTCATGATCAACAGCCAGCCATCTACCAGTTCTGGCCAATCCTATCTGTATTTCATCAGAAATGAACAGAACCAAGCTGGGAGCACGAGATGGGATGAGGGTAGTTAATATACCACAAAGCTTACTGTTTTTATGGAGATTCAGCTGGTTCGTTCTTTCTTTCTTTCTTTCTTTCTTTCTTTCTTTCTTTCTTTCTTTCTTTCTTTCTTTCTTTCTTTCTTCTTTCTTTCATGTGTGTATGTATTTATTTATTTGACAGTCTTGCTCTGTCGCCCAAGCCGGAGTGCAGTGGTGTGATCTCAGCTCAATGCAACCTCCGCTTCTCAGGTTCAAATCATTGAGTGAGCCCAGAAGGTCAAGACCAGCCTGGGAAAAATAGCAAAAGGCAGGGTGGTGCATGCCTGTAGTCCCAAGGCCGAAGCGGGAGGACTGCTTGAGCCCAGGAGGTAGGGACCAGCCAGGACAACATAGCAAAATTGTCTCTACTAGAAAAATTAAAAATATTAGAGGGGGAGGGGTGGTGTGAGCCTGTAGTCACCAGGCTGAGGCCGGAGGATTGCTTGAGCCCGGGAGGTTGAGGCGAGCCTGGCCAACATAGATAAACCCCATTTCTACTAACAACAAGAACAAGAAAAAACATTGTGTGGGCGGGGATGGCTCACCCCTGTAGTTCCGAGGCCAAGGTGGGAGGATTGCTTGAGCCCGGGAAGTCAATACTAGCCTGGTCAACGTAGCGAAAGCCTGTCTTTCCTATAAATAAATAAACAAAAAAAATAAAAATGAGCAGGGCAGAATGGCACACTCCTGTAGTCCTGAGGCCGAGGTGAAAGCATCACTTGAGCCCAGGAGATTGAGGCCAGCCTGGGCAACATAGCGAAACCCGCTTTCTACTAAAGAAAGAAAGAAACAAAGAAGCAAAAAAAAAAAAAAAAAATAGCGTGGGCAGGGTGGTGCATGCCGGTAGTCCCCAGGCCAAGGCGGGAGGATCCCTTGAGCCCAGGCCGACATAGCGAAACCTAGTTTCCACTAAAAAATAAAAAAAATAAATAAAGCATGGGCCGGGTGGTGCATGCCTGTAGTCCCGAGGCCGTGGCGGAAGGATCCCATGAGCCCAGGCGTTTGAGGTTAGCCTGGTCAACATAGCGAAACACGGTTTCTACTAAAAAAAAAAAAAAAAAAAAAAAAAAAAGCATGGGCAAGGTGGTGCATGCCTGTAGTCCCGAGGCTGAGGCGGGAGGATCACTTGAGCCCAGGACGTCGAGACCAGCCTGGCCAACACAGCGAAACCGTCTCTTTTAAAAAATCAAAAAACAAAAAATATTAGCGGGGCTGGGGTGGTTCCCGCCTGTAGTCGCGAGACCGAGGTGGGAAGATTGGCCAAGGTGGATGTAACCAATACCGCAATCACATCCCGTAAGTAAATACATTTTCGTCTCTCCAGGGCTACAGGTAAAAGATGGTAATTGCGCACACCACACTTAGATTCCCTTTCAAAAATGTAATCAGAGTTTGGAGGGCCTTGGACTGTTTTTTCAGTGGTAACAGATACAGAAGCCACTGAAGAATGAAAGCCACGACTAAGTACAGCAAAGCTCTGCAAATGTGCTAGTCTGGAAAACATTGTGTCTTTCAAGCAGAAAAATCACAGATCCGACTATATTTTTCTTCTCGCTGTTCAGACTAGAATCCAGATGTTTAACCCGAGATCCAGGGACGGTCTTCAGAGAGTTCAAAATCTCCTGACGGTGCCTGAGGACCACCCACTTTGACGCAGTGGCAACAAAGTGTTGCTGGAGGAGGAGACAATATTGCGCAATGTCACTGCGCAAGGATGATGGACCAATCAGGGCAGTTAGTGAACTCCATCTGGCCAATCCGAAGTCAGAACAGTAGGCGGGATAAGCGAAGCTGATGTGGCGTCTATCAGTCCAGCCTCCAGGGACAGAAACTTCTCAAACTGGGGGCGGAGGCACTGATTTTCCCGCCTAAAGCGTCCACCGGGATTGGCTGCTTTAAGTTCAGAGTACGCATGCTCTGACTTTCTCTCTCTTTCGATTCTTCCATACTCAGAGTACGCACGGTCTGATTTTCTCTTTCGATTCTTCCAAAATCAGAGTAAGCATGCGCTGATTTTCTTTTTCCGTTCTTCCTACCCCTCCCCTCCTCCGCGGTGCATTTGTTATCTAGTTTTAATAAGGAGTGTATGTGAGGCAGGTCGCCATCTCAAATCTTTCCTGTCAGTTTCCAACTTTTTCAGGTATGGGATTTTTCCTGGGAACTCTAGTAACTTAACAAATTTGGGCCGGGTACGGTGGCTCACGCTTGTAATTCCAGCAGTTCTGGAGGCCACAGCTGGTGGATCACTTGAACCCACGAGGCGGAGGTTGCAGTGAGCCCTGATCACACCACTGCATCCCAGCCTGGGCAACAGAGAGAGACCATGACTCAAAAAAAAAAAAAACAAAAACAAAAAAAAAACTCACTCAAGTCTTTCCTCCTGGAATCAAGTGATCCTCTCGCGTAGGCCCTGGGACTACAGGCGCACACCACTCTGCTTCTGTTAATGTGTGTGCGTCTTTTTGTTGTCATTGTTGTTTTAGTAGAGATGGTTTCGGTGTGTTGGCCAGGCTGGTCTCAAGCTCATGGGCTCAAGCGATCCTCCCTCCTTCGCCTCCCAAAGTGCTGGGATTACAGGCGTGAGCCGCTGTGCCTGGCTGATTGCTGCGCCTTGAAACTCCCCACATTCTCTCTAAGCGATGGCGGGCTCTTGTAGTCTCAGAAATTCTAGCTCTCTTCTTCTAATAATTTACAAATCACCCAGTAATAGCCTCTAAATTCATTCATAGTAGCGATGCTCATTTCTCTTCAACAAAACAACCCCCCATCCCTCTGCCTGATCAGATCCATCACCAGAGAGACCATGTTATCTCTGGGACTCACTTCCCTTCCTTTATTTATTGAGTGGGGGTGTCAGCATGGCCCCACTGAATAAAATTACACAGTCACATCTCTGCCTCCCCAACAAGGGTCTGTACATCTTTCAGAGTAAGCCTAGCCCCAGGGAAACTACTAACAACATTAGCCAACCCCCACCTAAAGACTCAAGGCTGCTTTGCCCATAGGAAACCTGTCATCCCAAATCAGTACTTCTCCCAGAGACCACTGGTCCCCTATTTTCATCTGACTTCTCCCCATGTCATTACTCAGGGACAGATAAGCCCCGAATGGAGAAATGAAGCACCTGATCCCAGGTGACTGAGGGTGGCCGGCCTTCACAGATTTCTCCCTCCACTGGACCAAAGTTCCTGCGGCTGGAAAGACTTGGTCTGTTTCTCTTGCAGGTCAGACTGCTCCCGGTGCCATGAATGGAGAGGACACCTTTGCAAGGAGACCCACGGTTGGTGCTCAAATACCAGAGAAGATACACAAGGTGAGGTAACCTGGAGGGGGCAGAGTAGTGGCCCAGGGGACCGTGTGGGGTGACCAGGTTTCCGAGGAGGGGAGGACAGAGGTACTGGAGACAAGGAGCAGGGTCTCAGGGGAGATCTGCATCCTTGGGAGCCTCCCATCCTCGCTCTGTCATCACCTAGCATCCCTGGAGACAAGTCTGTGACCTTGCACTACATTTGGTGAATCTCAGTCCATTCTGGAAAGTGGGAAGAGAGCCAGCCAGCAGCATTAAAGCCCTACTGTGTGGCAGGGGAGAAGCTAGGAAAGTTCCCTCGTGTTCTGTCAGTTAGCCATGGCAGCAACCAGGACGGAATATCATCCCCACTTCCCAGATCCAGCACACAGGAAGTGGCTCCAGCTGAATGGCAGACATGTCTAGCTGGGTCACTGACAAAATTCCTTTTTTATCTTTTCCTAGGCCTCCGATGATATTGCCAAATACTTCTCTAAGAAAGAGTGGGAAAAGATGAAAGCCACGGAGAAAATCACCTATGTGTATATGAAGAGAAAGTATGAGGTCATGACTAAACTAGGTAACAGAAAGTTCTAGGTACAGACAAGTCTGGGGACACATGAGCACCCCTTTTCCTGCTTTGGCTACTTCTTAGGCTGCAGAAAGTACCCCACATTTTCCTTTTGTGCAGGGAAAAATCGCAAGGCAGCTTCTGGGTGCTCTGCTCTTCTGTATTCTGTCAGGGCTGAGGGCAGGGACTGGCCACAGTGGAGCTTATACCTGGATCCTGCACGTTTCTCTCCCTTAGGCCTCTATTCTGATGAGTCCAAGTGTCTCTGTGGCATCCCGGCACTCCCACACCGTCCCTACCTTCCTTCTCTCGGCTTGTATCTTTCTTTCTTTCCTTTTTTTTTCTTTTTTTTTTTTGAGTCAGAATCTCAGTCTGTCACCTAGGCTAGAGTGCAGTAGTGCAATCATAGCTCACTGCAGCCTTGAACTCCTGGCCTCAAGCAATACTCCAGCCTCAGCCTCCCAAAGCGCTGGTACTACAGATATGAGCCACCGTGGCAGGTCAAAGCTTGTCTCTTAAGGAATAAACATTTTGCTTCTTTCTAGGTTTGAAGCCCACCTTCCCACCTTTCATGCGTAATACAGGGTCCACAGACCTCCAGGGGAATGCTTCTGATAATGACGGTAACCGTGGGAATGAGGGTGAGTAGATGGGAAGGGGCTGGATAGGGTCTCCTCAAGCCCAAGTGCTTTTCAGCTCAGCTACCTGGGAAAGATCCTCAGGCATTTGTTCCCTCACACACACCAGGGCTGAGTGAAAAAAAATTGCATGCAGAAAGTTAACTACAGAGGCCATTCATATAAAATTTTACAACATGCAAAACAAGAATATATATTTTCATAGATAATAAATAAATGGTAAATGTATACAAACATGAATGTGAATAAAAAGCCATCACATTAAGGTGACTGGCTGTAAGTGGAGGAGGGAGGGAGGACAGGGATTGCTGAGTGCTGCACAGACAGCTTCAGCTGTGACTTGTCGATAGCGTGTTTTGTTTGTTTTTGTTTTTGAGATGGAGTTTCACTCTTCTCGGCCGGGGTGGAGCACAATAAGGCAATCTCGGCTCACTCCGACTTTCACCTCCTGGGTTCAAGTGATTGTCCTGCCTCAGCCTCCTGAGTAGCTGGGGTTACAGGCATGCGCCCCCACACCCAGCTCATTTTTAATTTTTGGTAGACACAGGGATTCACCATGTTGGCCAGGCTGGTCTCAAACTTCCCGACCTCAGGTGATCCACCCGCCTCAGCCTCCCAAAGTGCTGGGATGGCAAGTGTGAGCTACCACGCCCGGCCTGTTTGTAGTTTTTCTAATATTCTGAAAAAATAAATCAAACCTAAGAGAGCTGTGGGGTAATGTTGAGATCCGACTGGACTCAATATTATTCCCCATACTTTTCTGTGTTTTGAAATATTTCTTTTTTAAACGACATGTTGTTCTTCCTAAGCACTGTTAATGAATCAACGGACTGTTAAAAAAATGTTACAAGAGAAAAAAAAAGAAAGAAAATGTTACAACTGTAGAGTCGCCAAAAACTTCCAGAGTTTGTTTCATTAACAGCATGTAGGTATTGGATAGGTATCTTAGTAGTGAGGGTGATGAACACATTATGTAATAAGCATCGATGTTTCCCTGTATTTTATCAAAAGCAAATAGTCTTCTTATTCCCAAAGAACCCTGATTGTCTGTGATGAGCTCGGGAGTGAGTTTGAAAGAGTGATCCCTCATCCAACACACAGAGAGCTTTCCCACTTGTCAGAGAGCAGAGATAACACAGGGTGAAAAAAAGACAGGTTCTTCGGTAGAGATCTTTGTACATTTCAGGAATATAAAGGGGACATAGGTGTTTACTTGCTCTTCTGCTCTGACAACACAATTACAAGACAAGGTCAGACTGTCCAAACTGTCTCCAATAGACCTATTACTCCCCAGCTAAACAGGCCAGATTCTACAGTCTCCCACAATCACTATAAGAGGTCTGAAAATCCAGTGCTTGAGTGTCTGCCAAGATTTTGACATTAAAGGAGTGTCTTTATACCGAAAATATTTCAGAGCCACTGGAATAAATCATCCATGGTTCATCACACATTTAACAGCTTAATTCACATACCATGAGATTCACCCATTTGAAGTGTACAATGATTCTCAGTTGTTGCACATCTTGAGTGGATACAGTTAGATTCCTAACCAATCAATTTAATTATTTGGAAAAAAGTAAAAGATATGTAAAGGAATAAGATGAGACTGTGATGGAGTTTAGCCCCAATTTGATAAACTATGAGATGGAAAATTCTGAATTGATGCCACAGATAAATGAATCAACCATTACTAAACATAATTCAGAGGCATATCACAAATAACTCCTCAACAATAAGTGGACTCATAACCCTCTGCTGCAGAATACCTTCATGCAATAGAAGTCTCTCTAGAGTCTGGAAACCTTTACCAACAAAGAAAAATTCTGATGTATTCTCTTTCAGTTGAACGTCTTCAGATGACTTTCGGCAGGCTCCAGAGAATCTTCCCGAAGGTGAGTATCTCCCAAATCTAAAGGACCAGAGAACCTTTGTCCCTCCACAGATGCGAACACTGGTAAGAGTGGGAGGATATCAAAAATGCCCTCACTGCCTCCTTCTCCCCATGTCTATCACAACACCTGATGTAGCACCAACAGCTTGATAATACTAACAGTTGTGATCCTTAATACCTCTTTTGTTTTCATAGTGATGCCAGATACTATTTTAAGCAGTTCACAGAGATTAATGTATTTGATCCTTAAGAAGACCTCTATGACGTTGTTTCTATTATTATCTCCAAATAATAACGAGTCACACATTTCGGTTGTCATCCATATAAAAGCCATGTGACTTGGCACAAATCTTCTAAGTTCTCTGAGCTCCAGACCCCTGGTCCATGAAATGGAAGTAAAGAATCATAGTTCATGTTTTAGATCATAGTTATCAGCAACATAATAATAAAATGAGGCTATCGGGGTACAGAGATGTTAAAGGATTTTCCTGGGGCGCAGTGGCAGTGGTAATCTAATCCAGAGCTCCAAGCCGTTTAAAGCTCATTTACGTTTGCATTTTTTTTATGAAGTTCAGATGTTGTTCACTAGGGCTTTACCCCATAGGGCCTGCTGGTGCTTCCATTGAGACACCCACTCTCGCAGTAGGAAAGACCAGCTGGCCTCTGCTCTGTTACTGGGACCACTTCCATGGCTTAGGAATTTCTTTGACTGTCGGCCCCTCCCCACTGTGAGCTCCTTGAGGACCTTGTCTGCACCTGAGGCATCCCGGAAGCCCCCATTCCAGCCCAGGGGATCCCTCGGAGGCCCCTGAATGAGTGACCCCACGAGTGCAGATTCAACTCTGGTTTAGAGGGTAAAGGGATCTGGGAGTTGAGTAGCCAGTGTGGAGACCGAATTCAAGGAAGGATCATGAAAGGTATTAGTTGTTATTATTACTACATTTAAACAGTGTTTACAAGCTCAGAGAGGACTTTCCCCGTAGACTATTTTACATGCATTGTTCACTATTTCATAAGCGAGGAAGCTGAATAAAAAGTAGATTAAGAGCCGGGCGCGGTGGCTCGCGACTGTAATCCCAGCACTTTGAGGGGGCTGAGTTGGATGGATCACTCGGTCAAGAGATCAAGACCATCCTGCCCAACATGGTGATACCTCGTCTCTATTGAAAATAAAAAACTAACAGGGCGTGGTAGCGCCTGCCTGCAGTCCCAGATACTCTGGAGGCTGTTGCATGAGAGTCACTTAAACGCAGGAGTCTGATGTTGCAGTGAGCCGAGATCTTGCCACTGCACTGCAGCCTGGTGACAGAGCAAGACTCTGTCTCAAAAAAAAAAAAAAAAAAAAGTAGCTTAAGATTGTTGGTCAGTGACACATCCCAATGCACCCAGAACTGGTATGGCTACCACCTCACTGAATTCCACATTCAATGTTGGTGCCTCGGTAGGGTGGTATGCCAGGTCTGGTACTGCTTTCTTTGCTGCCTGGATTAATTTCAGCAAACCGTTTCTTTCCCTCTCCCTTCCCTGTATTCATCTCCCCACACCATCTTTCCCAGCAGTGTTTTGTCCCCTCTCTATGTCTTTACATTTACGCTCCCAGCAGCTAAGAGCTTGTATGAGCTCCCTCGTATTTTATAGAAGCTCTCCCTTTTGCAGACCTTATGAATTCTTAGAATGCTATCCTCCTTCCAATCTTTTGTATACCAAACTCTCAGTTACATGGAGATTTTTGCTGTTTGCAAGAATGTCAGTCTTAAAAGAGTGTGAAGATAATCATTCTAGCCCTGGAAACCATATTCACATAGGCCATTCCTTTCCTGTCTAATCTCCCAGGTTTCTCCTATTTAGGCCTGTGTAACTCTCCCAGCATTGTTGAGAACATTGATTAAGGTAATGCATGTGAAGACCCTTTGTAAGCTCTAAAGCACTATAGAAATGTCACTCATACTGTTTATCTGTGACCTTCACATTATAAAGATCACCCCCGAGAAGCCAGCAGAGGAAGGAAGTGGTTGGAAGGGAGTGTCAGAAGCATCTGCCCCACAGAACCATGGGAAACAGCTGTGCCCCCCGGGAAATCCAAGTACCTCTGAGAAGATTCACGAGACATCTGGTAAGAGGAAAGAATGCGGGAACAACCCCTCTGGCTTCCCTGGCTATGTTGAGGTGTGTGGACTGGGTGGGTGGCATGGATCCCAGACAAGCCCGGGTCCAGGCTGGGCTCAGGAGCTCGCCCAGCTCCAGATGAGATGTTAGACGTGACCTCCAGAGACACAGACTGGAGTTCTCATCCACACAAAAACCACGTGACTTGGGGCAAGTCTTCCAAATTTTCTCAGCTCCAGATTCCCGGTCCATAAGATGGAAATAAAGAGTTCATAGATTGTTTGGAGGCATTAAATTTAATCTAGAAGGCCTGATGACATGAACGGTGCTCAGGCGATTCTATCTGTGATAACCTGGGATCATATCTTACTCAGCTCAATGCCTGATACCCAGTAGAGGGATCATATCTTACTCAGCTCAATGCCTGATACCCAGTACAGGTGTACTTCAGAGATATTGCAGGTTCAGTTCCAGACCACTGCAATAATGTGAGTCACACGCATTGTTTTTTTGGTTTTGCAGTGCATGCAAACATTATGTTTACACTATACTACAGTCTACTAAGTGTGCAAAGCGTTATGTCTAAAAATGTACATACCTTAATTTTAAAATCATTCATTGTTAAAATGCTAACAATCTTCTGAGCCTTCAGTGACTCACTCTTTTTGCTGGTGGAGACTCTTACCTTGGTGTTGATGGCTGCTGGCTGCTCAAGGTGGTGGCTGCTGAAGGGTGGAGTGGCTGCGGCAGTTTCTTAAAAGAACACAACAATGAAATTTGCCACATGGATTAGCTCTCCCTTTCATGAAGGGTTTCTCTGTAGTATGTGATGCTATTGGACGGCATTTTACCCACAGGAGAACTTCCTTCAAAGTTGGAGTCAATCTCCTCTAGCTATGAAAGTCCTAGATGGCATCTGCTTCCAATAGAAGGCTAGTTTATCTACCTTGAAAATCTGTTGTTTGGTGTAGCCACCTTCGACAGCGATCTTAGCTAGATCTTCTGGATAACGTGCTGCAGCTTCTCCATCAGGGTTTGCTGCTTCACCTTGCGCTTTTAAGTTATGGAGACATCTTCTTTCCTTGAACCTCATGAACCACCCTCTGCTAGCTTCACACGTTTCTCCTGCAGCTTCTTCACCTCTCTCAGCTTTCATGGACTGGAAGAGAGTTCTGGTCTTGCTCTGAATTAGACTTTGGCTTAAGGGAATGTTGCGGCTGGTTTCGTCAAATATCCTGACCACTCAAACTTCCTCTATTTGAGCAGTAAGGCAGTTTTGCTTTCTTCTTCGTGTGTTCACTGGAGTATTAGTATTATAATTTCCTTCAAGAACTTCTCCTTTGCATTCACAGCTTGGCTGTTTGGTGGAAGAGGCCGAGCTTTCAGCCCGTCTTGGCTTTCAGCATGCTTCCTCACTAAGCTTAGCCATTTCTAGCTTCTGATTTAAAGTGAGAGACATGCGATCCTTCCTTTCATTTGAACAGTTAGCGGCCATTATAGGGTTGTTAATCGTCCTAATTTCAGTATAGGTGTGTCTCAAGAAATAGGGAGGCCCAAGAAAAGGAGGAGAGATGGGGAACAGCTCATCGGTGGAGCAGTCAGAAGACACAAAACATTAAGCGATTAAGTTTGTCATCTTCTATGGGTGCAGTTCCTGGTACCCACCCCCCAAACAATTACACAGAATGGGTGATTATAGTCAATAATAACTTAATTGTACATTTTTAAAAAACTAGGAGAGTGTAACTGGATTGTTTGTAACGCAAGGATAGATGGTCGAGGGGATGGATACCCTATTTTCCATGATGTGATTATTACGCCTGGCATGCGTGTATCAAAACATCTCACGTACCCCATAAGTATATACACCTACTGTGTGCGCACAAAAATAAAAAACACGGACGGGCGCTGTGGCTCACGCCTGTAATCCCAGCACTTTGGGAGGCTGAGGCAGGCCGATCACGAAGTCGGGAGATCGAGACCATCCTGGCTAACACGGTGAAACCCCATCTCTACTAAAAATACAAAAGATTAGCCAGGCATAGTGACATGCTCCTGTAGTCCCAGCTACTCTGGAGGCTGAGGCAGGAGAATCGCTTGAACCAGAGAGGCAGAGGTTGCAGTGAGCTGAGATTGCTCCACTGCACTAACATAACATAACATAACATAACATAACATAACATAACATATTAAAAAATTAAAATTATTTTAAAAGACTAAAAAACGAAAACTATTGCAGTAATAATATCAAAGCTCACTGATCACAGATCACCATAACAGATATAATAATAATGGAAAAGTGTAAAATTGATGAGAATTTCCAAAAAAAAATTGCAGTATCTGTGAAGCACTATGAAAATGTGGTGCAATAAAAAAAAGTACGCCTCGGTGCCGTTAATAAACACGTGCTGAATGAAAGGAGGTAAGGGCGGATGTTCCCATAAGTGAAGATGTTGGGAATCTAAACCTCACAATGAAAGGAGCCAGAAGCTAAAACTTTAATTGGCATTTGGCCTGTATTGGTGTGGGTCTAAGGTCTCAGCCTCTCTAAGCCAGAGAATGTGAAACACTGGATAAAGAAGGCCCATGGGCACTTGGGAGGGGGGAGGCATCTCCTGTTTTTGAGAAAACAGAGCCTAACACTCTCCAACCTACCCAACCCTCATTTTCCAACTCTTCCCCATCATAGGACCCAAAAGGGGGGAACATGCCTGGACCCACAGACTGCGTGAGAGAAAGCAGGTGGTGATTTATGAAGAGATCAGCGACCCTGAAGAAGATGACGAGTAACTCTGTAAGTGAACCTTCGGCTCACCCCCCACATCCCTGCAGATGTGCTATTCTGTTATGGTGCTGGTATCCCATCTTGTCACTTATTCCCCAAATCATTCCCTTCTCATAATTTGCTAGGGTACAGCATTGAGGCTGAATGATGAGATTTCCCATGTTTTTTTGTTTTGTTTTTTTGACGGACCCTCCCTTTGTGGCCCAGGCTGCAGTGCGGGGGCACGATCTCCGCTCACTGCAAGCTCCGCCTCACGGGTTCACGCCATTCTCCTGTCTCAGCCTCTCCAGTAGCTGGGACTACAAGCGCCCGCCACCACGCCCGGGTAATTTTTTTTGTATTTTTGGTAGAGACGGGGTTTCACCGTGTTAGCCAGGATGGTCTCGGTCTCCTGACCTTGTGATCCGCCTGCCTCGGCCACCCAAAGTGCTGAGATTACAGGCGTGAGCCACCGCGCCTGGCCTTCGCAAGCTCTTTTTACTCCCTACCTTGTATATCCAGGGATCCTCCCTACCCAGGATGCTGTGGGTTCCCAAACTCCAGGTCAGCCCTGTATGTGGGCCACGCCTTCCTCTAACCTGGGAACGGATAAACTAGGTGAAGAAGTCACTGTGGCATGAGCAGATGGTTCACTTCGAGGAACCGTGGAAGGCGTGTGCAGGTCCTGAGATAGGGCAGAATCAGAGTGTGCAGGGTCTGCAGGTCAGGAGGAGTTGAGATTGAGTTATCAGGCAGTGGGAACTCACTGCCACTTACTTTCCTTCTCTCTTCTTGCCTCAGCCTCAGGGATATGACACATGCCCTTGATGAGAAGCAGAACGTGGTGACCTTTTACGAACATGGGCATGGCTGCGGACCCCTCGTCATCAGGTGTATAGCAAGTGAAAGCAAGTGTTCACAACAGTGAAAAGTTGAGCGTCATTTTTCTTAGTGTGCCAAGAGTTCGGTGTTAGTGTTTGCGTTGTATTTTCTTACAGTGTGCCATTCTGTTAGATATTAGCGTTTTCATTGATGAGCAAGACATGCTTAATGTGTATTTCGGTTTGTGTATCCATGCACCTACCTCAGAAAACAAGTATAGTCAGGTATTCTCTCCATGGAACAGCACTACCCTCCTCTCTCCCCAGCTGTGACTATTGAGGGGAGATCTGAGTGATAATTTCCGATTTTCTCCTCTGCATTTACACACCATACACACAAACACACACACACACACACACAACACACACACCAAGTACCAGTATAAGCATCTCCCATATGCTTTTCCCCATTGCCATGCGTCCTGGTCAAGCCCCCCTCAATCTGTTCCCTGTGCAGCATGTACTCCCCTCCTCTGATTCCCCGTATCAGTCACTGACAGTTAATAAACATTCGCAAACGTTCCCCACTTGTTTGCTCCTCTCATTAATGTGCACACAGGTCTCTGCACGTGTGTGAATATTTCTTTAGGAAAGATTCTTAGAAGTGGAATTGCTGTGTCAAAGTAGTCATTTATTCAACAAAACACTAATGAGTGTGTTCTCGTGCTGGGCGTTGTTCTAGGTGCTGGAGAGACATCAGGGAACAAGGCAGGCAGGTGTTCCTGACCACCATTCTAGAGGAGGATGTTTCCAGTTGTTGGGTTTCTTTGTTTGTTTGTTTGTTTTTTCTAGAGAAGGGGTCTTGTGCTGCCCAGGCTAGAGTGCAGTGGCATGATCATAGCTCAATGCAGCCTTGAACTCGTGGGCTCAAGTGATCCTCCCACCTCAGCCTCCAGAGAAGCTGTGACTACAGGCATGCACCATCATGACCCACTAATTTTTTTAAGGTTTTGTCAAGAAAGTCTCTCTATGTTACCCAGGCTGCTCTTAAACTCCTGGGCCAAAGTGATCCTCCCACCTTGGTCTCCTAAAGTGCTGGGATTACAGGCATGAGCCAAAGCACCTGGCCTCCAGTTTTTATTTTGATAGACACTATACACTTCAGTCCTGGAGCAGGATTCTGCAGCAGGTGGTTGGTCATCTTGGCCTTTGCTCTCTGAATGATTTTCGGGTTCTAGGGCTGGGACGGTCCATTTGGGTGGATGTGGGAGGAGACACAGATGAAATCGTCATCTGGGGAACGTGGAGGAATCAGGCAGATGCCTGCACCGTAGACCCTGTGATGGACAGGGAATAGAAGAGTCCACTTAGCCTCCATGCAGGGGAGCAATTGGTGGGAAAGTCTCCTGGACAGAAGCATGAGACTGCCCATCAAGGGTCTCACCAACCAGGGGCCTGGGGGCTGGGGTGGGGACGATGATTCGGGAATGGGACAGTTCTTTTCACAGGAACCACTGCACGATGCAGAAGTGAAAGAGGTGTGGCCAAGGGAAGGACAGAGGGGAGTCTATTTTAGAACAAACCATTGTGTGTGAATGGAGACATCAAAGCTCCATTCACACACAATGGACTTGAAACACCAGCCCCAGGTAGAGGCAGGATTGGAGCTGTTTTGCCCGTTTGTGGCCCATCACCTTGGCCGCCTGCTTCTCCACAGCTTTAGAAGGAGGACACTGTCGTCATTATGCCTGTATGATAGATGAGAGACGGAGTCCCAGAGAGATGGTAGGCGTCTTGTCACAGGTCCTACAGCTGGCAGGTGCAGGAGGAGCTGAGTTTGGAGCTCACTGACTTCAGAAACATTAAGGAGGAAAGGTGTGTGTGGTGGAGGGAGGGAGAATTGAACAAGTCCCGGGCTCTGTTTCCAATCACAATGTAAAGGCTGTGGGTTCATTTACCTAAGACAAGGAGCCCTAGGAGAGAGAGAGTGCAGGGAGGGACAGGCAGTCGTGGTCACAGCAGGGACAGTGGGAGACAGAGATATGCAGGGTGGGCAGAATAGGGGCAGGCAAAGAAGCAGGGGAGACCCAAGGCCAAGTGTGGGCTGTCACAGCCACCAGAGGGAGAGGGTGCCAGGAAGGAGGTTGTGGGGCTCCAGGAGCAGTAGAGGTTCCCCAGATCTGTGAGCATGCCCTGCCTGGCACTGCAGGAAGAGGTGGCTGCCACCCAGGTCAGTGTGGACGTACCTCTACCTGTGTCTCAGAGGAAACAAATTCTATTTTATCTTAATATAGTTCTGTATTACACAAATGTAACATTTGGCTACTAGATATCGGGTGCCTTATCCTCCACGCAAATAGAGGAGAGCATGCCCCAAAAGAGATAATGAAGGATTTTATTTTTCTTTCTCCCTGGGACGATGGGATCCATAAGTTGGTTCCCCGAGCCCACAAGACAGATACAAGGAAGGGTGGCTGGAAGATTGTGAGTTATGACAGGCAACATTTTTCCTTAGGTTCCATGGGTATATAAAGCTCTGGACTATCTGTCTATCATGGATAGATAAAGAGTGAACACGGTTCCCTCTCCAGAAATGTTTCTCTCATTGTGAAGGGCTGGAGTTACACCAAGTTCTGATACGTTACTTTTGTGTGTGTGTGTGTTTTGTTTTTCTGTGTGTCTTTTTATTTGTTTTTTTTTTGACACGATCGCACTCTGTCACCCAGGCTGGAGTGCAGTGATGCAAGTACAGCTCACTGCAGCCTCGATCTCCCAGGCTCAAGGGATTCTCCCACTTCAGCTTCTGATCTAGTTGGGACTACAGGCACACGCCACCACACCCAGCTCGTTTTTGTATTTTTTTGTAGAGATGGCATCCACTATGTTGCCCAGACTGGGGTGGATCCCCTGGCCTCAGGCAATCCTCCTGCCTCAGCCTCCCGAAGTGCTGGGATGACAAGTGTGAGCCACCCCGCCAGGCCTTCACTTTCTTTAATGAACAATTATCAGAGTTTCATCTTAGAGGCAAAAGTGGCTACTGCCAGCCAATCTGCGTGTGGTGTTGGAGGGGAATCTGGCTGATTCAGACATTTCTAATGAACTTTTAAATTAATCTACCTGATGATTATCCTGAGGCCCTTTCCAGCTCCGTGTTTTTTTGATTCAGGGTTTGGAGTTTTTCAGAGGCTTTGTTACAAAGATCGTCTCCTGGATGGGTGCGGTGTCCCATGCTGTAATGTCAGCACTTTGGAAGGCCGAGGCAGGCAGATCACTTGACGTCAGGAGTTGGAGACTAGCCTGGCCAACAGGGTGAAACCCCCGTCTCTACTAAAAATACAGAACTCAGCTGGCCATGGTGGCAGGCCTCTGTGAATTCCAGTTACAGTGGGGAGTGAAGCAGGAGAATCCCTTGAACCTGGGAGATAGAGTGTACAGTGAGCCGAGATCACGCCACTGCACTCCAGCCTGGGCGACAGAGTAAGTCTGTCTCAAAAAACAAACAGCATCTCTTGCCTACAGTGATTTGAGCTGTGGTCTTGTCTCCTTGGGTTTCTCTATCAGTCTGATCCCATCTACTCTATCTCCCAGGAATGCCTCAATATTTCTGGTGGACCACTGACACATTTTCTTATTTTCCTCTACTCTTAAGAATTGACCCTCGAAAACATTTTCTTCCCAGTTCAATGGAATGTTGAGTGGGGCACGGGATCTGTCTGCCATCTTGCTCCAATCATCTGGTTTTAGATATTTTATGTATATTTGTCACTATATAAGTGTATTTTTTCTCAATTTGGTTTTCTAAATGGTTAATATTGGTATGTAGAAAACCTATCTATATATATATAATATTTTGTTACCTGTCTGGGAGCAGCTTCCCCTGCATTTTGGCACAAGACTCAATATGTTTTATTCTCCAAAAGGAAAGTAACAGGCTGGGCGCGGTGGCTCATGCCAGTAATCCCAGCACTTTGGGAGACTGAGGCGGGTGGATCACCTGAGGTCAGGGGTTCGAGACCAGCCTGGCCAAGATGGTGAATCCCCTTCTCTACTAAAAATACAATAAATAAAAAAAATTAGCCGGTCATTGGTGGTGCTCACCTGTAGTCCCAGCTACTAGGGTAGCTGAGGTGGGAGGATCATTTGAACTCAGGAGGCAGAGATTGCGGTGAGTCGAGATCGCGCCACTGCACTCCAGCCCGGGCGACAGAGATTCTATCTCTAAATAAAAAAGATAAAGAAAAAAAGAAAATTCACTTCACAGGAAATACGTAGTTATAAGAGGATACTTTATGGATGATTTCATAGGGGAGAATGATGGAAAGAAAGGATATATATATATATATATACATATATATATGTGTATATATATATATAAAACAGAGCTGAGCAATTCACTGGGACAGTCACCAGAACTGCCTTTTTCTCCAAAAATAGTACCCCAAGCTACACTACTACTGGTTCTTCTAGTCCTTCCCTCTATTCCACATCCTCAAATTGTCAATTTTCTTATTGGGATAATTTTCCTCTGCCCAGATCTGGGTCCTCCATAACACTTAACACTGTCTTCGAGTGTTTGAATGCCCATTGCTTTAGCTCAGGTTCCCAAGGAAACAGGCTTTGAGCCATACAGGACACCTCTAGACAGACTATACTGAGAATGCCTAGAATGGTGCATGGGGAGAGGAGAGGAGAGGGAATTACGTACCTGACTCTCACTCCTGGTTCCTTTTCTTATTGGTCAAAATCTACCCCACAGGTGCGAACTCCCCTACACTTCTAGATTGCACCATCTGCCCCTTTGACAGCTGTCTAGGAAGCCAGATCCCACACTTGGAAGTGTAGTGTTTCATACAATCCAAAAGTGTTAGCAGAGGCCAGGCGTGGTGGCTCACGCCTGTAATCCCAGCACTGTGGGAGGCCAAGGCAGGCGGATCACGAGGTCAGGAGTTCGAGACCATCCTGGCCAGCATGGGGAAACCCCATCTCTACTAAAAATACAGAAATTAGTTGGGCATCATGGTACACGCCTGTAATCCCAGCCACTCGGGAGGCTGAGGAAGGAGAATCGCTGGACCCTGGGCGGCAGAGGTTGCGATGAGCTGAGATTGCACCATTGCACTCCAGCCTGGGCAACAGAGGGTGATTCCACCTCAGAAACAAACAAACAAAAAAAGCAAAACAAAAAATAAAAAGTGGTAGCAGAAATCAGAAAGTCCAGATACGTAGGTAATTGGCCTTGTTGTACAGCAGCAGCCAAGGGTGAACGCTAAATGCTCCCAGGCAAGTCCTAAGTTCATCGAGTAACTGGAGTACCCATCTGTGTTAGTTAATTGCCTTTATCTGAAGGAAAAATAAAACTCATATCTCTATGACAAGCAGGTGCTTACAGCTTGGAGCAAAGCACCTAGGTTAAACTCCCCTGGTGACAGGGAGACAGGGAGACAGGGACATCATCTTCCTCGACGTTCGCCTTTCAAAGAGATGGCTCCATGGCCCTGAAGAAAGACATTCCTGGTGGCGGTGCTTGGTGGCTCACGCCTGTAATCCCAACACTTTCGGAGGCTGAGGCTGGAGGATCACTTGAGGCCTGGAGTTCAAGTTCAAGCCATTCCTGGGTTCCAGGGTGGACAGAGGCTTACATATCAAAGGAAGAGTTTATAAATACAAATTTTCTCATGGAAATGCTCTAAGGAAAGTGAAATGGGGAAGGTCTCTTCTTGCTCTTTTGGCAACAGGAAAATCTCCATTTTATGTTTAGTTACGCTTACAATTTCCCCCTTTTGTTATTCTTTTATAGTAACAGTACAATTATCTAATTATCTCCACTGCTTTGAAATGGGGCTCATTGGCACTGGAGAAGCTGGTTCATTCGCACAGTCAGCTTTCACGTTCCCTCTTTCGATCAAGATCTTTCTTTGAAAACCTCACAAACCTGAGGTGATCCACCCGCCTCAGCCTCCCAAAATGCTGGGATTACAGGCGCAAGCCACTGTGCCGGGCCCTATAACCAATGTTTGAAATTATATCCCTCTAGAGAGAGTGAGCAGAGGTGTCTGTGTATGTCTGTATTGTGCTTTGTGTTTTACAGAACATTTACTCTTTATAAAGCACATATTTCTAACCTACGAAAATATCAAATGGAAAGGGGATGGGAATACCTTTGATGTGTACATTCAGCAGAACTATGTGCTGCTGGATACAGTTGCGTGAACATATACACATGTCCACTTCCCGTGAGATAAAATTTTAAGAAGAAAATTTTCTTTAGGAATCAGTCCTCCCCCAGGCCTTATTTACAATGTCTGGCTTACTGTCAACCTGTGGGTCTGTCCACCAACCCTATAGGACCTCATATCCCTCCCTTCTCAAATGCCTACCTCTTCCCTTCCCTTCCCCCCCACCATCAGAAAACAGGCAGAGATATACACAGCCATCAGCTTCTCAAACTTGATTTTATTGTAATCATCGCCATTGGTGGTGAGGATTTGTCCAATTTGGTTTCTGCATTTTTCACCAGTTCTCCCCAGCCTGTGAAAAAGATCCTTCAGATGCTTACGGGTCTTCTTCGTCCACTGGTGGGTCTTCTTCCTCCTTGGCAGATGTTTCAGCCGATATTTCTAGGACTTCGTCCTCTTCCTCTTGGACTGGATTGATGGAGTGCTCTGGGGAGTGATCCTTCTCCAGTTGATTTGAATATATTTTCTTAACCTTCCTGTAGCGAACCACTAATAGTGTTGAGTATTCAGATGTTTTCATCTTTTTCAAAGTCGGTTCGGGGGCCGAGTCCCTGTTTGGTGTCTCCTGCATCTGTTAAGAAAACAGAGAGAGACCAGAAAGACATTATTCTGGGTGAATAGGATAGAGACTGGATAGCAAGGGGGGCTTCACGAGAAGGAGGAATGCAGGTTGAGGAAGGGGTTTGATCCAGAGAAGAACAAGGTTGAATCACAGAGTAGGGATCTATGGGGAAGAAGAAGAGGAGCATGGGTAGGGTCATCTCTTAGTCCAAACTGCACCATTTTGTAAGTTCTTTGCTATTTTGCAGACCTTGGTCAAAGTGAAACATCCCATGGGAGTTCAGGCCGTGAGAAACATCCTGCCTAACCACCTGTCCACAAGGCAGACAAAGGCCCAACTAAAGAAACATCCCTATCATATCTTGCTTGGCAAAGTTCTAAGGAGCACCACAATGATATTCCACCAGAAAAAGGGCCAAACCACCTGATCATAAGAACATCTCTTCAATATCCTGCAGGGCAGCAAGCCATACTGCCCAGGGCCCTCCCACCCATACCTATAAGCACCCCAGCCTGTCAGCGGCAGTGGGCTCTGGCATTAAGCGGGTCCCCCACTTCCACAATTGTCTGCGATATTCCTGTATTGCTGTTTGAGCCCCCCCTGCTCTGTGTGTCTTTCTTTCACCCTCACCTTCGCTTCAAAACCTAACAATCATACCTCATCATTTTCATCGTTGCATTCACAGGGGCTCTTCCTCTTTTCCCCATTGGTGCTGGGAGGTTTACTATCCATAATGAGGCTTTTGTAGCTTTTGAATCTTCCCAGTGGCCCAGAGCTCTTGCCCTCCCTATGTATACCCTCCTGGTGACAAGCAAAGCCACACCCTTGAACTTTGTTTGATCATACAGGCAGTGTCCCAGCCAGTGGCAGCCCTAGGGTGGCTTAGACATCACAAAGCACCACTGCTGACAACTCCCTGGGCTTGCGGGCGAGGGGTGACAGGGGTGTAGAGCAAACCAAATGCTGTTGTTGTTTCAGCATCCCCTGAAGATGCATCCCAAACCGATCTGCCGCTGCTCCTCATTTCTCCATGTTTAATGTTCATGGTTCACGTGGAAGTCAGAGGATGATTCCTTCAAGCCCTTCCCCACAGCCATTCCTATTAAGTGATTCATTCTTTTGTCCTCCAGCCCTCACCATGACTTAATATTTTCGATGTCTCACCTCAAATCCCCCAAGCTAGTGTGGCTACATTTATTTATTGGTGGGGATGTGAATTATCCCATTTCCCTCTTACAGTTCCTTCATATGCACCTTGAAGACCATTTACCTTTGGGCTACTGCCAGGCAAATTTCAACCCATGTTCTTTTACCCAATGTCCATGTAGTTCTTTTAAGTTTCCTATTTCCAATCTGAAATAATGGCCTTCAGTCTGTCAAAACTTTAGTGAATAAACATTCTTTACCGTGTATCTTAGTCTTGTTTCAAATCAGGGTTGTATTTGATTTTGTTTATGGGAGTTAACAGTTAAAAGTTAAACAGTCAAAAGTGAACAGTTAACTCCCATATGGGAGTTAGCAGTTAACAGTTAACAGTTAAAAGCTGTTAATCTCTTAAAAAAGGTTTCTTTGACTTTGAAAGGCAAAACAAAGGGTTAGCAATATTTTAAGCAAAACGTTAAACAGATTAGTTTCCTATTAGTTTGGTTTATGCAGTTAATTCCTGTCCTGCTTTTTATCAGAAACCTGCATTCAGAGCTTTATAGCTGATTATAAAACCACCTTTAAAGAGGAATAAAACAAGACAACAATTGTTTATGGATGACAAAAAGTTTTAGGGTAGCCATAGTTAAAGACACAATTGACAAAGATATTTGTTACCTCTGTGGCACACAATAATTTTAACAAAACAATTATAATTATTACTGATAATGTACACTAAGATATATTAGAATTATAGGAATCTGCCATAACTTTGGAACACATACCAATAGCATATTTATACAAATATAGCCCAAAGAAAGCCAAATACCATTTTCTATTTGACAATGCTTCCTGTATGATTTTATATCAAATAAGCCAAATTCTACCATTGTATTAGTGTGCTATTAATGTTAAACTCCATTTTTAATAAAACCTTGTAGACGCATTTACCCAATTTTAATGTTTGACCATAAGGTAAGATTTTTAGAGACCCTTTTTAACCATTTATAATTTTTGTTAAAGAGCAGGTTAGTGCGTTAACAGAAACCCATTGTGCTTTTATTTTAATGCTCAATTTACAGAAAAACTGAATGATACCCCTTTAACTTTAGCCAATATGTATACACACGAAATTTTCTTTACAATTAACCTTCCAAAACTTGCTTAAACCTTTAAAACAATTTTTTAACCTTTTAATGTAGGCAAAAATCCACATTCTTAAGCCTTCTTATAATCTTTTTACCAAAAGTATATTTTACTTTCCTTGCACACCTTGCTCATAAACTATTTCTTCAATAGTTTTAAATATATGTTACACTGCTAACTTTTAGCAACCTTTACTTTTGATGAAAACCTTGGTAAGTTTGGGAATTTAATTACGTACTAAGTGTAGGGCCTAGGACCTAGACAGAAGTGCAGATAAGGTCTGGCTTATTCCAGCATTTAACTCCATGTGTCCTAGGTTTTATTTAGCTGCAAAGCAGGCAAGTTGTACAGCTAAGAGTTAGAGTGAAATTTTATAAAGCATTCAGGAGGCCTAATTACTTTTAAATTATACAACATTTCTTGCACAAATTCCGTTTTATAAAATTTTTCACGACTTTCACAGACAATTGCTGACATGCCTTAACTTTCTGACTTGTTGTAAACATCCCTTTTTTTAAACAACAGTTAATTTACTTTAGGACACAAATTTACCATATAAGATTCTTTCTTATACAAATTATCTTTTCTTTAATATTAAAGATGATAACAGTTATTTCCCAAAACAAATTTCCTTCATGTCTGTGGACTAGACTGCCTAAGGCCACAAGGTTAGAAGTTAGGATATTTTACTAAATAGTTTAAGATACAGCTATCTTCATTAAACCAATATTAATGCTTTATTTATTTAAAAAATTACACAAGCAAAGATTATTTTGTTTGGGCTGAGTTGTAGTTTTGTAGCCTCTATGCCAGATGTTGACACCTTATAGTATTTTGCAGCGAGAAGTATGAAATTGCTTGATTAACAAATGCAAATAAAAATGTACGCTGGCAACTCTTAAGACACTTTTAACTTTGCTGTACCAGTAAGTTTTAAAGATTAAAGTTACGAGAACTGAAAGGTCCCACAGCTTTTACTTTTCCCTTAAAAACATTTGATTTAAGTGCTTATTTTTTTGGCCAATTAGAGTTCTTTTAATAGACATTGCACACATAAAACATATATAGCCACACAGACAATCAGAAGAAGATTTAGTAGTTATAAGATTTCTTTTCTGCTAATTTTCCAGTTGGATTATTGGCCTTCGGGTGAGGCCTTTTAAGAACAGAGCTAAGAAAACGGTTTCTAGGGCCTAATAAACAAGTACAGTTGGAAGACAAAGACAGATTTTTGAGAGGTACTTATTTAAGTCTAGGGGTTTCATAAGGAAAACAGATTTTTCCCAAAACGGGATTTGTGGCACCTTTTTTGTTTTCCCAAGGAGTCCCAGGCCACCAGGAGTCATTTTAGGGTCTTTCATACATGCACCAAGAGTGGCAAGATAGAGTGGAGAAAAGTAATTTAGTTGACCAGGAAAAAGCCTTTTCCAGGAAAACAAAATTTATGAAGAGAAAAACATAAACACGGCTGGGCATTGTGGCTCACGCCTGTAATCCCAGCACTTTGGGAGGCCGAGGTGGGCGGATCTTGAGGTCAGGAGTTCCGAGACCAGCTGGGCCAACATAGTGAAACCCTGTCTCTACTAAAAATACAAAAATTAGCCGGGTGTGGAGGCACGTGCCTGTAGTCCCAGCTACTTGGCAGGCTGAGACAGGAGAATCGCTTGAACCCAGGAGGTGGAGGTTGCAGTGAGCCGAGACCACGCCATTGCACTCCAGCCTGGGTTACAGAGTGAGACACCATGTCAAAAAACAAAACAAAACAAAACAAAACAAAAACCATAAAGCCCTTTTGAATATACTTATACCTTTGATTTGTGACAAATGAGACATAGAGAAAGGGACATGAACACGAGCAAGGCCGTCAGCCCCAGCCACTTCCTGGAGAGGGAGAATGGGTTAAATGGAGTAAAAACAATGGGATAAAAGTTTCAGAGGAGGGAGAGACCTGAGGAGGGAGAGTTTTTATAAGGAAGGAAGATTTTATGAGAGGTGCAAGCGTGACACAGGGAGGGTGGGGATTTATGGTAGAAGTAGAAGAAAGCCTGACTATAGAGAACCTCTTGCCATTGCCATTCCTGGTTATAAAGTTGTTAAGGTTCTTGAAAATTTTCAAGTTAAAGGTGCCATTTTTGGGCCATCGGCTGTCATTATCTAATGTGTATTGGGGCCAGGCCAGGTTACCATAAAAGACTAAACACTTAAGCCAAGTTTGACGAGGTTGTGAAGGAGAGAGTACAGTGGAGAGGGTGTAGAAATGTGGGATTGTTTGGCTCGCAAGTGGACTGGCGAGAAGAAGCCAAGGGTGTCTGTTTTTGTTCTAGGCATCCCCAGACAAAAGACAGAGACCCAGAGTCCTCTTTCTAAAGAGGACAGTCAAGCTGAGAAGAAACTGGACATCCCCAAGATTTCCTCTAGCTTAGTCCCACTGGTCCTCTGAGGACTGGAATGGCAGACCTGACTTTTCCTGGGTACTGAGAGAAAGCCAGGGGAGGGCAGATCTTACCAGTCAGCTGGATTAGTGTCCAATGTTGGATGTTCCGGTTGGAATCGCCAAAGGGGCTCTTGGACTGCAGCCGCACAAGGAAGAGAGAGAGAGAGAAAGAGAGAGAGAGAGAAAAGGGAGGATGAGGGAAAAGTGAAGTGAGAGAAATAGATGGGGTGGGTGGCCAGAGACCCATAGGATTCAGGAATTAACTCAGGATGAGCTGTCGTTGCCCACTGCTTCTTGGGTTGCAAGAGAGCCTCTGCCCCCAGCACCTGTCCCGGGTTTCAGCACCAAATGTAAGAGTTAAAGAAAGAGGAGAGAAACATGAAACACAGCTTTACAGTTAAAGACACGTTTATTTTAGAAAAAACCTGAGAGGGGATTCTGGGCGATTTTGGTGAGGAGCCCTTTTTTTTTTTTTTTTTTTTTTACAGACTAAGAGTATATGTTGGTTTTAGGGTGAGGGGGCTTATCACAAGCTTGGAATGTTTCTGTGTGGGGGAGAAGTTTACAGTGGGGTTGGAATGTCTCTGGGTGGAGGGGAGGTTATCTTGGGGCTGGCATCTTCCTGGCCAGGGTGGGGTTATCTTGGGGCTAGCTTGTCTCTGGTCAGCGAGGAGTTTGGAGTGTTTCTGGCTGGAGATGTTATTTGTGGTTTATGGTCATGCTGACCTTAGCCATTAGGCTGATGCCCTTTGGGTTTTGGCAGTTTTTGATTAAGGTGAATTTTAAAATGACAGATCTTGTTCAAGATGTCAGTACTCCTGCTTTGTCAATGGTGTCCTAAGCCTCTAGCCCCTGATGCCTTGACATCATCACTGATTGCAAAAGCTATGCCATGCCTAATGTGCATTTTCAGGAAGGAACAATTAGCATGTTTCTGAGTTTGGAGACCTGGATTCTTGCAAGAGACGATGGGTTCCTATGATCCTATGGTCTCTTCCAGCTTTAATATTCTATGATAAAATGATGTCCAATGCTTTCTCTATTTCAAAAATCTGGCCAGACGTGGTGGTTCACACTGTAATCCTAGCACTTTGGGAGGGTGAGGCAGGTGGATCACACGGTCAGGAGATCAAGACCATCCTGGCTAACATGGTGAAACCTCATCTCTACTAAAAATACAAAAAATTACCCAGGCATGGTGGCACCCGCCTGTAGTCCCAGCTGCTCAGGAGGCTGAGACAGAAGAATTGCTTGAACCCAGGAGACAGAGGTTGCAGTGAGCCGAGATCACGCCACTGCGCTCTAGCCTGGGTGACAGAGCTAGACTCTGTTGCAAAAAAATATATATGTATGTGTGTGTGTGTGTGTGTGTGTGTGTGTGTGTGTATACGTGTGTGTGTGTATACATGTGTGTGTGTATATGTGTGTGTGTGTATATGTGTGTGTGTGTATACATATGTGTGTGTGTGTATAAAAATCTCAGTTCTATTTGTTTGATGTCATGAATTTTTCACATCCTATTATACCCACTAGTAATAGTTTGTAATTACCGAACACACTATGTACTAGGCTCTGTGCTAAAAGTTTAAATATATTAATTAATTTGTTTTCACAACAATCCTGAGAAGTAGGTGCTAGCATTTTTTCCATTTTTCATACAAAGAATCTAAGACTCAGAGGAGTTAAGAAACTTGACCTAGATCACCCAACTAGGAAGTAGCAGAATTCAGATTTGAACCAGGCCCATGATCTTACTTTTATTCCATATTTCCTCTGAACATAACAAGAGTAATACTAATGAGTACAACATTAATATAAGTTTAGTACTACAGCTGGCAATTTAATAACCCTTGCCACAACTGTGAGAACATGTAGCCTGAATAGTACTCTATCCATTTTATTGATAGGGAATTAATCACTTACCAGTGTAGCTCCCTGACAGTTAAAACATGTAAATGCTTTCTAATAATGAAGACTGCAATACTAAGTTCAGATTAACATGCATTCATTCATCAAATATTTCTTGAAAGTTTACATGTTCCAGGTACTGTAGTAAAATAACTGATAAAAGTATCATTTTGTTTGGAAGAAGTACAAGTACCATTTAATGTCTTCACCATTAAATGGAGGATAGCCTTTCCAATAAAGTGACTTCCGACTAGTGACCTTAAGAAAATTAGGATACATAGGTCGGGCATGGTGGCTCACGATTGTAATCTCAGCCCTTTGGGAGGCAAAGGCAGGCAGATCACGAGGTCAGGAGTTCAAGACCAGCCTGGCCAACACAATGAAACCCCATCTATACTAAAAATCCAAAAATTAGCCAGGCGTGATAGCAGGCACCTGTAATCTCAGCTACTCAGGAGGCTGAGGGAGGAGAATTGCTTGAAACCAGGAGGCAGAGGTTGCAGAGAGCCGAGAATGCACCACTGCACTCCAGGCTAGCCGACAAAGCAAGGCTCCGTCTCAAAAAAAAAAAAAAAAAAGAAAAGAAAGAAGGAAAGAAAAAGAAAAGAAAAGAAAATTAGGATACATAGTGGATATTTTAGAGAAGAACCTTCTAGGCAGAAGTATGCAAAGACCCTGATATGGATGGCAGGTTAGAGGAATCACATGCATGGTGAGTTACAAGAGTCACAGATTGGGGAGTGTGATAGAAGCAGAGTGATTCATGAGAAGAATAAGTATTAATATCAGAGAGGTAATAGATGCCCAAATCAAGTACAGTCTTATTAGGAATTTGGATTTTATTTTAATCAAGATGAAAAGTCTGTGGAGTTTTCATCAAAGGAAAAACATGATCTGGCTTAAAATATATTGTAGGAGATCAAGGATAGAAGAAATAACCCGTTGTCATTATCACATTACCAATTATTTTTCAGAATTATTTTTTGTTTGCTCAGATGATTTTCAAAAACATCTTTAGCTACTTAATTTAACTTTTTAAGTATTCAGACTTGTGAAGCTTTCTACCAGTTTAGGTTTAGAGATCGTCTCCTCTCTTCTCTTCTCTACTCTTCTCCTTTCCGCCCTCTCTCCCTCCTTCCCTCCCTCCCTTCCTTCCTCCCTCCCTTCCTTCCTTCCTCCCTGCCTTCCTTCCTCTCTTTCTTCCTTACTTCCTTGTCTTTTAGATTCCTCCCAGAGCATAAGATAACGTAGGACAAGGTTTGCTGTCTGAAATGAGTTCAAGTCCCCTGTTATTACAAGAGTTCAAAAACGTGATGACCTCCAAAGGATGATTAAGAAATAGAATCAGTCTTAAGTTGTAGTGTGGTGTATGGGGATCACTCTCTAGGGTCTATAGTCAATGACAAAATATTTGCTGACTTTCAAATGGATCGGTGATATTTTGTTTTTGTTTTTGTTTTTTTGAGACAGAGTCTGGCTCTGTCACCCAGGCTGGAGTGCAGTGGCACGATCTTGGCTCACTGCAACCTCCACCGCCTGGATTCAAGCAATTCTCCTGCCTCAGCCTCCCCAGTAGCTGGGATTACAGGCGCCCGCCACCATGCCCAGCTAATTTTTTTGTATGTTGGCAGAGACAGGGTTTCACCATGTTGGCCAGGCTCGTCTCAAACTCCTGACCTCAGGTGATCCGCCAGCCTTGGCCTCCCAAAGTGCTGGGATTACAGGCATGAGCCACTGCACCTGGCCAGATCAGTGATTCTTGATTTTCTTGGCCATGAAGAAAGTGATGCAATATGCTCTTCAAGGGCCTTTCTGCAGAATAGAGAAGATAAGATGCAAACCATTCTCATTTATTAACACCTTGGTTATAACTGTATCTGTTTCTCTTACATTCAGAAAATTGTATTGGAATGCAAATGGTTGTGAGAGATACCACTTTTTATTGAAATAGCTGGCACATGAATATACCTGGTTACAATGCTTGGCTGAATGAGAAATGCAATGCCATTTTATGTAATTGCACTTAATATGCATGAGTCTCACACTTAATCAATTTCCCAATGTTGTATCCATCGAACATCTCCTGAGATGCGTATCATCCCATCTGGCCCGAAATGGCTGATTCATGCAGAACATTTTCATGTCATCCCTCAATCCCAACCACAGGGCACCTTCAGATCCAACTCTCTTTAAAACACTTTAGTGTCCTTCTTAGGGGCATGAGAAACATTAAACTGTTTTCTTTCACCATTCTGATTCTTCAGGAAAGGAAGTAGAGCTGTTACAGGCCATTTACTGACTATGTGCTGCTCTCAGGTAGCCCCACTCCCTCTGCTGTACTGCACACAAAACATAGTACATGATTAACTATGTAAGACTCTCTCAGGCCCATCTTCCCAGACAGAACACTTGGACATTTCTTTCTTCTTTATTTTTATTATTTTAAACTGACAGATAAAATTGAATATATTTATCATGTGTATAATGTTTGAAGTATATACACTGTAGAATGAATAAATATAGCTAATTAACATGTGCATCATCCCACAAAGTTATCATTTTGTATTGAGAACACTTAACATCTACTCTCTTAGCATTTATCAATAATACAACATATTATGATCACCTGTAGTCACCATGTTGTACAATGTATCTCTGGAGCTTATTCCTTCAGTCTAAGAGAAATTTGGTATCCTTTGACCAATGTCTTTCCAGCCACCACCACCAAGCCCCTAGTCACCACCGTTCTACTCTCTACTTCTATGAGACTTCTTAATTTTTTATTATTTTATTTTTAAATTTTTGTTAACTTTTGTTTAAGGTTCGGGGTACATGTGCAGGCTTGTTATATAGGGAGATTGTGTGTCACACGGGTTTGGTGTACAGATTATTTCATCACCCAGGTAATCGGCATAATAGCTGATAGGTAGCTTTTCAATCCTCACCCTCCTCCCATCCTTTACCCCCAAGTAGACACTGGTGTCTGTTGTTCCCTTCTTTGTGTCCACGTGTAGCGATGTTTAGCTCTTGCTTATAAATGGAAAAAGGTGGTATTCCATTTTCTGTTCCCATGTGAGTTAGCTTAGAATAATGGCCTCCAGCTCCATCCATGTTGCTGCAAAAGACATGATCTCATTTTTTAATGGCTGCATAGTATTCCGCGTTGTTTCTGTACCACATTGTCTTCATCCAGTCTACTGTTGATGGGCCTTTAGGTTGATTCAATATCTTTGCTATTGTGAATAGTGCTGTCAAGAACACACGCATGCATATGTCTTAATGGTAGAATGACATATATCCTTTGGATATATGTCCAATAATGTGATTGCTGAGATGAATGGTAATTCTAAGTTCTTGCAGAAATCACCAAACTGCTTTTTACAATGGCTGAACTAAGTTACATTCCCGTAAACAGTGTATAGGTGTTCTCTTTTCATTTCTTTCAAGGCAGCAGGTTTCTTTCTGGCAGTGTCTAGAAATGTTATCCAGGAGCTAGCGCCTGGAACAGGGGCTTCACAACCCTGACCAGTGCCCTGTCCTGCTGTAGTTGAGCTGGTATTCAAGATGCAAGAAAAAAAAACGCTCCTCACTATTCCATCTCCTCAAATGGAAAGAAGGGGTCTTTTATGGAGCTGCTAGCTGGGCAGTGTGGGGCTATGGCAGGGGTGACACCAGCACTCACTTGGCTGCCCCAGCTGGTATCTCAGTAGGTCTTGTGCACCCCTCCACATACCCGCCACAATCCACTGCCTCTGGGCCCAATTCTGTGCTAGAACTCACCTACGAGTTACAGATCTTATGGCCTAGACTGCCTTTAAGGTTGTCGGAGAAACCTGGAACAGTTTTTTAGCCCTTGGTGGCAAGGTTTGCAGAAACTCAAGTTCTGATTACTGGGATGGGTAATTTCCCTCTGGCTAGAGGTGGTTTAAATGCTCCCTTCCCAGATGGGAGTCAGCTAAGTTTGGTCTGGTTTTCCTTTCTCCTGTAAGAGACAGCACTGAGTTCAGTGACCCACAACCGCTCTGCTCTTGCTCTTCCAGCTTCCAGAGATGCTCTTTACACCACACTGCCACTGCCTAGGGTAGGGAAGCGGGGGGGGTCAGCGATTTAAGACTGTTAATTCCAACTCTTCAGTGCCTCTTTCAGTGATACAACCAGGTACTATGGGAGTTCCCCTGATTTTAGGTTCTTATGGAGGTGTTTTCTACTGTGTGGATAGTTGTTAAATTTGTGTCCTTGCGAGGGGGCTGATCTGTGCAGCCTTCTATTCTGCTTTTCTTGCTCCGCCTCTCTCAACTTAGTTTTGTTTTTTTTGTTTGTTTGTTTTTGTTTGTTTTGTTTTTGTTTTTCCTCTGCAATGCCTAAGACTAAAGAATGTGATCCCGTATTACTATCCTAAATGTGAAAAATTCTTTAATGTCACATGCTGGATGGAAATATTGGTTTGCAATGAGAAATACCTTCAATGGTACATATCAAAGAGTAAGAAAAAAAGCATTGGGATTTTTTGTTTTTACCTCGTGGTCCGACAACTTGAAAGAATATTCTTTTATTCCAAAGATGGTATGTGAGGGATTTTGTTCTGGAAATCAGTGCTAGGTATTTAGGTATTTGGTTGGAGAAAAGAAAACTGGTTTTTGTCTACTGATATTTAGTATATTTTATTTTTTTCATGTTATCAATGACAATGTTATGACTTAGCAAACAACAGTTACAAATAACTAAAATTGTAATTGCTCCTGCATTTTTATTTAACTCCCTCATGTATCCTGAGAAGACCTTCTTGTTTTACCCAATTGTCTCTCCAACATCCCCTGAACTCTCAACAGGTAGGCACTATGTGAAGGTCAATTCAAGGACAGAAACTAAAACCCCATCCACAGGTGACTCCATGGTGAATCCCTGTGGTGTCTTTTCCTGCTAACTGATGTGTATCCACCAAGCAGTTTTCTTTTTCACTATAAATATTATACTGTTTGACATTTTAAGAAACATTGTAATCAAAATCTATAGCCTTAATTAAATGATGAATTTCAGGAAATTATCATGCAAAATGGAAGTGTTATAAAGCCCATAATAGACACACTCTCCTAAAAATGATCTCACCACATCACACCTAACCCTTCTCACCACCTTGCAGTTCACATTCCATGGAAAAAAGCTCCTCATACTTAGAGTGTTTTACTTTCCTTTTCCCAAGTCGTGGCGATTTTGAATATTCACACTTTGCGGATATCAACACATTTCTAAAGCATACTTATCTTGATTAAAGACTGTTGAGGTTATCAAAACAGTAACATAAGTAGTTAAGATGCATTGAAAATTTTGTTTTAGAATTGGCTTTTCAATCATTTCATTACAAGCAATGCTTTCCTGCTGTTTACTTACTCCTACATCTACTAGCTTCTTTTGTGTTGTGCTTTGTGTTTTACAGAACATTTACTCTTTATAAAGCATATATTTCTAACCTAGGAAAATATCAAATGGAAAGGGGATGGGAATACCTTTGATGTGTACATTCAGCAGAACTATGTGCTGCCTGGTACAGTTGCGTGAACATATACACATGTCCACTTCCCGTGAGATAAAATTTTAAGAAGAAAATTTTCTTTAGGAATCAGTCCTCCCCCAGGCCTTATTTACAATGTCTGGCTTACTGTCAACCTGTGGGTCTGTCCACCAACCTTACAGGACCTCATATCCCTCCCTTCTCAAATGCCTACCTCTTCCCTTCCCTTCCCCCCCCCACCATCAGAAAACAGGCAGAGATATACACAGCCATCAGCTTCTCAAACTTGATTTTATTGTAATCATCGCCGTTGGTGGTGAGGATTTGTCCAATTTGGTTTCTCCATGTTTGGCTAGTCCTCCTCACCCTCCTCTGAAGATCCTTCAGATGTGTCTGGGTCTTCGTCTTCTTGTGAAGATCCTTCAGCTGAGTCTAGGTCTTTATCCTTTTGTGAGGATCCTTCAGATAACCCTAGGTCTTCATCCTCCTGTGAAGATCCTTCAGCGGAGTCTAGGCCTTCATCCACCTCCTCTTGGACTGGACTGATGGAGTTCTCTCGGGACTGGTCATTCTCCTGTTGATTTGAATGTATTTTCTTAGTCTTCCTGTAGCACAACACTAATACTGGTGAATATTCTGATGTTTTCATCTTTTTCAAACTCGGTTCGGGGGCTAAGTCCCTGTTTGGTGTCTCCTGCATCTGTTAAGAAAACAGTGAGAGGCCAGAAAGACATTATTTTGGGTGAATAGGATAGAGACTGGATAGCAAGGGGGGCTTTATGAGAAGGAATGCAGGTTGAGGAAGGGGTTTGATCCAGAGAAGAACAAGGTTGAATCACAGGGTAGGGATCTATGGGGAAGAAGAAGAGGAGCATGGGTAGGGTCATCTGTTAGTCCAAACTGCACCATTTTGTAAGTTCTTTGCTGTTTTGCAGACCTTGGTCAAAGTGAAACATCCCATGGGGGTTCAGGCCATGAGAAACATCCTGCCTGACCACCTGTCCACAAGGGAGACAAAGGCCCAACTAAAGAAACATCCCTATCATATCTTGCTTGGCAAAGTTCTAAGGAGCACCACAATGATATTCCACCAGAAAAAGGGCCAAACCACCTGGTCATAACATCTTATCAATATCCTGCAGGGCAGCAAGCCATACTGCCCGGATCCCTCCCACCCATACCTGTAAGTACCCCAGGCTGTAAGCGGTGGTGGGATCTGGCATTTAGCTGATCCCCACTTCCACAAGTGTCTGCAGTATTCCTGTGTTGCTGTTTGAGCTGCCCCCTCTCTATGTGTCTTTCTTTCATCCTCACTTTCTCTTCAAAACCTAACATTTTGGTGTCAAAACCTGGAGTGGTGATTGGGTTCTAATCGGTAAGTTTTCTCCTGCAACCGGGAAAGCAGAAAGCAGCACAAACTAGACTGGGGCCTGCTTCCAGATCCTGAGTGATCTTCCTGTTCCTAGTTCCCTTCTCCTTATACTCTAGTCTTCTCCAGACCTGGGATAACCTCCAGATATTGATCAGACTCTTGACCTTTTTCATTTCCCTTCCTTCCCCTTTCTGGGCTGCTGCAACAAGGATCACCCCCATTTCTGGACATCACATCCAACACTGGGCGTCAGTTAGTGGATGAGTCTCCCTCTTTCTCCTTTCTGGATTCCTCTCTATTTCTGCCTGTTCTCCAAAAAACAATCAAGTGCTGGGTGAGAGGTCTCCCCAGTCACCAGGTGACCGCAGCCTCCCTTTTCAGGGGACAGCCTCAGAACGTTCGCCACTCTGGCCGCTCCAGCCTCTGGGGAGCATGAATACTAGGGGGCTGCCCCGACTCTCCAGGTCCCTTCTTCCAGGCGGAATCGAGTACTCACTTTCCTCTGTTGTATTCACTTCTCTCTGGAGTACCTGCTCCCCCCTGGGGTATTCACTCTCTTCCAGGGTACTCATTTTCCTCAGGGGTATTCACTCCCATCCAGAGTATTCACTCCCCTCTTCCAAAAAAACAAAACGTTCAACTTCCAAATTCACCATAATGTAAAAAAGCTTTCTCCAACACAATGGTAAATAATCTGAAGTGCTTTGCTTATCTTCATTCACAGATCACTCTCCCTCTCTGCCAATCTTGTTCACCTTTTCAAATCTTCCTCCTCAAGGAGAAACTCCCCAAAATGCCTCCTCCTCTGGACAAGCCTTCCTCCTCTGAATTTCAACCTGGCCAACAAACCCCTTCCTCTGCCTCCTGCCCACTACCATTCCCTCCACCTTCTCCTTGGGATCCAGCTCCTCCACCCGCTTACTGTTGCCCTCCATCCCCCTTCCTTCTCCACCTCAAACCAGGTCTCACGCCCAACCCTCTTTTGCCGAAAACCAGGCACATGCCCAAAGGCCTTCCAAAGTCTTTCCCTTGCAGGAGGTTGCGAGGCTTGAAGGCATAATCTGAATTCAAGTTCCCTAGCTGACTTCTCCCACATTGAAAAGAGATTTGACTCCTTTTCAATGGATCCTACCTCCTTCTGCAAGGAATTCCTGTACTTCCTTAAATCTTATGACGTTACCTGGCATGACATATATGTCATCCTCTCCTCTACTCTCACCTTGGAGGACAGGGAACACATCTTTATTGGCACCCATGCCCATTAGAACACCCTCCAATAAAAAGATGCTTCTCACAACCCAATAGGGACCCTAGCTGTCCCCAGAACTGACCCCAATTGGAATTGTCAGGCAACTTCCACAGACAGAGAGAAACCAGGCCATATCATATCATGCCTTCTAGCCGGCATAAATAAAGTCGCCCCTGCTCTTTTCCTCTCCTGCCTTCCAAAGGTCACAACTAAATATGCCACCTTAAGCCTAATAACAATAAGGGCAAAATCGACCTCCATTTACACTTTATCTCCCAGTCAGCCCCAGACATTTGAAAAAAACTTAAAAAAATGAAGGACGGCCCTCAAACCTCCCAAAGAAACTTAATCAAAGTGGCCTTTAAGGTGTTTAAGAATAGACAGGACGAACTGAAAACCCCAAACCTAAAGAAGGACCAAGCTAAATACCAAATGTTGGTAGCTGCCAGTCAACAGGGTTCCCAAGGCATACAGAATTCCTCAACTTGGCAACAGTCAACTCCAGGAGCCTGTTATAAGTGCGTCCAAGACGGACACTGGGAAAAAGCCTACCCTAATCCCAGGACATTCTGGAAACCTTGCCCCATCTGTGGTATCAAGCAACACTGGAAGTCAGACTGTGCTCAGTGAAACTCTTCATCCTGCTTCACCACCTATACCTGAAGACAGACGGGGCCTAGAGTCCACCGCCCCTACTGCCATCACCACCTCGGAACCCAGGGTAATTCTGTCAGTCTCTAGTAAGCCCATGTCTTTCCTATTGGATGCTCAATGGGACAACTAGTTACTCGGTTTTACCCGAATATTCTAGACCCTTTTCCAGTTCTTCGATCTCTATTGTGAGAGTCAATAGAATCCCCTCTAGGCACAGACTCATCCTTTATTATACAACCTATTCACCACCCCGCTTCACCCACTCTTTCTTGGTTATCCCTCAGCCCCTACACCTATCTTGCGATGGGACATATTAAGTAAATTCCAGGCCTCCATGCAATGTGATTCTTACAATTCTACCCCTTTTATTTTACTCTGACACTGAAATGCTTCCCTCTCCCTCCACTCATCCTCATTATTTACCCTGTTACCTTCTGTCAATTCTAAAGTTTGGAATGTTTCTAAACCCACAATAGCCACACATCACATCCCAGTTAAAATAACCCTTCAGAACCCCTCCATTTTCCTTTATCAGTCTCAATATCCCCTTAATCCAGCTGGTTGAAGGGGCCTCAATCTTATTTGTAAACTTTGGCAAGCTGAAATTCTCAAGCCTGTCAACTCTCCCCACAACAGCCCTATTCTGGCTTTCCAAAAGACAGACAAGATTTACTCCTTTTTCCAGGATCTCCAAGTTGTTAACCAGGCAGTGGTACCAATCCATCTGGTGGTCTGCAACCCATATTCTCTACTCTCCTGTACTCCTACATCTACCACACACTCTCTGTGTTGGAGCTAAAAGATGCCTATTTCACTATTCCCTTAAACCTAGCTTACCAAAGTCTCTTTGTTTTAACTTGGCCAAATCCTAATACTCACATGCCCACCCGACTAACATGGATTATACTCCCACAGGGGTTCCAGGATAGGCCCCACCTATTCAGACAGGCCCTCATCAAGGACCTAGCTGAACTTCCTCTTTTTCCTAGTGCCCTCCTCCAATACGTCAATGACCTCCTTCTCTGTAGCCCTTTCCTTAACCTGTCCATTCAACACACCACTCAGGTGTTCAACTTCCTCCATAATCGAGGAGATTGGGCTTAACCCACAAAATCTCAAGTAGCACAAACATGGGTTTGTCCTAACCCCTAATTAATTCTCAAACCATCCAAACCCAGTGAAAGGAGCTAATTTGGGACATGCCCCTTCCCCCCACAAAAAAAGGACCTCTTCTCCTTCTTGGGCCTTGTGGGATACTTTTGGCCGTGAATTCCCAACTTTGACTTGCTGGCCAAGCCACTCTACATGGCCTCACATGGGCCCATCCTAAAACCCCCAAACCCAGCTTACCTCATCAATTCCTACTAAAACAAGACAAAAACACAAACAAACAAACAAAAAACTTAAAAATGCCCTTTTAATTGCCCTGGCACCAGGACCGCCCAACCTCATCAAGCCCTTTACTTTGTATGTACATTCCGACCAAGGCCTTGCCCTTGGACTACTCTGCCAAACATACGGCGACGCCGCACAAGCCGTTGCACATCTCTCAAAACAACTGGACTCTGTCATCCAATGCTGGTCACTCTGACTAAAAATCTTGGATATGGCCACATTGCTGGCCTTAGAGGCACGGAAACTTCTTCTTTACCAATACATTACTATTGCATCTTCCCATTACCTACAAGACCTCATAAACCATCAATTTCTTCTATCCCTCACACCATCCTGCTTACATCAGGTACATGCCTTATTCATAGGTAACCCTCTAATCACCTTCCAGAGACATAAAACTCTCAACCCAGCCACCCTCCTCCCTGTAAACACTTCCGACTTTCAGCTCTCTCACTCCTGCCTGGACCTCTTAGACTCCCTCTCCTCCCCCATCCAACACACTTCAGATGCCCCTTTGCAGGGAACACATACATGGTTAATTAATGGAAGCTCTTTTAGGGAGCCATGTCCAGCAGCTGGCTATTCCATCATTGCTGAAAATAAACTCCTAGAAGCCAATGCTCTCCCACCCCATGCTACCTCTCAACAGGCAAAGCTAGTTGCCCTAACCAGGGCCCTCACCCTAGCAAAGGGAAAGAGGGTCAACATTGACACCAGTTCCAAATATGCATACTATATCCTACAGTCTCATGCCTTAATCTGGCAGGAACAGGGTTTCCTAACTACAAAAGGAACTCCCATAAAAAATGGCAAACTTATACATAAGCTGCTGGGGGTGGATAAACTACCACTAAAGGCCACCATTATCCATTGCAAGGGACACTGAAAGGCTACAGGTGCCAAAACCGAGAAAAACATTACAACAAATTCGGCAGCCTGGCAGGCAGCCCTTAAAACCCCATCGTTATTGCTCATTTTTTCCCAGCATACACCCTGTATATACCCAGTAGGAATGAACCCCACTTGCCCGGACTGGGGCCATTCAGGAAAAAATGGTTCCACCTCAATGATAAAAGTGTCTTGTCCAAGTTTAAAAAACCTTCTGTACTTTCATATGTGCACAACCATTTCCATGCCGGTTATTGCCCCTACTCTAGCTTTTAAAAACTTATATATATTCTTCCACCATGGCTGCCCATCTCAAAGATATTACTAAGGCATGTCCCCTTTGCACTCAAACTTCCCCTCAGGAAGCTATCAAACCACCTCCTTACCAACACACAAGGCCTGAGGACACTTACCAGGGCATGACTAGCAAATCAACATCGCTCACATGCCCCCCAGAAAGTGATTCCCATACCTTCTGATAATAGTAGATACATTCTCTGGATGGACAAAAGCTTTTCCTACCACCACCAAATAGGCACACACCATCGCTTCTATTCTCTTCACTCATATTATCCACCGGTTTAAACTCGCTCTTGCATCCAGTCATACAATGGGCCAATTTGTTTCACAGTTTAACCAACAGCTGGCAAAGGCTCTAAACATTAAATCGGCTTTGCATATTCCTTACCACCCTGAATCTTCAGGAAAAATTTTATAAAAAACAACAACTAACCAAACTCTCCCTAAAGGTTAAAATGGCCTGGACCCCACTTTTCCCATTGTTCCTCATGGGTTTATGAGTTATTTCCCAAAAGCCCCTCAGCCTAAGCCCATTTAAACTCATGTACAAAGGCCCCTTTATCCTCCAAAATATCCCCGTATTTTCTCCCCCTTCTATATGGAATGCTTGGCTGGCGTTACACCTCACCCAACATCTAATAAGACAGTACGCAAACGCTTACTTGACCCAGCCTAAAAGTCCATCCTCAAAACACTCCTTCCTGTCCCTACAACCAGGGAACTGGGTCTGAATCACAGACTCCTCCTCCTCCCCTCTCCAACCTAAGGGGAGGGGTTCTCACCAGGTGATGCTAACTACTCCCACAGCGCCAAAGCTAACATCCTTTCCACACCGAATGCACCATTCTAAACTAAAAAGAGCACCAGACCCACATCTAGAAATTTGTTCACCTCCAAATTATTCTCCTTCCCTTACAGGACCAGCCTCATTGTACTTAACAAGAATTCCAGAATTTGCCAATCCAGAACACCCTAGCGCATAACACTCTCCGTCGCCAATTTCCAATCTTTTTATCTCCTACTTTGTTTCAGATCTTTCCTGGTTTCCCTTCCCCATGTCCCTGGATAGTCTATGCCAATTTCTCACACTAATGCAGGAGGTATGACTGCAGGGCACCAAGGAACTTTCATAGAAAGGGACAGGCACATTGAGCCAGGGACTTTGCAGGGCGTTTGTAGTAGAAAAAGGGACTTGAGAGCTTTCGTCTCTCTTTGTCCAATCTCATGCATTCAGAAACGCTGGGAACAGACAGTCCCTTACCTTACTGGAGAATGTGTCTCAGAGAGACCTTTTGTGGAAGAAATAAATTATTTTCATATCTTTATTTATAAAGCCTTTTTTACTTTTTTTTTTCCAGACAGAGTGTCACTCTGTTGCTCAGGCTGGAGGGCAGTGGCATGACCATACCTCACTGAAGCCTCCATCTCCTGGGCTCAAACAATCCTCCCAATGTAGCCTCCCCAGTCCCTGCTACTACAGATGCAGACCCCACGCCTGGGTAATTGGTGTATTTATTTTTTAGATAGTGTCAGATAGTGGTCTCACTGTGTTGCCCATGCCGGTCTCATTTTACTGGGCTCAAGCCATCCTCTCACCTTGGCTAGTTTTATAAATGCTTTTATTAATCACTTTGTTCTCTGGTTCTGGGTTTTCTGCCGTGCTTCCAATAAACGTAATTGAATAAATTCTTCTGTAGACTAAATACATTCACGCCTGTTTACTTTTTTCTTTTAGGTTGTGTTACTACACATTTAAATCTCTGGACTGCTAACCGATTTCCCTGAATATACCTGTAGGTTATTCAGACAGTGCGTGTTTCAGAAATAGCCATAGATTCTGACTGTAGGCTCTAGGCTCAGTTATGACCAGAAAACAAGTCCTGCCAGTCTCCTACCTCAAATATATATTTGTGTATTGATCTGATCCCTGGGACAAGCTTCCCAGACTGAAATCACGGTATCATAAAGCTGGATGCTTTCTTGAGGGGATAGAGTAACATCCTTATTTTCAATTCGAGTGTAAATAACTTAATTAATGGATGAAAAGATGTATGCAACAATGGAAAGCAGAATAACCGGTATTTGATTAATATGGCATCACCACATTTTGCTTTAACAGATCTGATTGTAATTATTTCAGTCTTTGTGGGTCACGAAGTTTCTGTGGCATAGTGTTGTGTTTTTTAGCAATAATACTTTTAAATGGAAAAAAATCCTTATCTCCACTAAGTGGTGTCTTTTTGTGTGCTAGTGAGTTGACTCATGGCTGGCAGCACCTAGGTAGCTCTAGGTTGGGGAATAGGAGAATGTCCAGTTCATTTTTAAAATACATTTGAATTCAGAAAATTATTTGATTTAAATATGTTAATTTAATAGCAGTGTAGCTGGTGTCACCCATGGCATAGATTCTGAGGTTAATTTGTAAATAACCGACGTGTTATAAAGCCAACTGAATGTCAGCAACGTGTGCTGAAAACTTGTTTGCTATGTGTTATGCGGGTGGATCACCTGAGGTCAGGAGTATGAGAGCAGCCTGGCCAACATGGTGAAACCCCATCTCTACTAAAAATACAAAAATTAGCCAGGTGTGGTGGTGTATGCATGTAATCTCAGCTACTGGGAAGGCCGAGGCAGGAGAATCACTTGAACCCAGGAGGCGGAGGTTGCAGTGATCCGAGATCGCGCCATTGCACCCCAGTCTGGAAAATAAAGAGTGAAACTCTATCGAAAATAAAAAAAAAGGAAGGAAGAAAGGAAGGAAGGCAGACAGGAAAAGAGAAAAACAAAGAGAAAGAAAGAAAGAAAGAAAGAAAACGAAAGAAAGAAAACGAAAGAAGAAAGAAAAAGGGAAAGAGAGAGAGAGAGAGAGAAGGAGGGAGGGGGGGAGGAAGGAAGGAAGGAAGGGAAGTCCCTCTGTCCATATCTGCAGTCACCTTTAAAGGCACGTCTGTGCCATGAACCTGGATCGGCAGTCATACTCTAGGTCTAAGAGGCAAGTCTGAAAGACATTGCCTGCAGGCTTGACACCCTTCATTTTTCTTGGGATGCACGTTCTCCCCAGGGCACCAGCCAAACACCGAATGGCCTGACACAGAGTTTGCATTTTTTACTCGTAGTTCTCCTTGGTCATTCAGATAATATGGGTTCTCTCTAAGACATATCTGGTGCAGAATAGAGAAGGTTGCATCCTCCCAGTTTTGCCTGTTTTAGATGCTGGAACCCAGACAGGTCGCAATCTTGAGAGGGTCGGCAGGCAGCAGTAGATTTTCAGGTGGCAGGGAGGACCCCCGCAATCCCACCAGACACAGCTCTTCTTTCTCGTGCTGTTCTTGAGGCCCTGGGCAATTGCCTTTGACTGTATATGATTCATCTTTCTTGTGTCAAGGTGAACCTCACTTCCAAGGAATCCCCAGTCTTGTGGGATGCTCTGGGCTTCCTGGTCTCTCCAAGAACTGGCTAAATTCCATGTTTTTCCATCGGAATACTGAGATAGACAACCTTGAAGTGCAGTTTCTTTACAAGTGTCTTTATCTGGCCATGACATTAATTTCGCATTTGGTAGGAGGGTAACAGTCTTATTTTCATCAGTATGTGTACTGCATGTTAGTGCACAGCATGAACCTTAGAGGAAGAGTTCTCCGTTGAGATGTGAAATGCACCAAAAGCTTGTGTGGAGTTAATAAAGCTACTCTACCTCTACGAGTGTCAGTTTCCTCACCCATAAAATGAGGATCACAAGATGACTTTTTCAAGTTGTTGCCAGAGTTAAATTCAGAAAGATATTTAAAAGTACGTGACTGCAAGGGTCCACATCATGAATGAAATAGTGTCAGATTTCAAAGTACACAAAAGCAATAAAGTACACATGACCTAAGATGAGATGATCAGCTTTGTAAGCAGCCTGACGAGTTCTTGATTACTATAGAATTAACATCACTATTACTATTAGGTAGTGTGAGTTCCCCAAAGTTATAGTTCAGCATTGTTTAGGCTGTTCTGGTTCATTTTCGTTGCCAGGTAATTTTGGAAAATGACTCCAATGAAGTGGGTTTTATATGTTGAGGCAGTTTTGCTTTGAAGGGCACGTAGCTATAGGAGGACATGGGGGAAGAAAGTGAGTTTCCCCTTAGCTTGGGGAGTGATCCAGTATAGGGGGAGCCATTGATGGTTCAGGAGAGAAGAACGATCATTGCAGCAGCAAAGCCCCTGGGAAGGTGGGAGTTATGGGAATTTGTGAGAGTATTGTAGTAGTGGAAGTAGGATGAGTGCGAAAGGGAGAAGCAATTCTCTCGTGGTCATAGACTTAAGGTAAAATAATTCCAAAGTTTTGAAGTTTCTCATCACTGCTCAGTTGCTCAGATACAGGCATCATTATGTAATGATATTATATTATATTATATTAGTAGGAGGAGCGGGAGTTCTAGCTCATAAAATAGATATGATAATGCTCGCCTTCTGAGGGGCACTAAAAGTATTTCTATTGGTTTGTTAGGGCTGCCATCAACAAATCAGAATGGATTTGTGAGCACTTCAGCTGCTCTTCTGTTTAGTGGCCTCTCTGCCCCACCACAGTGTGACAGCCCCCACAGTAAGTAGCGTGTGTTGTTGGTTGTTCTTCCAGTTTCCAGCATCCCAGGTATATTTCTTGTAACATGGCAGGCCACTCATGCATGTCCACTGAATTGATGAGTTAACCTTTTGTAATGATCCTAGCAGAAAAGCATCTCCTGTGTTTAGGAGTCATTATTGGAGATGATATGATTCTAGGCATCTTACATATAGTCTTTGGTTTTGTGCTGGACACTCTAGGGTGATGGCTCTGCATGGTGCTCTGGAGCTCCTGCAGGTCACCACATAGGGGAAGTAGGCAAAACTAGACTACAAGCTAACCTGAGTGTGGGCAGAATATCTTGAATGCCCTTGGAACAAGGAAAGATAGGCAGCGTGGTGGGAGCTGCCACAGGTATTTTTGCACCAGCTCCCTATCTGCCTGGAGGCTGACACAAAGCCATTCTTCATCCGTCTGCCTAGTTTGAGGTAAGCACAGGCCTTTCTTCATCATAGGGTACAGTTGTGGAGTATAAAATTGCTCACTGCCTTAGGGCACAAGTGTGGGCTCCTCACCAGCAGAAAGACCCACTATCTGTGCTGTCCATCACTGAGTACCTCCGATTCACTGTCACACTATGGGAATAGGGATACGGTGCTTACACGATGCTGATCTTGCTTTTGCTTTCTCTACAAGCAATCAACCACATGGATCTGCTTGGGCTCATTGTCTCCGTATTGGCCAAATTTAAGAATATGTGAAAAGGCAAACTAACGACTTTAGTGGTGATCCTCGTGGCCCTTTTAGGACAACACAGGGCTGCTTAGGGACTGCTTGAGCAATTGACACACTACTGTATTGAGTTGCGTGGTGTAGCATAGACAGGATATTGATTTAGTCTTCATGGCATCGCACACAGCAAATAAGTTTTCAGCACATACTATTGACTTAGGGTTGGCCTTGTAACACCTCAGTTATTTACAAATCAACTTCAGAATCTATGCCGTGGGTGACATCAGCTACACTGCTACTAAATTAACATATTTAAATCAAATAATTTTCTGAATTCGAATGTATTTTAAAAGTTAACTTGACATTCCTACTTGAAATTCAAAAGCAGGTTATCACACACTAGAAATGTAGTTGCAAGGAAAAATGAAATGAAAAAGTTCGAAATCTAAAGGAAAAAAGGAAATCTAAGTAGTAGGCCAAATTTATCTGCAATGTAAACCCTCCTTGATGTTATTTCCTTTATTTTTCATAGCAAACAGTTTTAGTGTACATATTGTAAATTCTACTTTAGAAATGGAAAAACAGTCCCAAAGGGTGTTAAGTATCTTGCCCACCATATCAAGGGCACTGTGTGAGAGGCAAGATGGAAACCCATGGCTACTTCATGCCATAGCCTCTAAAGAGACAGTGTGGGTGGGACCCAAGTCATCTTGCTTCAGCAAGTTGCCCTGGTTGCTTGCCCCTTACTCCTACCTAGGCCCTAATTCTTTCACCCAGCTCTATAGCCTAGGGACTTCTCACATGTTTTGTGGCAAATGGGATACCCTAAGAAAGGAAGCAGATGAGGAGAGACAAAGCGCGAGGTATGGGGAAAGGGGCAGGGAGCTTCTGTGCCCACTAGGGGCATGCTGCCCTCCATATGTTCAGCTAGCCAGAAGCTCTCTGAATCCTGTCCTTTTGGTTTTGATGGAGGTTTTCATTATGTAGGCGTGACTGATTAAACTGTTGTCCTGCCACTGGGGATCAAATTAACCTTCTGCCCTTCCTGAAGGCTGGGGTGGGGGGCGGCTGAAAGCCCCAACCCTCGTATTCCCCAACCTAGAGCTACCTAGGTGCTGCCAGCCATGAGTCAACTCACTAGCATACAAAAAGATAGCACTTTGTGGAGATTCTAAAAATTGTAGGAGTTGTATGCCAGGAAGCAGGGTCTAGGACCAAATATGTATTACCCAGTATCACACCTGTGCATACCAGCTCAATCAGAATACAAAATTTCAAAAATCATACTTAATTTTTTTAAACAATAGTGTCTCTATCTCAAAAAAAAAAAAAATTAACCTCATCCTGGACCTCCTGGGCTCGAGGCATCCTCCACCCTTCGGCTCTAGAGTAGCTGGGACTACAGCTACATACAGACGTGCATACATTCATGCATTCACTCTTTTATTTTTGTAGAGAGAGAGTCTTGCTCTGTTGCCCCATCTGGTCTCAAACTGCTGAGCTCAAGTAATCCTCCTGCCTCAGCATCCCAAAGTGCTGGGATTACAGGTGTGGACAACCGCACCCAGCCATGATTTCCAATATTATCAAATACCTGGGAAGGAAGTGAACAAAAGATGAGCAAGACTTCTTTGGAGAAAGCTGCAAAACTTTATTGAGATAGTTTAAGTCAAATATCTAATATAAAACCAGTTTGCGTTGTTTCAGCTTGTCCTCATTTAAACTTGTGGTTGCCCTTCACCTATAATACAAGCATAACGGGTGGGAACATCACTAGCAGAAGTGTGTTTAGATGACATTAAGGATATGGAAAAGACAGCAAAGTCTTAGTTTTCCACAGTGGACAAAACCAGAAGCCTAAGAGCCACCCTTTAGCTTACATTCAGGTAGACCTCTGTAGAGACTTTGACAATAGTCGTCCAAGCGTACGCATTAAAGATATTTTTCAAACACACCCTGCATTCTAGTGCTACAAGGAAAGCAAGACAGTCCGAGGTCCGAACACATTAAATGAAGTGAACCTACTAAAAAGGGGTTTAAAGTAGAAAGCAAACATTGCGCATAGTTTTACTCAAAATACCAGCACCACATAACAATACTGAGAAACAGAAAAGGAATTTACAAAAAATGTATAATTTTTGGCAAACACTCTTTTAATGTTCTGGCTTGAATCTGTGGTCTGGATGTCAAATGGGCTCCTGGAAATGCTCTGAATACTATCTTGGAAGAAAGCGGTTAATGTCACCTTAGGAACTGCACAAGGGAAGTGAATAGAAAGGCCAGCATTGCATTTGTTTTTACTCTGTTGTGCAGAAGGGCAAAAATATTTATTTGGGCTCATTTACCCTTTGGTGGTTTTTAAGGTACAGTAACCGTTTGTACCTGTTTTCTCCTACCGTGATGTCAACATGAATCATGCCTCTTTTTACACTTGAAAGTATTCCCATTTGTATAATTAAGTATATGGTTGCATTACTCTTAAGCTATCACTATCAGTTTTGTCTTCATTATGTGATAGCGTTATGAACTGTGTCACACATGAACACATGGAGGGATACGGAAATGGAAAGCAAGAGTAGGACAGCTGAAAAAGCCAAAATTTGTTTCTAAAAGTCAATGTTTTTGAGGGACAACTGGAAAATTTCACAGTTTCTTCCACAGGTTTTTTGATGCTTAGATAATCAGGTATTACAGAAATAAATAATGGATGCCTTCCTAGCTTATCAAGCATTTCATCCATGCTCTGAAAATATTAGGGTTCAAGATTGTATTCACTTTCAATAATGCCCTATATTAAATCACTCTGTCTTGTTCATATTCCATGTCGTGCTTTTTCCATTTTCTTCAAGATTGTGTAAACTACTGAATACTCTATTCATAGCTAATTTTCAAAACACCAATCTTTTAAATTTATGACATTTGAACTACTTTTCCTTTTACTAATGACTCATACTTGTCTTTTATTCACCACCTCTTTCTTTTTCCCTTAAGTTTATTTTTTTATTGTTATTTCATAGTATTCTTTTCCTTTATCATGTAATGTGCTATTTATTTTAATAAGACATGCATTTAAAGCTATGATCTTCCTGAGAATACAGCTGAGGCTTGTTCAGTGGGCTCCTGGAAATCGTCTGAGAACTATCTTTTAATGTAAATGGTGTAATGGAATGGTTCAGCAGAGTAGAGTAAAAACCTTTAGGTAGTTTCTCCCTTAAACATGGAGTGCTTCCTTTAACTTCAAGAGGTATTGTAATTAACAGTCACCAATTTGGAAAATATGTGTAAAACATACTTATGTCAACTACTCAGGAATTAGCACACTGCTATTGTTGAACTTCAAACCCTATCATCTAATGTGTCAAGGCAGAAACCTGTAATATGTAACCTATGGTATGGTTAGAGGTGACTCTACTATATGAATCTTCAATCTAATTACACGAAGTAGCTCATGAAGACTGACAGGAGGGCGGGGAGCATGCTTAGCAGAAGCATCTTACACCCATCTTGAGCATCACTGACCTACATGCATTCTCCTGGCCACAGAAACCTGATGATCTCTTGCCATTTTATCATTCAGTCATTCAAGGCTTCACTGCGGGAGGGCTTTAAAATGCAATTATTCTTTAAGAGCCAGAGAATTCGAAATTTGACAAAATCCAAGAACACTCATACTGGGCTCCATACAGGAAAACAAATATCAAGCAGAGTGCCCACTCATTTTCTTAGGAACCATGAAATCTCAACTCAGACATTATAATTGGCCTGAAGCTGATTGTTATGATAAACAAATCACGAAAATCAGAATATCTTGGTCTTCTATCCAGCAGAACCAGAGCATGCGGAAATCAGCAATGAAATGGATTTTAATCTATCTGATGTGCATCCACTCTTTTCACTAAGAGCAAGGATGCGTGTGGAATTTATACGATTCATCCAGACTCTCACAAATTATGGTAGAGCTGGTACTAGAATCTGCTTCAGGGCTCAGCATACTTCACACAAACTGGTATTACAAATGCATTATGTATTTGTTAAAAGCAGAAATTAGAAAAGAATCTGAAAATTGTTAGCTGTTGGTTACACACCAAACTAAGAAAATGCTGCCATATTTGATGATTCAATATGGCTTTGACCCAATTTGTTTCTGTATCTGATAGTGTTTAAGTCTTGCAATCTGGCATTTGGGTCTGAATGATGTTTCAAAGAAAATTTGCATTTGCACTGTGTTTTTAAAGTAGCAGTAATGTTATCCCTCTATTATCAAAAGTATAATATTGTGTAAATGAGAAAGCACATAACTTTGCATCTTGATGGATAACACACCTGCTTCTGGCATTTTACAGTGTTCTACTTTAGGTATAATCTTCACCTTGATGCCAGAACCCAAATCCAGATTTATCCCCAGTCTTTGACTGACGCACCTCTTGGAGATCACCTTCCATGTCACGCACTTCAATATACAAAGGTTATCGATTTAAGCATTCCAACATGAAATATAAATAAGGAAATGATAATATTCTTTTCCTTCGCGTTATGAAATAAAGCCTGAGCCAGGCGTAGTGGCTCATGCCTGTAATCTCAGCACTTTGGGAGGCCGAGGTCACTTGAACCCAAGAGCTGGAGGTGGGTGTGAGCCAAGATCATGCCACAGCAATCCGGGCTGAATGACAGATGAGACTCTGCCACATGAAAAAAAAAAAAAAAAACGAGAAGAAAAGAAAGGAAAAGAAAAAGAAAAAACTGTCAGTGTGGTAATGAACGTCGTGCAAAGATGGTACACCTTTGTTTTCCTGTTTTATGATATTTTATTTTATTTTATTTTATTGTTTTTTGAGTCAGGATCTCACTCTCTCTTCTAGGCTGGAGTGCTGTGGCACAATCAAGGCCCAGTGTGTGCCCAACCTCTCAGGCTCAACAGAACCTCCTGTCTCAGCTTCCGGAGTAGCTGAGCCTACTGGTGCACCCCACCACCAAGGCTAATTTCTGTTTGTTTGTTTTGTTTGAGAAAGGATTTCTCAATGTTGTCCAGGCTGGTCTTCAACTCCTGGGATCAAGAGATTTGCCCAACTCAGCCTCCCAAAATTTTGGGATTACAGTCATGAGCTCCTGGCCCAATGTCTTATCTTGAATTACAATCTAAGGATAAATCACAGTACACATAAATTTCCCACACTTTACCATTGCGTATTATGAACAGTGAGTATGAACTGTCTATGAAATCTGAAGTCAGCTGCATGAATACCACTTTAATCATAAATGAAATGTGATTTTCCGAAGAATTACATCAATGTATTGGCGGGCCTCTGACAAATCCTACAGTTGTGACACCCATCCCTTATTGAGGTTAACTTGGAAATTGTTTGGATAGTTAATTAACGTTATGCTATACTTAGGTCCAAGAACCCTGTATGTTAACTTTACATAAAAGAATCCCATTTAGAACAATGTACCAAAAATAACAGGAAAATCATTGTCTTGCAGTGAGAGTACAGAAAGTTGAGTGCAAAGAAATTAATGGGCATTGTTGACAGTCATATCTGGAAACATCTTAACAGTGAATTGCTAAAATAATCAATGGCCCAAATTCTGTCAATGTTTAGCTTCAAAATGCTATCTGTTGAGGATACATTTTCTGTTTCAGGATAATCTTATCCTACTTTGAGTTTTCTGAATATGAAAGTTTTTAAACAACTGTTAAAAACCCCTTAAAATCACACTAATACAGCTCCCTGTATACCACTGTCCTGAATTATCCAACTTTTATCAAACATACCGTCAAAAAGACTGATCAAAGGAAACAGTGGCTGTCATTCATTGAGCTCTTTTCTGGAGTTACTATCCTGCTTCACTGAACTGTTTTGTCCTGAGCCAATACTGAAGTACCTTACAGTACAGACACAATCGAGTGTTACGCATCTTAGGCAAACTGCTCACTTTTTATTATTACAACATGGATTGTAGGAAGAACACAAACCTTTGAACAAAATATGAATTCCTTCTCCATGAGTCAAATGTTCTTGCAAGCCTCAGTCTCTGAGCCTCGGTTTTCTTATTTATACAATGGGGCTAACATCCCTTTGCAAATGGGCCTTATTCACAGCGTTATAAGGTCCAGTGACTTGGCACTCTACATGCAATGAACGGGTGCTTACAACACTGTGGACCCCATGGCTGAGAAGATCATACAGCAACATTCTAAGAAGATCAAATTAAACTAGTGAAATCATGTACGTTTTTATACACCAAATTAAATGGTTTCAAGTAAGGACTGTATTTTCAAGCATACAAAATCCATCTTGAAGAACAAGAGAAGATTCATTATATCCAGGGACAGCATGAAGCTGCAAACTATACTCTCCCCTTTCCAGTCAACTTTCAGCAAATGTTTGGTATCTTTTCCTAATGTTCTCTTTCCTCCTGTTACTGCTCATGGCACAGGCCACGATGCACACATAGACCTTTTCCCGCCCCATAGACATGCTTTCTTTCCCTTCCCAGCACCTGGGATCTCAGCTGTATCCTGATCTTCTTGTGTCTCCTGAACAGGTGTAGGATCCCGACTTTCAGCTGCTGGTTCTTCTTCTTGGGGCCCTCCATTACTGGGCTCCTGGGACTGGCTGTGTGTGTGTGTGAGTGTGTGTGCGTGTGTGCAGATAAAAAGATTTGTTAATACATGTCAATAATATAAATATACAAAATACATAGATATTTCTTATCATAAGTACCTCTAGAGACATTTCTCCAACACTACCCCATATACCTATTCTTCATAACATTATTCTTTCCTCAGAGAGGTTACTCAAAAACAGATATCCTCAAGGACTTTGGAAGCTGTTTTAATCTATGTTGGGATGAATGTGTGTAATCTGTTCTGAATAAGCACGAGAAGGAAGTTAGGGACAAAATCTGGGCACACACGATCATCCATCCACACAAAACCCAAATATAATCCTCTGGACTAATCTTTCCTTCATGGGATGCCATAATCATTTTTTATCAGCATGGGAGACCATTATCAGTGTATCTATACTAGTCCAACAACACTATCAGAAAAATAACTTTCTGCTAAGAGAAAACATCGAATGTTAAGACTTTCACAAGCAGAGGCACAATGAGCTCAGGAGGTTGTGAACTTCTTTTTGGTATAGGCCTATATGTTGATCTTCCTCATCAACGTATATTTCACTCTGCAAGCAGAATACTGTGATTGGGAAAATGCACTTGACAGGACAACTAGATTTGACCACTTTCACGGTCAAATGTTAACTTGCTCTTTTTTTTTTTTAATTTAGAAATACTCTGAAAGTCCCAGGGCAAGTATAAGTGTGTGCAACTTTTGAATCGAATGCTTGCAAAGCCGCTTACGTAGGTCTAGCTAGCTGAGCAATGTCTTAAGGCTCCCGGCAAAAAACACAGGGTATTTCCCATGAGGTTGGTTTCACAACTGGACACTCCATCAGGGAGACAAGTAGGAAATTACAGCTAGAGAATTAAAACATAATGATTTGCTAGGCCCACTTCCCAACCCCCCACAACCAAAATCACATTTTTAGGAACTCAGAGCCCCGCCCATTGGAAACTCCACAGTGGAGTTGAGAATTTGCTACACAGCAGTGGGCACTCTTCACAGGACACCTATGCCAGGCACTCTACAGATCTCGGGGCTGCAGTCACTAGCCCGCAGCCTTTCCCGTCTCCAGGACCCTCCCATACCGCTCATGCTGTCCCTCCCCTGGTCCTGTCTGGGGAGTCTAGAATCTTCTGTCGGGCTTCCAGGTGCTTCTGGGACTCGGATACCCCCAACAGCACCCCAGCATCGCCCCAGCTTCACCTGAGCCCCTCCACTCCTCGGCCCTCCTTCCTCCCTAGTTATGGCCGTGACAAGACAAGAAGGTCCACGGACGCGGCTCCGCATGAGAGGGACGACGACTTCGAGGCCCTTCTCACTCTGAGTCACTGACCACGCCACCCTCCAGAAGCCCGCTGGTTCCTCCTCGCTCTCACTCACACTTCAACTCCCAGTGGATCTGCCTGTGGACCTACCCGCTGTGTCTCAGTATCAGAGAAAGAATCCAGACCTCGGGGACCCGAGTTGCCGGCTCACAGCTCCACCGCGTTCCCCACACTGGCAAAGGGGCCGATGGGAAGACGCCCAGTGAACATGCGCACTGAGGTGGGCACCAAAGGAGCATGAGCAGTGAGGCTCCCTCGTGCCTTGAGGGCTGTGGTGCCCCTCCTTATCCCGCCTTGCCCTGTCCTATGCTCCTTCCCAGGTCTCCATTAACGACTTTGGAATCCCTCCTGTCTGTGTGTGGGTTCCCGCCTACCAGGACTCAAATACCTCAAATAATGTCAGCCTTCAAAACTCACTCGATGGCGGGGTGCTGTGGCTCACGCCTGTAATCCCAGCACTTTGGGGGGCCGAGGCGGGTGCATCATGAGGCCAAGAGATCGAGACCATCCTCGCCAACATGATGAAACCCGTCTCTACTGAAAAATACAAATATTAGCTGGGTGTGGTAGCACACGCCTGTACTGCCAGCTACTCAGGAGGCTGAGGCAGGAGAAGCGCTTGAACCCGGGAGGCAGAGGTTGCAGTGAGCCGAGATTGCCCCACTGCACTCCAGCCTGGTGACAGAACAAGACTCCATGAAAAAAAAAATTCACTCCATGTTCACCTGACCCTCCTCCCCTCTATGGCCCTCCTTCGTCCCACGCCCGGGACCCCACAACAGCAAGGCCATGGCAGTATCGCTGAGTTTTAGTAGAAAGATGACGACCTCAGAGGCCATGGACCAAGTGGCACAACCCACAGGAAGCCCCCACGCTCCCCCTCACACTCACTCACACTTCACTCTCTGGGAGGACTGATCTGCAGACCTACTGGCTAAGTCGTAGTCAGCATGAAAGAAGGAAGTCACGACGTCTCCTTTCACAGTTGTGAAGGGACAGAAGGCAGAGAGCAAGGCGCACAGGCAGCAAGGAACTTTCATAGAAAGGGACATGCACATTGAGCCAGGGACTTTGCAGGGCAGGGTAGGGTTTTCCGCTGTCCTCAGACCCGCATCCCCAGGGCGTTTGTACTAGAAAGAGGGACTTGAGAGCTTTCCTCTCTCTTTGTCTAATCTCATGCATTCAGAAACGTTGAGAACAGACAGTCCCTTACCTTACTGGAGGATGTGTCTCAAAAGAAATGGATTTGTGGAAGAAATAAATTATTTTCATATCTTTATTTATGAAGCCTTTTTTATTTTTATTTTTTCCAGGCAGAATGTCACTCTGTTGCTCAGGCTGGAGGGCAGTGGCATGACCATACCTCACTGAAGCCTCCATCTCCTGGGCTCAAACAATCCTCCCAATGTAGCCTCCCCAGTCCCTGCTACTACAGATGCAGACCCCACGCCTGGGTAATTGGTGTATTTATTTTTTAGATAGTGTCAGATAGTGGTCTCACTGTGTTGCCCATGCTGGTCTCATTTTACTGGGCTCAAGCCATCCTCTCACCTTGGCTAGTTTTATAAATGCTTTTATTAATCACTTTGTTCTCTGGTTCTGGGTTTTCTGCCATGCTTCCAATAAACGTAATTGAATAAAGTCTTCTGTAGACTAAATACATTCACGCCTGTTTACTTTTTTCTTTTTAGGTTGTGTTACTTCACATTTAAATCTCTGGACTAGTAACTGATTTCCCTGAATATACCTGTAAGTCATTCAAACAGTGTGTGTTTCAGAAATAGCCATAGATTCTGACTGTAGGCTCTAGGCTCAGTTATGACCAGAAAACAAGTCCTGCCGGTCTCCTACCTCAAATATATGTTTGTGTATTGACCTGATCCCTGGGACAAGCTTCCCAGACTGAAATCATGGTATCATAAAGCTGGATGCTTTCTTGAGGGGATAGAGTAACATCCATATTTTCAATTCGAGTGTAAATAAATTAATTAATGGATGAAAAGATGTATGCAATAATGCAAAGCAGAATAACAGGTATTTGATTAATACGGCATCACCAAATTTTGCTTTAACAGATCTGATCGTAATTGTTTCAGTCTTTGTGAGTCATGTAGTTTCTGTGGATAGTGTTCTGCTTTTTAGCAATAATACTTTCAAATGGAAAAAAATCCTTGTCTCAATGGCTATGCAAAACAAGCCATGGGCTGTATTTGGATCTCAAGCCATAGTCAGCTAGCCCCTGGATTATCTTTTACTTCACGTATTTGAATGCTGTATTTTTGTACCAGTAGTCAAAAGATTAACAAAGGAGAGTTCTACCACCAGGTAAGATTTAGAAAGCCTCAAGAGAAAGTCACTTTAGCCCTGAAAATGAGAAAAAGCCTAATAATCTATAACGTTATCTTTTGTTTTGCTTTGTTTTTAGATCATGAGAGATCTGAGGCAACAAGGCAGCCATGGGAACTGATCCAAAAGGGTGACTAGTCCCTCTGAGGAGGGATGAGACACACAAACCGCATCACCTCTGGCAGAGCATGTGTGGAAGAAGTGACAGCCATAACAGGGGGTAAGAAGAAAACCACTGAAAATGTAACTAATTCATAAAGTTCAAACACAGGCATTTGAGAGAGCTGGAATCCTGGGAAGTCTCAGACACCAGTGGAATTCACATTCACAGACAGAAAGACATCCTGTCTCAAAAAACAGAGTCAGAGTCTATAAGACTGGATAAAACAAGAACAAAAGTAACAGACGCTGGTGAGTTTGTGTAGAAAAGGCAACGCTTCCACCCTGTTGGTTGGAGTATAAGTTAGTTCAACCATTGTGGAAAGGAGTGTGGCAATTCCTCATGGACATAAGAACAGAAATACCATTTGGCCCTGCAATCCCATTGCTGGGACTATACCCAAAGGTACATAAATCTTTCTATTATCAAGACGCATGCACATGTATGATCATTGTAGCACTGCTCACAATAGCAAAGACATGGAATCAACCTAAATGCCCATCAATAATAGACTGCACTTTTTAAAATGTGGTACATACACACCATGGAGTACTATGCAGCCATAAAAAACAGTCAGATCATGTCCTTTCCAGGAACACGGATGGAGCTGGAGGCCATTATCCTTAGCAAACTAATGCAGGAATAGAAAACCCAATACCACATGAAGTCACTTATAAATGGGAGCTAATTGCTGAGAACACGTGGACACCCAGAGAGGGCCAACACGCCGGCGCTTATCAGAGGGTAGAGGGTGGGAGGCGGGAGAGGATCAACAAAATAGCTAATGGGCACTGGCCTTACTACCTGGGTGATGAAATAATCTGTACAACAAACCCCATGACATGAGTTTACCTATATTACAAACCTGCATATGCACCCCCGAACCCAAAATAAAAGTTAAAAGAAAACTCGCAAAAACTTGTGAACTCTTCTAATCATTCTACTTTACAAATATCAGTTCATTTCTTTTTATAAAAGGAAGGAAAGAAGGAAGGGAGTGAGGCATGAAGGGAGCGAGGGAAGAAGGGAGAAAATAAGGACAAATGGAGCGAGGGAGGGAGGGTGGAAAGAAGGAGGGAGGAAGGGAGGGAGGAAGGGAGGAAGGCAAGAAGGAAGGAAGGAAGGAAGGAAGGAACGAACAAACGAACGAGAGAGAGAAAAATAGGGCTGAACAAACGTTTCTGTCCCTAGCCAAACAGCTCTTGATGGGAAGGCACTTTTAGAAACTTGAGTGAAAAGTCACGTAAATCAGAGGATTTTAATCATCTTCATTTACAGCCCTTCAAAAGTTATTCTGGCTGTTGTTTCTGAGTGATTCAAATCTGCCTTGGTCTCCATTAAATCCATGTATTCTTCAGAAGGGCAACTCTTCCCTGGATTAACAGCCCAGCTGAGGACCAACACAGAATGGTTAGTCTAGGAAGAAAAAGAAAAAAAAAGTGCAGGAGACCAACATTTCCTCCCCCGTGATTTTTTTTTTTTTTACATCTCCTCCTCAATCTACAGAGGGATATTTGAATCCCCAAATTTCAAAGCTAAGAGAGCTCTGAGAGATCATTTCATATAGTTGTTTTTCAAAGAATTTTTAGTAAAAGAACACCTTCGTGAAATGAAATTTTATCCAAAACCCTACTGTAGAAAATACAGGGATAAAATTATATTTTTCATATAATTATATCACTATGGTGTCAAGATATCTTTCTAGGAAGGCTGTCAAAGAGTTTGATTGAGATTCTTTTGAAGAACCTAGCAAAGTATTCTGTGGATTTCTGCGTAATATTTTAGTTGTATATTAACTTCTGCATCTAATTTTTTGGTATTTTTATTGTTGTTGCACAGTTGTAAGAAGATCTTGCTTTTCACAGTATATTTATCAGTAATCTGTATCTTGAAAAAAAAGAACTGCACTCTAAAAGTAAATAAGATACAAATAAAGGATGGAAGAAGATATTTCCTGCAAATATTAATCACATAAACTCAAAGTGTCAAATTAATACCTCACAAAGCACATTTTATGGTGGAGATTATTACAAGGGACAAAGTGGGACATTACATAATAATCATAGGGAGGTGCCTTGATTCAGAAGACTGAAACACCGTGAATATGTAGGCACCTTCAAAATACTTGAGGGAAAACTGATACATCACAAAGAAGAAATAAACGCATGTGCATTTAGTAGAAGACTTCCCCATTACTCCCAGCATTTGGTAGAAAAAGTGTCAAAAAATCAGGATACATAAATGCAGAAGGCTTGAACAACACTATCAGACAACATGGCTTAATTGATATTCAAAGAGCAACAGCAGAATGCACATTCTTCTCAAGTGCTCATGGAATTGTAGCAGGACAAGCCACAGGCAAAACTCCTCAGACACCGGATTAAAGAAGGAAGAGGTTTTTATTCGGCCGGGAGCGTCAGCAGACTCGCAGCTTAAGAGCCGAGCTCTCCAAAAAAGAAATTCCTAGCCCTTTTAAGGCTTACAACTCTAAGGGGTCCACTTGAAAGGGTCATGATAGATCAAGTAAGCGTGAGGAACAGGACTGGGGGCTACAAACATCAACTAACAGAACAAAAAGTTTTACAGTGCTTTCTCATACAGTGTCTGGAATTTACAGATAACACCAGTAGTTTTGGTCAGGGGTTAATACTATTATTATTATTTTAACCACCGGGGCCAGGTGGTGGCGCCAAGGTCGTCTAGCTATTTATCTTACTTCTGTTTCTTTCCAACTTTTTGCTTTCTCCCTTTTCTCCTGTCTTATAAACTAGGGAAAAGGAGAGGTGGGGGAGAAGCTGGGAAGGACAACAGGAGAAGTGGTGGTCTCATTCCATAGAATGATCACCAAGATACACCATATTGTGGGCCAAAAAACAAATCTCAACAAATTCAAAAGGAGTGAAATGTTATAAAACATGTTCTATGACCAAAAAAAAAAAAAATTGAAATGGGAATTAGTTGTAGGAAGATGTCTGCAATTCATGAAATCTTAGAAATTAAACGTCACATTTAAGTAACTCAGAGATCAAAGAAGAAATTGCAGGAAAAGATTTTAAAATGAAAACTGAACGTATCAAACTTTGCAAGATGAAATTAAAGCATAGAGGGAAATTTATATCCTTCAATACTTATGTCTGAAAGGAAGAAAAGTCTCAAATCAATTATCTAAGTTTCCACATTAAGAAACTAGAAAAATAAAATCAAATTATACCCAAAGTAAGAAGGAAAACTGTTAGGCCGTGCACAGTGGCTCACGCCTGTAATCCTAGCACTCTTGGAGGCTGAGATGGTGGATCCCCTGGGGTCTGGAGTTCGAGACCAGCCTGGCCAACATGGTGAAACCCCGTCTCTACTGAAAATACAAAAGCTGGCTGGGCCGGTGGTGCACGCCTATAGTTTCAGATACTTGGGAGGCTAAGGCCGGAGAATGGCTTCAACCTGGGAGGTGGAGGCTGCAGTGAGCCGAGATCACGCCACTGCACTCCAGCCTGGGTGACAGAGCGCGATTCTGTTTAAAAAAAAAAAGCAAAGGAGAATAAAAAGAAGGAAAAAAATTTAAAAGACATGAGGAAAAATGAATTACATAGAATTGATAAAAATCTATAGAAAATATCAGTGAAACTCAGACATTGTTTCTTTGAGAAGCCAACTCAAATTAATAAACCTTTATCCAGACTGATGAGAGAGGGAGACACAGAGACTACAAATTACCAATATCAGTAAATCCAGAGGTTCGTTACATCAGTACAGATCCTTCAGATATTAAATGTACAACAGGGAACCTTACAAGAAACGTTATCCAGAAACTTATATTTATATTTTATGAAAAAATTATTTGAAGGACACTAGCTAGCAAAACTCATTCTAAAACATATACAAGCAAGCAATCTACCGATTTAATGAAATCCCTTAAAAAAAAAAGACGGTGACATTTCTCACAGAAATGGATAAAGGAATCATAAAGTTCATATGGAACAACAAATGACCCAGAATACCCAAGCTATTCTAAACAAAAAGAACAAATCTGGAGGAATCACATTACCTGACTTCAAATAGTACTACAGAGAGATAGTAACCCAAACAGCACGGTACTGACATTAAAACAGACATACAGACCCATTGAACAGAATACAGAAACCAGAAACAAACACACACACTTACAGTGAACTCACTTTCCACAAAGGTGCCAAGAACATACACTGGGGAAAGACAGTCTCACTAATAAATGGTACTGGGAAACCTGGATATCCATATGCAGAAGAATGAATCTAGACCCCTATTTCTCACCATATACAAAAATAAAATCAGAATGGATTAAAGAAATCTAAGCTTTCAAACTATGAAACTACTACAATACAGTACTGAGGAAAATCTACAAGACATTTAGATTGTAGATTTCCCTGGGCAAAAATCTCTTGAGTAATACCCCACAAGCATAGGCATCCAAAGCAAACACGGGCAAATGAGATCGCATCAAGTTAAAAAGCTTCTGCACAGCAGAGGCTACAATCAACAAATTGAAGTGACAGCACACAGAATAGGACAAAATATTTGCAAACTACCTATCTCACAAGGGATTAATGACCAGAATATATAGGAAGCACAAACATTTCTATAGGAAAAATCTAATATAAGATCAAGAAATGGCCAAAAAATTTGAGTGGACATTTCTCAAAGGAAGACATACAAATGGAAAACAGGCATGTGATAAAGTGCTCAGCATCGCTGATCTTCGGAGAAATGCAAATCAAAACTGCAATGAGATGTCATCTCACCCCAGTTCAAATGGCTTTTAACCAACAGTCACGCAACATGAAATGCTGGTGAGGATGTGGAGAAAAGGGAACCCTCATACACTGTTGATGGGCATGTGATGTACAACAACTATGGAGAACAGTTGGGAGGTTTCTCTACAAACTAAAAATAGAGCTTCCATATGATCAAGCAATCCTATTGCTGGGTTTATGCCCCAAAGAAATGAAACTAGTATATCGAAGAGATATCTGCACTCCCATGTGTGTTGCAGCACTGTTCACAATAGCTAAGATTTGGAAGCAACCTAAGAGTCCAGCAACAGAGGAATGAAGAAAATGTGGCACATACACACAAGGGAGTACTCTTCAGCCATTAAAAAAAAATGAGAGCCACTCATTTGCAAAACCATGAATGGAACTGGAGATCAATATGTTAAGTGAAATAATCCATTCACAGAAAGACAAACATCAAATGTTCTCACTTGTTTGTGGGATCTAAAAATCCAAACAATTCAACCCATGGACATAGAGAGTAGAAGGATGGTTACCAGAGGCTGGGAAGGGTAGTGGGGAGCTTGGGGGATATGGGGATGGTTAATGGGTACCAAAAACATAGTTAGAAAGACTGAATAAGATGTCGTATCTGATAGCACAACTGAGAGACGGTAGTCAATAAGAATTTAACTGTATAGAAGAATGATGCTGGCTACTGATCATGTGCCACCTCCTGGCCATGGGAAGCGAGTCTGGAGAGGGCCATGAGAGGCAGTTCTGGGCTCAGCAGTGAGGAGGGTGTGACACTGCAAAGGACACCTTGCCTTTGCCCAAACCGGATGGACGTGGTGCTCACCCCACCTCTCACTGCTCAGCTCCGTTTCCACTCCACCGGCACCCTGGATCTTTCCAGAGCATCGGGCCTCCTCCCGCCTGGGGACCCAACTGCTTTCCTAAGCTGCTATGGAACTGGCCTGAGGTCCCAGGGTCTGTGCATTGTGCTGCTGACCTCAGCCAGAGTCCCAGTTCAGCCGCTTTCTGGAGAAATCTGTCGCCTGGGCCCACGCACAAATTCAGAGCTTGGCAGCTGTTGACATGTGCTCTGCTTTCCTGGAAAGGCCACTCTCACCATCACCTTTTTCACGGATGTGAAGGTTGAGGTATGAGGGAGGGTAATTACTGGTTTACCCAGGGGATGCTAAGAACAGAGGAGAAAACCCCCAGTGCTCAGGTGTGTGTCTGTCTGCTGGGCCATGCTCACCAACCCATTTAAGTGGACGGGGCTCTTAATAGCTACCTAAAGATTTGGTTTTAGGCATTTTACACTTGAAATCATTGGCTTCATCTCAACTGAGGCCTGACTGCCCAGTGTCTCAAAGATACAGTTCATGACCTGATCCTTCAGGAACAGATGGTGTTCCAGCTTTGTGGGAGTGACTTTCAAGGTGTGGAGCACTTGGGGTGCCTTTGAGACACCTCAGGCTTCATATCTCTGCTTTGAATGAAAAGCTCATCACCCACAGCAGCCAGGGACGTACCTTTACTCGCTGGGGCTGATGTCTTGAATTTTTCTGTCTAGACAATGAAAACTTCTGGGAGCACTTCCAGTTTCGTGTAGCCTCTTGATAATTGATGTCACTGAATTCCGTATGTCCTCAGGGACTGTTCCTTTGATTCTGGGACGGTACCAGCTTTTATGCTTTTATGTGTAATCCGTAAAAGCCAAGTTGTTAATCTACATGAAAATAAGACTTTGTTCATATCACACATTCCAACAGGTTTCATTTGTGATTTTTAATGTGGGATACTATGAAAAAAAAAAACTAAAAAACCTGGTCATTGAAATTAGACTCTGTTATTGTATTTTGTGAAGGATTTCCTCCTTCAGGATTAATTACCCATGGGCTCATCAGCACCTTTGTAAATAAAGGGACAAAAACCAGGTGGCATCTACGAATGTGGTAAAATGAGGAAGTATAGGGAGACCACAGCACAATGGCTCTTGTTTCAAACAGAGTCTGGGGTGAAGTACCCGCATCTCTCCCCCATCCTTCAATATCCTCATCCTACTCCTGACTGTTTACTCTTTAGGTGGGATTTTCTAAATATGATTGTCCACAAGTGTTGGTGGGGATGTTGCAATGTGAGGGTATCCATCATCTTAAAATAAAGATGAATGGAGAGGAGAGTTTTGTGATCTGTTTTCAAAGGCACTGCTTTTGGGTGTGTGGCTGCAAAAACGCATGGTCTCAGCAATCCCACAGCAGCTGTCTCAGAAGATTGGCCCCGATGCCACCACAGCTGCTGTTGCAGAGCCAGGAGCTCCTTGCGGTTTGGTGTCTTCTGCTTAAATTTGTGGATGTGACCCCCCTCTGCTCACCCAGTTCCTGGTAGCATCTGCTGAGTTTCCTGATTTGTTCCAGTGTTCCCTGAGAGCCAGTTGTGTAATGATATTTCAGAGGGTCTTCAGGGATTCCATCCACACTACACCAGTTACTGAGCAATGGCCATGTACTTATCTTCTTGGAGCCCCCGTGTGTGTCCTCCTCAGTGGAGCTGTGAAGAATTCTACTTAAATATAGATCTCATTCTGATGCTCATCAGGCTGCTTAGAAAGCTGCTCATCTCGTCTTTGGACACATGTACTTTACTCCTTTTGTGTGCATTGAAGTCCCATGCGGTTTTATTAATGATGTGGACCCTTGTAGTTAGGTACTTTTAAATATCTGGGTGAATGTAACTCTGGCAACAACTTGAAGAAGTCCTTGTGTGATTCTCATTTTATGGGTGAGGAAACTGACACTCGTGGAGGTAGAGTAGGTTTATTAACTCCACAAAAGCTCCTGATGCATTTCACATCTCAAGGTAAAAGTCTTCCTCTAAGGTTCATGCTGTGCACTAACATGCGCTACACATACCGATGAAAATAAGACTATTGTCCTCCTACCAAATGGGAAATTAATGCCATGCCTGGATAAAGACACTTGTAAAAAAACTGCACTTCAAGGTTGTCTATCTCAGTATTCCAGTGAAAAAGCATGGAATTTTAGCCAGCTCCTGGAGAGACCAGGAAGCACAGAGTGTCCTACAAGAATAGGGATTCCTTGAAAGTGAGGTTCACCTTGACTCAAGAAAGATGACTCATGTACGGTGAAAGGCAATGGTCCAGGGCCTCAAGAACAGCACCAGGAAGGAGAACTGGGTCTGGTGGGATTGTGGGGGTCCTCTCTCCCATCTGAAAATCTACTGCTGCCTGCCGACTCTCTCAAGATGGCGACCTCTCTGGGTTCCAGCACCTAAAACAGGCAAAACTGGGAGGGCATCGATTTCTCCATTCTGTGCCAGATATGTCTCAGAGAAACATGACCAAGGAGAACTATGAGAAATAATGCAAACTCTGTCAGGCCATTCAGTGTTTGGCTGGTGCCCGGGGGAGCACATGCATACCAAGAAGACTGAAGGGGGCCAAGCCTGCAGGAAATGTCTGTCAGACTTGCCTCTTAGACCTGGAGTATGACTGCCCGTACAGGTTCCTGACACAGACTTGCCTTTAAAGGTGACTGCAGTCAGGTGGAGCCAAGATGGCCGAATAGGAACAGCTCCGGTCTCCAGCTCCCAGCCCCAGCGACACAGAAGACGGGTGATTTCTGCATTTCTGCTTGAGGTACCGGTTTCATCTCACTAGGGAGTGCCTAACAGTGGGTGCAGGACAGTCGGTGAAGCGCACTGTGCGCCAGCCGAAGCAGGGCGAGGCATTGCCTCACTCGGGAAGCGCAAGGGGACAGGGAGTTCCCTTTCCTAGTCAAAGAAAGGGAAAACAGACGGCACCTGGAATATCGGGTCAGTCCCGTCCTAATACTGCGCTTTTCCAACGGGCCTGGAAAACGGCACACTAGGAGATTGTGTCCCGCACCTGGCTCGGAGGGTCCTATGCCCACAGAGTCTTGCTGATTGCTAGCACAGCAGTCTGAGATCACGCTGCAAGGCGGCAACGAGGCTGGGGGAGGGGCGCCCGCCATTGCCCAGGCTTGCTTAGGTAAACAAAGCAGCCAGGAAGCTCCAACTGGGTGGAGCCCACCACAGCTCAAGGAGGCCCGCCTGCCTCTGTAGGCTACACCTCTGGGGGCAGGGCACAGACAACCAAAAACTCAGCGAGAACCTCCACAGCCTTAAATGTCCCTGTCTGACTGACAGCTTTGAAGAGAGTAGTGGTTCTCCCAGCACGCAGCTGGAGATCTGAGAACGGACAGACTGCCTCCTAAAGTGGGTCCCTCACCCCTGAGCAGCCTAACTGGGAGGCACCCCCCCAGTGGGACAGACTGACACCTCATTCAACCGGGTACTCCTCTGAGACAAAACTTTCAGAGGAACTATCAGACAGCTGAATTTGTGGTCTCACGAAAATCCGCTGTTCTGCAGCCACCGGTGCTGACACCCAGCCAAACAGGGTCTGGAGTGGACCTCTAGTAAACTCCAACAGACCTGCAGCTGAGGGTCTTGTCTGGTAGAAGGAAAATTAACAAACAGAAAGGACATCCACACCAAAAACCCATCTGTACATCACCATCATCGAAGACAAAAAGTAGACAAAACCACAAAGATGGGGAAAAAACAGACCAAAAAAACTGGAAACTCTAAAAAACAGAGCACCTCTCCTCCTCCAAAGGAACGCAGTTCCTCACCAGCAACGGAACAAAACTGGATGGAGGATGACTTTGATGAGTTGAGAGAAGAAGGCTTCAGACGATCAAACTACTCTGAGCTACGAGAGGAAATTCAAAACAATAGCAAAGAAGTTAAAAACTTTGAAAAAAAATTAGAAGAATGGATAACTAGAATAACCAATGGAGAGAAGGGCTTAAAGGAGATGATGGAGCTGAAAGCCAAGTTTCGAGAACTACGCGAAGAATGCAGAAGCCTCAGTAGCAGATGCGATCAACTGGAAGAAAGGGTATCGCTGATAGAAGCTGAAATGAATGAAATGAAGAGAGAAGGGAAGTTTAGAGAAAAAAGAATAAAAAGAAATGAACAAAGCCTCCAAGAAATTTGGGACTATGTGAAAAGACCAAACCTACGTCTGATTGGTGTACCTGAAAATGATGGGGAGAATGGAACCAAGTTGGAAAACACTCTGCAAGATATTATCCAGGAGAACTTCCCCAATCTAGCAAGGCAGGCCAGCATTCAGATTCAGGAAATACAGAGAACGCCACAAAGATACTCCTCGAGAAGGGCAACTCCAAGACACATAATTGTCAGATTCACCAAAGTGGAAATTAAGGAAAAAATGTTAAGGGCAGCCAGAGAGAAAGGTCGGGTTACCCACAAAGGGAAGCCCATCAGACTAACAGCTGATCTCTCAGCAGAAACTCTACAAGCCAGAAGAGAGTGGGGGCCGATATTCAACATTCTTAAAGAAAAGAATTTTCAACCCAGAATTTCCTATCCTGCCAAACTAAGCTTCATAAGTGAAGGAGAAATAAAATACTTTACAGACAAGCAAACGCTGAGTGATTTTGTCACCACCAGGCCTGCCCTAAAAGAGCTCCTGAAGGAAGCACTAAACATGGAAAGGAACAACCGGTACCAGCCCCTGCAAAAACATGCCAAATTGTAAAGACCATCGAGGCTAGGAAGAAACTATAGCAACTAACGAGCAAAATAACCAACTAACATCATAATGACAGGATCAGATTCACACATAACAATATTCACGTTAAATGTAAATGGGCTAAATGCTCCAATCAAAAGACACAGACTGGCAAACTGGATAAGGGGTCAGGACCCATCAGTGTGCTGTATTCAGGAAACCCATCTCACGTGCAGAGACACACATAGACTCAAAATAAAGGGATGGAGGAAGATCTATCAAGCAACTGGAAAACAAAAAAAGGCAGGGGTTGCAATCCTAGTCTCTGATAAAATAGACTTTAAACCAACAAAGATCAAAAGAGACAAAGAAGGCCATTACATAATGGTAAAGGGATCAATTCAACAAGAAGAGCTAACTATCCTAAATATATATGCACCCAACACAGGAGCACCCAGATTCATAAAGCAAGTCCTCAGTGACCTACAAAGGGACTTAAACTCCCACACAATAATAATGGGAGATTTTAACACCCCACTGTCAGCATTAGACAGATCAACGAGACAGAAAGTTAACAAGGATATCCAGGAATTGAACTCAGCTCTACATAAAGTGGACCTAATAGACATCTACAGAACTCTCCACCCCAAATCAACAGAATATACATTTTTTTCAGCACCACACCACACCTATTCCAAAATTGACCACATAGTTGGAAGTAAAGCTCTTCTCAGCAAATGTAAAAGAACAGAGATTATAACAAACTGTCTCTCAGACCACAGTGCAATCAAACTAGAACTCAGGATTAAGAAACTCAGTCAAAACCGCTCAACTACATGGAAACTAAACAACCTGCTCCTGAATGACTATTGGGTACATAATGAAATGAAGGCAGAAATAAAGATGTTCCTTGAAACCAACGAGAACAAAGACACAACATACCAGAATCTCTGGGACACGTTCAAAGCAGTGTGTAGAGGGAAATTTATAGCACTAAATGCCCACAAGAGAAAGCAGGAAAGATCCAAAATTGACACCCTAACATCACAATTAAAAGAACTAGAAAAGCAAGAGCAAACACATTCAAAAGCTAGCAGAAGGCTAGAAATAACTAAAATCAGAGCAGAACTGAAGGAAATAGAGACACAAAAAACCCTTCAAAAAATTAATGAATCTAGGAGCTGGTTTTTTGAAAAGATCAACAAAATTGATGGACCACTAGCAAGACTAATAAAGAAGAAAAGAGAGAAGAATCAAATAGATGCAATAAAAAACGAAAAAGGGGATATCACCACCGATCCCACAGAAATACAATCTACCATCAGAGAATACTACAAACACCTCTATGCAAATAAACTAGAAAATCTGGAAGAAATGGATAAATTCCTCGACAAATACACCCTCCCAAGACTAAACCAGGAAGAAGTTGAATCTCTGAATAGACCAATAACAGGTTCTGAAATTGTGGCAATAATCAATAGCTTACCAACCAAAAAGAGTCCAGGACCTGATGGATTCACAGCTGAATTCTACCAGAGGTACAAGGAGGAACTGGTACCATTCCTTCTGAAACTATTCCAATCGATAGAAAAAGAGGGAATCCTCCCTAACACATTTTACGAAGCCAGCATCGTCCTGATACCAAAACCTGGCAGAGACATAACCAAAAAAGAGAATTTCAGACCAATATCCTTGATGAACATTGATGCAAAAATCCTCAATAAAATACTGGCAAACCGAATCCAGCAGCACATCAAAAAGTTTATCCACCATGATCAAGTGGGCTTCATCCCTGGGATGCAAGGCTGGTTCAACATACGCAAATCAATAAATGTAATCCAGCATATAAACAGAACCAAAGACAAAAACCACATGATTATCTCAATAGATGCAGAAAAGGCCTTTGACAAAATTCAACAACCCTTCATGCTAAAAACTCTCAATAAATTAGGTATTGATGGGACGTATCTCAAAATAATAAGAGCTATCTACAACAAACCCACAGCCAATATCATACTGAATGGGCAAAAACTGGAAGCATTCCCTCTGAAAACTGGCACAAGACAGGGATGCCCTCTCTCACCGCTACTATTCAACATAGTGCTGGAAGTTCTGGCCAGAGCAATCAGGCAGGAGAAGGAAATAAAGGGTATTCAATTAGGAAAAGAGGAAGTCAAATTGTCCCTGTTTGCAGATGACATGATTGTATATCTAGAAAACCCCATTGTCTCAGCCCAAAATCTCCTTAAGCTGATTAGCAACTTCAGCAAAGTCTCAGGATACAAAATCAATGTACAAAAATCACAAGCATTCTTATACACCAATAACAGACAAACAGAGAGCCAAATCATGAGTGAACTCCCATTCACAATTGCTTCAAAGAGAATAAAATACCTAGGAATCCAACTTACCAGGGATGTGAAGGACCTCTTCAAGGAGAACTACAAACCACTGCTCAATGAAATAAAAGAGGATACAAACAAATGGAAGAACATTCCATGCTCATGGGTTGGAAGAATCAATATCGTGAAAATGGCCATACTGCCCAAGGTAATTTATAGATTCAATGCCATCCCCATCAAGCTACCAATGACTTTCTTCACAGAATTGGAAAAAACTACTTTAAAGTTCATATGGAACCAAAAAAGAGCCCGCATCGCCAAGTCAATCCTAAGCCAAAAGAACAAAGCTGGAGGCATCACGCTACCTGACTTTAAACTATACTACAAGGCTACAGTAACCAAAACAGCATGGTACTGGTACCACAACAGAGACATAGATCAATGGAACAGAACAGAGCCCTCAGAAATGATGCCGCATAGCTACAACTATCTGATCTTTGACAAACCTGACAAAAACAAGAAATGGGGAAAGGATTCCCTATTTAATAAATGCTGCTGGGAAAACTGGCTAGCCATATGTAGAAAGCTGCAACTGGATCCCTTCCTTACACCTTATACAAAAATTAATTCAAGATGGATTAAAGACTTATATGTTAGACCTAAAACCATTAAAATCCTACAAGAAAACCTAGGCAATACCATTCAGGACATAGGCGTGGGCAAGGACTTCATGTCTAAAACACCAAAAGCAATGGCAACAAAAGCCAAAATCGACAAATGGGATCTCATTAAACTAAAGAGCTTCTGCACAGCAAAAGAAACTATCATCAGAGTGAACAGGCAACCTACACAATGGGAGAAAATTTTTGCAACCTACTCATCTGACAAAGGGCTAATATCCAGAATCTACAATGAACTCAAACAAATTTACAAGAAAAAAACAAACAACCCCATCAAAAAGTGGGCAGAGGACATGAACAGACACTTCTCAAAAGAAGACATTTATGCAGCCAAAAAACACATGAAGAAATGCTCCTCATCACTGGCCATCAGAGAAATGCAAATCAAAACCACAGTGAGATACCATCTCACACCAGTTAGAATGGCCATCATTAAAAAATCAGGAAACAACAGGTGCTGGAGAGGATGTGGAGAAATAGGAACACTTTTACACTGTTGGTGGGACTGTAAACTAGTTCAACCATTGTGGAAGTCAGTGTGGCGATTCCTCAGGGATCTCGAACTAGAAATACCATTTGACCCAGCCATCCCATTACTGGGTATATACCCAAAGGACTATAAATCATGCTGCTATAAAGACACATGCACACGTATGTTTATTGCGGCACTATTCACAATAGCAAAGACTTGGAACCAACCCAAATGTCCAACAACGATAGACTGGATTAAGAAAATGTGGCACATATACACCATGGAATACTATGCAGCCATAAAAAATGATGAGTTCGTGTCCTTTGTAGGGACATGGATGAAACTGGAAAACATCATTCTCAGTAAACTATCGCAAGGACAAAAAACCAAACACCACATGTTCTCACTCATAGGTGGGAATTGAACAATGAGAACTCATGGACACAGGAAGGGGAACATCACGCTCCGGGGACTGTTGTGGGGTGGGGGGAGGGGGGAGGGACAGCATTAGGAGATACACCTAATGCTAAATGACGAATTAATGGGTGCAGGAAATCAACATGGCACATGGATACATATGTAACAAACCTGCACATTGTGCACATGTACCCTAAAACCCTAAAGTATAATAAAAAAAAAAAAAAAAAAAAAAAAAAAATAAAGGTGACTGCAGATATGGACAGAGGATAGAACATGGCCAGTTGTTCTGCTGGGGAAAGCCACATCCAGTAGTGAGATGCTGCTCAAACTGGCCCGGACCACACTGTACTGGCTGAGGAATAAGCCTTACATGTGCTCTTCCCAGGTGAAAGGAGAGGACTGTCTGCAAAGACATGAGAAGCCTGCAGATCCGGATGACCCCCCTTGCTGGTCAGAATATTAAAGATCGATATTGTGGAAACAATGACCCTGTAGCAGATAAGCTTCTAAAGCAGGCTTCAACCACGCTTCATCTTGACTCACCAGCAGAGAAGGATTCCACCACAGTGTATGTTAGTGATCTGGCAGATACCATTACTCAGACAGACTTAAGAAATTGTCTCTGCCTGTTGGTAAGATCCAGATGGTCACTGTTGTGCAGAGATAGCAGTGTGCCTTTCATCCAGCTTTCCACAGGGTGGCTACAGAAGTGGGTGCTGAAAAGTCCTCTAATAAACCGATTGTCAATGGCTGCAGCTTCCATGTAAAATGGGGACGATTCCAAGCACTCAAGGGAAAAAAAAAGGTTGTGGGGGACAGAACCACAGAATCTGGGATCCTGCCAGAGCCTATTCCAGTGCCGCCAGGAGCTCCTTCTCCCCCTGCAGCTATGGTGCCCACTTTGAAGCCTGCTTATACGGACTGAGGCCACCTTTTCTGACTTTTCCCAACGGCAAAATGCACCTGACAAGGAGAATAGAGGTAGGAACCTGGCCTCCTGGACCCTCACTTGCCCAGGATTTTCTTGGTGCTGTGAGCTGAAGGAGTTCTTGTAAGGTGGAAGCAGGGCCCCAGGATCATGTGATTGGCCTCATGTCTCTGCCTCACTAATGGTCAGGTGGTGGGCACTCAGGGCCTGGGAACCCAGCCATCCCTGATTCCTTGAGTTGATGAGGCAGGGGGCTGGTCCACCTGCTCCCGCCCCACCATGGCCATCATGGATAGTTGCTCTTTGAGCCTGGTAATGTCACTGGCTTGGCTCTGCCAGGCATGCACAGGCCCTGCATACCCACACACTGCTTTAAGGGGCTTGCCCTGCCTTGGGCCACAGTCTAGTTCTGGCCAGTGTCCCAGGAACTCAGTCATCTGTGTGTTCATCTTAGCTGTTTCTGGGGCACCCATGGCTCCCCTGGGTCCTTTTTCTCTTAGGGCTTTGGTGGGGTAGGGCTTGGGCTGGATCGTAGCCCCATGGCTCTAGGACGCTTGCCATGTGAGAGAGGCTCTGTCACATGAATGGGCAGAAATGAGGACATGTGATATGCTGCTGGCTGGCTGGGGCTGTGCAGATGCCACAGTCACTCTCCCCTCCAGCAGCCTCTGAGGGCCCAGCTTCCCCACTGATATTGATCCCATATGGCCTAGCAGTAGTACTGACTGCTTTGGGGCTGTGCAGGTCACTATTCTCAGAGAAACGTCAGGTCCAGATGCCACCATGCAAGGGGAGTTTTTGTGGTCCTACCTCTGGGTTTTCAGTGGGTTGGGTCAGGTCTGGTTGTTGGAGCCCTGCTGGGGTTGTAGGGATGGGCCTGTCCATTGGTCCTGGCGGTGTCCAGAGCAGATGTGGAGGGAATAGGAGTTCAGCATGCCTGCTCAAAGCTGCACTGTAGAAGCCATGAGCCCTGGATGTCCAGGTACATGGGGAGTTTTGGGAGAGAATACCAACAGAGAAATAGCCCAAAATCCTGGGGTCTGTCCTGAGATAGGAACAGACTTGCTGCACCCTGGGCGGCTGAGCCCCCAGAGAGTGTCTTGCTGCCCGGGGCTCTGCAGAAGTGCCCTCATGCTGCTAGGCCTTCTTCCCCCAGGTCTTTCTGTCGCTACGAACACATGTGTCTGCTGCCCTGCAAAGGAAAACTGCATGAACTTATGCATCACACTTCATTGGAGTCCGTTTTCCAAATTTTCTACAAAGGAAAATGAACCAGAATATCCAAAACAATTCTGAAGTGTAACTTGGGGGAATTCACCCCACATGATGTCAAGATTCACATTAATTCTTTTTTATTTATTGATTGATTATGTTATCAGTGAGTTGGAAGAAGGTGACTTCCCCCTTGGCTTGGGGATTAATCCAATATAGAGGGAGCCGTTGATGGTTCACGAGAGAGGAATGATCAGTGCAGGAGCAGAACCCCTAAAAAGGTGGGACGCATGGGATCCTCAGCTGAGGTGAGGGTGCTGCCTTGAGTTAGGAGCATTGAATGAGGCTATTCATTATGATTTTTAATCATCCAGCCCCATATGGCAATTATGTTACTTCTCTGGTATTCAGGACAGTGTGGTATTGGGGAAAAATCTACAGATCAAAATAGAGTCCAGCAATAGACTCACAAACCTAATAAGTTGATTTTCAGAAAAGAGGCAAAGGCAATGGACAAAGATTATGTTTTAAAAAATTGTGTTATTTTCTCCTGCCTCGTGGCCACTACATTAATTGTTTTTTATTCCTCTGGTTTCCTTTCCTGTGTTTCTCCTTTGCACTTCAACTGCTGTTCTGTTTGTCTGTCTGCCCCATCACAGTGCGATATTTCCCACAGCAAGGACCAAGTGTCTTTGTGATATTTGCTATGTCCATCTCATCAATGATAGACCGAATCAAGAAAATGTGGTACACATACACCGTGGAATACTATGCAGCCATTAAACGAATCAGCTCATGTCCTTGGCAGGGAGGTGGATGGTGGTGGCGGCCATTATCCTTAGCAAACTAATGCAGGAACAGAAAACCAAATACCGGATGTTCTCACTTAAAAGTGGGAGGTAAATGATGAAAACACATGGACACATGAGAGAAGCATCACACACTGGGGCATACTGGAGTGCGGGGGTGGGAGGAGGGAGAGGATCAGGAAGAACAGCTCATGGATACTGGGCTTAATATGTGGGTGATGTGATGGTGTGTGCAGTAAATCACTGTGGCACACATTTACTTATGTAAGAAACCTGCGGCCGGGCATGGTGGCTCACGCTTGTAATCCCAGCACTTTGGGAGGCTGAGGTGGGCGGATCACGAGGTCAGGAGATTGAGACCACAGTGAAACCCTGTCTCTACTAAAAATACAAAAAATTAGCCAGGCGTGGTGGCGGGCGCCTGTAGTCCCAGCTACTCGGAGAGGCTGAGGCAGGAGAATGGAGTGAACCTGGGAGGCAGAGCTTGCAGTGAGCCGAGATTGCACCACTGCACTCCAGCCTGGGTGACAGAGTGAGACTCCGTCTCAAAAAAAAAAAAGAAACCTGCACATCCTGCATATGTACCCCTGAACTTAAAGTAAAATTTGGAAATTAAAAAAATTGTCAATATCTCAGAATCCTTATTTCTGTGTTTTGGTCTTTGTGTCATTTAAGCATTATGGTGATATGAAAGCTGAGGCATAACAGTTAATATGATTAGCAATTTAGCAGGATTATAGCTCAGTATGATCTAACATCAACTACCAGTATCAAATTACATTCAACTCCTCGAAATACTTAAGGAAAGTTGGTAAGAAAAAGTATTCACACTTGAAAACATTTTTAAAATTCATGTAAATTGGATCGACACTTAGTACCACAGACGTCACTGTCATGATGCTAATGAATTACATAATAGTGTAGCAGGATGAGCCACAGACAAAACCTCTCAGACACCGAGTTGTAGAAGGAAGGGCTTTATTCAGCTGGGAGCATCGGCAAGCTGCTGCTTAAAATCCGAGCTCTCCGAATGCACAATTTCTGTCCCTTTTAAGGGCTCACAACACTAAAGATTTCACATGAAAGGGTCGTGATTGATCTGAGCAAGCAATGGGTACATGACAGGGGCTGCCTGCACCGGTGGTCAGAGAGAAACAGAACAGGGCATGGAGTTTCACAATGTTCTTCTATACAATGTCTGGAATCTACGAATAACATTGGTTTCTAAGTCATGAGTTGATTTTTAACTACTAGGTTTAGGCCAGGCAGGCCCAGGTCAGGTTTTGGGCCTGGCGCTGGGCTGCCCGTCTTTGATTTTACTTCCTTGTTTTTTTTTCTTAAAACAGGTACTGAGCATAAAACAATATAAAACAATATGAGAGGGTCTCTCTCTTCTTTCAATAGTAACCATAAGACCCAGTAAATAATAAAGGAGGAAATAAAAGGAGACATATCAAAGCATCATCAGATGAGTGCAGGAACACACACATGAACACACCCTGCAGTCAAACTGACCAATTTAAACATCACTGAGTGCTATTTCAAGCATTATGTAGAATGCTACAAACAACAGTGTACTTATTATGAGCACGCCTTAATCCACCATCTTCACAGATGGCTATGGGAAAGGCCTGTAAACATTTTGTCTGATAACCGCTAAAGTAGTGACATTCAAACTCTTTTATGACAATGTGTGAGAAATACACAGTTTATATATAGTCGACTAGGCAAATAAATATATGTATGTGTATAGGGATGTGCAGTGTATTTGTATATTCTATATGCAGTGAACGCTATTTAGTAATTTATTTTATTTCCATTCTTTAAAATGCTGTTCTTTAAAATGCTGTTTGTGGCTGACAACATTCATCTTATGATCAACCATGGACTAAAAACCAGTTTAGAAATAATTAAAGCCTTTTCAGAGAACATCTTGGATGGTTGGTAAATGTTGCTATAGAATATATGCAAAAACACATTAGAACCCAATTTTGTCGGCCTCCTTAGCAATTCAGTGCTTTTAGACAAAAATGTCATCTTTGGTATGGGCCACAAAGGCTACTACCAAATATACAATTACTGATGAAATATGTGTTTCATCTGCAGATATCAGTGTCTGTTTTGCACAGGTGAAGTCTTACTTGGACAGATGGGAACTCACAGGCAAAGGAGACAGAAAGTACATGTGACCTCTTCTCCTCTTGGTATCATGAGGAGGCTTTGCTTAGGCTGCAGCATAGCTGAATGTCATGCATTGCATGCATTCATGGAGACCTCCCTGTGAATGCACAGGGACCTCCATTCCCCTATGGTGCTCCATTTTATGAGGCAAGTGGGAGAGCTACACTGAAAATGGTAGGTAGTAATAATTTGGCCTCAACCACAAAGCAATCTGAGCTCACGTGACAGTGTTTACTCTGGTACCCTGAAACTTGCCAGCTGCTCAAACTCTGTAGGCTTTGTCCCACCCACCCACTATCCTGTGGAAATCTTAAGTTTGGTCATAGATTCCTATGCATGGAAGATGGGAAGCTCTGGTCCTGTGGGAAATTGAGCCCTCTCACAGGTAGACTGGATGTGTTGGTCCCAGCTCTGTTTCCTCCCTTAGCAGCTAGAGAGTTGCTAGGGTCATGTATCAGGCAACTCCTCTTGTCTCTACAGTGTCTTTCATACTTTCTGCTGCTTCCTGTTTGTCACAAGGGCTCCTTCACAACTTTCCCAATCCCAATGCTATAATTATCCTTTGAACTCATTCAGCAGGTCCGGAGATATGGCCCACAGGAATGGCAGCAGGAAGTTCAAATTTGGCAAGAAATTCAAGCCTGCCCTTTGAAGCTGGAGTGAGGCCACTCAGGAATCATTGAAGTCCAGGTCTGCAGGTAATGTGTAATATTAAGTGTCAACTTGATTGGATCAAAGGGTGCAAAGTATTGTTTCTGGGTGTGTCTGAGAGGTTGTTGCCAAAGGAATTCTCTGGCTCTTAAAGAATAATTGCATTTTAAAGCCCTCCCGCAGTGAAGCCTTGAATGACTGAATGATAAAATGGCAAGAGATCATCAGGTTTCTGTGGCCAATGTAGTAGGGAGAATGCATGTAGGTCAGTGATGCTCCAGGTGGGTGTAAGATGCTTCTGCTAAGCATGCTCCCTGCCCTCTTGTCAGTCAGTTTTCATGAGCTACTTCATGTAATTAGATTAAAGACTCATATAGTAGAGTCACCTCTAACCATACCATAGGTTACACATTACAGATTTCTGCCTTGACACATTAGATGACAGGGTTTAAAGTTCAATAACAGTAATGTGCTAATTCCTGAGTAGTTGACATAAGTATATTTTACACATATTTTCCAAATTGGCGACTGTTAATTAGAATACCTCTTGAAGTTAAAGGAAACACTCCATGTTTAAGGGAGAAATTACCTAAATGTTTTTACTCTCCTCTGCTGAGCCATTCCATTACACTATTTACATTAAAAGATAGTTCTCAGACGATTTCCAGGAGTCTATTGAACAAGACTCAGTTTTATTTTTTGGGAGATCATAGCTTTAAATGCAAATCTTCTTAAAATAAATAGCAGATTACATGATAAAAGAAAATAATACTGAGAAATAATAATAAAAGAGCCACAGAATAAACTTAAAGGAAAAAGAAAGAGGTAGTGAATAAAAGACAGTTACAGATCATTAGTAAAAGAAAAAATAATTCAAATGTAATACATTTAAAAGAATGGTCTTTTGAAAAATAGCTATGAATAGAGTATTCAGTAGTTTACACCATCTTGAAGAAAATGGAAAAAGCAAGACATGGAATATGAACAAGACAGAGTGATTTAATATAGGGCATTATTGAAAGTGAATACAATCTTGAACGCTAATATTTTCAGAGCATGAGTGAAATGGTTGATAAGCTCAGAAGGCATCCATTATTTATTTCTGTAATACCTGATTATCTAAGCATCACAATGCCTGTGGAAGAAACTGAAATTTGCCAGTTGTCCCTCAAAAACATATACTTTTAGAAACTGATTTTGACTTTTTCAGGTGTCTTACTAATGTTTTCCATTTCCATATCCCTTCATTTTTTCATGTGTGCAACAGTTCATAATGCTGTCACACATTGATGACAACACATATAGTGATAGCTTAAGAGTAATGTGACCTTATATTTAATTATAGAAATGGGAATACTTTCAAGTGTAAAAAGAGGCATCATGCATGTTGACATCACTGTAGGAGAAAACTGGGTACAAACGGTTATTGTACCTTAAAAACCACAGAAGGGTAAATGAGCCCAAATAAATATTTTTGCCCTTCTGCACAATAGAGTGAAAACCAATGCAGTGCTGGCCTTTTTATTCACTTCCCTGATGCAGTTCCTAAGGTGACATTAACCGTTTTCTTCCAAGATAGACTACTTCCAGGAGCCCATTTGGCGTACAGACCATAGATTCAAGCCAGAACATTAAAAAGAGTGTTTGCAAAAGATTACACATTTTACATTATACATCAGAAAGGAAGAAATAAATCAGAAACAAAGAAATGAAATAAAGATTTTTTCTCAAATAAATTTCACGTTTCTGGTGACTTCACTGGATAATCCTACAAAATATTTGTGAAAGAAATTTCTACACAGACTCTTTATAATTGAAAAGATATCATACTTTTCAAAACATTTTACAGAGTCACATCAACCTGGTATCAAAACCAGACAAACATCATGAGAAAATAACATGACAGACTAATATAACTCATGTTCATAAAAGCATAGATTTATGTTTATGCTATAATAATAGCAGATCAAAACTAGGAATATATTAAAAATTTACAACATCATAGCCAAATGAGATTCACCTCATGACTTGAATATATTTATACATGTATATGTGAGTTTAGCATAGTAATATGTAGAAGAAAATTGTGACTTTCGCAGCAACCAACTATTGAAAATTGAAAATCAATGCCACTTAATATAGCAGCAAAATCTCGTGAAATGTTTAGTGGTAACATTTAACAAAATATGTGCAAGACCTCTACTCAGAAGCCTAAAAAACATTGCTGTGAAATATTAAAGCAGGCTGAAATCAGTGGAGAGGTATACCACGTTAATGGATTGTAATACTCAAGATTGTGAACATGTGTTTCTCCCAAATGAACTACACATTCAATGTAACCACAATCAAAATCCGTGCAACTTTTTGTTTCTATAAATTGATAAGCTGAATTCAAAGTTTATATGGAAAAGCAAAGGGACTAGAATAGTCTAACAATTTTATAAAGAACAAAGAATATGGGAGGAATCGTCACCTGTTTTCAAGACGTATTTCATAACTGTGGTAATCAGGACACTGTGATATTGGCATAAGGAAAGAAATAAGGGCCAAAGCTAGACCTATATATTCCGTTAATTTTTTTTCCATAAGGTCCCAAGATAATTTAGTGGGAAAGGATGCTGTATTCAGAGAACGATGGCAGAACAATTGGACATTGACATGCAAACAAATGAACCTCAACCTTTGTCTCACACCATATACAAAAGTTAATTCAAAATGCATCCTAGAACTTATCACACTTGTAGAAGAAAATGTAGGAGAATCTGTGGCAACATGTAAAACAACGATAGATGGGATGCAAAACACACAAACTATGAAACAGAAAATTCATAAAGTTTTTAATATTTATATATTTACATGCTATCCTTATCAAGTCACTAGTTACTTTTCCAAGCACTATACAAATCATATGAAGAGGTCATTAGACTTCTGATTTCCTAGAGAAATTTCCATTTAAATTTTTCATACAAGCTCATGATGATGAAACCCCAGCATTACATTTGGGCTCCACAATACCCTGTAAGGAGAACTGAATATTTATTATGCTCATAAAAATATGGCCTCACCCTGCCCCCACAGACTCAGTCCTTGAGTCCCTGAAGAAATGAAGTGATAATCAAAAGATCATGGAAGGGGTCAAAGGTAGTCGTGACATTGTATCTCTGGAACATGCTCCAGGGAAATGTGGAAACAGCAACAATATTAACAGCAAAACAGTAAGAGCTAGAATTGATTGGAAATTGACCATATGCCAGGGACTTTCCTGACAACTGTACATGTCTTCTTCACACACTCAGTGCTCTAAAGTGCCCCAAGAACTACATAAATTTACTAGTAGTATTTCTATGGTACTATTGGAGAAAGGAGTCACAGAGATGTTAAGTAACTTTCTCAGTGTCACCAGCACTGAGTGGTGGAGCCACAGGTCAGAGGCATCATGGAAAACTCTATTGTGCTGCATATTTTTACAAGGGTAAGATCTGAAGGGTAAGAGCCAAAAGCTATAGCAAAATATTTAGAATTTTATAGCATGGGACTGCACAGGCAAGAGACATTTGATTTCTTCAGAAATAGTTAAGAGATGGAGACTTGAAAGGATTGGCCTGGGTATGATTTGGAGATGGTGCCCTGAGTGTGTCATTACCATAACAGGCAGCATGTCCTCACCTGAAGATCTTGGGTTTGTACATCAGAGAACACAAAAAAACCTGTCCCTTCTATACCTTCACAAAGGAGAAAGAAGCTGTGTAGCTGGGAAAGGAGACTACTCCCCTGCTCTACTAGTTCTCAGACAAGTTTCCATGAAAGTTGGAATCCAGGATCCTTTAAAAGTGAAGATTACACGATTCACACCCAGTGAATCTCATGTAGTGTGGTCCGGATGGTGCCCCAGGATCCGGGAATTTACTGCCCATCCTAGGGAACTTCCTGAACCTTTATTAAATCCCTTAGGTTGCAAAACTGTCTGCAATATACCCACTCTTCCCAAGACAGACATGAGGTTGAGAAGAGAGACCTCAGAGCACACAGGAACACAAGACATGATGAATGCAGTGTGAGACTCACCATAAGGGTAGGGCAGAGGGACTTTTGAGATGGCCTCATAACTCCATCTGGCCTTTCTCCCTGGAGGCCTCAGTTTATCTCAAATCCCTTCTCTTCGTGGGTGGTGAATGGAGGGAATGCCAGAAAATAACCCTTTAGATTCTAAAATTGCATGGGCTTCTCTCAGGGACCATTGAGCACATAGGATGGGAGGTGATGGAAGCTATCGTGCTCCTCCCACCAGCCTTGGATCTTTCTGGCACCATCGTGTCCATCCACGGGAGCCTAGAGCAATGTCAGGACTTAGAGCAAATGTCTTCCCTTTAGTAACAGACACCTGCACCTCTTCTGAGGAGGTCGTCTCCCTTCTCCTCCCTTCAGCTGTCCTTCTCCTGATCTCATCTGTGATCCCACAGCAGACAGCTCTCCCTGGTAGCCTGATGACCTAGCCTGGCACCTTGCTGCTGTGTCCCAGCCTGGAGAGGGCTATCCTCGTCGAGAAGGACATCAGCCCCGGGATCTCAGAGCTGTGACTACCAAAGAACCATCCTGAGTATTAATGTCTCATGGCAGTGACTGACCTTTGAAATGAAGCTTCACCACCCATCGCAGCTGGCCCTGAAACACTTTCTTTTATTTCTGTTTTATTTGAGATGAGGTCCCACTCTGTTGCTCAGCCTGGATTGCAGTAGAGAAATCATGGCTCACTCCCACGCTCAAGCGATGCTTCCATCTCAGCCTCCCTAGTAGCTGAGACTACAGGCATGCTCCACCACGCCTGGCTGTTTTTCAAAATTTTTAGTCGAAAAGGGGTCTCCCTATATCCCCCAGGCTGGTGGGAGCCACCATGCCTATCCCTGAACCACTTTCTTATCACGGAAAGCAAAGCAACACAGAGGAGGAAGGTGCTTGTAACCCCTCCCGGGGAAATTGTGTCCTCCTCCTTGGTGCCGTTACTTCCTTTGTACCAACCACAATATCCCTACTCTTTTTATGTAAACAAGAAGTTTGAGGATACTTCTTTTCAATCATAAACTTGTGGCTTATAGCCAGAATATCATCACTTACTTTGGGGCATTTTGGAGTTTTCTGAGTGCAGCTGTGGTTGTTGGAATGATTGGTAGGGGATACTGGCATTTGGGGAATGAGTGTTACAGGGAGGCAAACACCTTTTTCCAAAGTCTTCAATAAACTGGATTTTCCACACATGTCACTTCCCTGTAAACTGAGGGAGACTTGTATGTTTCTTCATCTAAGAACTTATAAAGACTTATTGACTGCTTCGGAAATCACATCACTGCAGGGCATTCCATTCTTGGATTGCACTCCGACACAACATTCCAGCATCAGTTTTCTTTGTATCTGTGCATTCCTGGGGAAAATAGAATAAGGGGAATCCAACATACCTACGAACGCGATCATTTCCATGATAAGCTCTTTGTTGATGGGGAAATTTATGTAGGAGATGTTGGTAGTGTGATCTCTCATGAGTTGGTGAACACACTGGCTACGCCCATTGCTGTTACCGCTGTTTCAGGTGTATCTCCCTCACCAGGCTCCAAGGTCCTTCCTGGAAGGATGGAAACATACCCAGTAGATCTCTGTGTCCTCAGGATGGAACAGAGGAGCTCACATGCAGAAGGAGGGCAGGGAACACTTGTGGAATTGTAGTGACCTCTACATGGTTGGATGACCAAACCCTGAGTCACAGTGACGAGCAGCATGGATGTCAGTGCATGGGAGGAGAACACCACAGGCCTCTGCCTTTGGACCCATGCAGCAGAGTGAGATCAACCTGCAGTATCGATCTCAGTTACGCACTTTAAGGGCCCCGAATATAAGCAGCCTATTGGTTAGGGTTCCTCTGTGTGTGTGTATGTGGAGGGGTGGGCTGTGCGCCCACGTGTGTGTGTAATTGAGTGGAGAGAGAGAGAGAGATTGAGTTTGAAGACCTAGCTCATGTAGCTGTTTTCTGTTTTCTCCACTATTACAGAATTACCATGTAGTATTCTGTGATGAAAAGTTTTTATCTCTTTAATCATCCCATTTCGTCCTCCAGGCCTTTTTTTTTCTGGAAGGTTGTAAGCAGAAGGGACAAAACATCTTCAGAAAAACAGATTATGATATAAACTTAGTGAAAAGATTCATTGTATTTAAGAAACGGACAGGATGAAATCCCGAATTCATAATAATTCTAAAAATCAGTTTACATAGCATCCATCCCTTTTGTCTCTATCCCTTATCTAGTGAGAAGTATAGAAAAAATGAATTCCTTGCTTGTGGCAACTGCATTAAGTAGTGAAACTGCTGGACCCTTTCTGTCAATATCACACATCTAGGTGTAATAGCCACAAAACACAAAGACATTTTACAACTGTACCCGTTTTTTTTAATCTCATTGTAATTTCCATCAAACCCCTGGCACTGAACTCAACATTCACAGAGTTACAAGTACCATGGCCAAGAGAAATCCTGCCTCAAATGTTGGGAGGAGGCTGCAGCAGTGGCAGCCCAGCTGAAGACAAGGCTGAAATGTGTCTTCACACACCACACTCCCTTTTTGAGACCGGGTTTCTCTCTGTCGTCCAGGCTAGAATACACTGGAGGACTTAGAGCTCACCACAACCTAAGACTCCTAGGCTCAAGCAATCCTCCTGTGTTACCTTCCTGAGTGGATGGGACTACAGACACACGCCATGATGACCAGCTAATTTTAAAAATTGTGTAGAGCAGGGGTCTCACTATATTGCCCAGGCTGGTCTTGAACTCCTGGCTTCAAGTGATTCTCCTCCCTCAGCGTCTCGAAATACTGGGATTACAGGTGTGAGCCACTGCTAGTGGTCTTTTTTTTTCTCACTTTTTTTCCTTTATCTAAGACTTAAGGTTTATCTAAGGCTTTGCTTTAGCCCAGGAAACTGATTTTTTCCCTCCCACTTAGAGGAAAGAGCAATTCAAACCTTCAGGATTTTTGGCCTACTGAAAATTCATTGGCAACAATTGTATCCAGTCTTTACCTGCCTGCAGGAGAAAACAAAAATTAAAGATTGCGCTTTTCCCCCATACGTTATCCTGCACAGAACAGCAGTTGAGGGATCCAGTGAGCCAGTTCTCTTGCAGTTGGAGGGATTACTGTTAATGCTGTGAGTACCTGTATTTTTCATAATAGACAACAGCTCAGCTGCTGCTTCATACTTTGGGGAAATCCATAGTCTCCCAGGAGTGACAGCTTCCTCATCTCTACCCCTTCGCTCTTCCCTTCCTCAGAGAAAGTTTCACCATATTGTAGTGAGTCAGGGTCCTGCTGGTGAATCACACGGTTGCTGCCAGTGTGTCAGGGACCTCTAAGGCCACCCTCACCTTCAGTGATTCACATACATTCTCTGCTACCCTTCTGTGTACAATACTCCTGACTAGAGCCAGCCCCCTCACCTCAGGTCAGTATATCATGCCTCCCACATTGTCACAGGCTTTGCTCCTACTGTGATCACTCCTCTCTCCAGAACCATCAACTGCTCCCTCTACACTGGATCATTCCCCAAGCTAAGGGAAAACTCACCTTCTTCCCCCATGTCCTTCTGTAGCTACGAACACATTTAATTCCTGCCCTGCAAAGGAAAACTGCATGAACTTATGCAACACACTTCACTGGAGTCCATTTTCAAAATTATCTACAAAGGAAAATGAGCCAGAATATCCAAAACAATTCTGAAGTTTAACTTTGTGGAATTCACCCTACAGGAGGTCAAGATTCACATTAATTCTATTATATTTATTGATTGATTATGTTATCAGTGCATTGGAAGAAGGTGACTTCCCCCTTGGCTTGGGGATTGATCCAATATAGAGGGAGCCATTGATGGTTCAGGAGAGAATAGTGATCAGTGCTGGAGCAGAACCCCTGAAAAGGTGGGAGGCATGGGATCCTCAGCTGAGGAGAGAGTGCTGCCTTGAGTTAGGAAACATTGCATGAAGTTGTTGATTATGATTCTTAATCATCCAGCCCCATATGGCAATTGTGTTACTTCTCTAGTATTCAAGACAGTATGGTATTGGAGAAAAATCAGCAAATCAAAATAAAGCCAGCAATAGACTCACAAACCTAATAAGTTGATTTTCAGAAAAGTGGCAAAGCCAAAGGAGAAAGATGACCCTTTAAAAATACTGTGTTGTTTTCCCCTGTCTCATGGCCACTATATTAATTGGTTTTTATTCCTCTTGTTACCCTCCCTGTGTTTCTCCTTTGCTCTTCAACTGCTCTTCTGTTTGTCTGTCTGCCCCACCACAGTGCGATATTTCCCACAACAAGTACCACGTGTCTTTGTGATATTTGAGATGTCCATCTCTCAATGAGGAACTGAATCAAGAATATGTGGTACATGTACACCACGGATTACTATGCAGCCATAAAAAGAATGAGATCATGTCCTTGACAGGGGCATGGATGGTGGTGGCAGCCATTATCCTTAGCAAACTAATGCAGGAACAGAAAACCAAATACCGGATGTTCTCACTTATAAGTGGCAGCTAAATGATGAAAACACATGGACACATGGGAGAAGCACCACACACTGGGCCTACTGAAGTGCGGGGGTGGGAGGAGGGAGAGGGTCAGGAAGAATAGCTCATGGATGCTGGGCTTAATGCCAGGGTGATGTGATGATGTGTGCAGTAAATCACAGTGGCACACATCATTTACCTATGTAAGAAACCTGCACATCCTGCACATGTACCCCTGAACTTAAAGTAAATTTTGGAAATAAAAAATGTCAATAATTCAGAATCCTTCTTTCCATGTGTTGGTCATTGTGTCATTTATCTAAGCATTATGGTGACATAAAAGCCGAGGCATAGCAACCATTAGTATGATCAGCAATTTTCCAGGATTATACCCCAGTATGATCTAACATCAACTACTAATATTGAATTGCATTTGACTCCTTGAAGTACTTAAGGAAAGTTGGTAAGAAAAAATATTCATGCTTGAAAATATTTTTAAAATTTGTGTAAATTGGATCAACACTGATTACCACAGATGTCGCTGTCACTGGATGCTAATGAAGTACATAATAGGAACTATAAGACACAGTCAATAATAAAGGGGGAAACAAAAGGGAACATATCAAAGCACCATCAGACGAGTGCAGAAGCACACACATGAACACACCCTGCAGCTGCAGAAAGACATGGTAGGAAGTAAAGCCCCACAACTCATCAGCCTTCCTTCTCACCAACTCATGAGTTCACAAATGAGTTTGCTGAGGGTCAAATGCCCACAGTAAAACTGACCAGTTTAAACATCACTGAGTGCTATTTCAAGCATTATGTAGAAAGCCACAGACAACAGTGAACTTATTCTGAGCATGTCTTAATCCACCATCTTCACAGATGGCTATAGAAATCGCCTGTAAACATTTTATCTGATAACCGCTAAAGTAGTGACGTTCAAACTCTTTTATGACAATGTGTGAGAAATACACAGTTTATATATAGTCAACTAGGCAAATAAATATATGTTTGTACATGGGGATGTATAGTGTATTTGTACATTCTATATGCAGTGAACGCTATTTAGTAATTTATTTTATCTCCATTCTTTAAAATGCTGTTTGTGGCTGACAACATTCATCTTATGACCCACTATGGATTAAAAACCAGTTTAGAAATGATTACAGCTTTTTCAGAGAACATCCCCCATAGTTGATAAATGTTGCTATAGAATATATGCAAATATGCATGAGAACCCAATTTTGTCCACCTCCTTTGCAATTCAGTGTTTTCAGACAAAAATATCACCTTTGTTATGGGCCACAAAGGCTACTACAAAATATACAATTACTGATGAAATGTGTTTCATCTGCAGATATCAGTGTCTGTTTTGCACAGGTGAAGTCTTATTTGGACAGATGGGAACTCATAGGCAAAAGGGACAGAAAATACATGTGACCTCTTGTCCTCTTGATATCATGTGGAGGCTTTGCTTGGACTGCAGCATAGCTGAATGTCATGCATTGCATGCATTCACGGGGACCTCCCTGTGAATGCACAGGGACCTCCATTCCCCTATGGTGCTCCCATTTTATGAGGCAAGTGGGAGAGTTGCACTGAAAATGGTAGGTAGTAAATAATTTGACCTCAACCACCAAGCAATCTGAGCTCACGTGACAGTGTTTACTCTGGTACCCTGAAAATTGCCAGCTGCTCAGAATCTGTAGACTTTGTCCCACCCACCTACCATCCTGTGGAAATCTAAGTTTGGTCATAGATTCCCATGCATGGAGGATGGGAAGCTCTGGTCATGTGGGAAATTGAGCCCTCTCACAGGTGGACTGGCTGTGTTGGTCCCAGCTCTATTTCCTCCCTTAGCAGCTAGAGAGTTGCTAGGGTCATGTATCAGCCAACTCTTCTTGTCTCTACAGTGTCTTTCTTTTTTTTATTATTATACTTTAGGTTTTAGGGTACATGTGCACAATGTGCAGCTTTGTTACATATGTATCAATGTGCCATGTTGGTTTGCTGCACCCATTAACTCGTCATTTAGCATTAGGTGTATCTCCTAATGCTGTCCCTCCCCCCTCCCCCCACCCCACAACAGTCCCCGGAGTGTGATGTTCCCCTTCCTGTGTCCATGAGTTCTCATTGTTCAATTCCCACCTATGAGTGAGAACATGCGGTGTTTGGTTTTTTGTCCTTGCGATAGTTTACTGAGAATGATGGTTTCCAGTTTCATCCATGTCCATACAAAGGACATGAACTCATCATTTTTTATGGCTGCGTAGTATTCCATGGTGTATATGTGCCACATTTTCTTAATCCAGTCTATCATTGTTGGACATTTGGGTTGGTTCCAAGTCTTTGCTATTGTGAATAGTGCCGCAATAAACATACGTGTGCATGTGTCTTTATAGCAGCATGATTTACAGTCCTTTGGGTATATACCCAGTAATGGGATGGCTGGGTCAAATGGTATTTGTAGTTCTAGATCCCTGAGGAATCACCACACTGACTTCCACAATGTTTGAACTAGTTTACGGTCCCACCAACAGTGTAAAACTGTTCCTATTTCTCCACATCCTGGCTTTTTAATGATGGCCATTCTAACTGGTGTGAGGTGGTATCTCATTGTGGTTTTGATTTGCATTTCTCTGATGGCCAGTGATGATGAGCATTTTTTCATGTGTTTTTTGGCTGCATAAATGTCTTCTTTTGAGAAGTGTCTGTTCATATCCTTTGCCCACTTTTTGATGGGGTTGTTTGTTTTTTTCTTGTAAATTTGTTTGAGTTATTTGTAGACTCTGGATATTAGCCCTTTGTCGATTCTGGATATTAGCCCTTTGTCAGATGAGTAGATTACGAAAATTTTCTCCCATTCTGTAGGTTGCCTGTTCACTCTGATGGTAGTTTCTTTTGCTGTGCAGAAGTTCTTTGGTTTAATTAGATCCCATTTGTCAATTTTGGCTTTTGTTGCCATTGCTTTTGGTGTTTTAGACATGAAGTCCTTGCCCATGCCTATGTCCTGAATGGTATTGCCTAGGTTTTCTTCTAGGGTTTTTATGGTTTTAGGTCTAACATATGTCTTTAATCCATCTTGAATTAATTTTTGTATAAGGTGTAATGAAGGGATCCAGTTTCAGCTTTCTACATATGGCTAGCCAGTTTTCCCAGCATCATTTGTTAAATAGGGAATCCTTTCCCCATTGCTTGTTTTTGTCAGGTTTGTCAAAGATCAGATGGTTGTAGATGTGTGGTATTATTTCTGAGGGCTCTGTTCTGTTCCATTGGTCTATATCTCTGTTTTGGTACCAGTACCATGTTGGTTTGGTTACTGTAACCTTGTAGTATAGTTTGAAGCCAGGTAGCATGATGCCTCCAGCTTTGTTCTTTTGGCTTAGGATTGACTTGGCAATGCGGGCTCTTTTTTGGTTCCATATGAACATTAAAGTAGTTTTTTCCAATTCTGTGAAGAAAGTTATTGGTAGCTTGATGGGGATGGCATTGAATCTATAAATTACCTTGGGCAGTATGGCCATTTTCACGATATTGATTCTTCCTACCCATGAACATGGAATGTTCTTCCATTTGTTTGTATCCTCTTTTATTTCATTGAGCAGTGCTTTGTAATTCTCCTTGAAGAGGTCCTTCACATCCCTTGTAAGTTGGATTCCTAGTTATTTTATTTTCTTTGAAGCAATTATGAATGGGAGTTCACTCATGATTTGGCTGTTTGCCTGTTATTATTGTATAAGAATGCTTGTGATTTTTGCACACTGATTTTGTATCCTGAGACTTTGCTGAAGTTGCTTACCAGTTAACGAGATTTTGGGCTGAGACGATGGGCTTTCTAGATATACAAACATGTCATCTGCAAACAGGGACAATTTGACTTCCTCTTTTCCTAATTGAATACCCTTTATGTCTTTCTCCTGCCTGATTGCCCTGGCCAGAACTTCCAGCACTATGTTGAATAGGAGTGGTGAGAGAGGGCATCCCTGTCTTGTGCCAGTTTTCAAAGGGAATGCTTCCAGTTTTTGCCCATTCAGTATGATATGGGCTGTGGGTTTGTCATAGATAGCTCTTATTATTTTGAGATACGTCCCATCAGTACCTAATTTATTGAGAGGTTTTAGCACGAAGCACTTTTGAATTTTGTCTAAGGCCTTTTCTGCATCTATTGAGATAATCATGTGGTTTTTGTCTTGGGTTCTGTTTATATGCTGGATTACGTTTATTGATTTTCATATGTTGAAGTAGCCTTGCATCCCAGGGATGAAGCCCACTTGATCATGGTGGATAAGCTTTTTGATGTGCTGCTGGATTCGGTTTGCCAGTATTTTATTGAGGATTTTTGCATCGATGTTCTTCAGGGATATTGGTCTAAAATTCTCTTTTTTTGTTGTGTCTCTGCCAGGCTTTGGTATCAGGATGATGCTGGCCTGATAAAACGAGTTAGGGAAGATTCCCTCTTTTTCTATTGATTGGAATAATTTCAGAAGAAATGATACCAGCTCCTCCTTGTACCTCTGGTAGAATTCAGCTGTGAATCCGTCTGGTCCTAGCCTTTTTTTGGTTGGTAAGCTATTAATTATTGCCTCAGTTTCAGAGCTTGTTATTGGTCTATTCAGAGATTCAACTTCTTCCTGGTTTAGTCTTGGGAGGGTGTATGTGCCCAGGAATTTATCCATTTCTTCGAGATTTCCTAGTTTATTTGCATAGAGGTGTTTATATTATTCTCTGATAGTAGTTTGTGTTTCTGTGGGATCGGTGGTGATATCCCCTTTACCATTTTTTATTGCGTCTATTTGATTCTTCTCTCTTTTCTTCTTTATTATTCTTGCTAGTGATCTGTCAATTTTGTTGATCTTTTCAAAAAACCAGCTCCTGGATTCATTGATTTTTTGAAGGGTTTTTGTGTCTCTATGTCCTTCAGTTCTGCTCTGATCTTAGTTATTTCTTGCCTTCTGCTAGCTTTTGAATGCGTTTACTCCTGCTTCTCTAGTTCTTTTAATTGTGATGTTAGGGTGTCAATTTTAGATCTTTCCTGCTTTCTCTTGTGGGCATTTAGTGGCATAAATTTCCCTCTACACACTGCTTTGAATGCGCCCCAGAGATTCTGGTATGTTGTATCTTTGTTCTTGTCGGTTTCAAAGAACATCTTTATTTCTGCCTTCATTTCATTATGTACCCAGGAGTCATTGAGGAGCAGGTTGTTCAGTTTCCATGTAGTTGAGTGGTTTTGAGTGAGTTTCTTAATCCTGAGTTCTAGCTTGATTGCACTGTGGTCTGAGAGACAGTTTGTTATAATTTTTGTTCTTTTACATTTGCGAGGAGTGCTTTACTTCCAACTATGTGGTCAATCTGGGAATAAGTGCGGTGTGGTGCTGAGAAGAATGTATATTCTGTTGATTTGGGGTGGAGAATTCTGTAGATGTCTATTAGGTCTGCTTGGTGCAGAGCTGAGTTCAATTCCTGGATATCCTTGTTAACTTTCTCTCTTGGTGATCTAATGTTGACAGTGGGGTGTTAAAGTCTACCATTATTATTGTGTGAGAGTCTAAGTCTGTTTGTAGGTCTCTAAGTACTTGCTTTACAAATCTGGGTGTTCCTATATTGGGTGCATATATATTTAGGATAGTTAGCTCTTCTTGTTGAACTGGTCCCTTTACCATTATGTAATGGCCTTCTTTGTCTGTTTTGATCTTTTTTGGTTTAAAGTCTGTTTTATGAGAGACTAGGATTGCAACCCTTGCCTTTTTTTTGTTTTCCATTTGCTTGGTAGATCTTCCTCCATCCCTTTATTTTGAGCCTATGTGTGTCTCTGCACGTGAGATGGGTTTCTCGAATACAGCACAGTGATGGATCTTGACTGTTCATCCAATTTGCCAGTCTGTGTCTTTTAATCGGAGTATTTAGCCCATTTACATTTAAGGGTAATATTTTCATGTGTGAATTTGATCCTGTCGTTATAATGTTAGCTCATTATTTTGCTGATTATTTGATGCAGTTTCTTCCTAGCATCAATGGTCTTTACAATTTGGCATGTTTTTGCAGTGGCTGGTACAGGTTGTTCCTTTCCATGTTTAGTGCTTCCTTAAGGAGCTCTTGTAAGGCAGGCCTGGTGGTGACAAAATCTCTCAGCATTTACTTGTCTTTAAAGGATTTTATTTCTCCTTCACTTAGGAAGCTTACTTTGGCTGGATATGAAATTCTGGGTTGAAAATTCTTTTCTTTAAGAATGTTGAATATTGGCCCCCACTCTCTTCTGGCTTGTAAAGTTTCTGCCGAGAAATCAGCTGTTAGTCTGATGGGCTTCCCTTTGTGGGTAAACTGACCTTTCTCTCTGGCTGCCCTTAACATTTTTTCCTTCACTTCAACTTTGGTGAATCTGACAATTATGTGTCTTGGAGTTGCTCTTCTGGAGGAGTATTTTTGTGGCATTCTCTGTATTTCCTGAATCTGAATGTTGGCCTGCCTTGCTAGATTGGGGAAGTTCTCCTGGATAATATCCTGCAGAGTGTTTTCCAACTTGGTTCCATTCTCCCTGTCACTTTCACGTACATCAGTCAGATGTAGATTTGGTCTTTTCACATAGTCCCATATTTCTTGGAGACTTTGTTCATTTCTTTTTATTCTTCTTTCTCTAAACTTCTCTTCTTGCTTCATTTCATTCATTTGATCTTCAATCACTGATACCCTTTCTTCCAGTTGATCGAATAGGCTACTGAAACTTGTGCATTCATCACGTAGTTGTCGTGCCATGGTTTTCAGCTCCATCAGGTCCTTTAAGGACTTCTCTGCATTGGTTATTCTAGTTAGCCATTCGTCTAATCTTTTTTCAAGGGTTTTAACTTCTTTGTGATGCATTTGAACTTCCTCCTTTAGCTCGGAGAAGTTTGATTGTCTGAAGCCTTCTTCTCTCAACTCGTCAAAGTCATTCTCTTTCCAGCTTTGTTCTGTTGCTGGTGAGGAGCTGTGTTCCTTTGGAGGAGAAGAGGTGCTCTGATTTTTAGAATTTTCAGTGTTTCTGCTCTGTTTTTTCCCCATCTTTGTGGTTTTATCTGCCTTTGGTCTTTGATGATCGTGATATACAGATGGGGTTTTGGTGTGGATGTCTTTTCTGTTTGTTAGTTTTCCTTCTAACAGACAGGACACTCAGCTGCAGGTCTGTTGGAGTTTGCCGGAGGTCCACTCCACACCGTGTTTGTCTGGGTATCAGCAGTGGAGGCTGCAGAACAGTGAATACTGGTGAGCAGCAAATGTTGCTGCCTGATCCTTCCTCTGGAAGTTTCATCTCAGAGGAGTACCTGGCCGTGTGAGGTGTCAGTCTGCCCCTACTGGGGGGTGCCTCCCAGTTAGGCTACTCAGGGGTCAGGGACCCACTTGAGGAGGCAGTCTGTCTGTTCTCAGATCTCAAGCTCCATGCTGGGAGAACCACTAATCTCTTCCAAGCTGTCAGACTGGGACATTTAAGTCTGCAGAGGTCTCTGCTGCCTTTTGTTTGGCTATGCCCTGCCCCCAGAGGTGGAGTCTACAGAGGTAGGCAGGCCTCCTTGAGCTGTGGTGGGCTCCACCCAGTTCGAGCTTCCCAGCCACTTTGTTTACCTACTCAAGCCTCAGCAATAGTGGGCGCCCCTCTCCCAGCCTCGCTGCCACGTTGCAGTTCGATTCCAGACTGCTGTGCTAGCAATGAACGAGGCTCCTTGGGCATAGGACCCTATGAGCCAGGTGCGGGATATAATTTCCTGGTGTGTCATTTGCTAAGACCATTAGAAAAGCACAGTATTAGGGTGGGAGTGACCCGATTTTCCAGGTGCCGTTTGTCACCCCTTCCCTAGGCTAGGAAAGGGAATTCCCTGACCTCTTGCACTTCCCAGGTGAGGTGATGCCTCGCCCTGCTTCAGCTCATGCTTGGTGCGCTGCACCCAGTGTCCTGCTTGCACTGTCCAGCACTCCCCAGTGAAGTGAACCCAGTACCTCAGTTGGAAATGCAGAAATCACTCATCTTCTGCATTGCTCATGAGGGCAGCTGTAGACTGGAGCTGTTCCTTTTTGGTCTTCTTGGAACCACCTCCGCACAAGCTTCAATAGCAGATTTGATCAAGTGGAAGAAAGGATATCAGTGACTGAAGATCAAATTAATGAAATAAAGTGAGAAGACCAGATTAGAGAAAAAGAGTGAAAAGAAATGAATGAAGCCTGCAAGAAATATGGGACTATGTGAAAAGACCAAATCTACGTTTGATTGGTGTGACTGAATGTGACAGGGAGAATGGATCCAAGTTAAAAAACACTCTTCAGCATATTATCCAGGAGAACTCCCCCAACCTAGCAAGGAAGGCCAACATTCAAATTCAGGAAATACAGAGAACACCACAAAGATACTCCTCGAGAAGAGCTACTTCAAGACACATAATTGTCAGATTCACCAAGGCTGAAATGAAGGAAAAAATGTTAAGGGCAGCCAGAGAGAAAGGTCAGTTTACCCACAAAGGGAAGCCCATCAGACTAACAGCAGATCTCTTGGCAGAAATCATACAAGCCAGAAGACAGTGGGGGCCAATATTCAAGATTCTTAAAGCAAAGAATTTTCAACCCAGAGTTTCATATCCAGCCAAACTAAGCTTCATAAGTGTAGGAGAAATAAAATCCTTTAAAGAGAGGCAAATGCTGAGAGCTTTTGTCACCACCAGGCCTGCCTTACAAGAGCTCCTGAAGGAAGCACCAAACATGGAAAGGAACAACTGGTACCAGCCACTGCAAAAACATACCAAATTGTAAAGACCATCGATACTATCAAGAAACTGCATTAATTAATGGGCAAAACAACCAGCTAACATTATAATGACAGCATCAAATTCACACATAAGAATATTAACCTTAGATGTAAGTGGGCTAAATGCCCCAATTAAAAGACACAGACTGGCAAATTGGATAAAGAGTCAAGACCCATCAGTGTGCTGTATTCACGAGAACTATCTCACTGCAAAGACATACATAGACTGCAAATAAAGGGATGGAGGAAGATCTACCAAGCAAATGGAAAGCAAAAAAAGGGGGGTTGCAATTGTAGTCTCTGATAAAACAGACATTAAACCAACAAAGATCAAAAAAGACAAAGAAGGCCATTACATAATGGTAAAGGGATCAATTCAACCAGAAGAGCTAACTATCTTAAATATATATGCACCCAATACAGGATCACTCAGATTCGTAAAGCAAGTCCTTAGAGGCCTACAAAGAGAGTTAGACTCCCACACAATAATACTGGGAGACTTTAACACCCCACTGTCAATATTAGACAGATCCACAAGACAGAAAATTAGCAAGGATATCCGGGAGTTGAACTCAGCTCTGGACCACACGGACCTAATAGACATCTACGGAACTCTCCACCCCAAATCAACAGAATATACATTCTTCTCAGCAGCACATCACAATTATTCTGAAATTGACCACATAATTGGAAGTAAAACACTCCTCAGCAAATGCAAAAGAACAGAAATCACAACAAATTGTCTCTCAGAACACAGTGAAATCAAATTAGAACTCAGGATTAAGAAACTCACACAAAACCACACAACTACATTGAAACTGAAGAATCTACTCCTGAATGACTACTGGGTAAATAATGAAATGAAGGCAGAAATAAAGATGCTTTGAAGACAAAGCGTCTGGGACACTTAAAGGGCGTAACTGAGATTAGTACTGCAGGTTCATCTCACTCTGCTGCATGGCATTCTCCTCCCACCCTCTGCAGACTGACATCCATGGGGCTCATCACTGTGACTCAGGGTTTGGTCACCCAACCATGTAGAGATCACTACCATTCCACAAGTGTTCCCTGCCCTCCTTCTGCATGCGAGGTCCTCTGTTCCATCCTGAGCATACAGAGATCTATGGGGCATGTTTCCAGCCTTCAGGAAGGCACTGGGAGCCTGGAGAGGGACATACACATGCAACATCAGTAACAGTAACAGGCATAGCCAGTGTGTTCACCAACTCATGAGAGATCACATTACCAACATCTCCCACTTAAGTTTCCTCATCAACTAACAGCTTATCCTGGAAATGGTCACGTTCATAGGTAAGTTGCATTCCCATTATTCTATTTTCCCCAGGAATGGACACATACAAAGCAAACTGATACCGGAATGTTGTGTCGGAGGAGAATCCAAGAATGGAATGCCCTGCAGTGATGTGATTTCTCAAGCAGTCAATAAGTCTTTATAAGTTTCCAGATGAAGCAACATACAGGCCCCCCTCAGTTTAAAGGGAGTGACATGTATGGAAAATCCAGTTTACTGAAGACTCTGGAAAAAGACGTTTGCCTGCCTGTAACACTCAGTCCCCAAATGCCCGTAGCCCCTACCAATCATTCCAACAACTGCAGCTGCCCTAAAAAATTTCCAAAATGACCCAAAGTGGGCAAAGATATTGGAGCAATAAACCACAAGTTTATAATTGAAACGAAGTATCCTCAAGCTTCTTATTTACCTGAAAAAATAGGAATGTTGGAGTTGGTGCGGAGGAAATAGAAGGGTAGCATAAAGGGCACAATTTTCCCCAGGAGGGCTTGCAGGCTCCTTCCTCCTCTATCTTGCTTTCTGTGATAAAAAAAAAAAAAAAGTGGTTCAGGGATAGGTGAGGTGGCTCATGCCCCTAACTGCAGCACACTGGGAGGTTGAGGCATAAGTATTGCTTGAACCCAGGAGTTTGAGATCAGCCTGGGCAACATAAGGATACCCCACCTCTACAAAAAAATAAAAAAATGGCCAGGGGTGGTGGAACCTGCGTGTTTTCCCAGCTACTTGGGAGGCTGAGATGGAATGATCACTTGAGCCTGGGAGGTCAAGGCTGCAGTGAGCTATGATTTCTCTACTGCACTCCAGGCTGAGCAACAGAGCGAGACCCCATCTCAAATAAAACAAAAATAAAAGAGAGTTTTTCAGGGCCAGCTGGGGAGTGTGGTGAAGCTTCATTTCAAAGGTCAATCACTGCCATGGGACACTGATGCTCAGGATGGTTCTGTGGCAGTCATGGCTCTGAGATCCTGGGACTGATGTCCTGCTTGGTGAGACAAACCTCTCCAGGCTGGGACTAAAAACGAAGGGGACAGCCTAGGTTGTCAGGCTACCAGGGACAGTTGTCTGCTGTGGAATCACAGTTGAGATCAGGAAAAGGACAGCTGAAAGGAGGAGAAGAGAGACAACCTCCGCAGGTGAGGGGCAGGTGTCTGTTAGTGAAAGGAAAACATTGGCCCTAAGTCCTGACATTGCTCTAGGCTCCCGTGGAAGGACATGATGGTGCCAGAGTGAATCCCAGGCTGGTGGGAGGAGCAGAATAGCTGGTAGCACCTCCCATCTTATGTACTCAATGGTTCCTGAGAGGAGTCCTTGCAATTTTCGGATCTAAATGGTTATTTTCTGACATTCCCTCTATTCACTACCCATGAAGAGAAGGGATTTGAGATAAACTGAGGCCTTTAGGGAAAAAGGCCAGACGGAGTTGTGAGGCCTTTTCAAAAGTCCATCTGACCTGCCCTTACGGTGAGTCTGAAACTGCGTTCATCATGTCCCGTGTTCCTATGTGCTCTGAGGTCACTCTTCTCAACCTCATGTCAGTCCTAGGAAGAGTGGGTATACTGCAGACAGTCTTGCTACCTAAGGAACTTAATAAGGTTTCTGAAAGTTCCCAAGGCTGGGCAGTAAGTTCCCATATCCTAGGGCACCATTGTGGCCACACTACATGAGATTTGCCAGGTGTGAATCATGGAATCTTCATTTTATAGGATTCTGGGTTCCAAATTTCATGGAAACATGTCTGAGAACTAGTAGAGCCTGGGAATAGTCTTTTCTCCTAGCTGCACAGCTTCTTTCTCCTTTGTGAAGATATAGAATGGACAGGTTTGGTGTGTTCTTGGATGTACAAACCCAAGACCTTCAGGTGAGGAGACCGACACTGACGTGTTGCTCGTTATGGTAAAGACACACTCAGGGCACTGTCTCCAAACAGGCCAATCCTTTCAAGTCTCCATCTCTTAACTATTTCTGAAGAAATCGAATGTCTCTTGCCTGTGCAGTCTCACGCTATAAAATTATAAATATTTTGCTATAGCCTTTGGCTCTTACCTTTGATTGCACAAATATGCAGCACAGTAGAGTTTTACATGATGCCTCTGACCTGTGGCTCTACCGTTCACTGCTGGGTGACACTGAGAAAGTTACTTAACATCTCTGTGATGCCTTTCTCCATTAGTACCACGGAAATACTACTAGTAACTTTATCTTCTAGGGACAGTTTCGAACACTGACTATGAGGACTTGTACAGTTGTCAGGACTGTCCCTGTCATGTGGTCAGTTTCCAATCAATTCTAGCTGTTACTGTTTTGCTGTTTATATTGTTGCTGTTCCCACATTTCCCTGGAGCATGTTCCAGAGATACAATGTCATGACTACCTTTGATGCCTTGGATGATCTTTTCTCACTTTATTTCTTCAGGGACTCAAAGACTGAGTCTGTGGGGGCAGGGCGAGGCCATATTTTTAAGAGCATAATGAATATTCAGCTCTCCTTACAGGGTATTGTGGAGTCTAAATGTAATGCCGGGATTTCATCATCATGAGCTTGTACGAAAAATTTGAATGGAAATTTTTCTAGGAAATCGGAACTCTAATGACCTCTTCATGTGATTTGTATAATGCTTGGAAAAGTAAATAATGACTGGATAGGGATAGCACATAAGGATATAAATATTTAAAAGATTATGAATTTTCTATTTCTTAGTTTCTGCTTTTTGTATCCTGTCTTTGTTTTACATGATGCCACAGGTTCTCTTACATTTTCTTCTAGAAGCATCACAACATTAGCTTTTACATTAAGTTCTATAATGCATTTTGAGTTAACTTTTTTATATGGTGTGAGATAAAGGTTGAGGTTCATTCGTTTGCATGTCAATGTCCAGTTGTTCCACCATCATTCTCTGAATACAACATCCTTTCCCACTAAATTATCTTGGCACCTTATGGAAAATATCAATTTAATGTGACTACATAGGCCTAGCTTAGGACCCTTTTTTCTTTTCTTATGCCAATATCACATCTTATGCCAATATCAATGTCTTGATTTTCTTATGCCAATATCAATGTCTTGAAAACCGGTAATGAGTCCTCCAATATTCTTTGTTTTTTATAAAATTGTTAGACTATTCTAGTCCCTTTGCTTCACCATACAAATTTTGAGGTCAGCTTATCAATTTATAGAAACAAAAGGCTGCACGGATTTTGACCGTGTTTACATTGAATGTGTAGTTCATTTGGGAGAAACTGACATATTCACAATCTTGAGTGTTGCAATCTATTAACATGGTATGCCTCTCCATTGATTTCTGCCTGCTTTAATATTTCACAGCAATGCTTTTTAGGCTCCTGAGTACAGGTCATGTGCATATTTTGTTAAATTTTACCAGTAAATATTTCATGGATTTTTGCTGCTATATTAAGTGGCAATGATTTTCAATTTTCAATTATTTGTTGATGATATTTAAAAATTGCATTGACTTTTGCATACTTATCTTGTACCATATTACTTTGCTAAACTCACATATATATGTGTATATATATGTATATATATATAAGTCATGGGGTGAATCTCATTTGGCAATGATGTTGTAAATGTTTAATATATTCCTAGTTTTGAACTGCTATTATTATAGCATAAATATATATCTATGCTTTTATAAACATGAGTTATATTAGTCTGTCATGTTATTTTCTCATAATGTTTGTCTGGTTTTGATATCAGGCTGATGCATGTTCTGTAACATGCTTTGAAAAGTGTGATCTCGTTTCAATTATCATAAAGAGTTTGTGTAGAATGGACACTATTCCACAAATGTTTTGCAGAATTATCCAGTGAAATCACCAGAAATATGAATTTTATTTGAGAAAAAAATTGTTTCATTTCTTTGTTGGTTTTAGTGAATTCAATTTCTTTAATTGGTATGAATGCTATATATGTGTTATCTGTTTCTTTTGGGGTAATGAGGTTTGCTAGCTAGTGTCCTTCAAGGAATCTTCCCACTCCATTAAAAAGAATATTTTTTGGATAGTGCTTTTCACCATGTTCCCTATCACACATTTAATATCTGAAGGATCTGTATTGATGTGCTCTCGGGCATTACTGAAATTTGTGATTTGTATTGTCTCTCTCCAAATCTCTCATCAGTCTGGCTATAGGTTTATTAATTTGACTGATCCTCCCAAAGAAGCGACTTCTGGTTTCACTGATTTTTTTTGTATAGATTTTCTCATTTCTATTTAATTTACTTCTCCTCATGTCTTTATTAATTTTTCCTTCCTCTTGTTTTGGGTATAATATGATTTTATTTTTCCAGTTTCTTATTTTATTTATTTATTTCGTTTCTTTTTCTTTTTCTTTTTTTTTTCAGAGATGGAGTCTGGCACTCTCACCTAGGCTGGAGTGCAGTGGCGCAACCTCAGCTCACTGCAACTTCCACCTCCTGGGTTCAAGCGATGCTCCTGCCTCAGCCACCATGCCCTGCTAATTTTTGTATTTTTAGTAGAGATGGAGTTTTGCCATGTTGGCCAGGCTAGTCTCAAACTCCTGGCCTCATGTCATCTGCCCACCTTGGCCTCCCAAAATGCTGGGATTACAAACATAAGCCACCGCGTCCCGCCAACTATATTTCTAGTTTCTTAATGTGGAAGCTTAGGTAATTGACTTGAGACATTTCTTCCTTTCTGATATAAGTATTGAATTCTATAAATTTTCCTCTGAGCACTGCTTTAGTGTGTCATCTTGCATTTTTTGATATGTTGTGTTTTTATTTTCAAAGTTTCCCTACAAGTTCTTCTTTCATCTCTGCATTACTTAAAAGTGTCGTTTAATTTTCAATATTTCATGGATTCCAGATATCTTTCTACAACTAATTTCTGTTTCAAATATTTGCGGTCACAAAACATGTTTTGTAAGATTTCATTCCTTTAGAATTTGTTGAGATTTGTTTTTTTGGCCCATGATAAGGTCTATCTTGGTGAACATTCCATGTGCACTTGTGAAGAATGTATATTCTGCTGTTGTTCTACAAATAACAATTAGGCCAAGTTGGTTGATACTGTTGTTCAAGCCTTCTGCATATGTATATCCTGATATTGTTGTACAACTTTTCTACCAATTGCTGGGAGGAAAGTCGAAGTCTTCTACTGTAAGTGCAGATGTGTTTATTTCTTTTTTATCATGTATCAGTTTTTCCCCCAGGTATTTTGAAGGTGCATACATTCTCATGGTGTTTCTGTCATCTGAATCAATGCACCTCTTTATAATTAATATGTAATGTCCCACTTTGTCCTTTGTAATAATCTGCACTATATAGTGTGCTTTATGAGGTATTAATTGAGCACCTCCAGTTTCTACGTGATTCATATTTACAATGTATATTTTTTATCCCTTTACTTTTAACATCCTTTACTTTTAACTCATTTATTTTTAAACTGTGATTCTTTTTAACAGCATATAATTTGTTCTGGTTCCTTTTATCCAGCCCTACAATCTCTAACTTTTTACATTTGAGACAGGGTCTCATTCTGTCACACAGACTGGAGTGTAGTGGTGTGATCATAGCTCAATGCAGCCTCAACATCTTGTTCTCAAGTGATCCTCCCACCTCAGTCCCCGGAGGAGCTGGAACTAGAGGTGTGCATCACCACACCTGCCTAGTATTTTTTATATTTGTAGAGACAAGGTCTCAGTATGTTGCCCTGGATGATCTTGAACTCCTGGTCTCAAGGGATCCTCCCGCCTTGGCCTCCCAAAATGCTTGGATTAGAGGCATAAGCCACCGTGCCCAGCCAAACTCTGACTTTTAATAGACAAGTGTAAGCAAATTAATGTGGAAACAGTTAACCTTAAATCTTCAAACTTGCTGTATATTTTTATTTATCACGTCCGTTTTTTATTATTTTCCTTGTTTCTTCCCTTCCTTTAGTCCAGTTTAACGTTTTGTACTACACCATTTTCATCTCCATTATTGGCTTATTAGTTACACCTTTGTTTTCTAGGGATTGCTTTAAGGATTGCCATATATATCTTTAAGTCAGAGTAAGCCTTCAAATAATATTACACCACTACAAGTACAATGCAATACCTTATTTCCCTTTCTTTTCTTCTGTTCTGTGTACTCTCATTGTCTTACGTTTTAATTCTACACATGTGAAAAACCTTATATTACATTGTTACTATTTCTTCTTTAAGCTGCCAATTATCTTTTAAAGAGATTAAATATAAGAAAAGCATTTCATTTAGCCACAATTTTATCACTTCCTGCTCTGTCCTTTCTGTGGTTCCAAATTTCCTTCTGATATAATTTTCCCTCTGCTTCAAGAACTTCCTTTAACAAATTTTGGAGGGCAGATCTGCTGATAATGAATAATGTCAGCTTTTTGCTTGTTTGTTGCTTGTTTAAAGTTTTTGTTTTACTTTTACTTTTCAGAAAATGCTGGAATTGATTAGAGAATACTGGGTTGTATAGCTTCTGATTAGAATTCTACCTCCCTTCTTAAGTTTGTTTTTCTGTACGTAACATGTGTCTCTTTTTTTTGTTCTCTTCTGGGCATTAGCATTGGTGTTTGAGCCAATCATGTCAGTAGCTGAGCTGGGTTTCAATTGTGTTCGCTCCCCAGCACACGCACCAGGAGTGTTGGGCGCCCATCAGGTGATGGTCAGGCAGTTGTTAACTGTTTCTCTAAAGTAATAATTGGTCACAGCTGGCGCCAAGGAAAGGCCGTCTCCCAATAGATAGAAAACACCTGAAACTGATCAGCAGCTTCCCAATAAGATGTCAGGAGTGGGGAGAAGTAACACAAGATTCTGGAAGTATGCCAACATAGAAAACTCCAAATCAAGCAGTCAAGCCACGCGCTTGGCCTCTAAAGTTGCCCGCTTGGCCCTCTTCCAAGTGTACTTTCCTTCCTTTCTTTTGTTTCCTTCTTGTCCTTACTGCTCTAAAGCTTTTTAATAAGCTTTCACTCCTGTTCTGAAACTTGCCTCAGTCTCTCCTGCCTTATGCCCGTTGGTACAACTCTTTCTTCTGAGGAGGCAAGAATTGAGGTTGCCGAAGATCTGCATTGATTTGCCGCTGGTAACTTGGATACCTTCCACCCCTTACAATCCTACTCCTGATGTGGCACTCAGCATGGCATACACAGCTGGGCCACAATAGACTCTCTCCTAGGGCATGACTGCTGCTGCTCTTGGTGGAGGCAGGAGGGTTCTCAGTTCTCCCGCTCAACCTCAGTCTTAGGCAAGTGCTTTATGCTTAACCCTCAGGGGCAGGACTTTCTCAGCATTCCTGTCAGCCTCCCTTTGTGTTGGCCAAATTCTTCCCTGTTTCACTGGGGGATCTTGTGTGGGAATTTCACATTCCTTCCCCCAAAATAGCAGACTTCTGTTTTATATCAGTGTGGGTTAGTGTGACAAACTGGATTTCCTTTCCTATCTCCTGACTCAAATATCTTTGCTTCCATTCCTCCTTAGACTTTCACTAGGGATTTATGTTGAGAGAATTTCCTGTCCCTCTTCCAATGACTAGTGACATTGCTTCTGTAAGAGAAGGTTTTGTTGGTGTATTTATACAAGAGAATATTATTCAGCGGTAAATAGTAAGGAGATCCTTTCATTTTCCACAATATGGATGGATGTGGAGGACATTATGCCAAGTGAAATAAGCTAGATAGAGAAAGAAAAGTACTGTATGATCTCACTTATGTGTGGAATCAGAAAGAAAGGTGGGGGGGAGAAAGAAAGAGAATGAGAAAGGGAAAAAAGGAAAGGAAGAAGGAAAGAAAGAAAGAAGGGAAGGAAGGAAGGAAGAAGAAAGAAAGAGAGAGAAAGAAAGAAAAAGAAAGAAAAGAAAGAAAGAAAGAAAAAGAAAGAAAAGAAAGAAAGAAAGAAAAGAAAGAGAAAGAAAGAAAGAAAGAGAGCAATAGGGAGATAGAAGAAAGAGCAAACAATAGGGAGATAGAGAATAAATTGGTAGTGATCAGGGACAGGGAAGGATAGGGGAGGAAATGGGGAGATGAAGGTCCAAGGATACAAAGTAGCAGATATGTAGGATGCACAAGTCTAGAGAGCTAAGCTACAACATGAGGATTGTTGCTAATATATTATATTAGGCACTTTGGTTAAATAAGTAGATTTTAGCTGTTCTTGTCACACAAAAGTCACTGTGAGATGATATAATAGGTTAATTTCCTTCACTACATTAGCCACATTACTATCTTTATGTATCCCATGCCATTATGTTGTAAACCTCAAATACACACAATGAATTTTTTTTCAAAGTGACAAGGTTTTCGAAGCAATCAGGGTTTCTTGCCAATGAAGATGGCCCCAGGCCTCTGTGGATTCCTCCAGTCTTCCTCATGAATGCCAGATGGTGGTGTGCAGGAAAAAGCTGGCAAGTGAATGTGGATTCCACTTGTGTCTGAGACTTTCTGGGATTCCAGCTCTCCCAATTGCCTGTGTTTGGCCTTTATGAATTTGTTACATTTTCAATTACTTCCTTCTTATCCCCTCTTATGACTGTCACTTCTTCCACATGTGCTCTGCCAGAGGTGATGCAGTTTGTGTGTCTCATCTCTCCTCAGAGAGACTAGCCACCCTTGGTATCAGTTCCCATGGCTGCCTTGTTACCCCAGCTAATTTATTTTTATTTTTTGTAGAATCAGGTTCTCACTATGTTGCCAGGACTGGTCTCAAACTCCTGGCCTCAAGCGATCCTCTGACCTGGCCTCCCAAAGTGCTGGGAGTACAGATGTGAGCTACTGTGCCGGGCTTTTTGCTCAGGTTTTAATCAGATTATTTGTTTTCTTACTGTTGAGTTCCTTATATATTTTAGGTTTTCACCCCTTCTCAGATGTATGGTTTGCAAATGTATTCTCTCATTCCATAGGTTGTCTTTGCACACTGTTGATTGTTTCTTTTGCTCTGCAGAAGTTTCTGAGTTTGAGATAATCTCATTCGTTTACTTTTGCTTTTGTTCCCTGTGCTTTGGGGATTGTATCCAAAAACTCATTGCCCAGACCAACGTCATGGAGCTTTCTCCCTATGTTTTCTTCTAGTAGTTTCATAGATCCAGGTCTTACATTATACAATGTTAATTTATTTTAAGTTGACTTTTGTATATGGTGAGAGATGAGGATGGAATTTCAGGCCTCTGCATGTGGATATATCATTTTCCAAATACCATTTATGGAAGGTTGCCCTTCCCTTACTGTGTGTTCTTGGCACCTCTGTCAAAAACCAATTGACCGTAAGTGCATGGATTTACTTCTGGGCTCTCTATTCTGTTCCTTTGGGTCACATGTCTATTTTGGGGATGCCATAATACTTCAGTTCTCTTTCCGGATTTATATTCCTCAATTTTGTTGTCCTTGCCTCTCTCTGTCAGTTTTCATGTATTCCTTGGCTTTGCTCTATATTCTTTCCTTTGGAGAATTGATCCATCATTATAAGTTTAGGTGTTAGAAGTCATGGGGAGGTAAAAGGATGCTCAATAGCCTCTTCCCTGAAAGGATACGCAATTTGGTTAAGGACACACATAAATTAATTAAAGTTTTTCTTTCTTTGTTTTTGAGACAGTATCTGGCTTTGTCACACAGGCTGTACTGCAGTGGTGTGTTGCTACCTCACTGTAGCCTTGAGCTCCTGGGCACAAGTGATCCTCCTACCTCGACCTCCCATGGGAACTGGGATTACCAGTGTGAACCATCAAAACAAAACAAAACAAAAACAAGTGTGAACCACCAAACCCAGCCCAGAGACATGTAAATTTATCATTATAATTTTCTAAATTGCATAATTCAATTTAATTTTGTCATAATTTTTTTCAAAGGAATTGCGTCTGGAGAAATTTATTGTTTTTAAGACTAAAATAGTCATTAAAAAGATGGATGCTGGCTGGGCACGGTGGCTCACACCTGTAATCCCAGCACTTTGGGAGGCCGAGGCAGGCAGATCACTTGAGGTCAAGAGTTCAAGATCAGCCTGGCCAACATGGTGAAACCTCGTCTCTACTAAAAATACAAAAATTATCCAGGACTGGAGGCAGGTGCCTGTAATCCCAGCTACTTGGGAGGCTGAGGCAGAAGAATTACTTGAGCATGGGAGGCAGATGTTTCAGTGAGCTGATTGCGCCACTGAACTCCAGCCCAGGCAGTAGAGTGAGACTGTCTTAAAAAAAAAAATAAATGCATGCTAAAAAAAAAGAAAAAAAACTTAAAGGCAGAATTAACATTTTGGATTAAAAATCAAAGTACATGAGGGGATAGTTTCCTCATTTGCCCTGATGTGATTATTATGCATTGTATGCGTGTTTCAAAATATCTCATATACTCATATATACACCTTACTATGTACTCACAAAAATTAAAAATTAAAAAATAGAAAATTTGCCTGTGTTTGGCCTTTATGAATTTGTTACATTTTCCGTTCAGAAAAAAATCTGAGAAGAATCAAAAGGAAGAAAGTAATTTTCACTTTTTGAGGGACAAAGTTTCTCTTAATTGTTAACTGCTTTGAGTTACACAATTTAGCCATTGCTAATTCTATAATGTTTTCATTCCAATTTTAATTTTAAAAATTTCATTCATTGTGTTATCCAGTGGGTGTGAGGTAGAAGAATCAATGTTGTTGATGCTGCTTTCACAGAAAAGGGACTGGTTCCAGAGTCATTATAGTGGAGAAGATTGGGAGTTAGTAAAGGAGCCAACCTAAGTAAGTTTTGGACAAAAAAATACGAAAATAGCCACTTTCTGAACCCCTAAATGATGACAGATGAGGAAATATTTGGAAGAGGTTAAGGCAAATTTACAGATGACAGACTGCTAAATGGCTACTCTGAGAAGCAAAGATATCCTTGGGCATTCACATTGATGGACTTTTGCTTCTTGTCTGATGACTGAGCACCATGATTATTTCCCTTTGTCGTAATGATGAAAGAAATAAAGATAAAGATGGTGTTGATGTCATGAAATACTATTACAGCAAATATTGTAGCCTTCCTTCTTTCACAGAAAGCAACATTCATTAACTTTAACCAAGAAAAAATGGAAACTAAGGTCCTCTCTATCCTCCACCCCTAAATGATACCTAAAAAGGAAAATTGACATAACCAAGTGTGACCTTAATAGTGAGTATCAACTTGATTGGATTGAAGGATGAAAATTATTGATCCTCAGTGTGTCTGTGAGGGTGTTACCAAAGGAGATTAACATTTGAGTAAGTGGGCTGGGAAAGGCAGACCCACCTTTAATCTGGGTGGGTACCACCTAACCAGTTGTCAGTGCAGCTAGAATATAAAGCAGGCAGAAAAATGTGAAAAGGCTAGAGCAGTCTAGCCTTCCAGTCTACATCTTTCTCTCATGCTGGAACCTTCTTGCCCTCGAATATTGGACTCCAAGTTCTTCAGTTTTGGGACTCAGACTGGCTTTCCTTGCTCCTCCACTTGCAGATGGCCTGTTGCGGACCTTGTGATCTTGTGAGTTAATACTTACTAAAATCATATATATACATATATATATGTGTATATGTATGTATATATGTAGATATATATGTGTATATGTATATATGTAGATATATATGTGTATATGTATATATGTAGATATATATGTGTATATATAGATATATATGTGTGTGTGTATATATACACATATATATAGGAGATATATATATACACACATATATATAGGAGATATATATATATATACACACATATATATAGGAGATATATATATATATATATATCCTATTAGTTCTGACCCTCTAGAGAACCCCGGCTAATATGCCAAGAAATTATATTCAAGATAGCACACTGCTATTTATTTTATCAAAGATTTGTGATGGTATTTTCTCTCTGAGGGAATTTAATATTGATTTTCTTGATGTAAAATAATATTTCTTTTCTGATTAAAAAAGTAGTAGATGCTTTTTATAGAAACTTGTAAAATATGGAATAGCAGAATAAACACTAACAACCACAAGTTCTCCAGTCTGAGGTGAACAATGTGTTGAACTTCTATCCAGTACCTTTTATAACTGTTGTATACATATATAAAAACATCACACTGTACCCCATAAATACATATAATAGTTGTTGATTAAACAGGTTTTAAAAAAGAAAAAATCATAAGTCAACAACCTTCGAACAATATATATACAGAAAAATTAGTCTTTATATAATATGTAGAGTTGATATTCTTCACACAGACAAAAAATACCCTTGAAATGAAAAATAAATTTAAAGCACTACATAAGTAACAAGACAAATAAATAACACAATAAAATAAAAAATTAGTACTAAAACAATTCAAAGTACAAAGCTATGGAAATAATTATGCAATCTAGTAATTTTAGAATGAAAAATAAGGCAAAATTGAGATTAAAATTTTCTCCATCAAAGTAGAAAACACTTAATTTTTTAAAAACAAGGAATACAGTGAAGCTGATCCTGGAAAAGGTCATGTTGGTAGGGAAGTTGGATTCCCGTCATTCTTTCCCCCAGGCATGCACAACTACAAAGTAAACTGATATTGGACTGTTGTGTCAGAGCAGAATCCAGGAATGGAATGCCCTACAGTGATGTAATTTTCCAAAGCAGTCAATAAATCTTTATAAGTTCCCAGATGAAGCAACATACCAGCCTCCCTCAGTTTATGATTTGTATATGGTGAGAGATGAGGGTCAAATTTCATTCATCTGTGTGTGGATGAACAATTTCCCCAATACCATTTATTGAAGGCTGCCCTCCCCTCACTGTCTGTGCTTGGCACCTTTGTCAAAAATCAATAGAGTGTAAGTGTGTGGATTTATCTCTGGGCTTAATGATTTTTCATTACTCTTTTCTTTACTGATGCTGAGCATGTATAATTTAATAATAACAAATAAATTCATGATAAGAAACCTAACAAATCTGACTTTCTCAGTTACACTCCACTCAAAAACACATGAGTTTTGTCTGTTTGACTAGTACTTCCTTTCCTGGTGAGGTTCAGCAATAGATGAACTTTCTGAGCTTCAGTGACTACTTCCTACTTTTCCAGGTAATTATAAGAATAAAATAAATGATAGTGACAATAGTAGTGAAGATAGTATTAAAATAAGGCTGGGCTTGTTGGTTCATGCTTGTAATCCCAGCGCTCTGGGAGGCCGAGGCAGAAGGATCACTTGAGCACAGGAGTTCCAGACCAGCCTGGGAAATATGGGAAATATAGTGGGATGTCCCATGCCAAAAAAAAAATTAAACCATTAGCCTGGTGTGCTGCCACATGCCTGTACTACCAGCTAATAGGGAGGGTGACATGGCAGGATCCCTGGAACCCAGGAGTTGCAGGCTGCAGTGACCCACATTAACATCACTGCACTCCAACCTGGGCAACAGAATGAGACCCTGTCTCAGAAATAAAAAACGGTATTAAGATAAAGCTAACAGCAATACTGTTATGGGCTGAATTGTGTCTGCTCAAAATTCATGTGGTGAAGTCTTAACCCCTAGTGCCTCAGAATGTAACTGTATGTGACATAGGTGGGGTCTTTAAAGAGATAATTAAGAGAAATTAGGTCATTAGACTGGGCCATAAGGCAATTTGCCCAGTGCCCTTATAAGAAGAGGAAATGAGGACACAGACACCTACAGAGGGAGGACTAAGGCAGACACAGGGAGAAAACAGCTGACTACAAGGCAAGGAAGGAGGCCTTAGAAGAAACCAACTCTGCTGACACCTTGATCTCAGACGTGTGGCCTCTAGGATTGTGAGAAAATACATTTCCGTTGTTTAAGCCACCCAGTCGGTGGTAGTTATGATGGCAGCCCTAACAAATGAATAAAAATCCTTTTAGTACCCCTCAGGAGGCGAGCATTATCATATCCATTTAATAAGCTAGCACTGCTGCTCCTCCTACTAATTTAATGACCACATAGTGATGCCTGTATCTGAGCAACTGAGCAGTGATGAGAAAACTTCAAAACCTTCTGAATTATTTTACCTTAAGTCCATGACCATGAGAGAATTTTCTCCCTTTCATGCTCTTCCTACTTCCACTACTACAATACTCTCACAAAATGCCAGGAACCCTCCTCCATTTGAATGACCTCCCCTAATGATTCATTCAGAAGACAGAAGCAATCTGCTGGGAACTCTCAGAGCTCCCCAAACCCAGTCTACCTGTGCTGTTCTGGCATTCTCTGTGGCCCTTCTGCATGCAGTTGCTCCTGACTGAAGCCAGCCCCTCACCTCAGCTCAGGATCACATAACTTCCACTTTCCCAGGGGCTTTGATCCTGCAATGATCACTCCTGCCCCTGAACCATCAATGGCTCCCTCTATACTGGATTATTCCCCAAGCTAAGGAGGAACTCACCTTCTTCCCCCATGTCCTTCTGTAGATACTAACACATTTATCTGCTGCCCTTCACGGCAAAACTTCATGAACTTATACAGCTTCACTTCACTGGAGTCCATTTTCATCCATTGCTCTAGTTTCAGAAAACCACAGGCCTTTCCATAACTTAGGGTACGGCTGTTACCCTAACTTGTTATAAAACTGCTCACTGCTTTAGGGTATGGCTGTGGGCTCCTCACAGGCAGAGAGACCCACCATCTGTGCTGTCTGTCACTGAGTACCTGCTATTCAGTATTGTATTATGGGACTAGGGACACGGTGCCTACACAATGCTGCTCTTGCTTTTGTTGTGTCTGCAAGCAATCAACTACTTAGATCCATTTGGGCTCATTATCTCCTTATTGACCAAATCTATGAATATCTTACACGGCAAACTAACAACTGCAGTGGTGATCCTTGTGGCCAGGGCTGCTTAGGGACTGCTTAAGCACTTGACACACTACTGTATTGAGTTGTGTGGTATTGCATGCCCAGAATATTGATTTATTCTTCATGGCATCACACATAGCAAACAAGTTTTCTGCACGGACAATTGACTTAGGTTTGGCCTTGTCACACCTCAGTTATTTAGAAATCCACTTTAGAATTGATGCTGTGTCTGACACCAGCTACACTGCTAACTCATTAACATATTCATTGAAATCAAATAATTTTGTGAAATCAAATGCATTTTAAAAGGTAACTTGACATTCCTACTTGAAATTCAAAAGCAGATATCACATACAGGAGATGTAGTTTTGAAGAAATATGGAAGGAAAAAGTTTGAAATTTTAAAGGAAACAAGGAAATCTAGTAAACCAAATTTATCTACAAAGCAATGCCTACTTGGTATGTTATTTCATTGATTCTTCATAGCAAGTAATTAGTGTAAATATTGTAATTTCTACTTTAGAAATGAGGAAATGGTCCCAAACATTGCAAGTATCTTGTCCACCATCTCAAGGCCAGTGTGTGAGAGGCAGGATGGAAACCCATGGCTAATTCATGCCATAGCCTCTAAAGAGACAGTGTAGGTAGGACCCAAGTCATCTTGCTTCAGCAAGTTGCCCTGGTTGCTTTCCCCTTTCTTCTACCTAGGCCGTAATTCTTCCATCCAGTTCTACAGCCTAGGGACTTCTTACATATTTTGTGGCAAATTGGATATCGTAACAAAGGAAGCAGATGAGGAGACACATAAGGTGAGGTACGGGGCAAGGGGCAGGGAGCTTCCATGCCCTCTATGCGCAAGCTGCCCTTCATGTGTTCAGCTAGATGGAAGCTCTCTGAACTATGTCCTTTTTGGTTTTCATTATGTAGGTGTCATTGATTAAACTGTTGGCCCGCCATTGGTGATCAACTTAACCTTCAGCCCTTCTCCCTTCCCTGAAGGCTGTGGGTGGGGCTGAAAGGCCCAACTCTCTTCTTCCCCAACCTAGAGCCACCTAGGTGCTGCCAGCCATCAGTCAACTCACTAGCATACAAAAAGACACCACTTTGTGGCGATTCTAAAAATTGCAGGAGTTGTATGCCTGGAAGCAGGTTATAGAACCAAATATGTATTTCACAATATCACACCTGTGCATACCAGCTCAATCACAATACAAAATTTCAAAAATGATACTTAATTTTTTTTGAAATTGAGTCTCCATTCCAAAATAATTTAACCACATCCTGGACCTCTTGGGGGCCCAAGAGATCCCACCTTAACCTCCAGAGTAGCTGGGACTACAGCTACATACATATATGCATACATTCATGCATTTATTCTTTTTTTGAAAAAAAGGGGGGTCTCTTTCTGTTGGCCAGGCTGGTCTCATCTCCTGTGCTCAATCAGTCCTCCAGCCTCAGCATCCCAAAGTGCTGGGATTAGAGGCTTGAGCTACCACATCAAGCCACAATTTTCAATAGTATCAAATACCTGGGAATAAAATGAACAAAAGATGTGCAAGACTTTTTTGGTGAAAGTTGCAAAACTTTTAAAAATATTTTTAATTCAAATATCTCTAATATAAAACCAGTTTGTGGTGTTTCAGCTTGTCTTTGTTTAAACCTGTGGTTGCCTTTCTCCTATAATAGAAACATAAAAGTTGGGAACATTACTAGGAGAATTATATTCAGATGAAATGAAAGATATGGGAAGGACACCAAAGTTTTAGTTTTATACAGTGGACAAAAACCAGAAGTCTAAGAGTCACCCTTTTGCTTACATTGAGGTAAACCTCTGTAGAGACTTTGACGATAAACGTCCAAGCATATGCATTAAAAACATTTTTAAAACACACCCTGCTTTCTAGTCCTGCAAGGAAACCAAAAGACAGTCCAAGGTCCGAACATGTGCATAGTTTTACTCAAAATATCACCACCACACAAAATACCTAAGAAACTAAAGGAATTTACAAATAATGTGTACTTTTTCTGTAAACTCGCTTTTAATGTTTTGGCTTCAAACTATGATCTGGATGCCTAATAGGCTCCTGGAAATAGCCTGAAAAGTATCTTTGGAGAAATCAGTTAATGTCACATTAGGAACTGTATACAATATGGTGAAAGCCTTGTTTGAATAAAGGAAGAGTGAAGGGGTAGACATGATGAAGCTGTCATGCCTGGGAGACCATGGATTTCCCCATAATATGAAGCAGCAGCCGAAGCTGTTGTCTATTATGAAAAATGCGTGTACTCACAGCATTTAACAATAGTCCCTCCAACTGCAAGAGAGCTGGAACCCTGGATCCCTTAACCACTGTTCTGCTCCAGATAATATATGGGAGAAAGGTGCAGCCTCATGCTAACGCTAATTTTTGTTTTCTCCTGCAGGCAGGTAGACAAAGGACTCAATAATTGCCAAAGAGCTTTGCATAGGCCAAAAATCCTGAACATTTGAATTGCTTTTCATCCAAGTGGAAGGAAAATTATCAGCTTCCTGGGCTGGAGCAAAGCCTCAGATAAACCTTAAGCTTTAGATTTTAAGAGGTGGGTAAAAGTGGCTGCATGTACTGGCTCACACCAGTAATTCCAGCATTATTGGAGGCTGAGGCAGGAGAATCACTTGAGGCCAGGAGTTCAAGACCAGCCTGGACAACATAGTGAGACTCTTGCTCTACACAATTTAAAAAATTAGCTGGGCATGGTGACACATGCCTGTAGTCCCATCTATTCAGGAAGGTAAGGCAGGAGGATCACTTTAACTCAGGAGTTTCATGTCATGGTGAGCTGTGAGTCCTCCAGTGTACTCCAGCCTGGGCAACAGAGAGAAACCCTGTCTGAAAAAGGGTGTGGGGGATGTGAAGACACATTCCAGCCTTGTCTTCAGCTGGGCACCCACTGCTACAGCCCCCTCCCAACATTTGAGCCAGGATCTCTCTTAGCCACAGTACTTGTAACTCTTTGAATGCTGAATTTACTGCTAGGAGTTTGATGGAAATTTCAATGAGATGGATGAAATCAGGGAAAGTTTTAAACAGGCCTTGCATTTTGTGGCTATTACATCTGGATGTATGATATTGATGGAAGGTGGCCAGCAGTTTGATTACTCAACGTTGGCAGCAGCCACAAATAAGGAATTCATCTTTTCTACACTTCTGACTGGATAAGTGATAGAGACAAAAGGGATGGAGGTTATGTAAACTGATTTTTACAATTTTTACAAATTCAGGATTTCATCCTGACCATTTCTTAAACATGATGAATCTTTTCACTAAATTTATATTATAATGTGTTTTTCTGAAAATGCTTTTGTTCCTTCTGCATACCACCCTTCCAGAAAAATTAAAAGGTTTGGAGGAAGAAATGGGATGATTAAAGGGATAAAAACTTTTCATCACAGAATACTTCATGCTGATTTTCTATCAGCTGGAGGAAACAGAAAACTTGGCACATGAGGAGAGGCAAGGGAGGGAAGGATGACATCGGTTGTCTTTGTTTTTCAAAACTGTTCCTGGAAACTCTCCACTTTTCCTCAAGCAATACTTCCCATGCAGGCTTTCCAAGCTGTTGTGAGCCAACGTTGAAATCACACTGACTGCTGAGCCCACGATCACCTTACAGGTATTCAGGGAAATTAGTTACCAGTCAAGAGATTTAAATGTGTAATAACACAACCTAAAAAAAAAGGGTAGAGGTGTGAATTGATTGAGTCTACAGAAGTAGTTAAATTCATTGTACACATGGTTGAAAACCCAGAACCAGATGAGGAAGTGATTAATCAAAGCGTGTATAAAAATTGGCCAAAATGGGAAAATCACTTGAGCCCATGTGTTTGAAAGCAACCTGAGCAACACAGTAACTCCCTGCGTCTGAAAAAATAATTAAATACATTAGGTGTATTAATAATACATTAGGTGTATTTAATTAGATATTATATTCAAAATACGTGAGGGGAACACCCATACATGAGAAAGAAGATACAAACACATCTGCACTTATAGTAGGAGATTTCAACATTCCTCTCAGCAATTGGTAGAAACAGTGTACAAGAAAATCAGGATATATATATATATATATATATATATATACAGAAGGCTTGAATAGTGGTATCAACCAACTTGGCCTAATTGTTATTTATAGAACAACAGAATATACATTCTTCACAAGTGCCCATGGAATATTCACTGAGATAGACCTTATTGTGGGCCAAAAAACAAATGTCAACAAATTCTAAAGGAATGAAATCTTACAAAACATGTTTTGTGACCACAAAAGAATTGAAATAGAAATTAGTTGTAGAAAGATATATGGAATCCCTGAAATACTGGAAATTAAATGACACTTTTAAGTAATGCAAGGATGAAAGAAGAAATTGTAGAGAAAATTTGAAAATGAAAACACAACCTATCAAAAAATGCAAGATGACACAGTAAAGCAGTGCACAGAGGGAAATTTATAGCATTCAATACTTATATCAGAAAGGAAGAAATGTCTCAAGTCAATTACCTAAGCTTCCACATTAAGAAACTAGAAAAACAGTTGGCCGGGCATGGTGGCTCATGCCTGTAATCCCAGTACTTTGGTAGGCCGAGGCAGGCAGATCACAAGGTCAGGAGTTCAAGACCAGCCTGACCAACATGGTGAAATCCTGGCTTTACTAAAAATACAAAAATTAGCTGGCTGTGGGGGCACACACCTGTAATCCCAGCTACTCAAGAGGCTGAGGCAGCAAAATCGCTTGAACCCAGGAGGTGGAGGTTGCAGTGAGCCGAGATCGTGCCATTGCTCTCCAGCCTGGGTGAAGGAGCGAGACTGTCTAAAAAAAAAAAATTAGCTGGGCATAGTGGCTGAGGCAGGAGAATAGCTTGAGCCCAGTAGGTAGAGGTTGCAGTGAGCTAAGGTCATGCCACTGCACTCCAGTCTAGGTGACAGCACCAGACTGTCTATGAAAAAAAAAAAACCTAAACAAATAAATAAAATAAGAAACTGGAAAAATAAAATCAAATTATACCCAAAACAACAAGAAGGAAAAATTAATAAAGATATGAATAGAAATAAATATAAATGAGAAAATCTATTAAAAAAATCAGTGAAACCAGAAGTCGCTTGTTTGGGAGGATCAGTCAAATTAATAAGCCTTTAGACAGACTGATGAGAGAAGTGGAGAGAGAATACAAATCACAAATATCAGTAGCACCAGAGGGCACATCAATACAAATCATTCAGATATTAAATATATGATAGGGAACATGGTGAAAAGCACTATTCAAAATATTATTTTTTTAATGGAGTGGGAAGATTCCTTGAAGGACACTAGCTAGCAAACCTCATTCCCCCCCAAAGAAATAGATGACATATATAGTGTTTATACCAATTAAAGAAATTGAATTCACTAAAACCAACAAAGAAATGAAACAAAACTTTTTTCTCAAATAAAATTCATGTTTCTGGTGATTTCACTGGTTAATTCTGCAAACATTTGTAGAAGAAATAATATCGATTCTACACAAACCCTTTATGATAATTGAAAGAGATCACACTTTTCAAAGCATTTTACAGAGCCCACATCAGCCTTATATCAAAACCAGACAAACATCATGAGAAAATAACATGACAGACTAACATAACTCATGTTCATAAAAGCATAGATACATATCTATGCTATAATAATAGCAGTTCAGAACTAGGAATGTATTAAAAATATACAACATCATGGCCAAATGAGATTCATCCCATGACTTGAATATATATACATATATGTGAGTTTAGCAAAGTAATATGGTACAAGATAAGTATGCAAAAGTCAATGTGATTTTTAAATATCATCAACAAAGAATTGAAAATTGAAAATCATTACCACTTAACATAGCAGCAAAAATCCATGAAATATTTACTGGTAAAATTTAACAAAATATGCGCACAAACTGTACTCAGAAGCCTAAAAACATTGCTGTGAAATATTAAAGCAGGCTGAAATTAATGGAAAGGTACACCACGTTAATTGATTGCAACACTCAAGATTGTGAATAAGTTAGTTACTCCCAAATGAACTATACATTCAATGTAAACACAATAAAAATCCTTGAAGCCTTTTGTTTCTACAAACTGATAAGCTGGCCTTAAAATCTATATGGAAAAGCAAAGGGGCTAGAATAGTCTAACAATTTTATAAAGAACAAAAATATTGGAGGACTTAATACCTGTTTTCAAGACATATTTCATAACTGTGGTAATTAGGACAGTGTGATATTGGCATAAGAAAAGAAATAAGGGGCCAAAGCTAGACCTATACAGTCATGTTAAATTGATTTTTTCCATAAGGTGCCAAGATAATTTAGTGGGAAAGGATGTTGTATTCAGAGAATGATGGTGGAATAATTGGACATTGACATGCAAACAAGTGAACCTCAACCTTTATCTCACACGATATAAAAAAGTTACCTCAAAATGCATTATAGAACTTAATGTAAAAGCTAATGTTGTGACACTTCTCGAAGAAAATGTAAGAGAACCTGTGGCATCGTGTAAAACAAAGACAGGATACAAAAAGCAGAAACTAAGAAATAGAAAATTCATAATCTTTTAAATATTTATATCCTTATGTGCTATCCCTATCCAGTCACTAGTTACTTTTCCAAGCATTATACAAATCACATGAAGAGGTCATTAGAGTTCCGATTTCCTAGAAAAATTTCCATTCAAATTTTTCATACAAGCTCATGATGATGAAATCCCAGCATTACATTTGGGCTCCACAATACCCTGTAAGGAGAGCTGAATATTCATTATGCTCTTAAAAATATGGCCTCGCCCTGCCCCCACAGACTCAGTCCTTGAGTCCCTGAGGAAATAAAGTGATAATCAAAAGATCATGGAAGGGGTCAAAGGTAGTCGTGACATTGTATCTCTGGAACATGCTCCAGGGAAATGTGGGAACAGCAACAATATAAACAGCCAAACAGTAACAGCTAGAAATCACTGGAAAGTGACAATGTGCCAGGGACAGTCCTGACAACTGTGCATGTCTTCACACAGTCAGTGATCTAAACTGCCCCAAGAAGTAGATGTAATTACTAGTAGTATTTCAGTGGTACTAGTGGAGAAAGGAATCACAGAGATGTTAAGTAACTTTCTCAGTGTCACCCAGCAGCGAGTGCTGGAGCCACAGGTCAGAGACATCATGTAAAACTCTACTGTGCTGCATATTTGTGGAATCAAGAGTAAGGTCCAAAGGCCATTGCAAAGTATTTAGAATTTCATAGCATGAGACTGCACAGGCAAGAGACATTCGATTTCTTCAGAAATAGTTAAGAGATGGAGACTTGAAAGGATTGGCCTGCATGTAATTTGGAGATGGTGCCCTGAGTGTGTCATTACCATAACAGGCAGCACGTCAGTGTCAGTCTCCTCACCTGAAGGTCTTGGATTTGTACATCAGAGAATACACCAAACGTGTCCCTTCTATACCTTCACAAAGGAGAAAGAAGCTGTCTTGCTGGGAAAGCAGATTATTCTGCTCCGCTACTAGTTCTCAGACAAGTTTCCGTTAAGGTTGCAACCCAGGAACATTTAAAATGAAGATTCCATGATTCACACCTGGCGAATTTCATGTAGCGTGGCCACAATGGTGTCCTAGGATCTTGGAATTTACTGCTCAGCCTCGGGAACTTTCAGAAACCTTATTAAATTGCCTAGGTAGCAAGACTGTCTGCAATATACCCACTCTTCCCAGGACAGACATGAGGTTGAGGAGGTCGACATCAGAGCAAAGAGGAACACAGGACAAGATGAGCGCAGTGAGACTCACCATAAGGGTGGGGCAGAGAGACTTTTGAGAAGGCCTCACAACTCCGTCTGGCCTTTCTCCCCGAAGGCCTCAGTTTATCTCAAATCCCTTCTCTTCATGGGCGGTGAATGGAGGGAATGTCAAAAAATAACCTTTTAGATTCCAAAATGGCATGAGCTCCTCTCAGGGACCATTGAACACATAGGTGGGAGGTGTTCCCAGCTATTCTGCTCCTCTCACCAGCCTTGGATTCTGCCTGGCACCATCATGTCCTTCCACGGGAGCCTAGAGCAATGTCAGGACTTAGGGCCAATGTCTTCCCTTCACTAACAGACACCTGTCTGTCGACTGCGGAGGTTGTCTCCCTTCTCCTCCTTTCAGCTGTTCTTTTCCTGTTCTCATCTGTGATTCCACAGCAGACAGCTGTCCATGGTAGCCTGACAACCTAGCCTGGCACCTTCCTCCTGCGCCCCAGCCTGAAGAGGGCTGTCCTCGCCGAGAAGGACATCAGCCCTGGGATCTCAGAGCTATGACTACCAAGGAAACATCCTGAGCATCAGTGTCCGATAGCAGTGATTGACTTTTGAAATGAAGCTTTACCACAGACCCCCACTGGCCCTGAAACACTTTCTCTTATTTTTGTTTTGTTTGAGATGGGGTCCCACTCTCTTTCTCAGCCCGCAGTGCAGTAGAGCAATCATGGCTCACTCCCAGGCTCAAGCGATGCTTCCACCTCAGCCTCCCAAGTAGCTGAGACTACAGGCATGCTCCACCACGCCTGGCTGTTTTTTTAAATTTCTTTAATACGGCGGTCTCCCTATGTTCCCCAGGCTGGCTTGAGACACCATGCCTATCCCTGAACCACTTTCTTGTCACTGAAAGCAAAGCAAGACAGAGGAGGGAGTTGCCTGCAACCCCTCCTGGAGAACATTGTGTCCTCCTCCTTGGTGCCGTGTTATTTCCTCTGTACTGGCCGCAATATTCCTACTCTTTTGATGTAAATAAGAAGTGTGAGGATACTTCTTTTCAATCCTAAACTCATGGTTTATAGCCGGAATATCATTGTCTACTTTGAAACATTTTGGTTGTTTCCGAGTGCAGCTGTGGTTGTTGGAATGATTGGTAGGAGCTACTGGCATTTGGGGACCGAGTGTTACAGGGAGGCAAAGATCTTTTCCCAGAGCCTTAAATAAACTGGATTTTCCATACATGTCACTCCCCTGTAAACTGAGGGAGGCTGGTATGTTGCTTCACCTGGAAAGTTATGAAAGACTTATTGACTGCTTTGGAAAATCACATCACTGCAGGCCATTCCATTCTTGGATCCTACCCTGACACAACATTCCAGTATCAGTTTACTTAGTAGCTCTGCATGCCTGGGGAAAAAATGAAGGGAATCCAACTTACCTAGCAACAGTATCTTTTCCAGGATAAGCTTCCCGGCACACCCCAGCTGGCCCCAAACCACTTGTTGTTGCTGTTTCAGACCGGGTCTGTCGCTCAGCCTGGAATGCAGTGGAAAAATCATGACTCAGTGCAGCCCTGACCTCCCAGGCTGAAGTGATCCTTCCATCTCAGCCTCCCAAGTAGTTACACTACATGGAGGCTCCACCGCCCATGGCCAATTTCTTTTTTGTAGAGGTGGGGTGTCCTTATGTTGCCCAGGCTGATCTCACACTCCTGGGTTCAAGCAATACTCACGCCTCAACCTCCATTAGAGGCATGAGCCACCTCACCTATCCCTGAACGACTTTCTTATCACAGAAAGCAGGACAGAGGAGGAAGGTGCCTGCAAGCCCTCCTGGGGAACATTGTGTCCTTCTCCACGCTACCCTGCTATTTTCTCTGTACCAGCTGCAACATTCCTATTCTTTTGATGTAAATAAGAAGTTTGAGGATACTTCTTTTGAATCCTAAACTTGTGGTTTACAGCCAGAATATGTTTGCCCACTTTGGGGCATTTTAGAAATTTCTGAGGGCAGCTGCAGTTTTTGGAATGATTGGCAGGTGCTACTTGCATTTGGGTACTGAGTGTTACAGGCAGGCAAACGTCTTTTTCCAGAGTCTTCAATAAACTGAATTTCCCATACATGTCACTCCCTTTAAACTGAGGGAGGCCCGTATGTTGCTTCATCTGGGAACTTATAAAGCCTTATTGATTGCTTCGAAAATCACACCACAACAAGGCATTCCATTCTTGGATTTCACTCTGACAGAACATTCCCGTATCAGTTTTTTTGTATCTGTGCATATTGGGGGCCAATAGAATAAGGGGAATCCAGCTTGCCTATGAACACGATAATTTCAGGATAAGCTCTTAGTTGATGGGGAAACTTAAGTGGGAGATGTTGGTAGTGTGATCTCTCATGAGTTCGTGAACACACTGGCTATGCCCCTTGCTGTTACTGCTGCTGCAGTTGTATCTCCCTCACCAGGCTCCTGGCTCCTTCCTGGAAGACTGGAAACATACCCAGTAGATCTCTATGTCCTCAGGATGGGATAGAGGAGCTCACAGGCAGAAGGAGGGCAGGGAACACTTGTGGAATATTAGTGATCTCTACATGGTTGGATGACCAAACCCTGAGTCACAGTGATGAGCCACATGGATGTCAGTCTGCAGAGGGTGGGAGGAGAACGCAACAGGCCTCTGCCTTAGAAGCCATGCAGCAGAGTGAGACTAACCTTCAGTACTGATCTCAGTTATGCCCTTCAAGGGTCCCAGATATAAGCACCCTATTTGTTAGGGTTCCTCTGGTTGTGTGTGTGTGTGTGTGTATGTGTGTGTGTGTGTTTGTGTGTGTGGAGAGAGAGACAGAGAGAGAGAGGGTATTTGAAGACCTAGCTCATGCAGCTGTTGCGACTGGCAAGTCCAAATCTCGCAGAGCAGGATGTCAGGCTGGAGAGCCAGGGCAGAGGTGATAAGAGAGCCCAAATCCAAGGGCAGTGTGGAGGCAGAATTTCTTCAACTTGAGGACGACCCCAGTCTTCTTCTCTGAAGGCCTTCAAGGGACTGGATGAGGCCCACCCACATTGGGTAAGGCAATTAGGTTTACTCGAAGTCTGCTGATTTAAATGCTAGTTCTCATGTAAAGAAAACCCTTCACAGAGACATATACCCTGGTCAAAGTGAACATTTTTCATGCATCGCGGCCTAGCAAAGTTGACACATCAGATTTCCCATCACAGCCATCTTATACAAATCCTATTAATGGTGAAGGTCTATCTGACAAAGACAGGTGACTTCCTAACTATGATTCTGTATTTTTGTCCAGCCCAAGCCACCATTTCTGGCTCAGCACAATTCTTGCCAGGAAGCTGAAGCTGATGTAAATGCCTTCCAGGGATGAGGCAGTGATGGGCTAGTCAGGTAGTACAGGTAAGAACAATCCCAGAGGGCACAGGTGATACCCCTGGACACCAAGAGTTTACCCTTATTAGGGCACCCCCAGCAGGACATACAGTCATCGGGCAGGAGCTGGCCAAGGCCCCCGATATGACCTCCCACTGAGGGACCTTTCCCTCTAAGGTTCCTCGTCCAGTCCAAACAATTGATTTGCATCTTTGGTTTAGGGGAACTGTCAGAAGGCAGTCATTTCAGGGAGGATAAGTCTCAGCACACCTACATTTCCCATACTTTACCATTGTATATTATACACATACAGCTACCTGGGAAATCTGAAGACTGCCCCATGGATAACATTTTAATCAAAACTTAAATGTAAATTTCTAGGATTAGATCGATGTATTGGTGGACCTAGGAAAAATCTTATACTTCTGACACTCATACCCTGTTGAGGTACCTTGAAAATGTTGGGGTTAAACTTAATTAAAGTAATGCTTAGGTCCAAATGCCCTTTCTGTGACTTTCCATACATGAATGTCATTAAGAAAAATGTATGCAATATAACAGCAAAATCACTGTCTTCCAGTGAGAGTACGAGAACTGAAGTGCAAAGAAATCAATGGGTATTGTTGACAGGCATATTCTGGAAACCCCTTAACAGTGAATTGCTAAAATAATCCATGGCCCAAATTCTGTCTATCTTTAGTTTGAAAATGCTATCTGTTGAGAAAACAATTTCTGTTTCATGATAATCTTATCGTACTTTGACTTTTCTAATTATAAAAATATTGAAACAACTTTTAAAAGCCCCTTGAAAATCCTACTAATATAGTTACCTGTATGCCATTGTCCTGAATTATCCAGCTTTTACCAAACATACTGTCAAAACTACACCTCAAATAAACAGTGGCTTTCATTCACTGACCTCGTTTCTGGAGTTGCTATCCTGATTCACTGAACTGCGTTTTGTCCTGAGCCAATAGTGAAGTACCTTACAGTACAGATGCTTTTGAGTATTAAACATTTTTAAGCAAAATCATTCATATTTTCTAACATAGATGGTAGGAAGAATGCAAACCTTGGAACAAAAATATTAATTCCTTCCCCATGAGTCAATTGTTCTTGGTAAGTCTCAATCTCTGAGGCTCAGTTTTCTCATTTATTTTTTTATTCATTTATTTGTGTATTTATTTATTTATTTTGAAACAGAGTCTTTGTCACCCACTCGCACTGGAGTGCAGTGGCACAATCTCGGCTCACTGCAACCTCCGCCGCCCAGGCTCAGGGGATTCTCCTGCCTCAGCCTGCTTAGTAGCTGGGATTACGGGGGTGTGCCACCATGCCCAGCTAATTTTTGTATTTTTAGTAGAGATGGGGTTTCACCATATTGGCCAGGCTGATGTTGGACTCCTGACCTCAGGTTATCCCGCATAGGCCTCTCAAAGTGCTGGGATTACAGGCGTGAGCCACTGCGCCATCTGGCCTCATTTTTATAAAGTGAAGCTAACATCCCTTTGCAAGTGGGCTTTATTCAGGGTGTTACAAGGTAGGGTGACTTGGCACTCCACATGCTATTAAAGGGTGCTTACAACACTGTGGACAGCATGGCTGAGGAGGTCACACTGCAACATCCTAAGAAGACCAAATTAAACTAGTGAAATAATGTACATTTTTATACAACCAATTAAATGGTTTTATCTGATTTAGGAAGGACTGTATTTTCAAGCATACAAAATGCATCTAGAAGAAAAAGAGAAGAATCATCATATCCAGGGACTGCAGGAAGCTGCAAACTATGCCTGTCACCTTTCCAGCCAACTCTCAGCAAATGTTTGAGATTCTTTCCTCGTGTTTTCTTTCCTCCTGTTACTGGTCATAGCATAAGCCATGATGCCCATATAGGCCTCCTTCTCCCAATAAACATTCTTTTTTTCCCTTCCCAGCACCTTGAATCTCAGCTGCACCCTGATCTTCTTCTCTCTTCTGACCAGGCGTAGGATCCCAACTTTCAGCTGGTGGTTCTTCTTGTTGAGGCTCTGGCACACTGGGCTCCTGGGACAAGGGGTGTGTGTGTGTGTGCATGCACTCAAGTTCGTGTGTGTTTGTGTGTCCGTGCGTGTGTGTGCGTGTGCAGATAAAAAATTTCTTATCAATGCCTGTGAATAATATGAATACAGATTACATAGATACTTCTAATCATATGCATTTTAAAGACATGCTCCAACACTATCCCAACACTATTCCACATACTTATTCTTCATAAAGTTACTCTTCCCATAGAGCGGTTACTCTAAGACTGTTACCCTCAACAGCTTGGGTAGCCATTTTTATTTATGTTGGGTTGAATATGTGTAATGCTCTATGAATAAGCATGAGGAGGAAATCACCAGTCAAATCTGGGGAAAACAAGTTCACACATTCAGGCAAAACCAGGATGTAGCCCTCTTGGGTTACTCTTTCCTTCATGAGATGCCACAATCACTTTTTATCAACATGGGAGACCTTTATCAGTGTATCTATACTGGTTCAACAAACTATCACAAAAACAAATTGCTCCTAGTAGAAAACACTGAATGTTAAGTCACTCACAAGGAGAGGCTCAATCATGTGAAGAGGTTGTAAATATTACTTCGGTGTAAGCCTATATGTTGATCTTCCTCACCAACCCATATTTCACTCTGCAAACAGAGTACTGTGATTGGGAAAATGCACTTGAGAGGATAGCTATATTTGTCCACATCCATGGACAAATGTTAACTTGTTTTTTTTTAAAAGAATGGAAATACTTTGAAAGTATGCTTTAGGGCAGTTGTAAGTGTGTGAGCCTTCTGAATAGAATGCTTGCACAGTCATTTAAGTTGGTCAAGCTAGTTGAGCAATGGCTTAAGGCTTCTGGCAAGAGACACACAGTATTTCCAATGAGGTTTGGTTTCACAACTGGACTCTCCATTGCGGAGACATTTAAGTTTACACACCTAGAGAATTAAAATTGGAGTGACCGCTGCTTTCATCACACGCCCATTTTCTAGGCCTATTTTACACCTCCCCCAAAATCAAGTTTTGTTGGAATGCACAGCCCTGCCCATTAGAAACTCCAGGGTGGAGTTGAGAAGTTGTCACACAGCACTGGGTGCTCCTCACTGGACACATTTACCAGAAGCTCTGCAGACCTTGGAGCCATGGTCATTAGCCCACAGCGTTCTGAGTTTCCAGGCCCCTTCCTTAGTGCCCACGCCACCCTTTCCTGGGTCCCCATCGAGGACTATGGAATCTGTCCTCTGTTGGGAGTTCCAGGCCCTTCTGGCACTCAGATACCCACAACAGCACCCCCAGCACTCACCCCGTGTTCACCTGACCCCGCATCCCCTGTCTTCAGCCTTCCTTCCTCCCTCATTCTGACACTCCCCACAATAGGGCCCATGGCGGCGCCCCCACAAGAGGAGGACCATGAACTTGAAACTCTTCTCCCTGTAAGCCAGGGACCACATCACCCGACCCTTCCAAAGCTTACTGACTCCTCCTCACACTCATTCACACTTCAACACCTGGGAGGACTGGCCTGCAGACCTACCAGCTGAGTCTCAGTAGGGGAGAAAGAGTCCAGACTGCTGGAACGGTGACCTTCACACCTTCACAGCTTCCCCGCGTTCGCCACGTGGATGAAGGGGCCCATGGGAAGACACACAATGAACATGTGCCCCAAGGCCAACCCCCAAGAAGCATGTGCAGTGAGATTGGTGCCTGCCTTGTGGGCTCCGGTGACCTGCCTCACAATACCGTATCCCCCACTGTGGTCCTCTGCTCTCTCCCAGGTCCCAAATGAGCATTTCTGGATCTGTCCTCTGTGAGCAGTTTCATATGCCTCTGGTACTCAAATAACACACATAGTTTCCCTGCCCAAAACTCACTCTACCAGGAGTTTGAGACTAGCCTGGGCAACATGGTGAAACCCCTTCTCCACTAAAAATACAAAAAACTAGCTGAGCATGGTTGTGCCTGCCAGCAGTTCCAGCTATGTGGGAGGCTGAGGTGGGAGGATCACCTGAGGCCAGGATGTTGAGGCTGCAGTGAACCATGATCATGCCCCTGCACTCTAGCCTAGGTGGCACAGTGAGACCCTGTCTCAAAAACAAAACAAACAACAACAACAAAAATACTCCATGTTCACTTGACATTCCTCCCCTCTATGGCCCTCTTTACTCCTGCGTCTGGGCTGCCCATGACAGCAAGCCTGTGGCTGCATCACTGCCTGTTAGGAGAAGGATAAGGACCTCAAGGCCCTTCTCCCTAGGAAGCCACAGACCACGCCCATGGGCTCCTCCTCACACTCACTCACACTTCAACTTCTGGTAGGGTTGATGTGAGCATCTACTGACTTATTTGTAGTTGGTACGACAGAAGGAAGTCATGACGTCTCCTCACCCAGCTCTGCAGGGACAGAAGGCAGACAGCAGAGTGCATGGGCAACAAGGGCGTTGGACAACAAGGAGCATGCACATTGAGTCAGGCACATGCAGGGCCGGCTAGGGCTTTCCTGCTGTCTCCAGACCCACATCCTCAGGCTGTTTGTAGTAGAAAGAAAGGGAGTTGAGATTTTGTTTGTTTTTGTTTTTAGAGTCTTGCTCTGTCACCCAGCTGGAGTGCAGTGGCACGATCTCAGCTCACTGCAACCTCTGCTTCCTGGGCTCAAGCAATTCTCCTGCCTCAGCCTCCAGAGTAGCTGGGAATACAGGTGCGCGCCACCATGCCCGGCTAATTTTTTGTATTTTAGTAGAGATGGAGTTTCACCATGTTGGCCAGGCTGGTCTTGAACTCCTGACAGGTGATTCGCCTGCCTTGACCCTCCAAAGTGCTGGGATTACAAGCATGAGTCACCACACCCGGCCAGGTTTTTTTTTCTCCCTCTTGCCCAACTATTCTCATGCATCCAGAAACTTTGGGAACAGACAGTCCTGTGTCACCCTTAGTGGAGGATGTGTCTCAGAAAGATCTGTGACAGAAATAAGGAATTTTATGTCCATATTTACAAATGCTTTTTTTTCAGGGTGTTGCTTTCTTGCCCAGGCTGGAGAGCGGTGGCATGACCATACCTCATTGCAGCTTCCATCTCCTGGGCTCAAGCAGTCCTCATGCTGCAGCCTCCTGAGTAGTTGGGAATACAGGTGGATGCCACCATGCCCAGCTAATTTATTTAGTGTTTTGTTTTTGTTTTTGTTTTTTTTTGGATGTAGGGCCTCACTGTGTTGCTCAGGCTGGTCTCAAATACATGGGCTCAAGTGATCTTCCCACCTGGGCCAATTTTTATACATGCGTTGATCAATCACTTCCTTCTCTGGTTCTGGGTTTTCTTCCATGTATACAATGAATTTAACTATTTCTGTATACTCAATACATTCATGCCTCTTTACTTTTTTACGTTGTGTTATTGCACATTTAAATCTCTGGACTGGTAACTGAAATCCCTGAATACCTGTAGGTGATTGTGGGGCTCAGCAGTCAGCGTGATTTCAATGTTGGCTCACAGTGGCTTGGAAAGCCTGCATGGAAAGTATTTATTGAGGAAAGGTGGAGAGTTTTTAGCAACAATTTTGAAAAACAGAGACAACCAATGTCCTCCCTCCCTCCCTTGCCTCTCCTCATTGCCAGGTTTCATGTTTTCTCCAATTGTTAAAAATCACCATGTACCATTTTGTGATGCAAACATTTTACTTCTTTAATCATCCCCTTCCTTTCTCTAGACCTCTTTTTCTGGAAGAGTTCTCTGCAAGAGGGACAAAAGGATTTTCAGAAAAAAGTAGTTTAATATAATTTAGGTGAAAAGATTCATCATGTTTAAGAAACAGTCAAGATGAAATCTTGAATTTGTCAAAATTCAAAAAATGGGTTTACAGAAACTCCATCTCTTTTTTCTCTATCGTTTATCCAGTGAGAAGCATGGAAAACATCACTCCCTGGTTTGTGGCTGCTTCATTAAGTAGTCAAACTGCCGGACCTCTTCCGTCAATATCATCACACATCCAGATGTAATAGCCACAAGATGCAAGGCCAGTTTAAAACTTCCCCCTTTTTTCTTCTCATGGAAATTTCCTTCAAACTGCTAGCACTAAATTCATCATTCACAGAGTCACAAGTACCATGGCCAAGAGGGGTCCTGGCTCAAATGTTTGGGAGAGGGCTGCAGCAGCAGTAGCCCAGCTGAAGACAAGGCCGGAATGTGCCTTCACACTCCCCCAACCTCCTTTTTGAAACAGGGTTTCCCACCGGTGGGATCATAACTCACTGCAACCTCAGGCTCCTGGGCTCCAGCGATCCTCCTACCTCACATTCCTGAGTAGGTGGGACTACAGGCAGTGCCACCACGCCCAGCTAATTTTTAAAATTTTGGCCTGGCCTCACTATGTCGCCCAGGCTGGTCTTGAACTCCTGGCCTCAAGTGATTCTCATGCTTCAGCCTCCCCAAGTGCTGGGATTACAGGTGTGAGCCATTGCATGCAGCCTTCCCCCGCCCGGCTCCCTGCTTTTTTTCATTTATCTAAGGCTTAAGGTTATCTAAGGCTTTGTAGAAGTCCAGGAAACTGATTTTTTTCCTCCCACTTGGAGGAAAGAGAAATTCAAACTTTTAACATTTTTGGCCTACACAAAGCTCACCTTTGGTAACGTATGGGTCCTTTCCTTACCTGCCTTTAGAAGAAAACAAAAGCCAAAGTCAGCATCTGGCTGCACTTTTCCCCCTTAAATTATCCAGCACAGAACGGCGGAGGAGGGATCCAGTGAGCCAGCTCTCTTGCAGTTGGAGGGATTATTGTTAAATGCCTGGAGTACATGTGTTTCTAACAGATAGCAGGTTGGCAGCTGCTTCACATTATGGGGAAATCCATAGTCTCCAACGTGTTACAGCTTCATCATCTCTACCCCTTCACTCTTCCTTTACTGGAAGAAGGATTTCACATTTTATAGTGAGTCATGGTCTTGCTGGTGAATCACACTGCTGCTGCTATTGTGTCAGGGATCCCCAAGACCACCCTCGCTTTCAGTGATTCCCTCAAATTATCTCCCATCCTTCTGCATAGAATGCTCCTAACGGAAGCCAGCCCCGTCACCTCAGCTCAGGATCCCATGCCTCCCACCTTCTCAGGGGCTCTGCTACTGCAATGATCTACTTCTCTCTCCCGAAGCATCAACTGCTCCCTCTATATTGGATCATTCCTCAAGCTAAGGTGGAACTCACCTTCTTCCCCCATGTCATTCAATAGCTACTAATGCATTTATCTGCTGCCATTGAAGGCAGAACTGCATCAATGTAAACAACCCACTACGTTGAAGTAAATTATCTAGAAAGGAAAATGAACCAGGACAAAACAATTCTGAAGCATAACTTTGGGAAACTCACACTACATAATGACAAGATTCACATTAATTTTATTTATGTATTTACTTATTATTTTATTATGATGATTTTAATCATCCAGCCCCATACATCAATTATGTTAATTCTATAGTAATCAAGACAGTGTGGTATTGGGAAAAATCCCAACAGATTAGAATACAGTCCAGCAATAGACTCACAGGCATGAAAAACTGATTTTCAGAAGTGCAAAGGCAAAGGAGAAAGATTATCTTTTCAAGAAATTGTATTGTTTTCTTCCTGCTTCATGGCCACTGCATTTACTGTTTATTTATTCTCCTGGGTCCCTTCCCTGTGTTTCTCCTCTGTATTTCAGCTGCTCTTCTGTGTAAGGGTCTGTCTGCCCCATCACAATGTGATAGCCCTCACAGCAAGCACCACGTGTTATTGTGATACTTGATGTATCAATCCCATCAGTGGTGGACTGGATAAATAAAATGTGGTACATATACACCATAAAATACTATGCAGCCATAAAAATGAATCAGATCATATTATTTGCAGGGATATGGTTGGAGGTAAAGGCCATTATCCTTAGCAAACTAAAGCAGGAACAGAAAACCAAATACTGCATGTTCTCACTTAAAAGTGAGAGCCAAATGATGAAAACACATGGACACATCTGGGGGAACAACATGCACTGATTGGGTCCTAGCAAAGAGCAGGGAGTGAGCAGATGGAGAGGATCAGGAAGAATAGCTAATGGATGCTGGTCTTAGTGCCTGGGTGATGGGATGATCTGTGCAGGAAACCACCATGGCACACATTTACCTATGTAACAAACCTGCACCTCCTCCTGCACATGTATTCCTGAACTTAAAAGTAGGAAATTTAAAAAGTGAGTATCTCAGAATCTTACAACTGTGTCTTGGTCAATGTGTTATATATTGAAGCATTATGGTGACATAAACGCCTGGGTGTAACAACATTTAGTATGATTGGAAATTTAGCAGGATTATAACCCAGTAAGATCTAACATCAAATACTAATATTGAATTGCACTGGACTTCTCCAAGTACTTAAAGGAAAGTTGGTAAGAATAAATATTCATGCTTGAAAATATTTTGAAATACATGTAAAATGGATCAACACTGAATACCACAGATGTCACTGTCACTGGATGCTAATGAAGTACATAATAGGAACCATAAGACACAGTCAACAATAACGGGGGAAATGAAAGAAACACATCAAAGCACCATCAGATGAGTGCAGAAGCACACACATGAACACACCCTGCAGCTGCAGAAACACATGGTAGGAAGTAGAGCCCCACAACTCATCAGCCTTCCTTCTCACCAACTCAGGAGTTCACAAATTCGTTTGCTGGGGGTCAAATGACCACAGTAAAACTGACCAATATAAACATAACTGAGATCTATTTCAAGTATTATGTAGAAAGCTACAGACAACAGTGAACTTATTCTGAGCGGGTCTTAATCCATCATCTTCACAGAAGCCTAAAGAACTGGCTTCTAGACATTTTGTCTGATAATGGCTAAAGTAGTGAACTTCAAAATTTTTATTGCAATGCACGAGAAATACATGCATGAGAAATACACAGTTACAATGCATGAGCAATACACCATTTGTGTATATTCTACTAGGCAAATAAATACTTGCATGTGTATGTTGGTGTGCAGTCTATTTAAATATTCCATATGCAATAAATGCTATTTACTATTTTATTTTATCTCATTTCTTTAAAATGCTGTTTGTGGCTGGCAACATGAGTCTTATGAACCACTATGGATGACAAACCAGCATGGAAAATATTTAAGCCTTTTCACAGAACATCCTCAATGGCTAATAAATGCTGTTATAGAAGTATATGCAGGCCGAGTGCAGTGGCTCACGCCTGTAATCCCAGCACTTTAGGAGGCCAAGGCAGGCAGAGCACGAGGTCAAGAGATCAAAAGCATTCTGGCTAAAATGGTGAAACCCCACCTCTACTAAGAATATAAAAATTAGCTGGGCATGGTGGCACGTGCCTGTAGTCCTAGCTACTCAGGAGGCTGAGGCAGGAGAATCGCTTGAACCCGGGAGGTGGAGGTTGCAGTGAGCCGAGATCCCGACATTGCACTCCAGCCTGGGCAACAGAGCCAGACTCCATCTCAAAAAAAAAAAGTATAGGCAAATACACACGAGGACCCAATTTTGCCCCCTCCTTGGGAATTCAGTCTTTTCAGACAAAAATGTCGTCTTTTATGTGGACCACAAAGACTACCACACAATATGTAATTACTGATAGAATGTGTGTTTCATCTGCAGATAACTGGTCTGTTTTGTACATGTGAAATGTTACTTGGACAGACAAGAACTCACAGGCAAAAGAGACTGCAAGTACATGTGACCTCTTGTCCTCTCGGCCTCATGTGGAGGCTTCACTTGGGCTGCAGCATAGCTAAATGCATTTATTCACAGGGACCTCCATTTCCCTACTCTGCTCCCCTTTTATGAGGCAAGTAGGAGACTTGCACTTAACATGATAGGTAGTAAGTAATTTGACCTCAATCACCAAGCGTTCTGAGTTCAGGTGACAATGTTTACTACAGTACTCTGAAAATTGCCAACTCTTCAGAATCTGTAGACTTTGTCCACTTACCATCCTGCTGAAATCCAAATTTGTTCAGAGATTCCTGTGCTTGAAGTATTGGAAGCTCTAGTCATGTGGGAAATTGAGCCCTCCCACAGATAGACCGGCTGTGCTGGTCCCAGCTCTGACTCTTCCCTTAGCAGCTAGAGTTGCTAGGTTCTTGTATCAGACAACTCTTCTTGTCTCTACAGTGTCTTTCATATTTTCTGCTGCTTCCTGTGTGTCGCAAGGGCTACTTCACAACTTGCTCCCATCCTAATCCGTTATGGTCCTTTAACCCATCCACTTGGTCCTGGGTTGTCTCCCACAGGAATGGCAGGAGGAAGCTCACATTTGGCATGAGGTTAAAGCTTGGCCTTTGAAGCTGGAGTGGAGCCATTCAGCAATCATTAAATTCCAGGTCCTTGTGAAGCAGAACCGTCCAGCCATCTGATGACATGACATTGACCATTTGCTAATGAATTGCTCACAGAAAGCCTAAATCCATTCTTTGAGAACCTATGAATGCACTATACTAAAAACTGGAGTTAATAAGGGACAAAAGAAAGTAAAATTTAATAGTGTCCTTGCCAAAAAAGAACCAAAAAGATAAAAGACAAATTAATAATAGATCAGGATTATGACTACCCTCACTCCTTAAAAAAACTTTGAAGAACCACAATTCTTACTCAAGCTGCTTTTTACAGAGAGGGAGGGAGGGATTGAGGAACCACACATTTCCTTCTCAAGGTATTTCTTTAAAAGGAGCCCAGCTAGATGGAATATATAGGAGTCAATTCAACAATATATCCTAATTTGTTTACAAGCTACATTCTGATCAGGGCCCCCTTCTTATCCTTCTCTTCTATATACTATTTCCCATATAAAACTGGGAATAATATAAAAGTAATAAGAAGAGGAATCATGCACACAGCTTACTATCTACATAAATGAGAGTTTATATTCCATTGGCTTCATCAATGTAACTTTAGTAATACAGGAATCTCTTGCCAAGGAAAATAAAAGTTGTAAAAAAAACAACAACTATTGTTCATTCCAGCAACTGCCTGAAAGATCCATCAACTCCTCAGTAAAAAGTGTCAAATGACATTTCTCAATGCCAAAGATCTTTGAACCCCTTGTCTAAAAATCCTCTCTTGTTGTGTCCACCAATCCTCAATTATTATGATTCCTACCGAATTCTAACCAAACCATCCCCCACTTTAAAAAACGCACTTCACACCAGACTCCAAAATCAGAATAAATATACCTAAAGCCCTTCCACATGTGTGACATACGAGTGCCTCTGTCGAGGTAGTGCTCTTTCTTACAGCGTTATGCAAATAATGTCAGTACTGTCTTATGAACAGGTTGTTTGGCTGATATTTGGGAGTATATGATGAGCATAGGCACCACTGCTGTGCATCATATCACAGTAGACTGAGCCCAGAAGCTACGATCAGTATCTATGGATATTTCAGAACCCTATTGCCTGAATGATCTACAGGAAAATTCAGAAAAAAACAGTTACCAGTCTAGAGATGTAAATGTGCAATAACACAACCTTAAAAAGTAAAACGGTGTGAATTTATTGAGTCTACAGATAGTCAAACTCATTGTGCACATGACAGAAAACCCTGAACCAGAGAAGGAAGCGATTAATCAGGGCATGTATAAAAATTGGCGGAAGTGGGAGGATCACTTGAGTCCATGTATTTGGGACCAGCCTGAGCAACACAGTGAGACCTTGCATCTAAAAAAATAAATTAATTAGCTGGGCATGGTGGCACCCACCCATATTCCCAACTACTCAGAGGGCTGCATCATGAGGATTGCTTGAGCCCAGGAGATAGAGGTTGCAGTGAGGTATGGTCATGCCACCTCCCTCCAGCCTGGGTGACAGAGCAATACACTGAGGAAAAAGCATGTATATATATATAGACATAAAATTCCTTATTTCTGTCACAGATATATCTGAGACACATCCTCCGCTAAGAGTGGCATGGGACAGTCTGTTCCCAAAGTTTCTGGTTGGACAAGAGAGAGAGACAAAAAAATATCTTCTAGGTCCCTTTCTTTCTACTACAAACAGCCTGGGGATGTGGGTGTGGGGACAGCGGGAAAACCCTGGCCTGCCCTGTATGTGCTTGACTCAGCGTGCACGCCCCTTGCTGCCCAAGTCCCTTGTTGCCCATGCGCCTTGCTGTCTTCTGCAGAGCTGTGCAAGTAGACATCATGACTTCCTTCTGTCTCGCTGACTACGACTAAGTCGGTAGATCCTCAGATCAATCCTCCCAGAAGTTGAAGTGTGAGTGAATGTGAGGAGGATCCCGTGGGCATGGTCCAGGACCTCCTAGGGAGAAGGGCTTTGAGGTCCCCGTTTTTCTCCTAACAGTGATGCAGCTATGGCCTTGGACAGGGGAGGAAGGAGGGTGATAGAGCAGAGGAGGTTCTGGCGAACATGGAGTGAGTTTTGAATGGGGAAATTATTTGTGGTAGTTGAATCCTGGAGGCATATGAAACTGCCCACAGAGGATGGATTCCAAAGTCCTCAATAGGGACCTGAAAGGGGGTGAAAGAGTGCAGGACTACAGGGTGCCAAAATGCAGCTACAGAATTAAAATAGGAGTGAACACAGCTTTCATTACTCATCTGTTAGCTAGGCCCATTTTCCCTCTAAAATCAAGTTTTGCTGAAATGCACAACCCAGCCCATTCGAACATCCATGGGGGAGTTGAAGTTGCCACACAGCACTGACCACTCCTAACTGGACACCTGTGTGGGCACTCTACAGACCTCGGGGCCTGGGTCACCAGCCCACAGCATTCCCAGTTCCCAGGCCCATTCCTTCCCATCCATTCTGCCCCTTCCTGGTTCCCCACTGAGGAGTCTGGAATCTGTCTTCTACTGGGGTTTCCAGGGGCTTCCAGGACTCAGATACCTCCAACATTACCTTCAGCACTCGCCCCATCTTCACCTGAGCTACCTCCACTCTGTAGTCCACCTTACTCATGACGTCGAAGGCCTTCCCCCGCTGAGGCCAGGGACTAGGCTGCCTGAAGCTCAGGAAGTCTGCTGGCTCCTCCTCACACTCACTCACACTACACCTCCTGCGGAGACTGGCCTTCGCACCTACCAGCTGTGTCTCAGTAGAGGAGAGAGTCTAGACCACAGGACCGCCACCCTCCCACCTTCACAGCTCCGTGGCATTCACCATGTGGTCGAAGGGGCCGACTGGACCATGCCCAGTGAACATGCCCACTGAGGTACAAGGATCATGTGCAGTGAGATGGGTGCCTGCCTTGTAGGCTGTGGTACCCTGCCTCGCTGCATCCTCCACTTCCTCCAAGGTATCCACTAAGGACTCTGGAATCCATCCTTTTTGGGCAGTTGGTTCCATATGCTCTAAGGATTCAAATACCTCAAATAATGTCCCCCTTCATAACTCACTCCATGTTCACCAGGCCCTCCTTTCCTCTACGGCCCTCCTTCTTCCCTTATCCGGCACCCCCAAGGGGTGCATCACTGCCTGTTGGGAGGACAACAACCTCAAGGCCCTTCCCCCTAGGAGGCTATAGACTGTGCCCACGGGCTCCTCCTCACACTCAGTCACATTGAAACTTCTGGGACAACTGATCTGACAGCAAGGCACATGGGCAACAAGGGGTGTACACACAGAGTCAGGCACATGCAGGGCCGGCCAGGGTTTTCCCGCTGTCCCCAGACCCACATCCACAGGCTATTTCTAGTAGAAAGAAAATGACTTAAGATATCTTCTTTTTCTCTCTTGCCAAACCATTCTCGGGGGCCCATGGAAACATCTCCACATGAACCTCACTGTCCAGGAAGCTTCTTTCACGACATAGACCATGGAAAACCCTGGCAGGTATAATTTCCACAAGCATTTGAACAACAGGCACTCCCATCTCTTCTGCTCTCCCTTGTATGGCTACTGCTAGAATCTTGATAAATACCCGTCCCAGGATCCCTTGCAGAGGGTGGTGTGCCACAGCTTCCTAGGTGATGCTAATAATATGCACCTCTTAAAAGATTTGGGAAGTAGAAGTCATTTTCTTATTTCACCCCAAAATGGTCAAAGGTGTGAATGGTCAATATGGGAATGTTTGGGCAGGTGTGAATGCTGAATCTGCAAATGCTTGGGAGGTGTGAATGGTAAATGGAATGTTTGGGCAGGTGTGAATGGTGAACATGCGAATGCTTAAGCAGGTGTGAATGGTGAATGTGGGAATGTTTGGGCAGTTGTGAATGGTGAATGCTGGAACATTTTGGCAGGTGTGAATGGTGAATGTGTGAGTGTTTGCAGTGGCTTCAGGATTCTCCTACTAATCATCTGCCTCAGGACTTCAAGGGGCAGATACATTTGGCAGACGTCTCCTGTAGTTGCCTGAACAGGCATATTTCACTGTATTCCAAATCTAGTATGATTTCCATGATAACTGTGTATTTTATGAGACTTGATTATTCTTCCGTACTATTTTTTTACTGATGCTGAACACATATAATTTAATAACAAATGACTTCATGATAAGAAATTTCCAATACTATAATACTCTCACAAAATGCCTCATTCAAATCGAGGAGGGGTTTTGGCATTTTGTGAGAGTAATACAGTATTGGAAACAGGACAAGAGTGAAAGTGAGAAGTAATTCTCTCTTGGTCATGAATTCAGGTTTTGAAGTTCTCTCATCACTGCTCAGTTGCTCAGATATAGACATCATTACAAGGTTATTACATTAGTAGAAGAAGCAGGAGTGCTAGCTTATAAAATAGATACGATAATACCTCCACAAGGGCACTAAAAGTATTTCTATTCGTTTGTTAAGGCTGCCATCAAAAACTACCACTGACTGGGTGGCTTAAACAACAGACATGTATTTTCTCACAATTCTGGAGGCTACATGTCTGAGATCAAGGTGTCATCAGAGTTGGTTTCTTCTAAGGACTCCCTCCTTGCCTTGTAGTCCGCTGTTTTCTCCTGGTGTCCGCCTTAGTCCTCCCTCTGTACTTGTGTGTCATCATTTCCTCTTCTTAGAAGGGCACCAGGCAAATTGCCTTAGGACCACTCTAATGACCCCATTTCACTTAATTACCTCTTTAAAGACCCCACCTATCTCAAATATAGTTACATTCTGTGGCACTAGGGGTTCAGACTTCACCATATGAATTTTGAGCAGACATAACTCAGCCTATATGGTACTAAAGACAGTATTAAAATAAGGCTGGGCGTGGTATGTATTTTGAGCAGAGACAACTCAGCCTATAACAGTATGACTGTTAGTTTTATATTAATACTGTTTATTTTTGAGACATAGTGATTCATCCAGAGGACAGAAGCAATCTACTGGGAATTATCAGAGGTTCCCAAACCCAGTCTACCCGTGTCTGCCCTGGCATTCTCTGTTGCTCTTCTACGTACAATGCTCAACTGAAGCCAGCCCCTCACCTCAGCTCAGGATCCATACCCCCCACCTTCCCAGGGGCTTTGCTCCTACAGTGATCACTCCCCTCTCTTGAACCATCAATGGCTCCCTCTATATTGGATCATTCCCAAAGCTAAGGGGGAACTCACCTTCTTCTCCCGTGTTCTTCTGTAGCTACTAACATGTTTATCTGCTGCCCTTCAAAGGAAAACTGCCTCAACTTATACAACTGACTTCACTGGGGTCGATTTTCAAAGTTATCTAGAAAGGAAAATGAGCCAGAACAGCCAAAACCATTCTGAAGTATAACTTTGGGGAACTCGCACTACCTAATATCAAGAGTCACATTAATTCTATAGTAATCAAGAGAATATGATATTGGGGAAAAAATCAACAGATCAGCAGGGAGTCCAGTAATGGACTCACAGACATGATAAACTGATTTTCAGAAAAGGCACAAAGGCAATGGAGAAATTATCTTTTCGAGAAATTGTCTTGTTTTACTCCTGCTACTTGGCCACCACATTCATTGTTTTAATCCCCCTGGGTCCCTTCCCTGTGTTTCTCCTTTGCACTTCAGCTGCTCTTCTTTTTAAGGGTCTTCTGTAAAGGTGCCCCCTCCCCCCACCAACAGTGTCACAGCCTCCACAGCAAGTACCACGTATTGTTAGTTGGTCTTCTCATTTCCAGCACCCAAGACATTTCCTATAACATGGCAGTCATCAACGCATATCTGTTGAATTAAATTATCAATCTTTTGTAATGACCCTAACAGAAAAGCATCCCCTCTATTTAGGAGTCATTATTGGAGATGGTATGTTTCTAGGCACCTTACATATGGTTTTGTGTCAGACACTACAGGGCAAAGGCTCTGCCATGGTCTCTTGGAGATCTTGCAGGTCACCACATAGGACACGTAGGCAAAGCTAGACTGCAGGCTAACCTGAGTGTCGGAAGAATACCTGCTTTCCTTTTGTTGCAAGGGGAGATAGGCAGCATGGTGGGAGCTGCCACAGGTATTTTCTCACCAGCTCCCTATCTGGTTGGAGGTTGACATGAGACCATTCTTTATCCATTTCCCTAGTTTCCATTAAGCACGGGCCTTTCCTTATCTTAGGGTACAACTGTGGAGTATAAAACTGCTCACTGCCTTAGGGTACAGCTGTGGGCTCCTCACAGGCAGAGAGACCCACCATCTGTGCTGTCATTGTATACCTCCGATTCAGTGTCATACTGTGGGACTAGGGACACAGTGCTGACACAATGCTGACCTTGCTTTTACTTTGCCTGCAATCAATCAACCATTTGGACCCATTTGGGCTCATTGTCTTCTTATTGGTCAAATCTATGGATGTGTGACAAGCCAAACTAACAACTGTAGTGGTGATACTTGCGGCCATGTTAGCCACCACAGGTGGACTGCTTGAACACTTGACACACTATTGTGTTGTGTGGTGTTGGCTGACCAGAAGGACTTATTCTTCACGGCATCACACACAGCAAAGGGCACAGTGTTCGGCACATTCCATTGACTTAGGGTTGGCCTTGTCAGACTGTGTTTATTTACAAACCAACTTTAGAATTGATCCCATGTCTGACACCAGCTACCCCGGTTTTTAATTAACATATTTATTTAAATTAAGTAAGTCTCAGAAGTCAAATTCATTTAAAAAGGTAACTTGATGCCCCTACTTGAAATTTAAGAGCAGTTATTACTTACTAAACATGTGGTTGTAAAGGCAAAGGGAATGAAAAAAATTGAAATTTTAAAAGAAGAAATATAATAAACCAAATTTATCTACAGTATATTGCCTAATCCATATGTTATTTCATTTATTCTTCATAACAAGTATTTAGTGTAAATATTCTAATTTCTACTTTAGAAATGGGGACATTGCCCACCCTCTCAAGGCCAGTGTGTAAGAGGCAGGATGGAATCCCATGGGTATTTCATGCCATAGCCTGTAAGGAGACAGTGTAGGTAGGACCCAAGTCATTTCGCTTCAGCAAGTTGCCCTGGTTGCTTTCCCCTTTCTTCTGCCTAGTCCCTAATTCTTTCATCCAGCTCCATAGCCTAGGGACTTCTCACATATTTTGTGGCAAGTGGAACACCCTTAGAAAAGATGCAGATGAGGGGACACATAGGGTGAGGTATGTAGGGAGGGGCAGGGAGTTTCCATGGCCTCTACGGGCATGCTACCCTCCATATGTTCAGCTAGCCAGAAGCTCTCTGAACTATGTCCTTTTGGGTTTCATGGAGGTTTTCATTATGTAGGCATGACTGATTAAAATGTTGGCTTGTCATTGGTGAACAACTTAACCTTCAGCCCCAACCTTCCCTGAAGTTTGGGCATGGGGCTGAAAGTCCCAACCCTCTAATTCCTCATCCTAGAGCTCCTAGGGGCTGCCAGACATTGGTCAACTCACTAGCATACAAAAAGGCATCACTTTGTAGGAGTTGTATGCCACTAAGCACAGTCAAGGACAAAATATACATTTCACCATACCACACTTGTGTATCAGCTAACTCAGAATACAAAATATCAAAAATGATACTTTTTTTTTGAAACAGAGTTTTGCTCTGTCATGGAGGTTGGAGTTGCAGTGGCGTGAACATGACTACCAGCATCCTCGACCACCTGGGCTCAAGGGATCCTCCCACCTATGCCTCCAGAGTAGCTGGGACTATAGTTACATTCATTCATTCATTCATTGTAGTAGAGAGGGGTTCCTATGTTCCCCAGACTGGTGTCACTTTCCTGAGCTCTAGCAATTCTCCTACCTCAGCATCCCAAAGTACTGGGATTACAGGTGTGAGCCATTGCACCTGGCCACAATTGTCAATAGTATCAAAATACCTGGGAATGAAATTAACAGAAGAGGCTGGGCACAGTGGCTCATGCCTGTAATCCCAGCACTTTGGGAGGCCAAGGCAGGCAGATCACGAGGTCAGGAGATTGAGACCATCCTGGCCAACATGGTGAAACCCCATCTCTACTAAAAATACAAAAATTAGCCAGGTGTGGTGGAGCGCGCCTGTAGTCCCAGCTACTCAGGAGTCTGAGGCAGGAGAATTGCTTGAACCCAGGAGGCGAAGGTTGCAGTGAGCTGAAATCATGCCACTACACTCCAGCCTGGCGACAGAGCAAAATTCCATCTAAAAAAAAAAAAGAAAGAAAGAAAGAAAAAAAAGAAATTAACAGAAGATATGCAAGACTTCTTTGGAGAAAAGCTTAAAACTTTATTAAGATATTTTAAAGTAAAATATCTAATATAAAAACAGTTTGTGTTGTTTCAGCTTATCTTCCTTTAAACCTGTGATTTCTCTTCACCTATAATAGAAACGTAACAGGTGGAACATTACTAGCAGAACTGTATTTAGATCACATTAAGATATGCAAATGACACCAAAGTTTTTGTTTCGTACAGTGGACTAAGACCATAAGCCCAAGAGTCACCCTCTGGCTTACATTCAAGTAGAACTCTGTGGAGACTTTGGAGAGAAACTTCCAAACATATACATTATTAATTTTTTTAAACACATCTTGCTTTCTAGTGCTACAAGGAAACCAAAAGACAGTGCGAGGTCAGAACACATTAAATCAAGTGAACCTCTTAAAAAGGGATTTAATGTATAAAGCAAAAATTGTGTATAATTTTACTAAAAATATAACCAACACACACAAAAAAACTAAGAAAGGAATTTATAAAAAATGTATAATTTAATATTTTGGCTTGAAACTATGGTCTGGATGTCTAATAGGCTCCTGGAAATAGTATGAAAACTATCTTCTAAGAAAAGAGTTAATGTCACATTAGGAGCTGCATATGCGTGGTGAATAGAAAGGACAGTATTGCATTTGTTTTTTTCTCTATTGTGCCAAAGTGCAAAAATGTTGCTTTGGGTTAGTTTACCCTTCTGTAGATATTAAGGTATGGTAAACATCTGTCCCCAGTTTTCACCTATAGTCCTGATGTTAATACAAATATCTTTTTTTACACTTGAAAAAATTCCCCTTTGTATAATTAATTATATGATCGCATTACTTTTAATCTATCATTATCATTATTGATATCAAAATATGAAAGAGGTATATATAATGAACAGTATGGCACAAAAAAAAGAAATGGAAAGGGAAATGGAGACGTAGAGGAAGACATCTAGAATAACTAAATATTTATTTCTAAAAGTAAATGTTATCAAGGGACAACTGGCAAACTTCACAAGTTCATGCACAGTCTTTGTGATGAACAGATATTCAGGTACCACTGGGATATATTTAATAATGCATGCATTCCTAGCTTATCAACCATTTCATCTATATTCTGAAAATATTAGAGTTTAAGAATGTATTCACTTTCAGCTGGGCATGGTGGCTCACATCTGTAATCCCAGCACTCTGGGAGGCCAAGGCAAGTGGATCACCTGAGGTCAGGAGTTCCAAAACAGCTTGTGCAACATGGTGAAACCTTGTCTCTACTAAAAATACAAAAAATAGCCAGGCATGGTGTTGCGTGCCTGTACTCCCAGCCACTCAGCTGAGGCAGGAGAATCACCTGAACCCGGAAAGCGGAGGTTGCAGTCAGCCAAGATCATGCTGCCGCACTCCAGCCTGGGCGACAGAGCGAGACTCTGTCTCAAAAGCAAAACAAAACAAAATGAAAGAATGTATTTACTTTCAGTTATACTATATATTCAATATCTGTGTCTTCTTCATATTCTGTATTGTGCTTTTCCCATTTTCAAGACTGGGGAAACAAATTGATAGTCTATTCATAGCTATTTTTAAAATAAACAATGTGTTAAATGTATTACTTTTGGATTAGTTTTCCTAATCCAAAATCTGGGTTCGTACCTGTCTGTTATTAAGTACCTCTTCCCTTTTCCATTAGGTTTATTCTGTTGCTCTTTTATTATTATGTTGATTATTATTTTATCATGTGATTTGCTATCTATTCTAATAAGATGTGCATTTAAGGCTATGATCTTCCTAAGAATACAACTGAGGCTTGTTCAATCGGCTCCTGAAAACTATCTTTTAATGTAAATAGTTTAATGGAATGGTTCAGCAGTGCAGAGTAAAACATTTAGGTAATTTCTTCCCTAAACATGGAGCTCTTCCTTTAAATTCAGAAGCTCTTCTAATAGTCAGCCATTTATAAAAAATATGTGTAAAAGATACTTATGTTGACTACTCAAGAATTAGTACATTATAGTCTTTGAACTTTAAGTCCTATCATCTGATGTCTCAAGGCAGAAACCTGTAATATGTAACCTATGATATGGTTAGAGGTGATTATATCATATGTGTCTTTATTACACACAGTAGCTCATGAAGACTGACAGGAGAGCAAAAAGCATGCTTAGCACGGGCATCTCACACCCACCTTGAACATCACTGACCTACATGCATTCTCCCTACTTCATCGGCCACAGAAAGTAGACTGTCTCTTGCTATTTTATTATTCAGTCATTCAAGGCTTCATGGTGGGAAGGCTTTAAAATGCAATTCTTCTTTTTTTTTTTTGAGACGGAGTCTCGCTCTGTCACCCAGGCTGGAGTGCAGTGGCGCGATCTCAGCTCACTGCAAGCTCTGTCTCCCGGGTTCAGGCCATTCTCCTGCCTCAGCCTCTCCTAGTAGCTGGGACTACAGGCGCCCGCCACCACGCCCGGCTAATTTTTTGTATTTTTAGTAGAGACGGGGTTTCACCGTGGTCTGGATCTCCTGACCTCGTGATCCACCCGCCTCGGCCTCCCAACGTGCTGGGATTACAAGCGTGAGCCACCGCGCCCGGCCAAAATGCAATTATTCTTTAAGAGCCAGATAATTCAGAATTTGACAAAATCCAAGAACCCTCATTTAGGTCTCCATACTGGAAAACAAACATCAAGCAGAGTGCCTGCTTATTTTCCTAGGAGCAATGAAATCTCAGCTCAGATATTGTAATTGGACTGAAGCTGATTGTTAGGAAAAACAAATCATGGAAATCGGAATATCTTTCTATTCTCTCCAACAGAACCAGAGCATGCAGAAATCAGCACTGAAATGGATTTTAATACATTTGATCTGCATTGACCATTTTCAATAACAGCAAAGATGGGTGTAGAATTTATGGAATTTGTCCAGATTCTCACAAATTGTCATAGAGCTGCTACTAGAATCTCCTTCAGTGCTCAACATATTTCACACAGTCTGGTATTACAAATGCATTATGTATTTGTTAAAAGCAGAAATTAGAAAATAATCTGAAAATTGTTAGCTGTTGGTTATACTCAGAAGTAAGAAAATGCTGTCATATTTGATGATTCAATATGGCTTTGACCCAATTTGTGTCTGTATCTGAGAGCATGTAAGTCTTGCAGTCAGACATTTGGGATCTGAACTACCTTTCAAAGAAAGTGTGTACTTGAACACTGTTATTAAAGTGGCAGTAATGTTATCTCTCTATGATTGAAAGTATAATATTGTAAAAAATAGAAATCACATAACTTTGTGTCTTAATGAATAACACACCTGCTTCTGGCATTTTAAAGTGCTCTGCTTTTGGTAGAATCTTCCTCTTGACATCAGTACCATCTTCACATTCATCCCCAGTCTTTGTCTGACACAGATCCTGGAGATCGGTTTCCAGGTCAGGCACTAAAAAATACAAAGGTTATGAACTTGAGTAGAAAAACATGAAGTATAAATAAGGAAGTAATAATATTCTATTCCACAGAGTTACGACATAAAAGCCTATAGGCTAGTGTGATAATAAATGTGATGCAAAGATGTCACACTTTTGTTTTCCTGTATTATGAATTCCTATTTTATTTGTTTTTTAATACAGGGTCTCACTCTGTCATCCAGGCTGGAGTACAGGGGTGCAGTCACAGGTGACTGCAGCCCTGACCTCCTGAGCTCAAGTGATCCCCCTGTCTCAGCCTTGTCAGAGGCTGAGACTGTAGGCACATGCCACCACCAAGGCTAATTTTTGTATTTTTTTGGCAGAGAAAATTTTTTGGTGTTTCCCCATGTTGCCCAGGCTAGTTCCTAACTCTCAGGCTCAAGGGACCCACCAGCCTCGGCCTTCCCAAGTGCTGGGATTACAGGTGTGAGCCAATGTACCCGGCCTGAAATCTAATTTAAAATGACAATCTAAGGATAAATCATACTACACCCTCATTTGCTATACTTTGCCAGTGTGCATTATAAAGAGTGAGTATCAACTATGTAAGATATCAGAAGTTTGCTGCATGAATAGCATTTTAATGATAACTCAAAGATAATTTTCTGAAAGACTAGATCAATGTATTCCTGGGCTTATGACAAAAACTTACAATTGTGACAACCATATCTTGTTGAGGTAACTTGAAAATTATTTGGTTAAAATTAAGTAAAATTATGCTTAGGTCCAAAGGCCCTACATGTAACTTTTCATAAATAAATCCCATTGAGAATATAGTACCAAAAATAAGAGGAAAAATCACAGTTTTCCCATGAGAGTTCAGGAAATTGAGTGAAAGAAAGTAATGAGTGTTGTTGACAGTCATATTCTGGAAACCTCTTAACCGTGAATTGCTAAAATAATAAATGGCCCAAATTCTGTCAACTTTAGCTTGAAAATGCTATCTGTTGATGACACAATTTCTGTTTCATGATAATTTTATCATACTTTGGTTTTCTAATTATAGAAGTATTTAGGCGACTTTTAAAAGTTTCTTAAAAAACATACTAATATACCTACCTGTATGCCAGTGTCCTGAATTATCCACCTTTTACCAAACATACTGTCAAAAATATTGATCAAAGGGAACAGTGGCTGTCATTCATTGAGCCCTTTTCTGGATTTGCTATCCCGCTTCACTGAATTTGTTTTCTCCTGAGCCAATACTCAAGTACCTTACAGTACAGACACATTCGAGTATTAAGCATTTTAAGCAAAATAATTCACGTTTTCTAACAACGTAGATGTTAGGAAGAACACAGACCTTGGAACATAATATGAATTCTGTCTCCATGACTCAAGCGTTCTTGGTAAGCCTCAATCTCTGAGCGACCATTTCCTTTTTATAAAATAGGGCTAATATCCCTATGCAAATGGGCCTTATTCAGGGTGTTATAAGATAGGGTGGCTTGGCACTCTATATGCTATAAAAGGGTGCTTATAACACTGTGGACACCATGGCTGAGCCAATCATACAGCAACATTCTAAGAAGATCTAATTAATCAAGTGAAATAATGTACATTTTGATACATCAATTAAACAGTTTCATCTGATTTAGCAAGGGATGTATTTTCAAGCATACAAAATAAATCTTGAAAAAAAGAGAAGATTTATTATATCCAGGGACTGCATGAAGCTGCAAACTATACTCTTCACTTTTCCAGCCTACTTTGAGCAAATGTTTGAGATCCTTTCCTAATGTTTTCTTTCCTCCTATTACTGGTCATGGCATAAGGCATGATGCACACATAGGCCTCCTTCCCCCTATAGATATTATTTCTTTCCCTTCCCAGCACCTTGAATCTCAGCTGCACCCTGATCATCTTCTCTCTTCTGATCAGGTGTAGGATCCCGACTTTTAGTGGGTGGTTTCTCTTCTTTAGGCTCCTCACCACTGGGTTCCTGGGACAAAGGGGAGGCGGTATGTGTTCAGATAAAAAGTTTTGTTATTAATACATGTCAATAATACAAATATACAGAATACGCAGGTATTTCTCATCATAAGTAAGTCTAAAGACACTTCTCCAACACTGTTCCATATACTTATTCTTCACAAAGTTACTTTTCCCAAAGAGAGGTTACTCTAAGACAGTTACCCTCAAAGGCTTTGGAAGCCATTTTAATCTATGTTGGGATGGATGTGTGCAATCTGTTATCAGTAAGCATGAGGAGGAAGTCATGGTGGGGAACACAAGATTATCCATGCAGGCAAAACCAGATTGTAATACTCTTGGATTAGTCTTTCCTTCATGAGATGCGTGATCATTTTTATCAACATGGGAGTCCTTTATCAGTGTATCTATACTCGTTCAACAACACTATCACAAAAGAAATTTCTGCTAATAAAAAACATCAAAATATTAAAGCACTCACAAGCATAGCCCCAATCAGCTCAGGAGGCTGTAAACTTCTTCTTGGCCTAGGCCTATATGTTGATCTTCCTCGCCAACTCATATTTCACTCTGCAAACAGAATACTGTGATTGGGAAAGTGCGTTTGAGAGGATAGCTATATTTGACCACTTTCATGGCCAAATGTTAAATTTCAGTTTTTAAAAAAGTTTGGAAATAATTTGAAAGTAAGTCCCAGGGCAACTAGAAGTGTGTACATCTTCTGAATCGAATGCTTGCAAAGCCACTTAAGTTGGGCAATCTAGCAGAGCAATGTCTTAATGCTCCTGGCAAAAGATACAGGATATTTCCGATGAGATTTGGTTTCACAGCTGGATTCTCCATAGTGGAGACATTTAAGTTTATACAGCTAGAGAATTAAAACTGCAGTGACCACGGCTTTCGTCACACACCCATTTGTTTGGACGATTTCCCTCCCTAAAATCAAAGTTTTGTTGGAAAGCACAGTCCTGCCCGTTCGAACCTCCAGGGTGGAGTTGAGAAGTTGTGACACATGGCTGGACGCTCCTCGCTGGACGTTTCTACCCAGAGCTCTACAGACCTCGGGGTCGCAGTCACCAGCTCATAGCATTCCCACTTCCCAGGCCCCTTTCTTACCGCTTACACAGCCCATTCCTGGGTTCCTACCAAGAAGTCTGGAATCTGTCCCGTTGGGAGTTCCAGTCACTTCCGGGACTCAGATACCTCCAACAGCACCCCCAGCATTCACCCCATCTTCATCTGGCTCCCCTTCACTCCGCGGCCCACCTTCCTTATGACCTAGAGGCTCTTTACCCTCTGAGGCCACAGACCATGCCGCCTGACCCTCTGGAAGCCCGCTCACTCCTCCTCACATTCACTCACATTTCAATTCCTGGGAGGACTGGCCTGCGGACCTATAGGCTGAGTCTCAGTAGGAGAGAAAGAGTCCAGAAGGCTGATATGTGACCCTCACACTCTCACAGCTCCCCAGCCGTCACCACGTGGGCAAAGGGGTCGAAGGGAAGATGCCCAGTGAACATGCACACTGAGGCAGGTGTCCAAGGAACATGCACACTGAAGTCGGTGCCTGCCTTGTGTGCTGCAGTGCCCCACCTCGCCCCACCCCATCCTGCGTCACGCAGTCCTCCCTCCCCTCCCTGGTTCCCACTGAGGACTCTGGAATGCATCATCTGTAAGCAGTTTCATATGCCTCGGGGACTCAAATACCACAAATAGTTTCCCCCTTCAAAACTCACTACTTGTTTACCTGACCCTCCTCCGATCTATGGTCCTTCTTCCTCCCTTGTCCGGCACCCCCACCACAGCAAGGCCATGGCTGCATCGCTGCGTGTTAGAAGGACGGGGACCTCAAAGCCCTTCCACCAAGGAGGCCATGGACCGTGCCCGCAGGCTCCTCACACTCACTCACACTCAAACTTCTAGGACTACTGATCTGCAGACCTACTGGCTGACTCCTAGTCGGCAAGACAGAAGGAAGTCACGATGTCTCTTTGCACAGCTCTGCAGGGACAGAAGGCAGACAGTAAGGCGCATGGGCAACAAGGGACTTGGGAAGCAAGGGGTGTTCACACTGAGTCAGGCACATGCAAGGCCAGCCAGGGTTTTCCCACTGTCCCCAAACCAGAATCCCCAGTATGTTTGTAGTAGAAAGGAAAGGACTTAAGAGATACTTTTTTCTCTCTCTCTCTTGTCCTACCATTCTCATGCATCCAGAAACTTTGGGAACAGAGAGTCCCATGTCACCCTTAGTGGTTGATGTGTCTCAGAAAGACCTTTTGTGAGAGAAATAAATTATTTTAATGTCTATATTTATACATGCTTTTTTTTTTTCGTCACCCTGTCTGGAGGGCAATGGCATGACTTTACCTCACTGCAGCCTGAATCTCCTGGGCATAAGCAATACTCAAGACACAGCCTCCCAAGTAGTTGGGACTGCAGATGTGTGCCACCATGCCCAGCTATTTTATTTATTTATTTACTTAGAGACAGAATCTCACTACGTTGTCCAGGCTGGTCTCAATTTCTGGGATCGAGTGATCCTCCCACCTTGGCCAATTTTTATTCATGCTTTGATTAATCACTTCCTTCTCTGGTCTGAGGTTTTCTGCCATGCTACCAATGAATAGAACCACTTCTGTAGACTAAATAAATTAACACATCTTCCTTTTTTAGGTTGTATTATTGCACATTTTAATCTCTGGACTGGTAACATTTCCCTGAATATACCTGTAGGTCATTCAGACAGTGTATGGTTCAGAAATATCCATACATATGATGTGGTTTGACTCTGTCCCCACCCAAATCTCTCCTTGAATTGTAGTTCCCATAATCCCCAGGGGTCATGGAAAGGACCCTGTGGGAGGTAATGTAATCATGGGGGTGGTTACCTTCATGCTGTTCCCCTGATAGTGAGTAAGTTCTCACAAGATCTAATGGTTTTATAAGGGGCTTTTCCCCTTTTGCTCATTCTTCTCTCTCCTGCTGCCATGTGAAGAAGGATGTGTTTGCTTCCACTTCTTCCATGATTAAGTTTCCAGAGGCCTCCCCAGCCCTGCAGAACTATGAGTCAATTAAACCTCTTTCCTTTATAAATTACCCACTCTCAGGTATGTCCTTATAGCAGCATGAGAACGGACTAATACAGCATTGGTCCTAGGATTTAGACTTAGTCTATTGTGACATGATGTACAGCAGTGGTGACTATGCTCATCATATACTCTACTCCCCAAATATCAGCCAAATAACCTGTTCATAAGACAGCGCTGACATTATTTGCATAAAGCTATAAGGTAGAGCACTACCTCCACAGAGGCACTAGTATGTCAGATGTGGAAGGGCTTTGGGTATATTTGTTCTGCTTTTCATGTCCGGTATAAAGTGGGTATTTTAAAGTGGGGGATGTTTTTGTTAGAAGTGGGTAGGAATGATAATGATTTAGGATTGGTGGACGCAACAAGACTTTTTAGGCAAGGGGTTCAAAGAGTTTTGGGGTTGAAAAATGTCATTTGACACTTTTTATTGAGGAGTTGATGGATCTTTCAGGCAATTGCTGGAAAGAACAATAAAGTTTTTTTGAAACTTTTATTTTCCTTGGTAAGAGATTCCTGTATTAGTAAAATTATGATAATGAAGCCAGTGGAATATAAACTCTCGTTAATGTAGACAGTAAACTGTGTCCATGACTCCTGTTCTTATTACTTTTATATTACCTAGCAGTTTAATGTGGGGAATAGTATATGGAAGGGAAGGATAGGAAGGGAGCCCTGATCAGAATGTAGCGTTTTATAAATAAATTAGGATATATTGTTGAACTGACATCTATATATTCTATCTAGTTGAGCTTCTTTTTTTTTTTTTTTTTTCTTTTGAGACGGAGTCTCGCTCTGTTACCCAGACTGGAGTGCAGTGGCGCTATCTTTGGCTCACTGCAATATCTGCTCCCCAGGTTCAAGTGATTCTCCTGCTTCAGCCTCACAAGTAGCTGGGATTATAGGCACATGCCACTACTCCCAGCTAATTTTTGTATTTTTAGTAGAGACGGGGTTTCACCATGTGGGCCAGGCTGGTCTCGAACTCCTGACCTCAAGTGATCCGCCCACCTCGGCCCCCCAAAGGGCTGGATTACAGGTGTCAGCCACCGTGCTTGGCCACAGCTGCACTCCTTTAAGGAAATACCCTGAGTAGGAAAAAAGAGATTCCTCAATCTCTCTCTCCAAACAGCGGCTTGAGTAGTCATTGTAATTCTCAAAGTTTATTTAAGGAGTGAGGGCAGTCATAAACTATTATTTAGTTTATCTGTTATCTTTTTTGTTTTTTCTTGGCAAGGACTTTGTCATTACTAAATTTTACTTGCATTTTTTCCTTATTAACTCCGGTTTTTAGTATAGTGCACTCAGAAATGTTCAAAGAATGAGAGATAGTGACATCTGGGTTTAGATTTTCTGTGAGCATCTAATTAGCAAATGGTCAAAGTCATGCCATCAGATGGCTGGATGGATGTGCTTCACAAGGACCTGGACTTTAATGATTCCTGAGTGGACACACTCCAGCTTCAAAGGGCAGGTTTTAACTTCCTCCCAAATTTGAGCTTCCTCCTGTTATTCCCATGGCAGGTGACCTTCGTCCAACTGGATGAGTTCAAAGGACCATAATTGGAATGGAATGGGAGCAAGTTGTGAAGTAGCCCTTGTGACACTCACAGGAAGCAGCAGGAAGTATGAGAAACTCTTTAGAGGCAAGAAGACTTGCCTGATACATGACGCTAGCAACTCTGAGGGCCGCTAAAGGAGAAGTTGGAGCTGAGACCAACACAGCCCATCTACCTGTGGGTGGGCTCAATTTCCCACATGACAAGACCTTCCCATCCTCCAAGCACTGGAATATGAACAAACTTAGATTTCCACAGGACCGTGGGTGGGTGGGACAAAGTCTACAGATTCTGAACAGCTGGCAGTTTTCAGAGTACCATAGTAAACACTGTTACCTGAGCTCTTCAGATTGCTCGTTGGTTGAGGTCAAATTATTTACTACCTACCATGTTAAGTGCAAGTCCCCTATTTGCCTCATCCAATGGGAGCACAATAGGGAAATGGAGGTCCCTGTGCATTCACAGGGAGGTCCTCGTGAATGGATGCAATTCATGACATTCAGCTATGCTGCAGCCCAAACAAAGCCTCCTCATGATACCAAGAGGACAAGAGGTCACATGTACTTTCTGTCCCTTTTGCATGTGATTTTATGTCTGTCCAAGTAACACTTCACCTGTGCAAAACAGACATGGTTATCTGCTGATGGAACACACATTTCCTCTGTAATTACGTATTTCGTGGTAGCCTTTGTGGCCCATATCAAAGACCACGTTTTTGGCCAAGTGCAGTTGCACACGCCTGTAATCCCAGCAATTTGGGAGGCCGAGGTGGGTGGATCACTTGAGGTCAGGAGTTCGAGATCAGCCTGGCCAACATTGTGAAACCCCATCTCTACTAAAAATACAAAAATTGGCCAGGTGTGGTAGTGCAGTCCTGTAATCCCAGCTACTTGGCAGGCTAAGGTGGGAGAGTCCCTTGAAACCGGGAGGCAGAGGTTGCAGTGAGCCAAGATTGGGGTGACAGAGGGAGGCCCTGTCTCAAAACCAAAACAAACAAACAAACAAAAACGACCATTTTTTTCTGAAAAGACTGAATTCCCAAGGAGGAAGACAACATTGGGTTCTCATGTGTATTTTCATATACTTCTATAATAACACTTACTAACCATTGAGGATATCTTGTGAAAAGCCTTTAATCTTTTCCATACTGGCTTGTCATCCATAGTGGTTCATAAGATTAATGTTGTCCTCCGCAAACAGCATTTTAAAGAAATGAGATAAAATAAATTAGTAAATAACATTCACTGCATATAGAATATTCAAACAGACTGCACACACACATACACATACATATATTTATTTCCCTACTGAATTATATACAAACTATGTATTTCCCATGAATTGTAATTTAAAAAGTTTGAAGGTCATTACTTTAGAGGTTATTGGACAAAATGTCTAGGGGCCATTTCTTTAGCCATTGATGAGGATGATAGATTAAGACTTGCTCAGAGCAAGTTCACTGTTGTCTGTAGCTTTCTACATAATGCTTGAAATAGCTCTGAGTGATGTTTAAATTTGTCAGTTTTACTGTGAGCGTTTGACTCTCAGCAAACTCACTTGTGAACTCGTGAGTTGGTGAGAAGGAAGGCTGATGAGTTGTGGGGCTTTACTTCCTACCATGTCTTTCTGCAGCTGCAAGGTGTGTTCGTGTGTCTGCTTCTGCACTCGTCTGATGGTGCTTTGATATGTTCCCTTTTATTTCCCCCTTTATTATTGATTGTGTCTTATGGTTCCTATTATGTACTTCATCGGCATCCAGTGACAGCAACATCTGTGGTATTCAGTGTTGATAAATTTTACATGTATTCAAAGATATTTTCAAGCATGAGTATTTATTCTTAAAAACTTTTCCTGAAGTAATTGGAGGAGTTCAATGCAATTAAATATCAGTATTTGATGTTAGATCTTATTGGGCAATAATCCTGCTAAATTTCTAATCGTACTAATTCCTGTTACACCTGAGCTTTTATGTCACCATAATGCTTAGATAAATGACACATTGACTATGACAAAGATGAAAGATTTTTAACAAATCAACTTGAGAAATATGCAATCATGGAATATTTGGAAGCGTTCTCCTCTTATAACTGATGCAAAACAGGTGGGCCCAGATTTGGAGCTTAGCCCAGGAGGGTTATTGGCTTTCCCAGGAGAGAATTCAAGTGTGAGCTGGTGGTGTTAGACAACAATACTTTCATTGAATAGTACTTCTCCTTTCCAAGTAGGGCTAAGTCACAGGCAGTGAGCCAGGAGTCAGTAAGCTATGGGCTCTTGGCAACTGTATTTATACTCATTTATACCCACTTTAAATTATGAGTCAGTTTAATGCAAATTGAAGGTTGGGTTATTTAGAACTTTCTAGGAAAAGGGTGCCAGCTTCTGTGTCATTGCCATGGAAAGTGGTAGTAACTAACTTCTGGGTGGTTGCCATGGAAAGGGGTGGTAACTTCTGGAATGTTGCCATGTCGTGTAAACTGTCATGAGTCTGTTTTATGCTAATAAGCAATGAATGCAGCTAGGGATTGCTCTTATCGCCATCTGCTGGTTCATGCGGGTTTCTTCACTTCATCCTCTCGGGACCAGGAATTAAGTCCTGCGTTTCTTCTACTTAAAACTACAGAGGGAATGTAGTGTTTTCTTTCTCATTAAAATCAGGTGTCCCTTTAATTATTCTTAGCATATTTCTCATTGCATACAGTCATTCAAAGTTTGTATTTTATACAAAGTCTTGTCCTAAATCTTCTATTCAGCTTCACTTTCAGCTTAGGATGTTTAGGAAGACCAAGTAGCCAAATTTGATGCCAACAAGATTTCCGGGATCCCTGTACTAGGTGTGATCCTTATCATTCTTATGTGACCATCATATCTAATCAATGACACATCATCAGTACTATAAGCAAGCCATAACACTTGGAGTTGTGGTTATCATGAGCATTCGCTTTCAATGATAGGTAATATTTTTAGATGTAACTCTGAATAAAAATCTATTTATATGCTACATATATTGCTATACTGCTAGTCAGTGAAAGTACAAATGTATATTTGTCATAAGTAGAGTGGCATTCTGAAATAATTAATGATGATTATAAAAACTCCTAATATTATGTTTAGAAACAAAGAAAAAGGTTTCAAATGATTAGTTGGGAAATAGATTGACAGTTCCATAAAATATTGAGAGCGTATGCGAGTTTGAAAATATTTGGAAGAATGTTATGTGCTTTTTAAGGGGACCAATGTTTCTAAAATGTATGCATGATAACGTAAATATGTCTTTACATTAATACAAATTATTTTAAACATAATTTAAAACATTCTTTTGTATCTTGAGTTTTTCATGTTGCTTGTTGAAAAATTACAAAACAGAAAATTATAAACAAAAAAATCTCAGCAATGGGTGATTTATAAAAATGCCCATTTCACTGCATCATTATGAAAAACATCCATGGGGTATTTCTTGTTTTTTCAAAAATAATTGTTTTCTAATTTGATTGAGAAAATTTAATGTCATTTTTACTTTATTTTTCATTCTCAGATTACTAGAAAGTGTGTAAGTGATCATATATCTTTGTAATTTGAACTGTTTGGGTTCTAATTTTCTACTTTATTTTTATATTTATTTTTATTATTTCCACTGAACTTTATTTTTTTTTCATTTCAAAGGTTTTTTTTTTTCTTTTCTTTTTTGAGACAGGGTCTCACTTTATCGCCCAGTCTGGGGTTCACGGTGTAAACATGACTCACTGCACCTTATACCTCCAGGGCTTAATCCTCCTGTCTCAGCTCCCCAAGTAGCTGGGACAACAGTTGCACACCACCACGCTCGGCTGATTTTTGTATAGATGGGGTTTCACCATGTTGCCTAGACTGGTCTCGAACTACTGAGCTAAAGCAATCCACGCCCCTCACCCTCCCAAAGTGTTGGGATTACAGGCGTGAGCCACTGTTCCCAGCCCATTTCAAGACTTTCGTTGGTGTGTGTGTACAAAGAATATTTACACTGTCATATTATATAAAGAATAATTTTTCTGTTTACATATTGTTTCAAGGTTGTTGATGACTTTCATTATTTTTTCTTTTTTAAGAAATGTTTCATTAAAACAATGTGATGTTTTGATATATGTGTACAATTTAAGAGATGAGTAAATTATAAAACACTGGATAGAAGTGCAACAAATTGTTTACCACAGAGTGGTGAAATTGTGGATGTTAGTTTTGATTCTGCTATTCCATATTTTATAATTTTCTATAAAAACCATCTACTACTTTTTAATCAGAAAAGAAATAATATTTAACATCAAGAAAATTAGTATTAAATTTCTTTACAGAGTATACAACCACAAATCTTTGATGAAATAAATAGTAATGTGCTATCTTGAGTACATTTTCTTGGTAAAGACCATTTTCCTTTTTAGGTATCATTTGGTGGGTGGAGGATAGAGAGGACCTTGGATTCTGATTTTGCTTGGTTAAAGTTAATGGAATGTAGCTTTTTGTGCCAGAAAGAAGGCTATGATATTTGCTATAATAGTATTTCCTGACATTTATCCCATCTTTATCTTTATTTGTTTTATCACTGCAGTGAAGGCAAAGAATCATGGTGTTCAGTCAGCAGACAAGAAACAAAAGTTCATCACTCTGAATGCTCAAGGATATCTCTCCTTTTCAGAGTAGCCACTTAGGAGTCTGTCATCTGTAAATTTGCCTTAGCCTCTTCCAAATATATTTATATTTTCTCATGTATCATTATGTACACGGGGTTCAGGAATTGGCTATTTTTATATAACTCTTTTTGTGCAAAACTTACATAGGTTGGCTCCTTTACTAACTCCCAATCTTCTCCACTATCATGACTCTAGAGCCAGTCCCTTTTCTGTGAAAGCAGCATCAATGACATTGATTCTTCTACTAATGGGTTCTCTGGTTTAACTATTATAACAACCTGAAGGAACCAAAAACCTGTGGCACGTGTCTCAGTGGGCACTGAGCTAAGAGATGAAAGAAGTTCCCTCTTATTTTTTTCTACCTTATACTCATTGAATAGCACATTTAAAAGAAATTTCTAAAATTAAAATTGGAATAAAAACATTATAAAACTGGCATTGGCTACATTATGCAACTCCAAACAGTTAACAATTGTGAGAAACTTTCTCCCCCCAAAATTGAAAATTACCTTTTTACTTTGCTGTTTTTAATAGCAAAGGTGCGTTCTTGTAGTCCCAGCTACTCCGGAGGCTGAGGTGGGAAGATCACTTGAGTTTAGAAGGTCGAAACTGCAGTTAGCCTTGATCATACGACATAGAGAGACCTTGTTTCAAAACAAAAGCAGGACAAAACAAGGCAAAAGATCTGAATAGATATTTCTCAGAAGAAGATACACAAAGGGCCAAGAGGTATATGAAAAAATGCTCAACATCACTAATCATCAGGGAAATCCAAATGAAGACCACCAATAAGATCTCATCTCACACCCGTTAGAGTGCCTATTATCAAAAGGATGAAAGTTCTGGTGAGAAAATGGAACACTTGTACATTATTGCTGGCTATTAATATAGCCATAAGGGAAAAGAATATGGAGGTTCCCCCTCAAAATTGCTAGCCCACTACTGGATATATATCCAAAGGACATGAAATCAGTATGTTGAAAAGATATCTGCACTCCCATGTTTATGAAGCATTATTTACAACAACCAAGATATGGAATTGCTGCAGGACAAGTGAGCCTCAATATTGTGGCTTAGTCTAGCATGATTCTTGACTTCACCCAGGAAAGAATTCAAAGGTAAGCTAGTGGTGTTAGACAGCAGTCTTTTATTGAATGGTGCTGCTGCTTACAGAGCAGGGCTAACTCATAGGCAGTAAACCAAGAGTCAGCAACCTATGTGGTCTTAGCAACTGTATTTCTACTCACTTATACCCACTTTCAATTACATGTATATTAAGGGTGGGTTAATGCAAATTTAGGGGCAGGGGCAGGTTATTTCGAACTCTTTAGGAAAGGGCTGGTAACTTCCAGCCCATTGCAATGGCAAGCTGTTGTAACTTCCGGGTTCTTGCCAAGGCATTTGTAAACTATGATGCTGCTGGGTGGAAGTGTCCCATGCTAACAAGCAAGGAGGGCAGCCAGGGATCACTCTCCTGGCCATCTGCCAGTTTCTGCCAGTTTCTTCACTTTATCCTGTCTGAATCAGATCCTGTTTTATTTTATTTTAAAAAATTTTTCTAGACAGAGTCTCACTCTGTCACCCAGGCTGGAGTGCAGCGGTGCGATTTTGGCTCACTGCAACCTCTGCCTCACGGGTTCAAGCGATTATCATGCCTCAGCCTCCAGAGTAGCTGGGATTATAGGTGCACGCCACCATGCCTGGCTATTTTTGTATTTTTAGTAGAGATGGGTTTTCACCATGTTGGCCAGGCTGGTCTCGAATTCCTGACCTGAAGTGATCCTCCCACCTCAGCCTCCCAATTCAGATCCTGTTTTAGTCAGCAGGGTTATAGCCAGAAACAAGTCCTGCTGGTCTCCTACCTCAGATATATGTTTGTGTATTCACCTGAGCCCTGGGCCAAGTTTCCCAGATTGAGACCATGGCATCATAAAGCTGGATGCTTTACTGAGGGGATAGGGTAAGAGCAAAAAGTAATCCATACTTTTCAATATGTGAGTCAATAAATAAATGGATGAAAATGTATGCAATAATATAAAGCAGAATAATAGATATTAGATTAATACGGGGTCACCAAATTTTTCTTTAAAGGGCCTGGTAGTAAATACTTCAGTTTTTGTGGGCCACATCGTTTCTGTGGCATATTGTTGTGTTTTTAAAAAATAATACTTTAAAGTGTAAAAAAAACCCTTATCTCCAAGGCTGTGCAGAAATAAGCCATGGGCTGGAGTTAGCTTGCAAGCCATACTCAGCTCGTCCCTGGATTATATTTTAATTCAAATATTTGAATACTGTATTTTTGTGCCAGTAGTCAAAATATTGACAAAGGAGAGCTCTACCTCCACATAAGATGCAGAAAGCCTCAACAGAAAGTCACTTTAGCCCTAAAAATGAGAAAAAGCCTAATAATCTATGACATTACAGTTTTTTATTAGATCGTCAGAGAGCTGAGGTAACAAGTCAGCCACATTCCCATGATATATGTTCCATGATATAAAAGGGTGACAAGTCATTCTGAGGAGAGATGAGACACACAAACTGCATCACCTCTGGCACAGCATGTGTGGAAGAAATGACAGCCATAAAAGTGGGTAAGAAGGAAACAACTGAAAATGTAACACATTCATAAAGGCCAAACACAGGCAATTGGGAAAGCTGGACTCCCTGGAAGTCTCAGACACAAGTGGAATCCATGTTCACAGACAGAATGAGATCCTGTCTCAAAAAAAAAAAAAAAAAAAAAGTCAGAGTTTATAAGACTGGATAAAAAAAGTAAGAACAAATTATATACTGTTAAAAAGAACCCCAGTTAGAAATAAATAAGTTAAAAGTAAAGGATGGACCTTGTGAATATGAATCACATAAAAACTAGAGGTACTAAATTAAGACCTCACAAAGCATACTTTATAGTGGAGAGTATTACAAGGAATGAAGTGGGGCTTCACACAACAATCATAGAGGGGTGCATTTATTGAGAAGGCATAAAACCATGAATATGTATGCAACTTCAAAATATATGAGAGGAAAACTGATACATCAGAAAGAAGAAATAGACACATCTGCAGTTATAATTGAAGACTTCAACATTCCTCTTAGCAACTGGTGGAAACAAAAACTCAGGAGATATATATATATATATTTTTTAAATAATACTTTAAAATGTAAAAAAAAAAAGCCTTATCTCCAAGGCTGTGCAGAAGTAAGCCATGGGCTGGAGTTAGCTTGCAAGCCATACTCAGCTCGTCCCTGGATTATATTTTAATTCAAATATTTGAATACTGTATTTTTGTGCCAGTAGTCAAAATATTGACAAAGGAGAGCTCTACCTCCACATAAGATGCAGAAAGCCTCAACAGAAAGTCACTTTAGCCCTAAAAATGAGAAAAAGCCTAATAATGTATATATATGTATATAGATATATATAGACATAGATACATATATATAATATCTATATATATAGAGAGAGCATTATCCACCAGCTTGGCCTAATTGATATTTTTAGAACAACAGCAGAATACCTATTCTTCTCAAGTGTACATGGAATGTTCACCAAGATAGATGATATTCTGGGCCGAAAACCAAATCTCAACAAATTCAGAAGGAATGAAATCTTACAAAACATGTTCTGTGACCATAAAATATTTGAAATAGAAATTATTTATAGAAAGATATGTGGAATCCATGAACTATTAGAAATTAAACAATACTTTTAAGTAATTCAGAGTGCAAAGAAGAAATTACAAGGAAAATTTAAAGATGAAAACACAAAATATCAAAACTTGTAAGATGAAACTAAAACATTGCGTAGAGGGAAACTTATAGCATGAAGTACTTACACCAAAAAGGAAGAAAAGTTCCAAATCAACTATCTAAGCCTCCACTTTAGGAAACTAGAAAAACAAAATGTACCCAAAGCAAGAAGGAGGAAAAATTACTAAAGATATGAGGAGAAATAAGTTAAACAGAAATGAGAACTTCAATTGGAAAAAAATCAGTGAAACCAGAAGTTGTTTAATTGAAAACATCAGAAAAATTAATAAACCTTTAGCCAGACTGATGATAGAAAGAAATACTAGAGGACATATCAATACAGATCCTTCAGATATTAAATGTATGATACATTATGAAAAATATTATCAAAAAAAGGAATTTTTTAATTTAATGGGAAAGTTCCTCAAAGGACCCTAGCTTACAAAACCTATTCAAAAATAAATAGATGACATATATATCTATATAAAAATAAAAAGAATTCACTAAAAACAACAAATAAATAAAACAAAGATTTTTCTCAAATAAACTTCAAGTTTCTGGTGACTTCATTGGCTAATTGTGCCAAGCATTCTGCCAAACGTTTGTGGAAGAAATAATTCCATACTGGGAAAGGGAGGTGGAAAAAAATTAATGTCAATTCTACACAAACTCTTCATGAAAATTGGTGACAGATCACACTTTCCAAAGCACTTTACAGAGCTGGCGTCAACCTGATATCAAAACGAAACGTTATGAGAAAATAACATGACAGATCAATATAACTCATGAACATAGACACAAAATGTGTAACAAAAATTAGCAATATATAAAAACTACCAATATATAAAAATTAGCAATATATAAAAAATTTACATCATAGCCAAATGGAATTTATTCCATGACTTGAACATAAATGTGAGTTTAGCAAAGTAACATGTTCAAGATAAATATGCAAAAGTCAATGCTGTTTTTGTATACCAGCAACAAACAATTGAAAATTAAAAATCAATATCACTTAATATAGCACCAAAAACCCCATGAAATATTTAGTGGTAGGATTTAACAAAATGTGTGCAAGACCTGTACTGAGAAGCATTGCTGAGAAATATTAATGCAAGCTGAAATAAATAGAGAGATATACCACGTTAATGGAGTGCCAAGACTCAAGATTATCACTATATAAGTTTCTCTCAAATAATCTATACATTCAGTGTAAACCCAATCAAAATCCTTGCAGCCTTTTGTTTCTGTAATAGAAATTGGCAAGCTGACTTTAAAATTTATATGGAAAAGAAAAGGGACTATAATAACCTAACAATTTTATAAAGGACAAAGAATATTGGAAGACTCTTATTACCTGATTTCAAGATGTGTATGATAACTATGGTAATCAGGAGAGTATGATATTGGACAGTGTGAGATGGCCTCCCCTCTTCTCCTTTCAGCTGTCCTTCTCCTGATCTCATCTGTGATCCCACAACAAACTTCTGTCCCTGGCAGACTGACAACCTAGCCTGGGCCTTTTCTCCTGTGCCCCAGCCTGCGGCTGCCCTTGCCTAGGAGAAGGACACTAGTCTCAGGATACCAGAGTTTTGACTACCACAGAAACATCCTGAGCATCAATGTCCCATGGCAGTGGTTGACCTTTGAAATGAAACTTCACTGCACACCCCAGCTGGCCCTGAACCACCGTTTTTTTTTTTTTTTTTTTTAATCACAGAAAGCAACACTAAGGAGGAAGGTGCCCACAATCCTTTCTCGGGAATATTGCGTCCTGCTCCATGGTGCCGTGTTATTTCCCCTGTACCGACTGCAACATTCCTATCCTTTTGATGTAAATAAGAGTTTTGAGGGTACTTCTTATGAATCCTAAAGTGGTGGCCAGAATATCATTGCCCACTTTGGGGCATTTTGGAGGGCAGCTTTGATTGTTGGAATGATTGGCAGGGGCTACTGGCATTTGGGGACTGAGTGTTATAGTGAGGCAAATGACTTTTTCCAGAGTCTTAAATAAACTGGATTTTCCATACATGTCACTCCCTGTAAACTGAGAGAGGCTTGTAAATGGTACTTCATCTGGGAACTTACAAAGACTTTTTGACTGCTTTGGCAATCACATCACTGCAGAGCATTCCATTCTTGGATTCCACTCTCACACAACATACCAGTATCAGTTTGCTTTGTAGCTCCGCATGCCTTGGGGAAACAATGAGGGGAATCCAACTTACCTACCAAAGGGATTGTTTCCAGGGTAAGCTGTTAATTGATGGGGAAAATCAAGTGGGAGATGTTGATAGTGTGATCTCTCATGAGTTGGTGAACACACCAGCTATGCCTGTTGCTGTTATTTCACTGAACTTCTCTTTGCAGGTGTATCTCCCTCACCAGGTTTTCAGGTCCTTTCTGGATGGTTGGAATCATATCCGGTAGATCGCTGTGACTTCAGGATAGAACAGAGTACATGACAGTCAGAAGGAGGGCAGAGAACCATTGTGGAATTGTAGTGATTTATGAAGGGTTGGATGGCCAAACCCTGCATCACAGTGATGAGCCACATGGATGTCAGTCTGTAGAGGGTGGGAGGGGAACACCACAGCACTCTGCCTTAGAACCCATGCAGCAGAGTGAGACCAACCTGCAGTATTGATCTCTGTTACGCCCTTTAAGGGTCCCAGATGTAAGCACTCTATTGGTTCGGGCTCCTCCGTGCGTGTGTATGTGTGTGTGTGTGTGTGTGTGTGTGTAGAAAGAGAGAGAGAAAGACAGAGAGAGAGAGATTGTTGAAATTGATGTTGAGGAACTGGCTCATGCAACTGTGGGGGCTGGCAAATCCAAATTATGTAAGGCAGGACATCATTCTGGAGACCCAGGTAAGGTAGCTCAAATCCACAGACAGTTTGCAGGCAGAATATTTTCTTCACTGGGGGAAACCCCGTCTTTTTTCTCTTTAAGGCCTTGAAGTTATTGGATGAGGCCCACCCACATCATGGAGTGTAATTTGCTTTACTCAAAGTCTACTGATTTTAATGTTAGTCTCATTTAAAATTACCTGCACAGAGATACCTAGTTCTGGTGTTTGAACAAATACCTGTGTACTCTCGCCCAGTCAAGTTGACAAATCAAGTTTACCATCACAGCCAATTAATACAAATCCCAGTAACCACGAAGGTTTATCTTAGAAAGGCAGCTGACTTCCTACTTAAATTTTTGCATTAACCTTTTTTGCCCAACCCAAGCCACCAATTCAGGCTCAGCATAGCTCTGGCCAGTAAGCTGAAGCTGATGTGAAGGCCTTTCATGGCTAAGTCAGTATCAGGATAGTTAGGGGGCACATGCAAGTACATGATTATATCCCTGGAAACCTAACATTTACCATTTTAAGTGCACCCACAGCAGGACATACATTAGTCAGGCAGGAACTTGCAAAGGCCCCCAGGGTGGCCTCCCACTGTGGGACCTTTCCCTCTAGGGTTCCCTGTGCATTCCAAACAAGTCATTTGTGTCCTTGGTTTCAGAGGGACTGACAGAAGGCAGTCAGTCCAGGTTCTGTTAACCATTGACACCAGTTCTTCCTCTTTACAAACCTGGATGACATCTGTAGGTGTTCTGCGTGGGACGTTCAGGAGCTGGGTTGCCCCTGCTGTCCCTTCCCTAGTTGCAGCTCTGTCCGATGTGATTGTGTGCTCAGCAGTCAGTGTGATTTCAATATACTTACAGTAGCTTGGGATGGCTGAATGGGGACCGTTTTTTCAGGAAAAAGGGAAAGTTTTCAGGAACCATTTTGAAAAACAGAAATCATTAATGTCCCCTCTCTCTGGTTTGACTCTTTCCAGGTGTCAGGTTTCGTGTTTTCTTCATTGTTAGAAAATCAGTGTGTGCCATTCTGTAATCAAAACTTTCCATTTCTTTTATTGTCATCGATTCTCCTCTAGACCTTTTGTCTGAAGTGGTCATATGCAAGCAGAGCAAAATAATTTTCATAGAAGTTTTTTTTTGAGCCAGGGTCTTGCTTCATTGTCCAGGCTGGAGTGCTGTGGTGCAATCATGGCTCTCTGTAGTCTCTACCTCCTGGGCTCAAGGGATCCTCATGCCTCAGCTCCCAAAGCAGTAGAATTACAGGTATGAGCCACTGTGCCCAGCCCAGAAAAAACAATTTAATAAACAACCAGTAGTACTCGTCATGTTCTGAAATTGATTGGGATGAAAATTTACATTTTAAAACAAATTTAAATGGGTTTGCATAACTTCTTATCCCTTTTGTCTCTGTCATTTATTTAGTGAGCAGGCTGGAAAAGTTCAATGCTTTGCTGGCGACAGCTGTATTGAATGGCCAAAGTGCCTTACCAAGATGTGTGCACCAGGAGAAAGGTTAGGGAAGCAGAGCCAGGCTATTAGTCCTTTGTTATGTAGGGGCCATGGGCCTTGGCCCTTTAAAGGTTCACTGGAAATCCCTGACATGAGGTAGATTAATAGGAGAAAAGGCATACAAATTTATTTAATATGTATGTATGGGAGCCTTCAGAATTAAGATCCAAAAATATAGGGGACATTGTCCATTTTCATGCTTAGTTTCAACAAAGTATGGACAGCCAGGCAGAAATATGATTGGAAAAACAGGGTATGATCTAATGCAAATAGATTGAGTGGGGAAACCCAGCAAGACCCGTCTGTCTGGATTCTTCTAGGCCTTTCTGAGCAGCATTCCTTCCTTCTGGGTGTGGGGGGCAGCACCCTCTCTGGAATGGGTGTCTTATGACTTATAGTTGAACAAGGTAAGACAGGTAATTTCTTTATGGCCTGTTTTTTACACAGAAAAACAGAGGGAAAATTAGAATCATATTTTTAGGCTTGATGACTAGCTTGGAGAAAAGGGCTTCTGGTTTCTAAGACCCACTTTGGGGAAGAGGGATCCTAGTTTCTATGGCTAGCCTCAAGAGAGAATGGGACTGAGAGATAAGAGGGCAGGATAAGGTCACAGAAAAACTTTTACTTCTGAGGCTGCTTCTGAGGCCTCCATTCTGGGATATTGTTTTCTGAGCCACAACACTTGTAAACTGCAATTAGTCTAGAAAGTGGAACCCGTCCTGACACAGTGGCTCATTCCTGTAATCCCAGCAATTTGGGAGGCCGAGGCAGGATGATCCCTTGCGGCCAGGAGTTTGAGACCAGCCTGGCCAACATAGTGAGACCCCGTCTCTACAAACGCACACACACACACACACACACACACACACACACACACCAGCTGGGCATGGCGGTTTGTGCCTGTAGTCCCAGCTACTTGGGAGGCTGAGGTGGGAGGATAACTGAAAGGGTGGTGGACACCACAGTGAGCTATTATTGCACCACTGCACTCCAGCCTGGGTGACAGAGTGAGGCCCTGTCAAAAGAAGAAGAGAAGGAGAAGGAAGGAAAGAAGGAAAGAAGAAAGAAAAAAAGAAAGAGAGAAAGAAAAAGAAAGAAAGAAAGAAAGAGAAAGAGGAGGAAGGAGGAAGGAGAAAACAAAAAAGAAAGGGGAACCCCAAGTCAATACCAGTGACATATTCCCTAGAGGAGATCTAGAGACTGATCGGTCAGGAGTGCATGGAGGAGTCACTCTCTGTGATATATTCTCCCCTTCCCTTCAGTTTTGGCAGGAATAACAAATGAGGAATGTAATTAGCCTTTGCATCAGAAACAAAGCTGATAAGCCCCTAGATTGTAAATGGTCCCATCAGAGAATAAGCCCTTTTCCATGGGCAACTTCAAGTGACCCAGATGGCCCAGCAAGCATCCTTGATGTTTCTATTGTTGAAGTCCTTACAGAGGGGTTTCTTAAATCTGTAAAAGTCAGCCACACGTGGTGGCTCATGCCTGTAATCCCAGCATTTTGGGAGGCCGAAGCAGGAGGATCTCTTGAGCACAGCAGTTTGAGACCAACCTGGGCAACATAGGGAGACCCCATCTCTATCAAAAATTAAAAAAAAATTAAAAATTTTAATTCTGTAAAAGTTACAGAGTCAGAGTCCTGTGTATTGAGACTGTGCCTGCTTCAGGTTCTGCACAGCTCCTACTGAGGCTGAAATAGCCCATAGCAGACAATATCAATTTCGGCTTACAGTGAGGTCCAGGCCATTAAGATCTATGAATTCAGCATATGAAAAAACAAGACAAAACAAAGAGACTTTTCTTTGGCAGCAGCAAAAAGAAGAAGCTGAAAACCAGACAGCCTTGTTCCAAGCCAAAGTAACAAGCAAAACTATGCTAAGCCCAATTTTCTTGTCAGCCTTAGAATTTAATGGACTCATTCAAAAATGTGCACACCTGGCTGACAAATCATCACTCTCTAAGGGTCAGATATCTGATTTCATTAGAGTTCATTAACAATTGAGAACCACTTCAAAAGTGCACCTCCACCTGGAAGTTGCCTATCTTTTCATGTTGCCTTCCTTGTTCCAAAGGCAACCATCAGAGCAAAAATCCTCAGTTATGGAGATTCGTTTTCTTTGTAACATTCAAAGCTAAATTTGACTTTAAATTCCAATATCCTCACCTGAGTCAAAAAGCAAGAAAGTTGTACCCATTAAAATCTTTTTCCCTTCCAGCTTTCCCTGAAGGGGATGGTCCCTCTAGCATTTATGACATTATAAGTATATAACATTTCCCATCACTTTTATTATATATCTGGATGCAACAGCCATAAATAAAAAAGCCATTTTTAATTCCTTTTTTTTGGCTCTCATTGCAATTACAAGGTTAACATCATAGCTGTCCGGAGAGATTCTTTCTGGAAGGCTGGGAGGGGCTGCAGTAGCAGCAGCAAAGCTGAAGAAAAGACTGGAGGATTTTTTCCTTTTCCCTCTACTTGGTTTATCTAAGCTTTGCTCCAGCGCAGGGAACTGATTTAATTTTTTTCACTTCCACTTGGAGGAGAGAGAAGCCCAAATTTCTAACATTTTTCGCCACTCCAAAATTACTTTTGTGCATTCCCAGGCCCTTTCTTCTATTTGGAGGAAAGGAAAAACTTCACCTGGCTGTGTTCCCACCCCCCAATCTCCAGCATGGCGAAAGACGCCAAGGAATGCAGTGATTCAGGTCTCCCAGAGTTGGATGTGTTCTTTTTAAAATCTATAAGTAACATTTACCTCTCACAAGAGACAACAGCTAGCTGCTGTTTCACAGTATGCATAAGGCCATAATCACCTGAGCGCCTTCATCATCCCCTACTCCTTCAGTCTTTCTTTACTCAAACGAGGCTTTCACCATATTTTAGTGAGTCAGGCTTATTCTGGCAAATCCCACCACTGTGACAACGGTGTCAGGGGTCCCCAAGACCACTCCCATTTTCTATTATTTGCTGGGAGGACTCAAAGGACTCACAGTCAGCGTATAGCTGGACTCATGGTGGTGAAGATTTATTACATGAAAGTATACAGCAAACTTAGCAAAGAAAAGGTGTATGGGCCAATGGCCTGAGGAAAGCAGCCCAAGTTTCTAGGAGTTCTTTTCTAGGAGAGTCACAGAATTCGTTCCCCCAGCAATGAATTGTGACATATGTGATGTGACATATTTTCTACCAGGGCAGCTCATTAGATAGTCAGTGTCCAAGACTTTTACTGGATGCTGGTCATGTAGGCACCCTCTGATTAGCATGTGCTAAGATGCCAGACTTCAAGAATGAAAGCACCAGGCCGGGTACGGTGGCTCACGCCTGTAATCCCAGCACTTTGAAAGGCCGAGGCAAGCGGATCGCTTGAGCTCAGGAGTATGAAACCAGCCGGGGCAACATGATGAAACCCCATCTCTACAAAAGGTACAAAAGTTAACTGGGCATGATAGTGTGTCTATAGTCCCAGTTGCTCAGGAGGCTGAGGCAGGAGGATCACTAGAACCCAGGAGGTTGAGGCTACAGTGAGCCAAGATTGCATTTGTTCTTTGAAAAGTTTAATACAAGTTAGAGGCCACACAAAAATGAAAAGGATGCTATGAATAACTCTGCACGTATACATTCAGCAGCTTAGATGACAATGGAACAATTCCTTGAAAGACACAAACTACCGAAGCTCACTCAAAAATAAACATAATCTGAATAGATGTATACCCATTAAAAGATGGAATTGACAGTTGGAATATTTACCAAATCATCTTAAAAGATCAGCATTGTTCTGACACCAAAATCAGACGAAGACAGCTTAAAAAATATAATCTAATCTCCCCTATGAACATAGATGCAGAAAATTCTCAACAAAATATTAGCAAACAAAATATTTTGTTAATATTGAATCCAATAATATATAAAAAGAATAATGCACCACAACCAAGTGGGGTTTGTCCTGAGAATACAAAACTGGTTCAATATTCAAAAAATAATCAATGCAATTCAGCATACTAACATACCGAAAAAATAAAAATAAAAAACCCAAACCCCAACCACATGGTCAAACAATTGACACAGAAAAGCCTTTGACAAATTCAACAGCCACTCATGATTACAGACAACAATATCAAACACTTAGCAAACCAGGAGTAGAAGGAGCTTGCTGAACTTGATATGGAGCAACTAAAAACAAATCCTACACCTTACATTATACTTAATAAAGACTAACTGCTTTCTCCATAACATCAGGAAGCAAGCAAGGTTGCTAACTCTTACCCCTGCTATTCAGTATTGTACTAGAAGTTCCAACCAGTTTAAAAAGGCAAGAAAAGGAAATGAATGGTGTACAGATTGGAAAGGAGGGTCTACAACTACTCCAACTCACAGATGTTACGATTATCTTGTTGGAAATCTTGCTGAATTTATAAAAAAATATTTCTGGAATGAACAAGGGAGTTAAGCAACATTGCAGGATACATGTTCAACAAAGAAATCAAAGCACTTCTATAGACTACTAATGAACTTCCAAGAACAAACATTTTTAAAAATACACAATATGATTTACAATAGCTGCTCCTCAAGATCTGACAAAACATGTGCAGGAGTCACATGCTGAAAACCATCAGAAGCGAATGAAGGAAATAAAAGAACTAAATAAAGAGAGGGAAATACTGTACTCATAGATTGGTAGACTCAATATAGGAATGATGTCCCCAAATTGATGTATAGATTTAATGCAATTCCAATCAAATTCCCAGCAGGAATTTTTTTGTAGATACAGACTAACTGATTCTGAAATTTATGAGGAAAGGCAAAGGAACTAGAACCATCAAAATAACTTTGAAAAAGAACAAAATTTAAAAAATTATTATAATACTAGAACAATCTTGACAGTGTCATACATAGCCCAAAGATAAAAGCACCTTGGTAAAAAAAGAAAAATCAATTGATCTTGTTTTTGTAGGCAATTCAAAAGAAAGGGGATGGTCTTTTCAACAAACGGTGTTGTAAAAATTGGACATTTGGGATATTTATCATTGAAGAATGAAAATTTATGTTCACACAAAAATTCGTGCACAAATGTTTATGGCACAAATGTTCACAATTATACCAAATTAGAAATAACCCAAATGTCCTTCAATGAGTGAATGGATAAAGAAAATCTGCTACACTCATACAATAGAATATTATTCTGAAAGAAAGAACTATTGATATATTCAACAACTTGAATTAAACTCAAAGACACTATGCTGAGTGAAGAAGCCAGTCTCAAAAGACTACAGGCTGTATTATTCCATTTCTATGATATCCTGGAAAAGACAATAGTATAGTGACAGAGAACAGATCAGTGGGTGCCAGGGCTTAGGGTTGGGAGAAGGAAGTGACTATACAAGAGCAGCACAAAGAACCCAGGAAGTTCTTTTGGGGTGATGCATATGTTCTGGATACTGACTGTGATGGTGGTTATATCTATCTATACATGTGTTCAAATTCATAGAACTATACCTCAAGTGTCCATTTTACTGTATAATTTCAAAAATTAAGAAAATTTGCCCACCAGGCAAGTTAGAATCCTTGCTGTCTGTAAAGTTGTTATAATAATATAGGCATACGTATGCCTAAACACTATTGCTTTTGCTTTTGAGCCATGTAGAAAGGGAATCACATAGCATATCCTCTTTTATATCTGGCTTCGTTCACCTAATGTTATGTCTCTGTATGGTCTAGCTCATTCCTTCTCATAGCTGTGCAGTAATTCATAGTGTGAATCTGGCAGAATTTATTTATGCAACTTCTTATTGGTGTGTAGTTGGGTTGTTTCCAGTTTTTAGCTATTACAAATAGGGTTACTCTATGAACATCATTGCATGTACAAGAATGCTCATCACAGGTCTGGATGGTCAAAAAGTAAATCAAACACTAAAAAGTAAATAAAAACGCTAAAAAGTAATCAAACACTAAAAGTAAATAAAAAGTTAATCAAACGCAAAATTAACGATCCAATAGGAGAATGACTGAATAAACTATGGCTACGCTAAATGATGGCATATCATCCAAATCACGTCAGAACAGGTGAGTCATTATTTGGATATATTACCCAAGTGTTAACCTGGTGGCTGTTGTGATGATGATGCATGGCTCTAATGACTGCATGTGGGTCGCAATGACTCACAGTGAGCTCACTGGGCTCATCTATAGGTTCCCCATGGGCAGGGGTGAGGACAAGCAGGAAGAAACAGTGACACAGTGGCTGGCCACCCCAGAACACTATAGAGACAACCTCACCTGGTCCTCAGCCCATGGTTCTTGCTCACTGCCTCAGAAATTGCCCCACCTGACTGCCCTGAGCACTTCCAGGAAGGCAGCCCCTGGCTTTCCCTGAGGTGGCCTCATCCATCCTTCCCCACCAACCTTGACCCAGTCTTCCGCCTCTTGGGGCAAATCTGCTTTCTCAACGCCTCAGCTCCCTTCCATTCACTAGCATCTCCTGCATGTTGGGGCTGAATGATGCCCATTGCACAGGTGAGGAGACTGAGGTAGGTAGAGGGAGGCAGCTGGGCCTGCAGCTGCACAGCAGGTCAGTGGATCTGTGCTGGGTGGGCCGTGCCTCACCCTATAGCTGTGCACCCTCTCAAGCTGTACAGAGATTGTCTGCTGCCTCCTTTTCCGAGGGATCCTTCCAGCCTGTGTCTCCCCCAGACCACCAGGTCTGGAGCTTCTAGACCCGGAGCTCTGGCCCTGGGAGAGGATTGGGTGGAGGCAGAGCCAGCAGTTGGCCAGGATCTGGCTAGGTGGTTGGTGGCCTTTCCCTGAGCCCCAGGCTCTGTTGGGGCCTGTCCCCAGTGCCTTCAGGATTCAGGCCGGTGCCCTCAGGACTAGCCAACCTATAGCCTGATCTGCCCTGGGCACAGGCCTCTGAGCCAGTGCATCTTGTAGAAGATAGCATATGATGCGATCATTAAATAAGAAAAGGAAGATAAAATTATATGAGAATTTTCCTTTAGCCATGGAAATGAGCTTCTGGTACAAGGAAAGGGAGTAGGAAGGAGTGAAAAGCCATCTTCAGATGACCCTGAACAGCACTAAAACCTGGCCCTCGGCTGCCCCTACCTGTCCACATGCAGAGAGGGAGGCTCTAAGGGACACCCAGCCTGGAGTTCATGCACCCTGATGCCTCTGACCCCACCAGGCATGAATGTTTTTTGTTTGTTTGTTTGTTTGTTTTGAAACAGAGTCTCACTCTGTCACCCAGGCTGGAGTGCAGTGATGCGATCTCAGCTCACTGCAACCTCCACCCCCTGGGTTCAAGCGATTCTCCTGCCTCAGCCTCCCCAGTAGCTGGAATTACAGGCCACCATGCCTGGCTACTTTTTTTTTTTTTTTTTTTTTTTAGTAGAGACGAGGTTTCACAGTGTTGGCCAGGGTGATCTCGATCTTCTGATCTCATAATCCACCCACCTCGGCCTCCCAAAGTGCTAGGATTACAGGCCTCAGCCTGTCCAGGAATGAATGTTTAAGACTGTTCTTCTGTCTTCTCTGAGGTTTTCCCAGTCTTGGAGATGAGATGCCCCCTGCTGGCAAAGGTGGGTATCACTGCAACATGGATGCACCGTGTCTAGAGACAGCAAGACCTTACCGTGGGACCACAGGCTTCAGTCAGGCTTCCCTGACTGAAAGAAAAAGGCCACTTTGACTTAGCAGGAAGCTCAGGTTTGGACTTGGTCTCACCCTGGACAATAGACACGGAGAAGAGGAAGTGGAGGAGTTGTAGGATGTGGGTGGGTGACAGCAGGGCTAAGGGCTGAAGACAGTATGAGCAGGGGCCACTGTGAGATTAAGATGCTGGCTCTGGCCAAGCGTGGTAGCTCATGCCTGTAATCCCAGCACTTTGGGAAGCCAAGGGTGGGGGCACCACTTGAGGTCAGGAGTTCAAGACCAGCCCGGCCATCATGGCAAAACCCTCTCTCTACTAAAAATACAAAAATTAGCCAGGTGTGGTGGCACATGCCTGTAATCTCACCTACTCAGGAGACTGAGGCAGGAGAATCGCTTGAACCCAGGAGGTGCAGGTTTGAACCAAGATCACACCACTACACTCCAGAGTGGGCAACAGAGTGAGACTGTCTCAAAAAAAAAAAGAAAAAAAGAAAAAAAGAAAAAAGATGCTAGCCCTGGTCACAAGGAGGAGGAGGAGGAAGAGGAGAACCGGGAAAACCTCTGCAAATGACTGTGCTCGGAGTTGGGGCTGATGAGAATACAGAAGGCCCTCACCTGTGAATGGGTGATAGAAGTAGAGTTGACAGTCGCGGAGTTGGGTGAGAAAAGCGTGATTCATGTTAGGTGGCCAGCCAGTGTCTGGTACAGAATCACGGTGAGGTGAATGCTGATAGTATTCGTATGGATGGGTTTATTAGTCAGAGTTCTCCAGAGAAATAGAACCAATAGGATATCTAGCTATAGATATATAAGAGGAGACTTGTTATGGGAACCGGCTCACGTGGCTGTAGAGGCTGAGAAGTCCCGCCATCTCCGTCTGCAAGCTGGAGAGCCAAGAAGGTGGATGGTGTGATTCAGTTTGAGTCTAAAGGCCCGAGACCCAGCACAGCCAGAGGCATAATTCGTGGAGTCTGAAGGCTTGAAAACCTGGAGTTCTGATGTCCAAAGGCAGGAGAAGACGGGGTGTCCCAACTCCAGAAGACAGCAAATTCCCCTTTCCTCCGCCTTCTTCTTGTACCTGTGCCCTCGAGGGATCGGACAACGCCCACCCACGCCGATCTTCCTCCCTCGGTTCACTGATTCAAAGGCCAGTCTCTTCAGGAAACACCCTCACAGACACACCCAGAGATAATGGTTTGCCAGCTATTTGGGCTTTTCTTAACCCCGTCAAGCAGACACCTAAAACTAACCATCACAATAGTGATATAAAAGGCATCGCTCTGTGAACTGCCTGCGACATGCTGTTCTCCTCTACAGGGTGGGCACTCACTCTCTTGGAGGCTAAGGACCATCTGTCTACCTCTGTGGCCCCAGCATGGGGACAATGACAGTCACCATCAAGGCTCGCCAAGGAAGAGGGCATGTGGTAGGCCGAATAGTGGCCCCCCAAACACATCCATGTCATTGTTGCTAGAACCTATTCCAGCCAGGGAGATGACAGTGAGCCTGTACTCAGCCTTGCCCTGTGCCCGGCACTGCTCTCGGTGACTGACCAGTTGTCTCACCTCTCCTTCACATAACCCTGTGAGGAGGGAAAGTTAGTACCCTGATGACAGACGAGCAAAGGGAGGCAGAGAGAGCTGAAGCCATTTGCCCGCTGTGTGACCCAGGGCAATTTAGTCCCTGCCAGTGTCACTCCAGCCCCTGCTCCTACCCTGTCTCGACTACTAGACCCGTCTACCATGGGCTCGGGAGGAGGGCAGTACACACGTTTTCACCAAAACCCGCACCTACCCTGCTTGGCGGGCATTAGCCTCCTTTATGAATGGGGAACTGAGGCTGGTCAAGGACAGGTGACTTGCCCAAGGTCACACCACCAGGGCTTGGGGTTCCAGGCTTTTATGAAAACTGCCAGGCCCCAAAGCCCATGTGTCCTGGGCTACTGTGGGCGTGAATGAGTCCTGAGGGGAGATGGACCCCAACATCTGAGGACAAAATGGGCAGGCCCTGTCCATCCCCTGAGAGGCGGTGTTCCTGCTCCACGGCTGGCGTCAGGAGCACAGGATAGAGGATTTCCCACCAGACAATCTCCACAAACAGGCCCAAGGGAGCCTCTGGAGCCTCCAGGATAGAAGGCAAGACCTGGAGCCCAGGGGAGGTTCTGCAGGAAGGAGGCTGCCTACATTGCGTGGTCCACACCAGGAGGCCAGGGTGCTGCGAACCTGTGTGCAGGAGTCAGGGACACTCACCCTACTCCCACTTCCCACTGCACTCTGCTTCACTTGTGAGGGTTTTTGTGTGTGTCTGTGCCCGAGAGTGTATAAAACATAAGTCTATGTTTTAATGACAATAAGCTGTACATTCATGTAACAACCACATAGTTCAAGGTCGATCACCATCCCAGAAGTCCCCAGGGTCCCTTCTCAATCAGTGTGTTTTTCCTCACTGTCCCCCACCTTCCCCTTTCTGCCTCTCTCTTCCACCCCAGTTCCTTTCTCATTCCTAAAGTCCTGCCTTCCCATTGGAAGTAGAAATGTCGTGCTGCCCATGGTTCCCGTATTATCATAAATAACTTCTACTGGCTGGCTGGCTGACATTCAGTGTGGATGGCACCTTCCCTCCAGCTGTGGGCTCAAGCCCTGTGTCTCCTGTGGTGCAATAGAAGGTCATCCCTCTTTTAGGAATTTCAGGCGTGAGCAGGAGAGCAGGTTCAGGGCACTTCTCTGAGCCTCAGGTCCTTCATCTGTGACATGGGAGAACCCCACCTCCCTCTCAGGTTGTGGGAGAAATAGAGATGGGGACACCAGGCACCTGTCAATGAGTGCCACATGTCAAAACCTGGGATGAGCCTTTCTTTACCATCACACATGTTTGAGATCCCGGACCCACCAGGTGCTTCCCCTGCTCCAGTGCTGTTGCACTTGCTGTTCCTTCTGCCTGGAATGCTCTTCCCTCAGGTAATCGCAAGGCCTGCTCCTCATTGCCTCCAGGTCTCTGCTCAGTCATCACCTCTCCAGGGATGCCTTCCCCGCACACCCTGAATAAAATAACAACATCCTGCCCACTTACCCATTTACCTGACCCTGTCTTAACTTTCTTCTTTTTTTTTTTCTAAGATGGAGTTTCGCTCTTGTCACCCAGGCTTGAGTGCAATGGCGCGATCTCAACTGACTGCAACCCCCGCCTCCAAGGTTCAAGTGGTTCTCCTGCCTCAGGCTCCCTAGCAGCTGGGATTACAAGCGCCCACCACCATGCCCAGCCAATCTTTTGTATTTTTAGTAGAGATGGGGTTTCACCATATTGGCCAGGCTGGTCTCGAACTCCTGACCTCAGGCAATCCACCAGCCTCGGCCTCCCAAAGTGCTGGGATTACAGGCATGAGCCACTGCGCCCAGCTCCTGTCTTAACTTTCTACCTAGCACTTGCCGACCTGTGATATGCTATGTATTTACTGATAAATTCTATTGTGTCAGAGTCTCTTTCAGTTTTGTTACCTGTTGTATCCTCTACACCTAGAACATAGCTCACGAAATCCTTCTTGAAGGGTGATTGGCAGCCAGACACTTTAAACACATCACTAAGATGCACAGATTCTCTCCAAGGAGGGCATTGGAATCATTTTATTGATTTTGATTTCTATTGAGTCTTGAGAAGACAGTTTCTCTAGGCTTTGAAAATATGACTGCATATCTGCCAGGCTTCAAAACTCATAGTGTCCTGGATTATTATGAGTGTTGATCTGGTCTGAGGGGAGATAGACTCCAATATTTGAGAACAAGATGGGCAGCACTCTCATTCTGTGATTAATTATGACTCACTCTGTGGTTGGTTTCAGAAGTCATGAAGTAAATACTCCTCAGTGAGATATCCACAAGTAGCATCAAAGGAGGCTGTATAATTTACAGGAGAATGGGGTGACTGCAACTGTAGGGGAGAGACTGAAGGTCACATAAACACTATGTTCATAGACAAGAAGGAAGCTAGGTTCACAGGAGGCTGGTGTGGACAAATTCGTTGTTAATCACATCAGACCAATTTCTCACTGCATCTTTGGACACTGATCAGATTGGCAGGTCAGGTCCAGACTGCAATCACTTCCCATCTTAAATTTTGAAATGTGACAGTGTTTCTCATCCTGGATATAGATGTCCAGAAAATCCAGAAACCTTACAACCAAAGGTTTCTTGGCCGGGCATGGTGGTTCACGCCTGTAATCCCAGCACTTTGGAAGGCCAAGGTGAGAGAATCACCTGAGGTCAGGAGTTTGAGACCAGCCTGGCCAAAATGGCAAAACCCTGTCCCTACTAAAAATACAAAAAATTAGCCTGGCATGGTGGCTTGTGCCTGTAGTCCCAGATACTTGGGAGGCTGAGACACGAGGATCACTTGAACCTGGGAGGTGGATGTTGCAGTGAGACAAGATCGCACCACTGCACTCCAGCCTGGGTGATAGAGTGAGACTCCGTCTAAAAAAAAAAAATTTATTCCAATTTGAAGAAACTATTTTGACAGTTTTGTGAGTTGTTTGTTAAGGGCCTCACTCTGGTGAGCCTTCCTGGTAACCTCAGCACACCCTAGACTGACCAGGCCACGACTGGAGCCTCTCCAATCTTCAGGGGATCTCCTGCCCACCTATGTCTCCTCTACCTGTGGTCGTGCCCTGGGCCTCGGGAAAGACCAAGCAGCTCCACGATGTCCATTTCTTGCATCCCCCACTCTCACCACGGGCAGCACCCTATCCAGTCCTAACAGCTCCCTCCTTCCAATGCCCCAGCATCCACAGCCTTCAGCCTCAAGGAGCCCACCTGTCCATTGACCCCAACGGCATTCCTCACCATTCACCTTCCTTACCCAGCTTACTCAAAGCTATTAACTCTCCCTCCTCAAACACATCTCTTCATCTTCCCTCCTCCTACTCTCCTGGCAACCCCCCCACCCCCACCAAACAAGTAGACAAACAATGTGCACCCTCCACAAGTGTACCTTCTCTCTCCTCTTCCTACAATAACCTTCACAAGGACCAGACCAGCACCAACTCTTGTCATGATATTCCTTGATATTCCTCTGAGAAAACAGGAGCGATTGGAGAGAAACTCTCACCACTTCCCAACAGCAGTGGGCCTGCACTTGTAATCTCAGCTGCCCCACTGGAGGAAGTGACAGAATCCTACTTCTTGAGGCCGGCCCTTCACCTGAATCCTATGCCCTCTACTTTCTCAAGGTAGAGGCTTTTGTAGTGATTATCCCTTTTTCCTGAATTGTCACATTCTTTCTTTATTCTGGATTCTTCTGTCATCTACAAACATGCTCTTGTTTCTGACATATTATACAAAATGTAATAAAATAGAAACCCATTCCTTATCCCATATTTCTCCAAGGTAATGACACATTTCCCTGATGCTCCAAGTAGCAAATCTGTCTTCCCTTGTTCTATAACCATTATCATTACAAACCACTTCAATGCAGCTTCTATCTGCTCACCTCCCAACAGAAGAATGCTTTTGTTAAAGGCACCAATGGCCTTCATATTGCCTAACCCTATGATCACGTCCTCATCCTTATATACTATATGTCCAAATGCCTTCAGTACATTTGACACCTCCCTCCTTCCCCAAGCCTACTCTCCTCCCTCCCTCCCTGCTTTCTCTCCTCTCTCTTTTTATGCTATCTTTTAAATTTGAGATTTCTGAAAATACCTCTCCTGGTGTACCTCCAACCATATTGGTCACTCCACTCTTTCTCACTAGCCATTGCCCATTGCTTGCTCTTCCTTTCGGCATGAAGTTTAGCCAGTTCCCCTTCTCATGCTACACTCTCCCTCTGGGTTGTTTCTTCCATTTTCCCATCATACAGCAGTATCCTTATAAAGCTTAGGGTTTCTGCTCAGAGAAGCTTTCTCTGACTGTCCTGTTTAAAGTAGTGAGTTTGTAGACTAGCACCTAGAGTATTTACTTCCTAACACTGATCACAATCTGGACTTATTTATTCATTTATTGGTTGGTCTTCTGCTGCTCCCCAGTTCAGTGCTAAATTACCAACTTATATAAGACTACCAAATAGCTATTACGAGAGATTACACAAATATTTGTTTAATACTTAATAAAGAATCACTTGAGACTTTATGCTTCCTTGCCAGGGTGGAGGCATGACTGAAGAATCTCTCTTCAACTCTGCAAGAAATTTTGCAATGCGTATGTTCCCCACAATAACTCCTGTAGATTTCTGGTTATGTATAGTAAAGCCATAGGAATACTTTGCCCTGCCTTGTTTTTCTTCTTAATCATAAAATTATTTTATTGATGTTTTACATGGCATATACAATAAATTTGAGGGAAAAAGAGGAAGATGTTAGCTAATGAAAAGGTCACGTAGGCCTCCATAAAGTTTCAGGAATAATACAGACAGGAACATACACCTGAGCTTGCCCCCGTAACACCACAAGCTTCAGGATAGTTTGTCTCTGATTCTCAAGTAGTCTCAGAAGTTATCAGACAATGCTGGGGATACTTGCTTAAGTGACGCTCTCTGGACACACATATTGAAACTGCTGATGCCGCACCTTGTAAGCCCCTTTTAAAGCATGATGATTCCTGTGATGGTTAATAGTGAGTGTCAACTTGTTTGGATTGAAGGATGCAAAGTATTGATCCTGGGTGTGTCTGTGAGGGTGTTGCCAAGGGAGAGGGTGTTCCCAGTGGGCTGGGAAAGGCAGACCCACCCTCAATCTGGGTGGGCACCATCTAATCAGCTGCCAATAAGACTAGGATAGAAAGCAGGCAAAAAAACATAAAGAGACTAGACTGGCTCAGCCTCACAACCTACATCTTTCTCCCATGCTGGATGCTTCCTGCCATCAAACATCGGACTCCAAGATCTTAAGCTTTGGGACTTGGACTGGCTTCCTTGCTCCTCAGCTTGCAGATGGCCTATTGTGGGACCTTGTGATTGTGTGAGTTAATACTACTTAATAAACTCATATATATATATGTGTGTATATATATATACATACACACATATATATATATATATATATATTCTATTAGTTTTGTCCCTTTAGAGAACCCTGACTAATACAACTCCCTTTGAACTCCAAGTTTATTTTTACAGAGAGCTTGCCCTGCTACTGATGGTGTATTGACTTGTATTTGGTAATCCCTTCCATTTTGTGTTTCTTTATCTGTTAGTCAATTTCCTTCAAACACTTCAAATGAATTTGAATTCTACAAGAGAAAGTACAAATCTTAAAGACTTCCCTTTATGATCTGGATTTACTATGGGAATCCTTATGTCAACATGAAAGATAAGGAAAATAAAAGAGCGTTCCGTTCCAGTCATGGGGGTGTACAAGGCATGGAGACAGTGTCAGATGGGGGTAAGAGACTCTCGTCCCAGTCTCTCTTCTAAGGGCCTTATCTTACATGTGACAGGTGTGTCAGAGAAGTGGAAGGGAGTTCCAAATAAAGAGATTTTTTGCCCAACTGAAATTTAGGACTCAGTTTACTTTTGCAGAATGAAATAGCAAGATCCTTGGTTAGAGAAATGGCTGGAATTCAAGAATTTCTATTTTTTGAGCTGATCTTGGTTCCTGCAGGGCGCTACATTCTTTGAGAAGGGAATGTGGAAGTGGCTGATTCAAGAGCCAGGAGTGCTACCATGAAGCAAGCATAAGCCAGATAGGTGCTAGGTGACCCTGCAGCTGAGGCTATGGTATGGACAGCCCTGCCCAGATGTGGGAGGGAGGATGAGGCCCTGATTCAGAGGGGTCTGCTGATGCCAGTACGGGTGGACTGAGGCTGAGTCAGCCAGGGAGCACCAGATCCTGACCAAGATGAGAGAGACAAAAATGCAAGTTACACCAGCCAGAGAAATGGGTGAGCAAATCAGCATCGTCAGCAGAACCTGAGAGAGAAGATTGAGCCTTCCCTCATAAACAACTGAGGACCCTGCAATCAACATAAAGATGTAATAGGCCCCTTCCCATATCACCATGAAGACTCAAAAGCCATACACACCATTAATCGTCTTGGAAAGGAGTAGGGAGGTGGGGTGGAAATCTGAGAGACTGATCAGTTTCAGCAAAACAGGCTGAGCATTTATACAAATGGACCATTCACATGATAGCATCAGCTGACACCAGATTAGACATAACTCCAGTATTTTCTCACCTTATTGTCCAGTACAGAGGTTATGCACTCATAATGAAAATCAGATCAGCCTTAGCAAGTAAGTGCACCAGACCCCCGTCAGGTCTGAGAACACGAATTAATTTGTGGTCTCTGCATACCATCTCTTCCAGCTCCCCTCTGCCCACTGTCTTATCAGTCAGTGGAAGAGGGGATTGGGACATCCTTGACTCCTCTTCTCCTTTAACCCAGGACAATTTTAACCTGTTATATATTGACCCTGACAACAGAGCACAGAAAGAGGAGAAGACCAGAAGAGAGACACACAGAGTGGAGTAATTGATGAGAGTTATTGCTGAGGTGAGCAGGGCCTCCTCAAGGCTTGCAGCTGCCCTCCACTAGTGTTTCCAGGCTCCACTGCCCTTTGCCAACACAGGCCTCATTTCCCATGGTCTGAGCCCTGGAGCTTAGAGTCAGAAAATGTTCGCAGCTCTGTGTACTGCTGGAGAAATTCATAGAACCATATGTTAGAATCACTGCACTTTCACAGTCATCTCCTAGGGTCTCAGTGCCCAGGAGCAGGCTTTCTTGGTGTCTCTAGTCCCTCCCCTAGTCTCTTCTGTGGGGACCCCAAGATTTCACCTCTCTCCTGGAACCCTCTACCACATATCTATCCCCTCACTCTTAGCCACATCACATTCCCATTCTCACCTGAGATCCAAGCAGGCAGGGGGAGGGAGGAGGGCCTCGGTGCTGGAAAGGGGTATGGATTCTGTTGTTTTGGCAACATTCTTCTTATTGGCACTGGGTCACTCAGCTCAGACCCATAGTTGGTTGCCTGGGAATCTGAAGCTTAATCCATATGACTCCAGAGAATAACAAACAAAGGAGTGGAAACTAAGACAGGATGTATCATGGGAGGCCACCCACAGACATGGAGTCATGACTCTCAATAGATGTGTTTGTCACAAGGGTCCTTGAACATGCAGAGACAAGCGTACACATGTGTACTCAGGAGCACTCATTGCTCCCTAGAGGAGCACAGTGACTGTGGCATAAGTCCCAAATGTGTACATTGGGGACGCCTGGGATGAGGCGGGAATGTAGGCACATGGTAGATCATGAAAGGTGAAGAGGCAAGATTTGTATTTTAAAAATTATTACCTACCCTTTCTTTCAAGGCTGATTTTGACATTTGCATTACAGTTAGAGCCTCATGCACAACTATTTATTTAGAGCAAACTCTATACTAAATCTGTCTCACCTGAGAGATGAAGCCCCATTTCTTTTAAAAAGTCATAATAGTGCTGCAACGAACATACGCGTGCATGTATCTTTGTAACAGAATGATTTATATTCCTTTTGGTATATACCCAGTAATGGGATTGCTGGGTCATATGGTATTTCTGGTTCTAGATCTGTGAGGAATCACCATAGGCTTAATACCTAGGTGATGGGTTGATAGGTGCAGCAAACCACTGTGTCACACGTTTACCTATGTAACGAACCTGCACATCCTGTACATGTACCCCAGAACTTAAAAATAAAAATTAAAAAATTAAATGAAAACTAAAAACTGTAATATTACATTGCTGGCTCTTCTGATTCTGTTATCTTGTGTAGTTGCTCTCGAGTTCAGCGGATGCTGAAATGACAACTCTTGAACACCAGAGTAGGAGGTGGGTTGAACATGTTGCTTTTCATTTATAGCAGCTTAGGTCCAAAAAAAGAAGATAGACCCAGATAAATAGGGATGGAAATGTACTCACTGATATTAGGAAGTGAATGAATAGATGGAGAGATGGTGGTCCAATACACAGAAGGCTTAACCTACATATGAGAATTAATCCTCAAATTGTACTTTTTCAAACAAAACTTTAGTTGTTACTGTTCCTGCTGTGTGATGCATATTGAGTTAAGAAGCACTACTCAAGTGGGTATGTGGCATTTACATCACTTGTATATTTTCTAGTGCTCCAATGTTGGTCAGTGAGGAGAATTCCAGTGGTTCGGCAGCCAGATAGATGCATTAAAAGCATCATGCAACTGCAAGCTTTTATTTATGATAAAAGCTTGTCACACAATGATAAACATGATAAACATGTCACACAATGCCTAAAGGTGGCAATCGGGCCCGGAGGAGGTCACAGAGAACCATAGTGTTAAAATTAGGAAGAAGGTCCCTTTAGAGAGTCCGTTGATCTGCCCTATAGAATGATGCTGAGGCTTTTTAATGGGGTATGGCCTATTGAAGCTCTTAAAGTATATTTCTTGGATGGATAGATGGATAGAGTCATGATTTCATGCGTGGCTGGATGGAGAGATGGATGGATGGACTTAAACAAGATTGTACAGTGTCTGTGAGAGTTTCTTTGCTGGTATAAAGGTCTTTGTGTGATTGGCATAATAGAGGGAAACCTGAGATCTTTCAGTGCAGACTTTTTAATGGTAACAACCATTGCAGGGATGATAGATTCAGCTAGGATTCAGACCCCTGGTCTTCCCTTGGTAATGACAATGTTACAGAGGGATCTGTATAAAATAGGCAGGCAGCACAAGTAAGTGGTGTTTTGCTTTGGAGTCATCTACCTCACAAGATACTGTTGGGAGATTAAACAAATCAAGGTAATAAAGTGTGCCCAGCACATACTGAGTACTCAGCAATGTTCATTTCCTGTGTTACTTTTTGTGGTGCCTTAGAAGACCAAGGATTTGTACCTATTAAAATGAGTAGGAGTGTCAGTAGTCACATGACCATGCCCATTACATCTACAGATACTAGTATTGTAGCAGATTATATATTTTTTTCCGTGTTTCAATTGTTGCTCATAATTTCTGGTCTTCAGTGAAGCCCTCCACTGATGCTTTTTAATAACACACTAACTTTCAATAATAAGATCATCATTTGAGTGACTTATAACTCCAAGCAGAATCTATTGCACTCAGACCACCAACTTGTTATAACTTCCAATTCAATTGTACACTCTATAAAATACAGTGAGGAAACAGGCTAAAGAAAAATCACAACATCATATCAATAGATGCAGAAAAAGTGTAGACAAAATCTAACATCTACTTATGATTAAAACTCTAATACAGCTAGAAACAGAGGAGAACTACTTCAGTTTGATAAAGAACATCTATAGAAACCCTACAGCTTAACATTATTCTTAATGGTGAGACACTAGAAGCTTTCCTGCTAATATCAGGAAAAAAAGCAAGCATGTCCCCTCTCACCACTCATTTTCAACATCATATTGGGAGTACAAGCTAATGCAATAAGACAAGAAAATGAAATAAAAGGTATATAGAGTGGGGAGGAAGAAATAAAACTATCTATGTTTGCAGATTACATGACTGTCTATGTAGAAAATTCGAAAAACGATAGACAATAAACCGTCCTGGAACTATTAATAAGTAATTTTAGCAAGGTTGCAGGATACAAGGTTAATATACAAAATTCAATCACTATCCTATATACCAGCAATAAACAGGTGAAAGTGGTATAAATCTAACCAAATATGTACAAGATCTACATGGGAAAAAGTACAAATATCTGATAAAATAAATCACAGAAGAAATAAATAAAGAGATACTTTATGTTTACAGATAGGAATGGTCTATATTGTCAAGATGTTAGTTCTTCCAAACTTAATGTATAGATTCAACACAATCCTAATGAAAATCCCAGGAGGTTATTTTGTGGATACCAAAAACTGATTCTAAAATTTATATGGAGAAACAAAACAACATGAATATCCAAGTCAATATTGAAGGAGAAGAACAAAATTGGAGAACTGACACTACTCTACTTCAAGACTTACTATAAAGCTACAGTGATCAATATGGTGTGGTATTGGTGAAAGAATAGATAAGTAGAGCAATAGAACAGAATATAGAGCCCAGAAATAGACTCATATAAATATAGTCAACTGATCTTTGACAAAGGAACAAAGGCAATACAGTGGAGAAAAGATAGTCTTCTCAACAAATGGTGGTGGAAGACTCTACACTGACATATGAAAAAAAAAGAATCCAGACACAAAAATTAACTCAAAATATGTCATAGACATAAATGTAAAATGAAAAACTATAAAAACTATAAAACTCCCCGAAGAAAACATAGGAGAAAATCTATATGACATTGGGTATGGTGATGACTTTTTAGATATAACACCAAAGATATGATCTATGAAAGAAAGAATTGATCAGCTAAACTTAATTAAAATTAAAAGCCTTTACTCTGCAAAAGACACTATCAGAAGAATGAGAAAACAAGCCACAGACTGGGAGAAAGTATTTGCAAAAGATATATCTGATAAAGAATTGTTATCCAAAATATACAAATGGCCAGGCACGGTGACTCATGCCTGTAATCCCAGCACTTTGGGAGTCCGAAGTGGGTGGATCACCTGAGGTCAGGAGTTAGAGACCAGCCTGGCCAACATGGTAAAAACCCATCTCTACTAAAAATACAAAACTTAGCCAGGCATGGTGGTGGGTGCCTATAATCCTAGCTACTTGGGAGGCTGAGGCAGGAGAATCACTTGAACCTGGGAGGCAGGGTTTGCAGTGAACTGAGATTGTGCCATTGTACTCCAGCCTGGGCAACATGAGCAAAACTCCATCCATCTCTCTCTCTCTCTCTCTCTCTCTCTCTATATATATATATATATATATATATATATATATATATATATACATACACATAGAACTCTTAAAATTCAACAATATAAAAATGAACAACCCAATAATAAATGGGCAAAAAACCTGAAGAGACACCTCACGAAGAAGTAATACAAATGGCAAATAAGTATATGAAAAGATACTTAACATCACTAAGAGGTTGTAAATTAAAACAACAATAATATACTATTACACAGAATGACCAAAATCCAAAACATGTACAACATTAAATACTGAGGAAGATGTGGGTGTGGAGCAGTAAGAGCTCCCATTTATTGCTGATGGGAATGCAAAATGGTACAACAACGTTGGAAAGCAGTTTGGCAGGTTTGTTTTGTTTTGTTTTTTTCACAAGACTAAACATACTCTTACCATATGATCCAGCAATCACATGCCTTGCTATTTACCTGAATGAGTTAAAACTTATGTCCACACAAAAACTTGCATATGGATGTATAAAGCAGCTTTATTAATAATTGCCAAAGCATGGAAGCAATCAATATGTCTTTCTGTAGGTGAATGGGTACACTGTGGTACACCCAGACAATTATTTATTATTCAGAGCCAAAAAGAAACAAGCTATCAGGACATGAAAAGACACAGATGAACCTTAAATACATACTACTAAGTGAAAAAAAAACCAATCTGGAAAGACCACATACTGTATGATTCCAACTATGTGACACTCTGGAAAAGGCAAAACTATGAAGACAGTAAAAGGATTGTTGGTTGCTAGCGGTTGGAGGGAGGCAGGATTAAATACACAACGCACAGAGGAATTATTTAGGGCAATGAAACTACTGTATCTGATACTATAATGGTGGAAACATGTCAGTATACATTTGTCCAAACCCATATAATGCATGACACCAAAAGTGAACCCTAATGTACACTATGGGCTTTGGATGATAGTGATATATCAATGTAGGTTCATCAATTGTAACAAATGCACTATTCTGGTGAGGGATATTGATAATTGGGAAGGCTATGCATGTGTCGGGGCAGAGGCATATGGAAAATCTCTGTGTCTTCTGTTCAATTTTACTGTGGACCTAAAACTGCTCTAAAAACTAAAGTCTATAAAAGCAACCCAATCAGGAGTTCCACTTTTGGCCACCATGGGGTTGGCATAGTATTGCCTATCTCTCCCACTGATTATAACTAAAGATTCTAGACCAAATGGAAAAAAAAAAAAAAACCACTTACCTGAGGAATCTGAAAAGTAAGCAGAAGCGGATGCCTTATACCAGAGAGTGAACCCATGGAAAAGTGACTGGTACAGGTTTAATTATAAGTTTTCTTTTACTCTTTTCTCTTTCAGCTTTGATCTGGAAACAAGTCTCTTCATGGATCTGTGCAGAGCAGTGGCACAGGAGGTTGACAGAGGAAGAGAAAACTTGGCCCTGCTTTATGGATGGTTCTGCATGATATGCAGGAACCACCTGAAATTGAAGAGCTGCAGAATTATCCTCCCTTTTTGAGACATCTCTGAAGGGCAGTGGTGAAGGGAAATCTTCCCAGTGGGCAGAATTTCAAGCAGTGCACTTGGTTGTTTATTTTGCTTGGAAAGAGAAATGGCTGGACATGTGACTAGGTACCAGTTGACGGGCTGTGGACAGTGGTTTAGCTAAGTGGTCAGGCACTTGGAAAAAATATGATCGGAAAATTGGTGACAAGGAAGTATGGGGAAGAGGTATGTGGACAGACCTCTCTGAATAGGTGAAAAATGTGAAAATATTTGCTTCTCATGTGAATGCTCACCAAAGGGTGACCTCAGCAGAGGAGGATTTTAATAATCAAGGGGATAAGATTACCTGTTCTATGGACACCACTCAGCCTCCTTTTGCAGCCACCCTGTCATTGTTCAATGTGCCCATGAATAAAGTGCCCATGGTTGCAGGGATGCAGGTTATGCACGGGCTCAGCAACATGGACTTCCACTCACCAAGGCCAACCTGGCTACGGCCACTGCTGAGTGCCCAACCTACCAGCAGCAGAGACCAACATTCAGTCCAGGATATAGCACCATTCTCTAGGGTGATCATCCAGCTACCTGGTAGCAGGTTGATTAGATTCAACTGCTTCCATCATGGAAAGTGTAGTGTTTTGTTCTTATTGTATTAGACACTCTGAACAAGGATTTACCTTCCCTGCGTGTAATGCTCTGTCAAAACTACCATCTACGGATTTACAGAATGCCTAATCCACCATCGTGCTATTCCATATGACATTGCTTCTGATCAAGGAACTCAATTTACAGCAGTGGCAAAGGGCCCATGCTCTTAAAATTCATTGGTCTTACCATGTTCCTGACCATCCTGAAGTAGCTGGCTTGATAAGACTGTGGAATGCCCTTTTAAAGACTCAGTTACAGTGCCAGCTAGGTGGCAATACTTGCAAGGCTGTGGCAAAGTTCTCCACAAGGCTGTATATACTCTGAATCAGTGTCCAGCATGTGGTGTTGTTTCTCCCATAGCCAGGATTCACAGGTCCAGGAATCAAGGGACGGAAATGAGAGTGACACTACTCACTATTAGTCCTAGTGATCCACTAGCAAACTTTTTGCTTCTTGTTTCTATGTCTTTATGCTATGCTGGCCTAGAGGTCTTAGTGCCAAAGGGAGGAATGTTTCTACCAGGAGACACCACAATGATTCCATTGAACTGGAAGTTAAAATTGCCAACTAGCCATTTTGGTTTCCTCATGTCTCTGAATCAACAAGCAAATAAGGGAGTTTCTGTGCTGGCCGAGGTGATTGATCCTGACTACCAAGGGGGAAACTGGATTGCTTCTCCACAATGGAGATAAGGAGCAGAATGTCCAGAAAATAGGAGATTTCTTAGGGCGTCTCTTAATATTACCATGCCTTGTGATTAAGATCAATGGGACACAACAACAACCCAGTGCAGGCAGGACTACTAATGGCTGGGAGAATTTAGGAATGAAGGTTTGGGTCACCCCACCAGGTAAGAAATACAATTAGCTGAAGTGCTTGCAGAAGGCAAAAGGACTAAGGAATGGATAGTGGAAGAAGGTAGTTATAAATACCAAGTATGATCATGTGACCAGTTTTACAAACAAGGACTATAATTGTCTGAGTATTTCTTCTTTATTTTGTTATGAAATGTATGTGTGTATATGCACAGTGATGGAAGTTGTGCATATATACACATGTTAAACAAATAGCTTTTTTTCCATCTCTTATCCCCTTATCATATGAGATTTATTGACTTTACATTGTAGTATCTAAGTTACAGGATATCATGGAGAAGAGTCAACATCACCCAAGTGCATCCTTATCTGGGGAAAGGGTTAGTGAGCTTTTGGTTTTACATAGGATACTTGTATCTTGTTAGGTGGAAGCACAACCTCATTATTATATTTACTTGGAGATTAGGAATGGTTTAAAGATATGTATTTGGGTGCCGAGTTGACAAAAGGTGGACTTGTAATGCTTAATTTTACACATCAAGTTGGCTAAGCCATGGTATCTAGATATTTGATCAAATACCAATCTAGGTGTTGCTGCGACACTATTTTTTTAGATCAGATTAATGTTTAAATCAGTAGATATTGAGAAAAGCATACTACTCTCCATAATGCAGGCTTCATCCAATCAGTTGAAGACCTTGGGAGTAAATAGGCTGGAGTCCTCTGAGGAAGAGAGAATTTTGCCCCCAGACTGTCTTCAAGCTTGATCTGCAATATAAACTCTTCCCTGAGTCTCCAGACTACTAGCCTATCCTGCAGATTTTGGACGCCACAGATTTTGGACTTGGTAGTCTCTACAATCATGTGAGCCAATTCCTTAAAAATAAAAGTCTTCCTTTGTCTTTTATCTCTTTCTATGTGTTTGTGTGTGTGTGTGTGTGTGTGTCTGTGTATAGATAGTGTGTATATATATATACATATATGAGTGTGTGTGTGTGTGTGTGTGTATATATATATATATGCACATTTGTTCTGTTTCTCTGGGGAACCCTAATATTTTAAGACATCCAGCCATACTTCTTCTAAAACTTATATATAAATGCAAAGAACCTAGAATAGCAAACTCAGTCTTGAAGAATAAGGTTGTATTGTTTGTCAATGTTTTCTCATCCAAAAACCTGCCTTGATTTTAATCAGTTCCAAGCTGGTTGTATCTTTAAATGTACATGCACCTATATGTATTTGGAACATTGCCAGAGTCATAAGAAAACTATTATATTTCTCTGAAAACATACCACCTTTTACATAATGAAATTAGGCCATGATCTTTCAAATGTATAAAATATGCAATTTTTTATACTGTCCTCTTGAATTGTGGTATAAACAATACAGGATTACTTTAATTCTCATACTCTGATGAAATCACAAGCCTAGGATCTAGTCCATATTAATTTGTATGTCCTCAAGTCTTTATGTGTGAAAACATTATGGAGTTTTTGCTCTATTGCACCTCTGAAGATTGCGTAAGAAAGCAGATTGCCCCAGAGCCAAACTTATTTTCCCATCAGCAGAATATTATGACCTGTGGTGGGATAACTCTCAGAGGGCTCTGCAGGAAAGAAATTAGCACAATCAATTTCATATTATAAAAAGAAAAAGCATATATACTATTGGTCACACAATTGGCAGAAGTAAAAACAGCATAATAATGCTCTGGGCCCCCGCCCCAATAGCAAGCATGAGAGTGCTGGGGCACCTGAGAGGGAAGAATGTACTGTGGAACACCTAAATCCATAGCAGCTGCACAACACGCATATGCTCACACTGTGGGCAGGATACTGCTTCCCACTGCTATCACAAAGCAGGAGTTGGACCATCCAATGGCTACTTCACATGCCGCCCTGATTATGGTACCATAAAGAGTAATGCAAATGTTTTCAAAGGTCCCTTTCCTACATCCCTATTCTAATCTGCAAGTAGTTCCCCTTGACAAACTACCATCCAAGTAATATTAAATAAAAATACACAGGTATTGGTGTTGACAATTGAGACAACACATTGGAAATTTCTTCAGGGAGGTGTTTAACAATTATAAAGGAGCATAAAAATATTTTCCTGGCTGGGGGTGCAGTGGCTCATGCCTGTAATCCCAGCACTTTGTAATGGTGGATAACCTGAGCTCATGAGTTCGAGACCAGCCTGGCCAACATGGTGAAACCCCGTCTCTACTGAAAAATGCAAAAATTAGCCGGCCATGGTGGCAGGTGCCCGTAATCCCAGCTACTCAGGAGGCTGAGGCAGGACAATCTCTTGAACTCGGGAGGGAGAAGTTACAGTGAGCCGAGATCGTGCCACTGCACTCCAGCCTGGGCAACAAGAGTGAAATTCCGTTTCAAAAAAATTTTTTTTTCCTATACGTGCCTCATGAAAAGTAGTTTATCCAAACAATTCAATGTGAAGCCCACAAAGTCTATTCACACATCCTTTTGTCACACATTCTTTTGATTCAAAACTTTAAAAGTGGATCTCATCTTTTTATTAACCTCAGAATTCCAAAACACAAATAAATTTCATCAGACATTGTGTTTTTGCTTTTTTTTTTCCTTTTGGTCAATCCAGGAGACTGAACAAAAACACTTCAAAACCAGCAAGACATTTACACTACACATATCCTTTATACCTTACTGGAAACAGGATGGGGAAACAGAGATCCAAGGAGAAGAAAGACAGGTCGTATCATAAAAACTAAATAATAAGTTAAGAACCATTGTTTATGAGAACACTTGGACACAGAGTGGGGAACATCACACACTGGGGCCTGTTGGGGGGTGGGGTCTGGGGGAGGGATAGCATTAGGAGAAATACCTAATGTAAATGACGAGTTGATGGGTGCAGCAAACCAACATGGCACATGTATACCTATGTAACAAACCTGCACATTGTGCACATGTACCTTAGAACTTAAAGTATAATAATAATAATAAAAAGAACCATTGTTTACCCATCTTCCTTGCCGCAGAGTAGATCATCCCAGTATTTCCCAGATTGACCCTAAAATTACTGGGAAAATGATTGTTGCTTTCCTAGAACTAGATCAAATCTCATACTGATACAATTTTTTTTTTGTCAAAATACTGGCTCTTGCTGCTTCTAATGACCATTCCTAATTGTATAGTTCCCAAAAAGTTCCACCCAAGCAACTGGCTAAAATCAATATTCACACATCTGAATCAATTCTGATCTAATCACGAGGATTAGAGTCTTGGATTTATTTCGACTATCATTTTAGGAGCCTAGGAACTCTTTTGCCCTTCTTCTGGCTCTCATGATGGCTCTTCTCTCTTTACTTCTCTTGAGCAGCTCCTCTGGTAGATGGCAGGTCTGTATGGTACCAGGGCTGAGGGTCAAGTGGTTAAGGCCCTGCACTAGCGTTTTCCAAGAGGATGGATTCTGCCCACTAGGGCTTCTAGAATTATCCTCCCTATAGATCTGGCAGTAATGATATTTGCATTTATTTTTATCTTTATCATATGAGGAAGAGACTTTTACTTTCCCTTCAGCCCAGTAAGGTGCCATGGGATTGAGGGTTTTCTGTCTTATGTTCTCCATGAATATCTTTTTCTTCTCAGGGAATGCTGACCTTTCCCATTGCCTCTCTTGTTGGGTCATCTCATCTTCATGCTGCAGTTGGAGCAGCCCCTCTGGCTGAGGGTTGCGGTGGTTGCTACAAGGACCATGGTTGAAGTTAATTGGGCCCAGGTTCTGCATTTCAGGGAAGGATGTTTGGGAGGTTGATGTAACTTTCTGGGACATTTCTTTGGTTGGAATCAGAGACAAATCAGAATTCAAAGTTGGAGTAACTCTCTGTGGTGGATCCATGAAGTTGCAGTCCCAGCTTGAAGCTCTTATTGGATCTTCAGGGCTTGACAGGAAATTGAAGCTTGACGTTCTCAAATTACTTGAAATTAGTGATGAAAAGACTGCAGCCAAAAGTTGTTAAACTGCAAAAAAAGTGGTGGAGGTAAAAGAAAGAACAGGGAGGGTCACAAAAACAGTTTGTATTTTTTTATGGTAGAAAACATCTTTCTACCCCAAATAGAAATTATACCAACAACAGTGAAACATGTTAATAATTGAACATACAGTGAAAGTCATATTAAAATGGCTTCCTTGGTCCAGGCTTGCTCCTCTTCTGAAAGCATGGAAGCCAAAGGTCTACTAGTTTTCTAATTATTATGCTGTGTCTTGTGAATTTTATATCATTAGCTGCAATGAGCACACCTGACACCCAGGTCTTGGTTTCTTTATACCATTCTCTAACAAAAGGAACCAGGGCTTCTGGGATAAATGGCTGATTCTAGAAGACTGAGGAGACATGACATCTAAATATAATGTGGCATGCTGGAAAGACTGAGGAATTGTTACAGACTGGTGCCTACACAAATAACCCTTCAGTACTCATCTAAGACTTAAGGGGATGTTTTTACAATCAGGGTCATTAAAAAAGATTAATTAACCCAATATATATTCAATGAGGCCTACTGTATTTCAGGCAGTATCATGAAACAGCATCCTACATGCTATGCTCCAGCCAATCTGAACAACTTTCTGTTCATCAGATGGCCCATTTTCTCTCTGATTTTCATAACCTCACCCATGTTGTTCCCTCTGTGTAGGATGCTTTCCCTCTCCATCTGGCTAATTGCTACTTAATCTCCATCTTTCAGGTTACACTTATATTTCTCTAGGAGGCTTTGTCTGCCCTCTTGAAGTTAGATTATTTCCTGTTATGTGCAGACAAAGTCCATACAATTGCCTTCTCCTTAATACAAAGCACTTATCACAGTTTCTTGTCAGTGCTTATTTTATGGAATCTTTCCTAACAGAGTAGGAGTTCCTTGAGGGCAGGGGTCATATGTATCTTTTCCTCCCTTGAACCCCAGGACCTAACATAATTTAGGGTACTATTTTATATATCTAGAGTGATAGTTAAATATCAGACATTAGTAAGGGGTAATAATCAAGTATGAAACCATACATCAAAAATTCCTACTCATCCAACAAAGGTTAAATCTGGATGGAAGAGCATAGCTAATAATCTTTATATTTTTACTGGGTGGAACATGGGGATTCCTAATAAATTCCACAAATAGATCAATATTTTATTCAGGTTCAGAATGAGCTGACTGGAAGTACAATCTAATTTCTGGTGTTTCAGGAGGTTTCCTTGCTCATAATAGAATCCACATAGCAAGTGTCAGGCCCTTGTTTTCCATTGAATGTTATTATATCTGAATATGGTGCCTGGAATTGTAGCCACAATTTTGGTAACACAAGGAGATCCTGGCTGAGGAGAAGCCTATCCAGTAAGGACAGAAGCCCAAAAATACAGAGTTTGTTACTTTACAGTATCATAGAACTATGAAATTAATCATGCCTGAAACCACCATACCCATGGACTTTTTGTTATATGAGATAATTTTTCATCATAGATTAAACGTATTTAGTCATGTTTTCTGCTATATAAAAAATGTATCTTAACTAAGTTACCCTAGCTCTGTCAAAGGGTTCATTTCTGGTCCTTTCTCGTCACCAGGGAAATACGGATCAGTTGTCTGCTGACCCTGGGGACCATCTCAGAGAATTTGACAAGCCTCATCCATCCCCTTTGGCTCCTCAATAGATTCGTTAAACCCACTCAGGGTTGTGTCTGTTCCTACAATGTTCATTGAAAAGCTGGGACTCCACTGTTGGTATGGACGACTACAAAATAAGCTACGAGGATTAGCTCCATAACTTTGCAGCATATTATTTTACCTCTTCTTAGTACAACTTAACTAAGTATAAAGTGAAGCATGTACATTGAAAGTATAAACAAAAAGAAAAGTACTGGTGAGGTAATGGGGTGTGGAAGGATGACACTGATGTGTAGCATTTGCTAGCTAATGTCTGTGGTGTAAATACTTCAGTCATCGCAGATTTCAAGTTGTTGACAATTTCACAAATGGTTTGAAAAATTCCTGGGTATTTAGAGATCAGCTTTTGTGACTTGATATGATCTGGGTCTAGAACACCACTGAGTGCTGCTAAGCTAAATGAGATTTTCAGGAGTCCTGGCACCCTTCATCTCCTCACTGATGTGTGACTTACACAGGTCCGTGGTTAATGGTACCTCCTAGCCTGTAACTAGGCTGTCTGTATCCTTGCATTTCCCATACTGAAGAGAGCAGGGGCAGTAGAGATGGGTCTTGTGGTCTCATCTTCACAGAATGGATGAAATCATAGGAACCATGTTCAAGTCTCTGACCAGGGCTCAAAACTTGTCTATGTCTCTCACTCCTCTTACCCCTCAGATGTGTACAGCAAAACTGAGGCACCCAGAGCTACAGTAACTTGCCTAAAGTCAAACAGTTAGTAAGTGATGGAGCTGGAAATTCTACTTCAGATCTTCCTATCCCCAAAGCCAGAACTTTTCATATCTGTGCCATGAGGCCTTTCTTAGGGAACGGGTACAAAAAATCAGAACATTTTACTGGCTTGTTCTGGAGGACCAGGACAAAGACATGTTTGATTTAGTGATATATCATTATATAAAGACTGAAGAGAAAGAAAGCTTCAGTTATATTTCTTTTATTTAACAAGAGAAAATTATTATCCGGAGCAAGATTCTCATATAAAGGTTGAGACTGGCTTTACTTCCCTTTTAATCCTACCCCTGGAAAAGATACTAAAACTAATTAAGCAAATAACCAAATAATGTTGTAGAGGATAAGGGATATCAGTTACCTTCACACACTTCTGGCGAGACTGGAATCCAGGCTAAGAATACGCATCGCATCACAATTTCAGTGTAAAATCTATAGGATCCAGACATATTACTTATAAAAAACATTTCATGAAATGATTGGACAGATATACAAACGTTTCTTTTTTTTGAGTTGTTCAAATCCTCTAAAGTCTTTTTTATTGTACTTTTATTATTATTATACTTTAAGTTTTAAGGTACATGTGCACAACATGCAGGTTTGTTACATATGTATACATGTGCCATGTTGGTGTGCTGCATTCATTAACTAGTCATTTAACATTAGGTATATCTCCTAATGCTATCCCTCCCCGCTCCCCCCACCCCACAACAGGCCCCAGTGTGTGATGTTCCTCTTCCTGTGTCCAAGTGTTCTCATTGTTCAATTCCTACCTATGAGTGAGAACATGCGGTGTTTGGTTTTTTGTCCTTGCGATAGTTTGCTGAGAATGATGGTTTCCAGCTTCATTCATGTCCCTACAAAGGACATGAACTCATCCTTTTTCATGGCTGCATAGTATTCCATGGTGTATGTGTGCCACATTTTCTTAATCCGGTCTATCGTTGTTGGACATTTGGGTTGGTTCCAAGTCTTTGTTATTGTGAATAGTGCCGCTATAAACATACCTGTGCATGTGTCTTTATAGCAGCATGATTTATAATCCTTTGGGTATATACCCAGTAATGGGATGGCTGGGTCAAATGGTATTTCTAGTTCTAGATCCCTGAGGAATGGCCACACTGACTTCCACAATGGTTGAACTAGTTTACAGTCCCATTAACAGTGTAAAAGTGTTCCTGTTTCTCCACATCCTCCCCAGCACCTGTTGTTTCCTGATTTTCTAATGATTGACATTCTAACAGGTGTGAGATGGTATCTCCTTGTGGTTTTGATTTGCATTTCTCTGATGGCCAGTGATGATAAGCATTTTTTCATGTGTCTGTTGCCTGCATAAATGTCTTCTTTTGAGAAATGTCTGTTTATATCCTTTGACCACTTGTTGATGGGGTTGTTTGTTTTTTTCTTGTAAATTTGATGGAGTTCATTGTAGATTCTGGATATTATCCCCTTGTGAGATGAGTAGACTGCAAAAATTTTCTCCCATTCTGTAGGTTGCCTGTTCACTCTGATGGTAGTTTCTTTTGCTGTGCAGAAGCTCTTTAGTTTAATTAGATCCCATTTGTCAGTTTTGGCTTTTGTTGCCATTGCTTTTGGTGTTTTAGACATGAAATCCTTGCCCATGCCTATGTCCTGAATGGTATTGCCTAGGTTTTCTTCTAGGATTTTTATGGTTTCAGATCTAACATTTAAGTCTTTCATCCATCTTGAATTAATTTTTGTATAAGGTGTAAGGAAGGGATCCATTTTCAGCTTTCTACATATGGCTAGCCAGTTTTCCCAGCACCATTTATTAAATAAGGAATCGTTTCCCCATTTCTTGTTTTTGTCAGGTTTGTCAAAGATCAGATGGTTGTAGATATGCGGCATTATTTCTAAGGGCTCTGTTCTGTTCCATTGGACTATATCTCTGTTGTGGTACCAGTACCATGCTGTTTTGGTTGCTGTAGCATTGTACTATAGTTTCAAGTCAGGTAGCGTGATGCCTCCAGCTTTCTTCTTTTGGCTTAGGATTGACTTGGCAATGCAGGCTCTTTTTCAGTTCCACGTGAACTTTAAAGTAGTTTTTTCCATTTCTGTGAAGAGAGTCATTGGTAGCTTAATGGGGATGGCATTGAATCTATAAATTACCTTTGGCAGTACACCCATTTTCATGATATTGATTCTTCCTGCCCTTGAGCGTGGAATGTTCTTCCATTTGTTTGTATTCTCTTTTATTTCATTGAGCAGTGGTTTGTAGTTCTCCTTGAAGAGGTCCTTCACGTCCCTTGTAAGTTGGATTCCTAGATATTTTATTCTCTTTGAAGCAATTGTGAATGGGAGTTCACTCCTGATTTGGCTCTCTGTTTGTCTGTTATTGGTGTATAAGAATGCTTCTGATTTTTGTACATTGATTTTGTATCCTGAAACTTTGCTGAAGTTGCCTATCAGCTTAAGGAGATTTTGGGCTGAGACAATGGGGTTTTCTAGATATGCGGTCATGTCATCTGTAAATAGGGACAATTTGACTTCCTCTTTTCCTAATTGAATACCCTTTATTTCCTTCTCCTGCCTGATTGTGCTGACCAGAACTTCCAGCACTATGTTGAATAGGAGTGGTGAGAGAGGGCATCCCTGTCTTGTGCCAGTTTTCAAAGGGAATGCTTCCAGTTTTTGCCCATTCAGTATGATATTGGCTGTGGGTTTGTCACAGTAGCTCTTATTATTTTGAGATACGTCCCATCAATACCTAATTTATTGAATGTTTTTAGCATGAAGGGCTGTTGAATTTTGTCAAAGGCCTTTTCTGCATCTATTAAGATAATCATATGGTTTTTGTCATTGGTTCTGTTTATATGCTGGCTTACATTTATTGATTTGTGTATGTTGAACCAGCCTTGCATCCCAGGGATGAAGCCCACTTGATCATGGTGTATAAGCTTTTTGATGTGCTGCTGGATTCGGTTTGCCAGTATTTTATTGAGGATTTTTGCATCGATGTTCATCACGGATATTGGTCTAAAATTCTCTTTTTTTGTTGCGTCTCTACCAGGCTTTGGTATAAGGATGATGCTTGCCTCATAAAATGAGTTAGGGAGGATTCCCTCTTTTTCTATTGATTGGAATAGTTTCAGAAGGAATGGTACCAGCTCCTCTTTGTACCTCTGGTAGAATTCGGCTGTGAATCCATCTGGTCCTGGACTTTTTTTGCTTGGTAAGCTATTAATTATTGCCTCAATTTCAGAGCCTGTTATTGGTCTATTCAGAGATTCAACTTCTTCCTGGTTTAGTTTTGGGAGGGTTATGTGTCCAGGAATTTATCCATTTCTTCTAGATTTTCTAGGTTATTTGCATAGAGGTGTTTATAATATTCTTTCATGGTAGTTTGTATTTCTGTGGGATCATTGGTGATATCCCCTTTTTCACTTTTTATTGTGTCTGTTTGATTCTTCTCTCTTTTCTTCTTTATTAGTCTTGCAAGTGCTCTATCAATTTTGTTGATCTTTTCAAAAAACCAGCTCCTGGATTCATTAATTTTTTGAAGGGTTTTTGGTGTCTCTGTTTCCTTCAGTTCTGCTCTGATTTTAGTTATTTCTTGCCTTCTGCTAGCTTTTGAATGTGTTTGCTCTTGCTTCTCTATTTCTTTTAATTGTGATGTTAGGGTGTCAATTTTGGATCTTTCCTGCTTTCTCTTGTGGGCATTTAGTGGTATAAATTTCCCTCTACACACTGCTTTGAATGTGTCCCAGAGATTCTGGTATGTTGTGTCTTTGTTCTCATTGGTTTCAAAGAACGTCTTTATTTCTGCCTTCATTTCATTATGTACCCAGTAGTCATTCAGGAGCAGGTTGTTCAGTTTGCATGTAGTTGAGTGGTTTTGAGTGAGTTTCTTAATCCTGAGTTCTAGTCTGATTGCACTGTGGTCTGAGAGACAGCTTGTTATAATTTCTGTTCTTTTACATTTGCTGAGAAGAGCTTTACTTCCAACTATGTGGTCAATTTTGGAATAGGTGTGGTGTGGTCCTGAGAAGAATGTATATTCTCTTGATTTGGGGTGGAGAGTTCTGTAGATGTCTATTAGGTCTGCTTGGTGCAGAGCTGAGTTCAATTCCTGGATATCCTTGTTAAATTTCTGTCTCGTTGATCTGTCTAATGTTGACAGTGGGGTGTTAAAGTCCCCATTATTATTATGTGGGAGTCTAAGTCTCTTTGTAGGTCTCTAAGGATTTGCTTTATGAATCTGGGTGCTCCTGTATTGGGTGCATATATATTTAGGATAGTTAGCTCTCCTTGTTGAATTGATCCCTTTACCATTATGTCATGGCCTTCTTTGTCTCTTTTGATCTTTGTTGGTTTTAAGTCTGTTTTATCAGAGACTAGGATTGCAACCCCTGCCTTTTTTTGTGTTCCCTTTTCTTGGTAGATCTGCCTCCGTCCCTTTATTTTGAGCCTATGTGTGTCTCTGCATGTGAGATGGGTTTCCTGAATACAGCACACTGATGGGTCTTGACTCTTTACCCATTTTACCAGTCTGTGTCTTTTAATTGGAGCATTTAGGCCATTTATATTTAAGGTTAATATTGTTATGTGTGAATTTGATCCTGTCATTATGATGTTAGCTGGTTATTTTGCTCATTAGTTGATGCAGTTTCTTCCTAGCCTCAATGGTCTTTACAATTTGGCATGTTTTTGCAGTGGCTGGTACCGGTTGTTCCTTTCCATGTTTAGTGCTTCCTTCAGGGGCTCTTTTAGAGCAGGCCTGGTGGTGATAACATCTCTCAGCATTTGCTTGTCTGTAAAGGATTTTATTTCTCCTTCACTTATGAAGCTTAGTTTGGCTGGATATGAAATTCTGGGTTGAAAATTCTTTTCTTTAAGAATGTTGAATATTGGCCCCCACTCTCTTCTGACTTGTAGAGTTTTTGCTGAGAGATCAGCTGTTAGTCTCATGGGCTTCCCTTTGTGGGTCACCCGACCTTTCTCTCTGGCTGCCCTTAACATTTTTTCCTTCATTTCAACTTTGGTGAATCTGACAATTATGTGTCTTGGAGTTGCTCTTCTTGAGGAGTATCTTTCTGGCATTCTCTGTATTTCCTGAATTTGAATGTTGGCCTGCCTTGCTAGATTGGGGAAGTTCTCCTGGATGATATCCTGCAGAGTGTTTTCCAACTTGGTTCCATTCTCCCTGTCACTTTCAGGTACACCAATCAAACGTAGATTTGGTCTTTTCACATAGTACCATATTTCTTGGAGGCTTTGTCTTTTCTTTTTATTCTTTTTTCTCTAAACTTCTCTTCTTGCTTCATTTCATTCATTTGATCTTCCATCACTGATACCCTTTCTTCCAGTTGATCGAATCGGCTACCAAGGCTTGTGCATTTGTCACGTAGTTCTCATGCTTTGGTTTTCAGCTCCATCAGGTCCTTTAAGGACTTCTCTGCATTGGTTGTTCTAGTTAGCCATTCGTCTAATTTTTTTTCAAGGTTTTTATTTTCTTTGCCATGGGTTCAAACTTCCTCCTTTAGCTTGGAGTAGTTTGATCATCTGAAGCCTTCTTCTCTCAACTCATCAAAGTCATTCTCCGTCCAGCTTTGTTCCATTGCGGTGAGGTGCTGCGTTCCTTTGGAGGAGGAGAGGCACTCTGATTTTTAGAGTTTCCAGTTTTTCTGCTCTGTTTTTTCCCCATCTTTTTGGTTTTATCTACCTTTGGTTTTTGATGATGGTGACGTACAGATGGGGTTTTGGTGTGGATGTCCTTTCTGTTTGTTGGTGTTCCTTCTAACAGTCAGGACCCTCAGCTGCGGGTCTGTTGGGGTTTGCTGCAGGTCCACTCCAGACCCTGTTTGCCTGGGTATCAGCAGCAGAGGCTGCAGAACAGCGGATACTGGTGACCAGCAAATGTTGCTGCCTGATTGTTCCACTGGGAGTTTTGTCTCAGAGGAGTACCCAGCCGTGTGAGGTGTCAGTCTGCCCCTACTGGGGGGTGCCTCCCAGTTAGGCTACTCAGGGGTCAGGGATCCACTTGAGGAGGCAGTCTTTCTTTTCTCAGATCTTCAGCTGCATGCTGGGAGAACCACTACTCTCTTCAAAGCTGTCAGACAGGGACATTTTCATCTGCTGAGGATTCTGCTGCCTTTTGTTTGGCTATGCCCTGCACCCAGAGGTGGAGTCTACAGAGGCAGGCAGGCCTCCTTGAGCTGCGGTGGGCTCCACCCAGTTCGAGCTTCCCCACTGCTTTGCTTACCTACTCAAGCCTTCCAATGGCGGATGCCCCTCCCCCCAGCCTTGCTGCCGCCTTGCAGTTTGATCTCAGACTGCTGTGCTAGCAATGAGGCAGGCTCCGTGGTCACAGGACCCTCCGAGCCAGGCGCGGGATATAATCTCCTGGTGTGCCGTTTGCTAAGACCATGGGAAATGTGCAGTATTAGGGTGGGAGTGACCCTATTTTCCAGGTGTCGTCTGTTACCCCTTTCTTTGACTAGGAAAGGGAATTCCCTGGCCCCTTGTGCTTCCCGGGTGAGGCGATGCCTCGCCCTGCTTCGGCTCATGCTGGGTGCACTGCACCCACTGTCCTACACCCACTGTCCAACAATCCCCAGTGAGATGAGCCCGGTACCTCAGTTGGAAATGCAGAAATCACCCGTCTTCTGCGTCGCTCATGCTGGGAGCTCTAAACTGGCTCCACCTCATAGCTATTTTTAAAAAGAGTAATCTTTTAAAATTTACTAGTTGGATTACTTTTCTTTTTACTAATAATTCATACCTGTCTTTTATTAAGTACCTCTTTCCTTTCCCCTTAGGTTTATTCTGTTTCTACTGTATCATTATTTTTATATTGGATGTTCATGTAATTTATCTATTTTAATAATATACACATTTAAAGGCTATGACCTTCCTAACAGTGCATTTTAGCCATATTCAGAAGGCTGCTTGAAGTGGTCTGAAAACTATCTTTTAATTTAAGTCATCTAATGGAATGGTTCAGCAGTATAGAGCAAAAACCTTTAGAAGACTAATGCAAGGTAATTTTTTCCCTAAACATCAAATGCTTCCTTTAAATGCAGAATCTTTTGTAATGAACAGTCAGCAATTTGGAAAACATGCAACACATACTTATGGTGACTACTCATGAATTACTATGTTATGGTCTTTGAATCTCAGATCCTATCAATGGATGTCTCAAGGCAGAAACTTGTAATATGTAACATATGATATATAGAGGTGATTGTATCATATACATGTCTATAGTCTAATTAGAAATAGTAGCTCATAAAGACAGAGAGTAGAGTAGGGAGTGTGCTTAATACAGATATCTTACACCTACCTGGGGCCTTACTGACCTCCATGCACTCTCCCTAACTCATCAGTGACAGAAACTAGGAACTAGACTATCTCTTGCCATTTGAATATTTGGTCATTTGAAGCTTCATTGGGGGAAGAGCTTAAAGAGCAATTATTCTTTAAGAGCCAGAGAATTCAAAAGTTGATAACATCCAAGAACAGTCATTCAGGTCTCCATATACAAAAACAAACATCAAGCAGAGTGCACACTCATTTTCTTAGGAGCAATCAAATCTCAATTCAGATAGTATACCTTGACTCAAGCTGATATTTTATCATAAACCAACCATGGAAAACAGAATATCTTTGTATTCTATCCAAAAGAACCAGAGAATACAGAAATCAGTATTGAAACTGGTTTTAAAACATCTGGTTTGAATTCATTATTTTCAAAAAGCACAAAGATGGGTGTATAATTTATGGGATTCATCCAGAATCTCACAAATTATAGTAGAGCTAGTACTAGAATCTCCTTCAGAGCTCAGCATATTTCACACAAACTGGTATTACAAATGCATTCTGTGTTTGTTAAAAGTAGAAATAAGAAAATAATCTGAAAATTGTTAACTGTTATACTCAAGGGTAAGAAAATGGTTGCATATTTTATGACTCAATATGGCTTTGATCCAATTTGTTTCCGTATATGATAGTGTATTAGTCATGTAATCAGGCATTTGGGATCAGAATTACCTTTCAAAGACCTTTTGTAATTGAACTTTGTTATCAAAGTAGCAGTGTCATTATCAGTATATTATTATATATAATCTTGTAGAAAACAAATTCACATAATTTTGCATCTTAATGAACAATGTGCCTGCTCCTGGCACTTGAGCAGGCTCTATATTTGACACAAACTCCCCCTTTATATCAGTACCATATCCATGTTTACCTGCATTCATCATTTCAGACAGTTCCTCAAGATTGGCTTCCAGGTCAGGTCCTTAAAAATGAAAAGATTATCAGTGACCATACTACCAAAAGTGATCTACAGTTCAAGGCAATCTTTATTGAAATGTCAATTACATTCTTCACAGAAATGAAAAAAAAATCCTAAAATTCATATGGAACCAAAGAAGACCCCAAATAGCCAAAGCCATCCTGGGCAAAAAGAACAAAGCTGGAAACATCACACTACCTGACTTCAAAATATTCTACAAAGCCAGAGTAACCAAAACAGCATGGTACTGGCATAACACCATGCCACACACAGACCAGTGGAACAGAATAGAGAACCTGGATTTAAATCCACATATTTAAAGCCAACTGATTTTTCACAAGAGCAGCAAAAACATTCGGTGGGGAAAGGAAAGTTTCTTCAATAAGTGGTGCAGGGAACACTAGATATTCCAGTGCAGAAAAATGAAACTAGACCCCTATCTCTTACCATATACAAAAACCAACTCAAGTTGGATTAAAGAATTTAATGTAAGACTTGAAACTAAGAAAATACTGGAAGAAAACATTGGGAAAATGCTTCAAGACATTGGTCTAGGCAAACATCTTTTGGTTAAGACCTTAAAAGCAAAACCAAAGCACAAGTAGACAAATGGGATTATATCAAGCTAAATCCTTCTGCACAGCAAAGGAAACAATCAACAGAGTGAAAAGGCAACCTACAGAATTGGAGAAAATACTTGCAAACTATCCACCTGACAAATAATTAATAACCAGAATATATAAGAGACTCAAACAACTCAATAGCAACAAAACCAAGTAATCGAATTAAAAATGGCAAAGATCTGAATAGAAATTTCTTGAAAAAAAGACACACAAACAGCCAATAGGAATATGAAAAAATGCTCAATATCACAAAATGTCACAGGATCATCAGGTGTCACATTTCCAGATGAAAACTTCTGTGGCCAATGGCGCTTTTGTCCAAGTTTTGCTTGGGCCTGCTGGGGCTCACTCTGCCCATTTGGCCTGGGAGGCTGTGTTCAGCTCACACTACCAGCCAGATTCCATGCCTGCCAAGGGCAAGACAGGCACAGAGCAGTGAGGGGTGCGTGAGCAAGTGAGCACAGGGTCTGGCCACTGTGCACAGCCAGGCATGCCAGCTGCTGCAGCAGGGGAGGCAGAGCCTGCAACTGAATCAGATGCACCACCAAGTGGCTTCTGCTGCAGGCACCTGTGCCTGCATGAGGGGAACACAGTGGCACCTGGAAGTTTGGAGATGCCAGAAACTGCAAGCCCCAAAGAGGGTGTCATAGCCCTGGCTTGGAAAGCACCTAGGTCTGGGCTCCCAGAAGAGCCACAACTCTTCCCTCATTCTTGTCACCCACAATGTGGCAAGCGGAAGGGCGTGTTTCAGCCCTGTTTGTGTTACAACTTTTTCAGTCCTGCCATTCAGTGGGTGGATCCTAAGTTCTTGTCCCATGTCCAGGAATAACAAGGTACACAGACAACTAGAGGGTGAGCAAGGCAGAGAGGAGTTTTACTGAGCCACAGAACAGCTTTCAGGAGACCCAAAGTAGGTAGCTCCTTTCTGCAAGCAGGTCATCCCGACGAGTTTCCAGCTTTCAGTGGAGAGGAGACCCATAGTGGGCAGCTTCTTTCCACAGGCAGGTAGTCCTGATGAGTGCAGCCCTCAGCAGAGAGGAGACCTGGAGTGGGTAGCTCCTATCCGCAGGCAGGTTGTCCCAACAAGTGTCTAGCTAGCAGCAAGGAGACCCAGGGTGGGCAGCTCCTTTCTACAGGCGGGTCATCCCAACAAGTGTCCAGCTGTCAGAAGAGAGGAGACCCATAGTGGGTAGCTCCTTTCTGCAGGGAGGTAGACCTGACAAATGCAGCCCTCATCAGAGAGAAGATCTGGAGTGGGTAGCTCCTATCTGCACACAGGTTGTCCCAATGAGTGTCCAGCTCTCAGTGGAGAGGAGCCCTATAGTGGGTAGCTCCTTTCCACAGGTAGGTAGTACTGATGTCTGTATGAGTCTGGCTGAGTCTGGGGTTTTTGTGGGCTCAGAAGGGAGGAAGCACGTGCAGACTGGTTCATGGGCAGTCATGGGCAGGCCCAGAAAAAGCACCATAAGTTCTCATTCCAGGCCGCAGACTCCACCCAGAATGGGCAGCCTGGCCCGCAGGCTTCAGGCCACCCATGGCTTGAAAGTGGGACTTCACAACAGACCTGCCCCTTTCTGCCCAGGAACCTGTCTGCCTCCTACTGCCATCAACATGCCATCCATGCTGCCCAGGCTATTTGTGCTGAGGGGACTGTTTGGTGCTGCAGGCCTGCACCAAGCCACCCTCAGCACCCCTGTCCTCCCTCCCACTTTCATCAGTGCCCAAAGTCCAGAGGGGCCTGAGGGAGCAAGGCTCCTGCCCATTCCTAGCATCAACTGGCTCCAGGGAGTGTGCAGCCATTGCTGAGCCTTCCCTGTTGCAGCCAGTGTTTTCACAGCAGCCACTCCAGATGGGTTGCCACTGCCATCACAATCTCCAGAGAAATGCATATTAAAACCACAATAAGATATCATCTCATCCCAGTTAAAATGGCTATTATCAAAAAGACACAAAATAGCAGATGCTAGAGAGGATGCAGACTAAGGGGAATGCCAGTACACTGCTGGTGGGCATGCAAATTTCCACTATGGAAAACAGTATGGAGGTTACTCAAAATAGTGGGAATTGAACAATGAGAACACATGCACACAGGAAGGGGAACATCACACACCAGGGACTGTTGTGGGGTGGGGGGAGGGGGGATAGCATTAGGAGATATACCTAATGCTAAATGACGAGTTACTGGGCGCAGCACACCAACATGGCACATGTATACATATGTAACAAACCTGCACATTGTGCACATGTACCCTAAAACTTAAAGTATAATAATAATAAAATTTAAAAAAAAGAAAAAATAGATCTACCATCTGATCCAGCATTCTGAATACTGGGTATATATCCAAAAGGAAGGAAATCAGTACCTAGAAGAGATACCTGCATGTCAATGTTTATTGCAGCAGTATTCACAATGGCCAAGATATGAAGTCAAACTAAGTGTCCATCAATGGACAAATGGATAAAGAAAATATGGTATATATACACAATGGAATACTATTCAGCCATAAAAATAAATGAAATCCTGTCATTTTCAGTAACATAGATGGAGCTGGAGTTCATTATGTTAAATAAAATAAGTTAGAAAGAATAAAAAGGATCTAGTATTTGACATTACAACAGGGTGACTATAATCAAAAATAATGTAATGGCATTTTAAAAATAACTAAAAGAGTGTAATTATATTGTTTGTAACACAAAGGATAAATGCTTAAGGTGATGGATACCCCATTTATCCTGATGTGATTATTACATATTGTATGCCTGTATCAAAATATTCTACATACCCCCAAATATATGCACCTACTATGTACCCACAAAAATTAAAAATTTTCAAAAGTCATATTTAGGTCCAAAAGCCCTATAAGTAACATTTCATAAATGAATCCTATGTGAAACAAAGTACCAGAAATAACAGCAAAATTATTTGTGACTAACAGTGAATTTACTGTCTTGAAGTGAGAATAAAGAAGTAGGGTGGGAAGAAATTAATGGGCATTGTTGTCAGTCATGTTTTGGAAACTCCTTAACAGTGAATTGCTAAAATAATCCATGGACCAAATTATGTAAATGTTTAGTTTGGAAATACTATATTTTGAGGAAATAATCTCTGTTTCATGATAATCTTATGATACTTTTGATTTTTCTAATTATAAAAGTATTTAAACAACTTTTAAAAAGCCTCTTAAAGTCATAGTGATATAGCTGCTTATAGGTCAGTATCTTGAATTATCCAGCTTTTACGAAATTTACTGCAAAAAATATCAACCAAAGGACAATGGCCATCATTCACTGAGCTCTTTTCTGGAGTCTCATCATTGAACTGTGTCTTTTCCTGAGCCAATACTGAGCTACCTTACAGTGCAGACACATTTGATCACTAAGCATTTTAAGCAAAACCATTCACTTTTTTCTTATAAAAACAGAGAGGGGAAAAATACTGTTTAGGGAAAGAAGTACCAATCTGTCCCAACCAGTCAAGTGCTCTTTAGTAAGACACAATCTCGGAGCCTGAGTTGTCTCATTTAAAAAGGAGTTAAAAACCCAGCGTTTGCTTGTCTGTAAAGTATTTTATTTCTCCTTCACTTATGAAGCTTAGTTTGGCTGGATATGAAATTCTGGGTTGAAAATTCTTTTCTTTAAGAATGTTGAATATTGGCCCCCACTCTCTTCTGGCTTGTAGAGTTTCTGCTGAGAGATTTTGTCACCACCAGGCCTGCCCTAAAAGAGCTCCTGAAGGAAGCAATAAACATGGAAAGGAACAACTGGTACCAGCCACTGCAAAAACATGCCAAATTTTAAAGACCATCGAAGCTAGGAAGAAACTGCATCAACTAATGAGCAAAATAACCAACTAACATCATAATGACAGGATCAGATTCAATATTAACTTTAAATGTAAATGGGCTAAATGCTCCAATTAAAAGACACAGACTGGCAAACTGGATAAGGAGTCAGGACCCATCAGTGTGCTGTATTCAGGAAACCCATCTCACATGCAGAGACACACATAGACTCAAAATAAAGGGATGGAGGAAGATCTATCAAGCAAATGGAAAACAAAAAAAGGCAGGGGTTGCAATCCTAGTCTCTGATAAAATAGACTTTAAACCAACAAAGATCAAAAGAGACAAAGAAGGCCATTACATAATGGTAAAGGGATCAATTCAACAAGAAGAGCTAACTATCCTAAATATATATGCACCCAACACAGGAGCACCCAGATTCATAAAGCAAGTCCTGAGTGACCTACAAAGGGACTTAAACTCCCACACAATAATAATGGGAGATTTTAACACCCCACTGTCAACATTAGACAGATCAACGAGACAGAAAGTTAACAAGGATATCCAGGAATTGAACTCAGCTCTGCACAAAGTGGACCTAATAGACATCTACAGAACTCTCTACCCCAAATAAACAGAATATACATTTTTTTCAGCACCACACCACATCTATTCCAAAATTGACCACATAGTTGGAAGTAAAGCTCTTCTCAGCAAATGTAAAAGAACAGAAATTATAACAAACTGCCTCTCAGACCACAGTGCAATCAAACTAGAACTCAGGATTAAGAAACTCACTCAAAACCGCTCAACTACATGGAAACTGAACAACCTGTTCCTGAATGACTACTGGGAACATAATGAAATGAAGGCAGAAATAAAGATGTTCTTTGAAACCAATGAGAACAAAGACACAACATACCAGAATCTCTGGGACACGTTCAAAGCAGTGTGTAGAGGGAAATTCATAGCACTAAATGCCCACAAGAGAAAGCAGGAAAGATCCAAAATTGACACCCTAACATCACAATTAAAAGAACTAGAGAAGCAAGAGCAAACACATTCCAAAGCTAGCAGAAGGCTCGAAATAACTAAAATCAGAACAGAACTGAAGGAAATAGAGACACAAAAAACCCTTCAAAAAATTAATGAATCCAGGAGCTGGTTTTTTGAAAAGATCAACAAAATTGATAGACCGCTAGCAAGACTAATAAAGAAGAAAAGAGAGAAGAATCAAATAGATGCAATAAAAAATGAAAAAGGGGATATCACCACCGATCCCACAGAAATACAATCTACCATCAGAGAATACTACAAACACCTCTATGCAAATAAACTAGAAAATCTAGAAGAAATGGATAAATTCCTCGACAAATACACCCTCCCAAGACTAAACCAGGAAGAAGTTGAATCTCTGAATAGACCAATAACAGGCTCTGAAATTGTGGCAATAATCAATAGCTTACCAACCAAAAAGAGTCCAGGACCTGATGGATTCACAGCCGAATTCTACCAGAGGTACAAGGAGGAACTGGTACCATTCCTTCTGAAACTATTCCAATTGGTAGAAAAAGAGGGAATCCTCCCTAACACATTTTATGAAGCCAGCATCATCCTGATACCAAAGCCTGGCAGAGACATAACCAAAAAAGAGAATTTCAGACCAATATCCTTGAGGAACATTGATGCAAAAATCCTCAATAAAATACTGGCAAACCGAATCCAGCAGCACATCAAAAAGCTTATCCACCATGATCAAGTGGGCTTCATCCCTGGGATGCAAGGCTGGTTCAACATACACAAATCAATAAATGTAAGCCAGCATATAAACAGAACCAAAGACAAAAACCACATGATTATCTCAATAGATGCAGAAAAGGCCTTTGACAAAATTCAACAACCCTTCATGCTAAAAACTCTCAATAAATTAGGTATTGATGGGACGTATCTCAAAATGATAAGAGCTATCTATGACAAACCCACAGCCAATATCATACTGAATGGGCAAAAACTGGAAGCATTCCCTTTGAAAACTGGCACAAGACAGAGATGCCCTCTCTCACCACTCCTATTCAACATAGTGCTGGAAGTTCTGGCCAGAGCAATCAGGCAGGAGAAGGAAATAAAGGGTATCCAAATAGGAAAAGAGGAAGTCAAATTGTCCCTGTTTGCAGATGACATGATTGTATATCTAGAAAACCCCATCATCTCAGCCCAAAATCTCCTTAAGCTGATTAGCAACTTCAGCAAAGTCTCAGGATACAAAATCAATGTACAAAAATCACAAGCATTCTTGTACACCAATCACAGACAAACAGAGAGCCAAATCATGAGTGAACTCCCATTCACAATTGCTTCAAAGAGAATAAAATACCTAGGAATCCAACTTACAAGGGATGTAAAGGACCTCTTCAAGAAGAACTACAAACCACTGCTCAATGAAATAAAAGAGGATACAAACAAATGGAAGAACATTCCATGCTCATGGGTTGGAAGAATCAATATCATGAAAATGGCCATACTGCCCAAGGTAATTTATAGATTCAATGCCATCCCCATCAAGCTAGCAATGACTTTCTTCATAGAATTGGAAAAAACTACTTTAAAGTTCATATGGAACCAAAAAAGAGCCCGCATCGCCAAGTCAATCCTAAGCCAAAAGAACAAAGCTGGAGGCATCACGCTACCTGACTTCAAAGTATACTACAAGGCTACAGTAACCGAAACAGCATGGTACTGGTACCACAACAGAGACATAGATCAATGGAACAGAACAGAGCCCTCAGAAATGATGCCACATATCTACAACTATCTGATCTTTGACAAACCTAACAAAAACAAGAAATGGGGAAAGGTTTCCCTATTTAATAAATGGTGCTGGGAAAACTGGCTAGCCATATGTAGAAAGCTGAAACTGGACCCCTTCCTTACACCTTGTACAAAAATTAATTCAAGATGGATTAAAGACTTAAATGTTAGACCTAAAACCATTAAAATCCTACAAGAAAACCTAGGCAATACCATTCAGGACATAGGCGTGGGCAAGGACTTCATGCCTAAAACACCAAAAGCAATGGCAACAAAAGCCAAAATTGACAAATGGGATCTAATTAAACTAAAGAGCTTCTGCACAGCAAAAGAAACTACCATCAGAGTGAACAGGCAGCCTACAGAATGGGAGAAAATTTTTGCAACCTACTCATCTGACAAAGGACTAATATCCAGAATCTACAATGAACTCAAACAAATTTACAAGAAAAAAACAAACAACCCCATCAACAAGTGGGTAAAGGAGATGAACAGACACTTCTCAAAAGAAGACATTTATGCAGCCAAAAAACACATGAAAAAATGCTCATCATCACTGGCCATCAGAGAAATGCAAATCAAAACCACAGTGAGATACCATCTCACACCAGTTAGCATGGCCATCATTAAAAAGTCAGGAAACAACAGGTGCTGGAGAGGATGTGGAGAAATAGGAACACTTTTACACTGTTGGTGGGACTGTAAACTAGTTCAACCATTGTGGAAGTCAGTGTGGCGATTCCTCAGGGATCTAGAACTAGAAATACCATTTGACCCAGCCATCCCATTACTGGGTATATACCCAAAGGACTATAAATCATGCTGCTATAAAGACAAATGCACACGTATGTTTATTGCGGCACTATTCACAATAGCAAAGACTTGGAACCAACCCAAATATCCAACAACGATAGACCGGATTAAGAAAATGTGGCACATATACACCATGGAATACTATGCAGCCATAAAAAATGATGAGTTCATGTCCTTTGTAGGGACATGGATAAAACTGGAAAACATCATTCTCAGTAAACTATCGCAAGGACAATAAACCAAACACCACATGTTCTCACTCATAGGTAGGAATTGAACAATGAGAACACTTGGACACAGGAAGAGGAACATCACACACTGAGGCCTGTTGTGGGGTGGGGGGGAGCGGGGAGGGATAGCATTAGGAGATATACCTAATGCTAAATGACGAGTTAATGGGTGCAGCAAACCAACATGGCACATGGATACATATGTAACAAACCTGCACATTGTGCACATGTACCCTAAAACCTAAAGTATAATAATAAAAAATAAAAATAAATAAAAAAAAAAGAAAGGAGTTAAAAACCCCATGTAAACAGGCCTTATCCTAGGTGTTATAAGTGTGTTGACTTGGCACTCTATACGTTTTATTAAAAGATGCTTATGTTTTTGATGCAATGACTAAGAGATAGTGCACAATTTTATGACTAATATTAAGCATTGTTTTCCTGGATTTGCTAATGTAGAACACTGATGAGAAAGGTATTTTCAAACACAGAATATAAGTCTCAAGGGAAATGGGAAATTCTTTATAGTGAGGGACTGCACAAAACTGCATACTATGCTCTTCACTTTTCCAGCCAACTTTCAGGAAATGTTTGAGATCCTTTCTTTATGTTTTCTTTCCTCCTGTTACTAGTTATGGCATAATGCATGATGCACATATAGGCCTCCTCTCTCTCCACCACAGACATTCCTTCTTTTCCTTCCCAGCACCTTGAATCTCAGCTGCACCCTGATCTTCTCTCTCACTTGGCTCCTGGGACTAGCGGTGTGTGTGTGTGTGCCCGCATGCGTGTGTGTGCAAATAAAAAGTTTTGTTATTAATACATGTCAATAATATAAGTATACAGAATATATAGATATTTCTAATCCTAAATAAGTCTAAAACATTTCTCCAACATGATTCTATATGATGGCAGGGGTGGCCCATCTGGAGCAGCAGCTGCCATCATACTGGCTGCAGCACGGCCCGGACTCCTGTTCCACAGAGCAGGCAGGAGCCCTGCCCCCTGTATGGCTGCAGCTGCCCTACTGTGGCTCCAGATCTGGGTGTCTCTGTGCTCTAGGGGGCCAAGGAAAGGACCCCCCGGCAGGTTTGGAAGTGCCTGCTCCCACTGCCTGGTTTCTCCACACTGTCAGCACCCACTCCGATCTCAGAGGCATGGCCGGGGCTGCACACTGCATGAAACTGGTGGGAGCCGAGGACAAGTGGGAGCCAGGGACAAGCAGGAGCCCCGCCTCTTCCAAGTTGGTGGGACAGGAGCTGCCCAGGTGCAGCTGCAGCCTGCTGAGCTCGGCTTTGGACCTAGGCATCTCTGTGCTCTTGGGAGCCCTGGAAGGCTCCTGTTCCCCTACTCAGAAGTGCCTGCTCCCACTGCCTGGCCTCTCCCTACTCCCAGTGCCTGCTCTGATTGTCGAGCAAGGTTGGGGCCACCTGGGCACTGTCACAGCCCAGCTGGGTGGATGCACGCTCAGGGTAGTGCTGACCTGCCAGACACTTGCTGCCTGAGTCCCCCAGGCTTTGGGCACCAATGAACACAGGAGGGAAACTGAGTGGGGGGCGGAAGGAAGTTCAGCACTGGCCTGCAGGCAGCCCTTGGCACAAACAGTCTGGGAGCCATGAATGGTGGTGGGAGTCCGACAGGCTTCTGGGCAGAAGGGGGGTCCCTGGTGAAACGCCACCTTTAGGCCCGGAAAGGCCTGAAGCCTGGGATCCAGGCTGCCATTCCTGCGGACTGGAGGGGGAACTCATGGTGCTTTTTACTGGGCCTGTCCACGGCTGCCCATGGACCAATCAGTATGCACTTCCCCCCTGAAGCCCATACAAACCCCGGATTTAGCCAGAGCAGCAGACATCAGGATGACCAGTTGCAGAGGGGAGCTGCCCTCTTCAGAGCCTTCTCTCTGCTGAGAGCCGCAGACAACAGGATGACAAGCTGCAGAAAGGAGCTACTCTCTCTGCTGAGAGGTGAACACTCATCAGGACGACCTATCTGCAGAGGGGAGCCACTCACTCCAGGCCTCCTCTTTGCTGAGAGCTGAACACTGTACGATGGGAGGAACTACATACAGAGAGGAGCTACACACTGTGGGTCTCCTCTGAACTGTTTTAACACTCAATAAAGCTCCTTTTCATCTTGCTCACTCTCCACTTGTCTGCCTACCTCATTCTTCCTGGACACAAGACAAGAACTTGGGCAAAGATGCCACCAGCCACAGAGGTTTCTGGCCAGAAAAGCAACTCCCCCTAGATCCCATAAAACATATACTTATTCTTCATAAAGTTACTCTTCCCATGGAGAGGTTACTCTAAGACACAGATACCCTCAAGGGCTTTAGAAGTCATTTTAATCTCTGTTGGGATAGATGTGTGCAATCTGTTATCAATAAGCATGAGGAGGGATTCATGGGCAAAATCTGGGAAACACAAGATTGTTCATCCAGGCAAAGCCAGAACGTAATACTCTTAGATTAGTCTTTCTTTCATGAGATGCCATGATCATTTTTTATCAGCATGGAAGATCTTTATCAGTGTATCTATACTAGTTCAACAACACTATTACAATAAGAAATTTCAGCTAATAGAAAATATCAAATGTTAAAGTACTCACAATCACAGGCCTATCAGGCTGAGAAGATTCTTGTCCATTTCTTCTTGGTTAAGGCCTGTATGCAAATCTTCCTCACCCACTCACATTTCACACTGCAAATAAGTTCTCACCAGAGGACTCTGTGACTATAAAAGTTTATACCTTCAGCAGCTCGAAACAGCCATCTTCACTGATACCTTCTTGCAGCCATTTATGATAAGAACTTGGCATCTGCTGCCAAAGGCTCTGCCACCATAAACACTCTTCCTTGCAAGACCAATGGACTGGCTGGCCCAGACCAGGATTCCTTTTGTCTTCTTCACTCCACCTGGACAGTTTCCTTAATCCCTTATCCTATCTCTTTTTCTTCTTGATGGTAAATTTTACTTTGTTTGTTGTGGAGTGTTTAACCTATAACACTTGTATATTGATTTGGCATACTGTTATGTATGGTTTGCAATACTGACTGACTTGCGGAGTGGCTTGAACTTGTGTGCCTGTGGCTCTGACTACTAAGTGAACAGGAAGAACTAAGGGGAAGTGTCTCCTTGGGAACTCCATGTAGTTCATGGCTTTTGTGATTGGATAGCATCAATAAAAGCCTGATACTGTGGAAAGACACAAGCATGCATGGACCTGGTTATTTCTAATCCAGTACTTCTCATGATAAGCTGGCATAGTCAGCTTACTGGGCACAACTGGCACAGTTGGCTTACTTGGCATAATTGGTGTACTCAATTTTAAGGCCAAAGCCCCCACTAAAACCTCCATTGGAAATCATGCCATTTGACAAAACAAACTGTCATGCTCTCTGAGAACAGACATAATCTCACCTCACCTTGAAAGCCTAGCTACTTGAGGAAAACCTTGGGTGGTAAGACACCTTGCTCAAGTTGTGAAGATCCAATGGCTGACAAGGTCTTGGTTGATGCCAAGCTAGGAAGCTGGTGGAGCCAGGAAGGCTCATATCGAGCAGGTCTCAATTTATGGGATGCTGACTGGGAAAACAAATTTTTAATTTGGCCAAAAGAAAGTCAATTATTACATAACCTCCACTCAGACAGTTGGTTAAGGTGGGAAATTGAAATATTATTAAGAAATTATATAAAGTAGCTACTAATATGGCATAATGTGGATTCTAGTTAAGAAAATTAAGCAGGCATGCCAGAGGGCTCATTTCCCAAATACAGTACTTAGTGTTGAGAATCCTTGGTACCCAACAGAGTTAGAAGTCAGAAAGACTCCCTGTAGGATCTGCCAAGGATGTATGGTCAGACTTGAGGGACCTGACAAAATGTTAAGTCTTTAATTACCAGAGCTCCCAAAGAAGAAATCCCTGCACTTTTTTTGAGACATATACAACTTTATTTAATAATCTGTAAAAAGTCATACTCTGGCAGAGTGATGCATTCCTTATCTCAGCAGAAAGCTAACAATGTGTCTGACAAGCCTCTTCCCAAGATTCTAAACTGTAACTCTGAGCTTACATTTCAATGCTCCCAAGAGCTGGGCTTTTGAAGAAATTCCTGCACTTTTAATGCAAAGTAGCTCACAGATATACAGAGGTCCTCAGAAAGCCAAAGAACTAGCTCACAGAATTTTAAGGAAAAGTAAATCCCTTTCAGATGTAACTTTTAAGGAGGAACCTCTGGGTCCTAAGGACCCCCACCTAGTGGACCTAGGAGAATATAATGATCCCAGGGGTGGGTGGGATATATGCAGCAAGACCTATAATAACTACAAGAAGAGTTATAGATTACAACAATGGAAATGGCAGACCTCAGGATATCAGTGAGGACAGAGAACACACCACAGCAGAATTACAAAAACTAAGAATAAATTTTTGCCAAAGACAGACCACAGATGCAGACTGACTCCTTCCATTATGCAATAATGAAGAAAACACCACAGCACTATCAGGCACAAAAATGCATCAGATCAATACATTAGCAGAAAATCCATCACTAAATTAGAAATTATTAGAACTAACAATAAATTATCCAACATGTGTCCTATCCATCTGGGACTGGATTACATTAGCCTGATATCTATCTACCCAATATTTAAACCCAACAAAATTTGGTGATGGACTTAAATGGACTGATCTAACACAGGCACAAAAGGATACAAGAAAATTATCTATTTTAGGAATGATAAATAATAGATATAATCAATATACCATTCCATCTGAAATTCCAGCTACAAATGAAATTGAAAGAGCACTTGTAGGAGCACCACCTAACCTAAAAGTCTCCTACATTAATGCTCTCTCAGCATGCAGAACCATAGAAAGTATACTAGAAAATTTTCAACTTTCTGCCAAATTATCAGGAACTCACAAGGTAACATTTATGGCAAACTTGATTTAAAAAAACACCAAGAGATAATCTCAGGAAGGCACCAAAATTCTTTACATTTAATACATAAGTCTGAACGTTTATTCAAAATGGACCTGGAGGACCTTGGAAAAATAAACCAAGGCAGACAAGTTGGCAACCCAGGCAAAATAATTGGCAACTAAGGCCACAAGGACCAAACTGGTGTTAGGTACAGTAAGTTCCTCTTTAAAAAGTCAGCTTGTTCAACTTTTTTGTTCTTTGTTCTCTATTTTCAAAGCCTAACTTCCTCATTCTTTGTGCCTCCTTGCCCCTAGTTACAGTAAACAAACTTCCCGCCAGTTCTAATCAATAATTCACACCTGTTCCCTTGGTTACCCACTCTGCAACTATTCTTCCCACCAAAACCACCAGTCCCAGCCTGTAACTCACATCCCCCTTCCCTTCCCTTATTTAGGAAAATATTCACAAATAGCCAATCGAGTCAGCTTAGATTGTGCAGTCTGACCCCAGCCCATGGGGGAGTGACACAGAGGTAGGGAGTGTGTTAGGGATAAAAACCCCTTCCCTCCTTTGTTCGGTGTGCTCTCGTAGTGACCAGAGGTGCAAGAAGCACCCTTCTGCAGAAGTAAATTTGCCTTGCTGAGAAATCCTTTGTTCAAGTGCTCGTTTTCTTTGTGACTCCAAGTTCTTATTTCCAACACTGGCAACAGGGCCATCTAAGGCCACCAGCCAGATACCAAAATAAGGTCCAAAATAATGGACCTCCCGAGGTCCAGGGCCAAACTCACAATGTCAAATACAGCAACAACAACAGAAAAATGTTGCAAGAAAATGTTTCTCAACAAATGAGAAACCCCCTGGGTATGAACTGTAACATTCAGTCCTGGGGATAATAGACCATACATACAATTAGCTATACAAATTGACAAATATACACATACTTATACATTTATTGAGACACTGGATCACAAGCCGCCTTAGATATAATGCACCAAACTTTAACACAAACATCCTCATAGAAGGTCTTGGAGGAAAACTAACTTGAGGCTTCCCTGTCTCTGCTTCTATATGGCTCTGTAACTCTAAACTTATACCTTGCACTATTTACTATTCACCTGAACTAGAAAACATTATAGGAATGGATCTAGTTGTGAAACTTCTTAACCCATGGTGGTCTATTAAGAAACTTAAGGAACTAAAATTCTCTTACATAGCACAAATTAAAATGAAGTGCATAAGACTGTCTACACCATACCAGGTTGCATACAGTAAACAATATCCATTAAAGGGAGGACATAAAGAAATAAAAGCAAAGATTCTAGAACTTCTTAAGGAAGAACTTATTACAATTGGCATTTCAAATAACTTTAATAGTCTAGCATGGCCTGTCCTGAACCCAAATGGGAGCTATAGAATAACTATTAACTATAGAAATTTAAATAAAGTCATACCTAAAATGCCAGGAGTATTACCAGATGAATAAGTCATTAATAAGATCACTAACTATAATGACAAATACTGTGTAACTATAGACATGTTGGACATGTTCTTTGCCATTCCAATAGACCAAGAAAGTCAGGAATAAACCACTTTTACCTGGGAAGGCAAACAATTCCAATATAAAATATTACCACAGGGGTATTTAAGTTGTCCAGTAATAGCTCACTCCATTTTATCATCACACATAGACCAGTCAAAATGCACATCACTAACAATATCATATATAGGTGACATTATAATGGTAAACAATAACCATGAAACACTTAAACAAGAAAAAAATCTCAATAACACACTTAAGATCACTGGGATGGACTATTAATAGAGATAAAAACACAGGTCCAAACACAAATTGCAAATTTTTAGGAGTACAGTGGTCATTAAAAGGGAGAAAAATCCCCACCACAGTGATAGATAAAATAAAAAGCCTCAAGGCACCAAAGAATAAACAGGAAGCACAAAGACTTGCAGATTTATTTGGATACTGGAGACAACATATACTTCATTTAAACATCATCCTAAAACCAATATGTAAGATGACTAGGAAATCCCGACTTCACATCAGGACAAGAACAAACACAAGCACTTGAAACACTCAAAGACTACATTACCACATTCCAAACACAACATTAGCCATCTCCAGGTACACAACTTAGGTTGGAAATTTTAATGAGTAATGAATGTGGAACATTGTCATTATGGACAAAGAAACCAGATTCTAAATCCTTCCTACTGGTCGGATTTTGGACAACAAAATTCCCATGCTCTAAACAACAAATATAGCCCATTTGAAAAATATATATGGCTTACACATGAAGCCCTCACAAACATTGAGCCTCTGACTGGTAACAACACCATTACCATTAGATGCCATATACCTCTCCTCCACTGGATAAAATTGAGTCCTGAAGAATAAATAGGTATCCAATTTGATTGCATGGAAATGGTACATCCAGGGTTGAGATACAGGCTTTAAGGGTCAACCAGGCCTCCTCACCAAGGAGATCCACAAGACTGAAATACACTTGCTGGAATTTATTCTGAGGACAGGGACAATCCATGCAAATGTAGGTAAATGGGGCCCAGTGTAGCCTGATGTACTGTCCAACACCTGGTTTACAGAGGGATCAGCCTCCATGACCCAAAGCCAGATCCAACGGACAGCAAAAGCACTCAGACCCCAGAAATAAAAAATCCTGAAGGAAGCAGGTAAATCTCTCCCCACACAGCATGCAGAACTGAGTACAGCTGTCCTAGCAGTCAGACACTATCAGAAAATTGAAAGAAAATTTATATTTTTACAGACTCATGGGCAGTTGCAAGTGGTATAGTCCTATGGTCACATAAATGAAAACAAAATAATTTTACAATTAATGGTAAAGATATATGGTCCACATCTTACTGGAAGGAACTATACGAATTATCAAACTGAATTTAGATATTTGTGATGCATGAATCAGCACACCAAAAAGACAATTCAGAGACCACAAAATTTAATAACCAAGTAGATGCATTAACAAGGAATATAAACATTGACACTCAAAACATACCCAAATTAAAACTACACAGAAATCCAGACAACCCATGGAGACATTCATTACCACTTCTACAACTCAGGAGAAAATCAGACAATGAATGTGAGATAGTACAAGTACTCCCCAATAACTATAATGAAACAGGGGTATGACTTGAAAATTAAACAGACAGCTGGGTGTGGTGGCTCACGCCTATAATCCCAGCATTTTGTGAGGCTGAGGCAGGTGGATCACGAGGTCAGGAGTTCGATATCAGCTTGACCAACAAGGTGAAACCCTATCTCTACTAAGAACACACAAAAAAATTAGCCAGGCATGGTGGCACTTGCCTGTAATCCTAGCTACTCAGAAGGCTGAGACGAGAATCGCTTGAACCCGGGAGGCAGAGGTTGCAGTGAGCTGAGATTGTGCCACTGCACGCCAGCCTGGGCAACAGATCGAGACTCCATCTGAAAAAAAAAAAAATTAAACAGACACCAGAAGCAGCTTACATTCCACAAATGCTTCTACAATTACGTGAGCAGAAAGGACATTTAGGCACACACTCACTGTACAGGTGGCTGTCAGAAATCAAAAGGTGACATGACATCAAATTAAAAAGGCTACAGGTAATTGTGAATAATGTAAAACTAATCTGGGCAAATATAAATATGCTAAACCAATATACATACAAATCTGACATCTTTAATTTCTGCTTACAGATAAATTTTATAGAACCATTAAATCGCTCCTACTAACAAAAATACGCAGTTACAGTGGTGGATATATATAAAGGTATTGGCATAGCAACAGCAGCCAGCCACTCATTTGCCAAATATATTATCTCAGCCTTAGAAATTTGGGCGGCTCACTGTGGAGCCCCCAAAATGATTGAAAGTGATCAAGGAACTCATTTTACATCAACGACCACACAAGCATTGGTGGGCCAATGGGATATATAATTAAATTTTTACTTACCTTGTAATCTCACAGCAGTGGGATATATAGAAAGATTTAATGGACTAATAAAAAGAGAACTGAAAGCCTTAGACAAAATGAGTACATTTCAACAAGCTCTTAACCTGGCATGTTTCAACTTAAATCAAAGAGAAAGACTATAAGAGCAGCCTTCATTCTTATCTTAATCACCCAAACTTAACTGTCACAAAAGATAAGGAAGAATATGATGCAAATATTATACCTTACAAGGTGAGCACTAGACTAAATAACAACACTATCTCCCACCAGGACATTGTGGCCCATGAACACGGGAACACATATTAGACTATAGGAAACAGGAGAGTTAGAATTAGACAAAATCTCCAACCTCTCTTTACAATGCTTTCTTCTAGTCATTGCATTAATATTATCCACGAGAATAAGCGAAGGTGTACTTCAATCCAATTTTGTTTGCCACTAATCTAATATTTTTAACTTCAACATCACTCCTAGCTATCACTGGAATAATTAAATACTTTATTCACTTAGGACATCAAGATGGCTACAAATTTGTGTAGCTTCTCAACTGGTCTTATCAACTTTCTCATTCACCTCAGATTAGCCATCACAGTAACTTTACTGCCTTGTTATTACTTATATTGCCACCAGGGAGACTGTAACCAGATAAATCAAACCAACACAAGCACACACACCCCTCACAGCAGAAAAATTACAAATTTCACTATCTGCTTGTTAAGTATATTATTTGATTAATAATTTGCAGATTGACAGCTATAATGCATCCCCAGCATATGGACTTAGCCTCTCCAGGATCTCCATCATCCATGTATATCCCACCTTGCCCTCCTTCCTTTTAAGCTTCAGCCTCATGTTCGCCACCTACAGCTTTCAGAACCCCTTCACCAGATTTCCTTCAGGAATTAGCTCAAGCAGACTGGCCCATATATGCAGGCATGGACTGGAATTTCAGACCAGACTTTGCAGAATCTAGGCGCCGCTGCCACCTTCCTGCTCCTTACATTTATGAACTAACTGCAGCATTAGGAGCTATTCAAGGTTTAGTTGAAAGTGTACACCCCAATGACTGCATAAGTCTTTCTTGGCTACTAACCTATTATATAAGTTGTATTGCTAAACTGCTTAATAAGAGAGGATAGACCCCATAGAACTACCTTACTTTGATCTACCCCAACCTAACCCAGCAGCAATACTACCACTGGAAGCAATCCTTGACTATACTATTTAGAGAAATATTAGGATGACATAGATTATTATATCTCAGTTTGTTTGCAGTGCTATATTTAATGCCTATACATCTGATAATTAATAGCAAACATAAGATTGATGCAAATAGCTTAAAATACGTTAGGAGATATAGAAGGGAAATAACAGATACTACTACTACTACTACTACTACTACTACTACTAGTACTACTATGTTTATTCCTAAAGTGACGATTAAAATTTCTGAGCCTCAAACACATACATATCCAACAGTGCCAACTCATACAGCACCTAAAATCACATGATTACCAGAACAAATTCCACAATATATACTTCATGAAAATATATCATTTTTGAACAATTGTTAGAAAATCAAGGGACTGATAAAAGAATACTTAGAGCTTCAATTAGACCATTTTGTTCATATTCATTTGACCCAAAGAAATGCCTGAAGAGCTTTTACACACACTTCCAATCATTGTATCTTTATAGAATCTTTGCACATATTCCTGAACATACTTTAGAAGAATGCATAAATGACATGACTAAATGTGACACCCCAACTTATGCAGCTACAATGAAGCGTTCAATAACATCTCAAACTATGGACGGCACACGTAATAGGTAGAGAAATGCTAATAGAAACAGATATCCTAATCAAAACAGTTCATTACATAAGAAGCACTATATCATACCAATCCCCAATCATAGTACCACAGATAGAACCATATATTGGAAGATCTCACATGACATGCTTGGATATGATACTACACTCCTACAAGTCATTTGTTAATAGTTGGTATGAATTCTGGTACCAATCTGGACTTGAAGGAAATGAACATTATGATTATGAAGTAGATTCAAGGGATGACACAAGACCAAATATAGCTACAAAACCAACCACTTCATCTTACACCCATATATCAGACCCCCACAGGAAAAAGTGTCAATGCCACTAGGATATCCATTAGATTATGATATAATAACAACAGAAGAGGAAAAGACATACTATAACTATCATCTAATTAACTTTCCTAACTTTCTGTTTTTTGGAAACTTTTGCCTTCACCCGCCTTGTTCATCTTATGATTATCATGCAAAAAGCCAAAATTATTTGACAGTCTCACAATTCTTCTTTTTTCTTTTTATTAGACAAAAGAGAGCTGGAGTAACAATTCTTTAATAAGGCTAAAAATTTCTCACTGGTAGAATTATATTGGAAACATAGACGACACCCAGTAATCTTAACTAATGCTGACTATCACTTTACACACACTACCTTTGAAACACACACTAAAACAATGTAGGTAGATAAAGCTTGTCCTGAATACAAGTATACTTATACTTGCCCTCCAGAAATAAGGAACTTATAAAGATAAAAAATAGAATCAACACTACCCAACAATATACATTTTGAGGGACAATCAACATTAATATGCTTTAACCTTAACTTTACATATATTAAAGCTACATTTCATTATCCCATGGATGAAAACCTTACGCTTTCCCATTCTACACTATAAGTTGCTTACTAACATGGTTACATGTTCCAAGATCAACAGGCTTTACAAAACAAAACAAACCAACAGACACAGCACAATTCAGACTTTGGCATAATACAACACATGCTAAATTTACAACATTAAATGGCAAACTTGGCTACAATATATCAAAACTACCTTTACACAATAAGCAAAGAGTTTATAGAGAATGTAGACAGATATGTTATCATAACTGGAAAGTCCACTCTATGGTGGAATGTGACAGAAACCAAAGCAAGCTTATGTTGGACACAACCACAAAAACCACAACGACATACAAAATTCCTACTAAATTTACTGATTGCTGGATGTTGACATCTTCTAGAAACCCATGGTGGTACTGGACATTAGAAACAGTTATTTTTGATAAATTACAACAAACAAAATGGGAACAATTAATATTCACATCTACTCACAGACCAGATATACACAATCTGCTATTATCTAACTCACTCTTAGTATTTGGACCATTCACACTGACCTACAAAACAGCAGAGGTTATTGGCACATTCTTTACGGGAAATGAACCAAGAGACATAACTATATTAGACAAATTTACCAGGAAAACTAAATATATATAAAATCAAGTTATTTTTACAATGTATCCACTAGTAATTCAGGATGATGTAAACTTTAATTTTGAAGATGTAGATAGAAACAATACACAATTTAAATCAATTGACTGGTGGGAAACACTAGGAACCAAAATAAATATGGATAAAGTCACAAAAATAGACTCAGCTATGTCAAATTACTTTTTCTTCATGATTCAGCCATTCGATGGATCATAGAATAAAGTTACATGGTCAGTCCAACATCCTATTTATCAAAATATAGCCAAACTAGACTCCCACTTACCTATATTTGTAGCTAGAGATATCTCTTTTGCAAAATGCTATGTTAAACCCCAGAACCTTGGGCCATGCATAATTCACAGAGGATGCCAGACTGACACATTGCTTAGGAACACACCACTGGACACCACAGTGTACCAAAGGAATAACAAACCCTCTATCTAAATTATTAAAATCAAATTCAGTTGAACCTATCCTAATTAACCCATTAAGATTAATTTACAAACCAACACCTAGGAGAGTCAAAATATTTTTCAAAAAAGAACTTAAAGTCACATACATCAAACCACAAGTTATGTAATTTGAGGGACAAGGATATGACAAACAGTTCATTTTACCAAATTTACCTTCACTAGATAAATATTATCTAAGAAAACCACTACGACTATTTGCAGCAATTGGAATTATTTCAAACTTAGTCATTTCAGGAATACAAGAAGCAAAAATTTGGGAAGTTAAAACACACCTATGAACATAAACGTAACTCCTGCAAACAACTACCACATCTATACTTTCATCTATCTCATAGGCAATTAACAAGATATTATCAATGATGACTCATACACACGACCTCACAGAATACCAAAAGGAATTCAATTACAATATTGATCAAAAGGTAAGCACCTAAAAACTAACCTATTTACATTAAGAAACTTTATGGTGAAAATCTTGCGGCAAACACAGTGTACTAGGCTAAGTATTTTACTAACTCAGACTTGGAATGACATAAGGAACATTATACAAATCAGGAAAGCTATTCACAGAAAATTGGGACAAAATGTCTATAGTGAAATTGGATACATCCAAAGCATCAGGATTCAGGGCAATGTATATTAAATCTATTTGAATTAAGAGGAGGAGACTCAATGGCATAAGACACAATGGCAATTACGCAGACAGATAAGACATAATCTACATATAACTGCCTTAGAAAGACCACTATTTATTGATGGTTATTTTATACAAAAAGAATTAATATTCCAATGATCAAACACTATATACTCTACCTGTCAGGACAAAGTTCCTAAACTAGATTACTCACCTATCAGCATCACAAAAATCCCCACAATGACTCTAGACTTATGAAACTTCAATTAGATAATAAGCTTAGAGAGGAACAGCACACTGACCTATTATAACTGTGAACCCTGAATATGTGAGACAGGTCTCAGTTAATTTAGAAAGTTTATATTGCCAAGGCTGAGGATGCATGCCTGTGACACAGCCTCAGGAGGTCCTGACAACATGTGCCCAAGGTGGTCAGAGCACAGTTTGGTTTTATATATTTTAGGGAGACATGCGACATCAATTAACATATGTAAGATGAACATTGGTTCAGTCTGGAAAAGGCAGGACAACTCGAAGCAAAGGCTGGACAACTCGAAGCAGGGAGGAGACTTCCAGGTCATAGGTAGATAAGAGACAAATAAATGGTTGCATTCTTTTGAGTTTCTGATGAGCCTCTCTAAAGAAGGCAATCAGATATGCATTTACCTCAGTGAGCAGAGGGATGACTTAGAGTAGAATGGGAGGCCGGTTTGCCCTAAGCAGTTCCCAGCTTGACTTTTCCCTTTAGTTTAGAGATTTTGTGGCCCCAAGATTTATTTTCCTTTCACATAACCATACAAGTAGAAAAAATAATCACCACATACACTTACAATCAGAATGTATCAAATTGGTGTATGTCATAAATATCTCCCTCACAGACACTTCTAAACTTACCACTTATATGGAAAAAAATGACATACAGAGATTTTTCTTAATCATGGTATTCCAACTACAAGAAACACCTTGAGTAGATACCACACAGATAAACACAAACAAGTGACACAGAAGGTCAGAGAAGTGCTGGGTAGAGGAAGGTGTGGTCCCTGGCTAGGGCTCCACCCCTGGCCTGTGCCCACAAACCTAGGTGAGGACAAGCATTTCTGTTTTCCTGCCCAAACGTTGCATTTCCCAAGACCAACATGGCCTGCCATGCCACCATCCTGTGCCTATAAAAAACCCGAGACCCTAGCAGGCAGGCACACCAGTGGCTGGACATCAAGAGGAACACATCAGTGTAAGAAGACACGAAGGGCTCAATGTCGAGGGGAGCACGGCCAGCATAAGAGCACACTGACAAACAGCGACTGGCCAGCAGGCCATTGACTGATGGAACAGAACTACACTGAATTTGGCCAGGGCAGTCAGAGGAGAACCTGGGCCGCCGAGCTGCCTGATTCCAGAAGAAAACCACCTTCCCACTCCATTTCCCTTCTGGCTCCTCATCCATCTATTGGGGGAACCAGGCCCCAATATTTCAACATAGGTTCTTTTCTATTTTTCCTGTGTCGGCTGGTCTGAGAAATAAAGGGAAAGAATACAAAAGAAAGAAATTTTACAGCTGGGTCTCCAGGGGTGACATCACATGTTGGCAGGTTCCGTGATGCCCCTTGAGCCGCAAAACCAGCAAGTTTTTACTAGGGGTTTCAAAAGGGGAGGGGTGTATGAATAGGGAGTGGATAACATAGATCACATGCTTCAAAGGCAATAAACTATCACAAGGCAAATGGGGGCAGAGTGAGATCACAAGGCCAGGGCAAAATTAGAATTGCTAATGAGGTTCCATGTTCTGCTGGGCACACATTGTCATTGATAAACAACTTAACAGGAAACAGGGTTCAAGAGCAGACAACTGGTCTGACTAGAATTCGCCAGGCTGGAATTTCCTAATCCTAGCAAGCCTGAGGGTGCTGCAGGAGACCAGGGCATATTTCATCCCTTATCTACAACTGCATAAGACAGACACTCCCAGAGCGGCCATTTTAGAGACCACCCCCTGGGAATGCATTCGTTTTCCCAGGGTTATTCCTTGCTGAGAAAAGAATTCAGCAATATTTCTCCTATTCACTTTCTGAAAGAAGAGAAATATGACTCTGTTCTGCCCGGCCCCACAGGCAGTCAGACTTTATGATTATCTTCCTTGTTCCCTGAAAATCACTGTTATCCTGTTCTTTTTAAGGTGCCCAGATTTCATATTGTTCAAACACATGTGCTTTTCAAACAATTTGTGCAGATAACGCAATCATCACAGGGTCCTGAGGTGACACACATCTTCAGCTTACAAAGATGACAGGATTAAGAGATTAAAGACAGGCATAGGAAATTATAAGAGTATTGATTGGGGAAGTAATAAATGTCCATGAAATCTTCACAATTTATGTTCATAGTTTGCAGTAAAGACAGGCATAAGAAATTATAAAAGTATTAATTTGGGGAACTAATAAATGTCCATGAAATCTTCACAATTTATATTCTTCTGCCATGCCTTCAGCCGGTCCCTCCGTTCGGGGTCCCTGATTTCCTGCAACATCCATCTGCTGAGAACTTCCACTCAATAAAACATTGCATTCATTCTCCAAACCCACATGTGATCTGATTCTTCCAGTACACCAAGGCAAGAAGTCCTGGCATACAGAAAGCTCTCTGTCCTTACGATAAGGTAGGGAGTCTAATTGAGCTGACTAACACAAGCTGCCTACAATGGCTAAACTAAAAGAGCACCTTGTAACACGCCCACTGGGGCTTCAGGAGCTGTAAGCATTCACCCCTAGACACTGCTTTAGGGTCAGAGCCCCACAACATGCCTGTCTGCATGCTCCCCCTAGAGGTTTGAGCAGCGGACACTGAAGAAGCAAGCCACACCCACATCACATGCCCTGTGAGGGGATAAGGGAACTTTTCCTCTTTCACAAGGAGGCTCTAAGGAACTTCAACAAGTTCATGATACATTCCAAACAGAATTAGCACAATTAAAACACACCACTGAGGTAGTAACACATGGAATAGCAATACTAAACACAAATAAAATAGCATTCAAACTAGATGGCTTACACAGAAGATGCATCTTCTTCCAAATGATTAAAAAGACTTTTAGCCATACCCCTTATGAAGGCTCATGGTCAGACTGGAACCCAATCAATACATTAAAAACTGGACTCTGGAATTGGTCTAAATATATCTGTGAACATTTATAGAACGTTGTCATCTTCATTGTAAACATCCTCTTTGCTTACCATATACTTAAGATCTGTGTTTTCAGCCTTTGTAACACAAAATTGTAAACAAGTTACCAAGAGGAAATTAATTCCCATGGTGACTTGTCATTTTTTATTTTTGTAACCCCTTTCTCAAATATTGTTTGCATTATGATTACTATAATCATGGAGTAGATTGTATAGAGCACCCTTGACATAACTAACATCATCTTAGAAAAATACTCCATTTTATATTTCATAGGGCACTTTTCCAACAATAATAGCATGCTTTGTTTAATAAACAAATAAAAAATGAAGACTGCCTCCAACCAGATAAGGACACAAACAAGCACTCTTCCACTATCAGCTCTTACCAGAGGACTCTGTGACTATAAAAGATTAGGCCTTCAGCAGTTTCAAACATCTGTCTTAACTGACACCTTCTTGCAATCAATCATGACAAGAACTTGGCATTTGCTGCCAAAGGCTCTGCCACCTCAAAGACTTCCTTGCAAGACCCAAGGACCACTTAGCCCAGACCAGGACTCTTTTTGTCTTCTTCACTCCCCCTGGACTGGTTTCTTAACCCTTTCTCCTCTTTTTCCTCTAGATGAAAAAGTTTTACTTTGATGAAAAGTGTTACTTTGTTGTGGAATGTTTAACTTATAACACTTATAAATTGATTTAGCATACTGTTATGTATGGTTTTCAATACTGACTGACTTGTGGAGTGGCTTGAGTTTGTGTGCCTGATGCTCTAACTACCAGGTGAACGAGAAGTGGTAAGGAGAACGGCCTCTTTAGGAACTCCCTGTAGCTCGTGGCTTTTGTGACTGAATTAGCATCAATAAAAGCCTGATATTGTGGAAAGGCACAAGCACATGTGGACCTGGTTATTTCCAACCTGTCACCATTCATGGCAGCTGTGTTGCACCAGTCTGTCCCACCCTCCCTCCCAGTTCCCCACTAAAGACTCTGGAATCCATCCTCTGTGTGTGGTTTCACAGCCTCAAAGGCTCAGATGCCTCAAATAATGTCCTCCTCCAAAACTCAACTCATCTTCTGCTGACCCTCCTCCCCTCTATGACCCACTTTCCTCCCGTCTCTGCCACACCACAACGACAAGGCTGGCGGCAGCATAGCCACCTCTTAGAAGAACAATGACCTGGAGGCCCTTCCCGCTGTGAGGCCACCTACCACACTGCCTGACCTGCCCAAAGCCTGCTAACTCCACCTGACACTCACTGACACTTAAACTCCTGGGAGGACTGACCTATGGACCTATCAGCTGTGTCTCAGTCATCCAGAAAGAGTCCAGACGGTAGGAATGTAACCAGCACCCACGCAACTCGGCGGCATTCACCACGCAGTGCAAAGGGGCAGATGGGAAGACACCCAGCAAATGTGCACTGAGGCCAGCTCTTGCCTCTTGGACTGCAGTGCCCCACCCCATCCTACTCCACCCTGCCCCTTCCCAGGTCCCCACTAAAAATTCCAGAATCCGTCCTCTGTGGGCAGTTTCATATGCCTCCAGGACTCAAATACTTCAGATAGTATTCCCTTTCACAACTCACCCTTTTCTCAGATGATCCACCTCCCCTCTATGGCCCACCTTCCTACCCTGTCTGGGGGCACCACAACAGCAATACCATAGCGGCATCATAGAATAAATACATTAAAACCTGTTTCCTTTTTTTGGTTACATTATTTTACATTTAAATCTCCTGGCTAGTAACTGATTTCCCTGAATATGCCTGTGGTCACAGTGCATGGTTCAGAAATATCCATAGATACTGGACCTAGGATTTAGGCCCAGTCTACTCTGACATGAAGTACAGCAGTGGTGACTATACTCATCATATGCTGTACTCCCCAAATATCAGCCAAATAACTTGTTGATAAGGAAAGCTAACTTTATTGCATAAGGCTGTAAGGAAGAGAGCTTCCTGAACACGGTCTTAGCAGAGTCTCAGAGGTAGAAGGATTTGAGGGACACCTATTCATATTTTGAAATCTGGTGTAAAGCAGGTCTTTCAATGTAGGGGAAGGATGTGATTAGGATTGGGTAGGAATAGTGATATGCTGGTTTTAGATTTGGTGGACACAGCAAGTCAAGGATTTTAAGACAAGTGGTTCAAAGAGTCTTGAGGTTGTAAAATGTCATTTGGCACTTTTTACTGAACAGTGGATACGCCTTTTATGCAGTTCCTAGAATTAATAATAAAGTTATGTTCAACTTTTATCTTCCCAGGCAAGAGATTCTTGTAGTAATAAAGTTATGTTAATGAAGCCAGTGGAATAGTAAACTCTTGTTCATGTAGACAGTAAGCTGTGTGTGTGGTTTCAGTTCTCACTACTTACTTTTAGATAACTTATGAGTGTGGTAGGTCATATAGGAAAGGGAAGGAGAGGAAGGGGGCCTTGATGAGCTAGTAGCTTTTTGTTAGTAAATTAGGACATATATGTGTGTGTGTGTGTACATATATCCAATTCATATATAATTTTACATATTTACAGGGTACAGTGTGATATTTTGATACACATACACAACATGTAATGATCAAATCAAGATAATCAGCGTATCCACCACCTCAAACATTTATCATTTCTTTGTGTTGGAAACATTCAAAATCCTCTTTTATAGCTATTTGAAAATATACAATAGATTATTGTTAACTATAGTCACCCTACAGTGCTATATAGACCACTAGAGATTATTCCTCCTATTTAGTCTTAATTTTGAATCCATTAGCTAAACTCTACCTGTTCATCCCCCACCCTTCCCGGACTCTACTAATCTCTATTCCACTCTCTACTTCTATGAAATAAAAGCTTTTAGCTTCCACATATCAATGAGAGCATTCGGTATTCATCTTTCTGTGTCTGGCTTATTTCACTTAATGTCCTCCAGGCTCACACATCTGAAGCCCATACAGGTTGCCTTAAATGACGGGATTTCATTCTTTTACATGACTGAATAGTATTCCATTGTGTATACATACACCATTGTAAATTAGATTGTATTTTGTTTACTTATTTCTTTTTTGTTGATACATAGTTGTACATATTTATGGGGTACATGTATACAAAGGATAATGATTAAATCAGGGTATTTAGGATATCCATCACCTCAAACATTTATCATTTATTTGTGCTGGGAACATTTCAAATCTTCCCTTCTAGCTATTTTGAAATACATGATAATTTATTGTTACCATTTGTCACCCTACTGTGCTATCAAATAGAAGTTATTCCTTTTACTTAATTGTATGTACCCATTAACCAACTTCTCTTCATCCCACCCACCCCCTGTTCCCAGCCTTTGGCAACCAAAATTCTACTCCATTAGATTAAAATTTTTAGCTGCCACATGTGACAGACAACATGTCTCGAACTCCTGAGTTCAAGCGATCCTCCTGCCTCAGCTTCCCAAAGTGTTGAGATTATACATGTGAACCACCGATCCCGCCTCTGTTTTCTTTTAAGATGTACATTAAACTCAAATTTGTGAGTTTTCTCCTTCAGCCAGAAGAGGAACACTGACTCTTTCATCTGCCCCTTGGAGGTAAATTTTTCTTTTTAAATAAACTATGACTCCATTGAAATTCTTATTTCAACCACGTTTATGAAGCAATGTCTCATTTAAATTATCAGGGCTATATTATGGGAAGCTTTACAAGATTTGAAGCTCCTCCAACCCCAAATCAACTGAACCTTACTTGGTGACCTGAACCCTCACCTCTCTTCTCATTAGGCTATTTCTGCTTTGGTTGAAGATGTTCATGGATCCTGCAAGGAAAACTCAATTTCCCTAATGTCTTGACATTGCCTGTTATCACCAAACCTCTATATAGTGGATCCTACTCAGGATAAATGTGGTTTTAAGTTTATATCCTGTCATAGGTTATTATATAAAAAATAACTACAAGGATTTGCTAATTATATCTCCATTGTCTAGGTAATATACTTGGGAGAGGAAAAAAAAGCATTGCTTCTCTTGTTTTTAGAGTGCTGGCCTTCCTCCCTCTGGCTCCCCTTGAGCAAGGGATGAAGCCATTTCTGGGGTTTGGCAAGTTAGCCTTATGGGCAGGGCATGTGGCTATTTGCTCATGGGATGTGACACTCCAGTAGGGTTGATTTTAGCTGGAGTCTGGGAAGAACATTTTATAAGGGAGCCTCTGTTGCAGATTCAGTTTTAAGGAGAGCTTCTTCCACTGTGCAGGGCATAACAGGGTAATTGGCTCTACCCCAGTAAGGGCTTCAGTTTTAAGGAGTGCCCAGTACACTGCCAGGTGGTGCCTCGCTCATGGTGAATATCTTTGGGCTTAGGCCTGGAGCCACTTACAGCAAAAGCTGGTGGGTAGGTGTTTGCCTATCCATTTGGTCCAGAGGCGCCTGGAAGCAAATTTGGCATGGCAGAAAATTCTCATTGTAAGTCGTGCCTTTGGAGCAGATGACGGAAGAGAAGTAATAGCTTCCTTTAGTTTCTCTAGTGTCTGTTGCTCAGGTCCCCACTGGAAAGCAGAAGACTTAAGGGAGACTCCTTAGATAGCATCCAGCAAATATTGAATGTGAAGAATGTCATGGTGCCAGAATCCAAAGATTCCCACCATATGTTGGGCTTCCTTAATAGATTTGGAAGGTTGGAGCTCTGGGGACTTGTTTTTCTACCAAATTGGGAATAGTTTGCCTTTATGAGTTCCAAATGTAGCCCCCAAATTCAACCGTTGAAGAGGGGCCTTGTACATTATGGAGAAGCAGTTGCCCATACCCTCACACTGAGGTGCTCACTCATGGCTGCAAGGGTCTGTGGGACAGCGTCTTGGTTACGTTCAGTGAAGAGAATGTCATTGATATTATATATGTCACGTGCCTACATTCCCACCTCATCCTCTGCCTCCCCAGTGTGTACCTTTTGCCATAGTCACTGTGCTCCTCTAGGGAGCAATGAGTGCTACTGAGTAAACACATGTACAAGTGTCTCTGCATGTGCAAGGACCCTTGTGACAAACACATCTATTGAGAGTCACGATTCCATGTCTTTGGGTGGCCTCCCATGATAATCCTCTTAGTTTCCACTCTTTTGTTTGCTACTCTCTGGAGTCAGATGGATAAAGCTTCAGTTTCCCAGGTAACCAACCATGGATCTGAGCTGAGTGACCCAGTGCCGATGTGAAGAAGAATGTTGCCAAGACAACAGAATCCATACCCCTTTCCAGCAGTGAGGCCCTCCTCCCTCTCACTGCCTGCTTGGATCTCAGGTGAGAATGGGAATTTGCTGTGGCTAAGAGCAAGGGGATAGATGTGTGGCAGAGGATTCCAGGAGAGAGGAGAAATCTTGGGATCCCCTCAGAAGGGACTAGAGGAGGGACAAGAGTCACCAAGAAAGCCTGCTGCTGGGCACTGAGATTCCAGGAGACAACGATGACTATGAAAATGCAGTGGTTCTAACATGTGGTTCTGTGATTTTCTCCAGCAGTACACAGAGCTACGAAAATTTTCTGACTCTAAGCTCCAGGGTATAGACCCTGAGAAAGAATTTCTGTGTTCATAAACGGCAGTGGAGCCTGGTATCACTTGTGGAGGGCAGCTGTAAGCCTTGAGGAGGCCCTGCTCACCTCAGCAATAACTCTCATCGGTTACTCCACTCTGTGTGTCTCTCTTCTGGTCCTCTCCTCTTTCTGTGCTGTTGTCAGGGTCAATTTATAACAGGTTAAAATTGTCCTGGGTTAAAGAAGAGGAGGCAAGGATGTCTCGGTGCGCTCTTCCACGGACTGATAAGACAGTGGGCAGAGGGGGAGCTGGAAGAGATGGTATGCAGAGACCACAAATTAGTTTGTGCTTCTCAGACCTGATGGGGGCTTTGATGCATTTACTTGCTAAGACTGATCTGATCTTCTTTATGAGTGTATAACCTCTGTACTGGACAGGAAGGTGAGAAAATACTGGAGTTATGTTTCATCTGGTGTCAGCTGATGCCATCATGTGAATGGTCCATTTGTATAAATGCTCAGCCTGTTTTGCTGAAAATGATCAGTCTCCCAGATTTCTGCCCCACCTCCCTACTCCTTTCCAAGATGATTAATGGTGCGTATGGCTTTCGAGTCTTCATGGTGATAATGGGAAGGGGTCGGTGACATCTTATGTTGATTGCAGTGTTCCCGGTGGTTTGTGAAGGAATCTCGTGCTCCCAGGCTGACTCGGCCTTGGCCCACCCGTGCTGGCATCAGCAGACCCCTCTGCATCTGGGCCCCATCTCCCTCCCACATCTGGGCAGGGGTGTCCACACCACAGCCTCAGCTGCAGGGTCACCTAGCCCCTATCTGGCTTATGCTTGTTTCATGGTAGCACCCCGGGCTCTTGAATCAGCCACTTCCACAGTCCCCCTCTCAGAGAATGTTAGCTCCCTGCAGGAACCAAGATCAGCTCCAAAAATAGAAATTCCTGAACTCTAGCCATTATTCTAACCAAGGAGCTCACTATTTCATCCTGCAAAAGTAAACTTCTGAGTCCTAAATTTCAGTTGGGCAAAAATCTCTTTATTAGGAACTCCCTTCCACTTCTCTGACACACCTGTCACATGTAAGATAAGGCCCTTAGAAGAGAGACTGGAACGAGACACTGTCTCCATGCCTTTTACTCCCCCACGACTGGAACAGAACATTCTTTTGTTTTCCTTATCTTTCATGTTGACGTAAGGATTCCCATATTAAATCCAGATCATAAAGGGAAGTCTTTAGGATTTGTACTTTCTCTTGTAGAATTCAAATTCATTTGGAATGTTTGAAGAAGATTGACTAACAGATAAAGAAACACAAAATGGAAGGGATTACCAAATACAAGTCAATACACCATCAGTAGCAGGACAAGCTCTCTGTAAAAATAAACTTGGAGTTCAAAGGGAGTTGTATTAGTCAGGGTTCTCTAGAGGGACAAAACTAATATATATATTAGGGAGTATATATATATATATATGGGAGTTTATTAAGTAGTATTAACTCACACGATCACAAGGTCCCACAATAGGCCATCTGCAAGCTGAGGAGCAAGGAAGCCAGTCCGGGTCCAAAGCTGAAGATCTTGGAGCCTGCTGTTCGAGGGCAGGAAGCATCCAGTATGAGAGAAAGATGTAGGCTGCGAGGCTGAGCCAGTCTAGTCTCTTAACGTTTTTCTGCCTGCCTTACATTCTGGCCGCACTGGCTGCTGAGTAGGTGGTGCCCACCCAGATTCAGGGTGAGTCTGCCTTTCCCAGCCCACTGACTCATATGTTAATCTCTTTTGGCAACACCCTCACAGACACACCCAGGATCAATACTTTGCATCCTTCAATGCAGTCAAGTTGGCACTCAGTATTAACCAACACAGGAGTCATCACGCTTTAAAAGCGGCCTACAAGGTGCTGCATCAGTGGTTTTTATGTGTGTGTACAGAGAGCGTCACTTCTAAGCTATCTCTCCCCACCATTGTCTGGTAACTTCTGAGACTATTTGAGCATCAGAGAGAAACTATCCTGAAGCTTGTGGTGTGTTCCTGGAGTTACAGGGGCAAGCTCGTGCGTATGTTCACGTCTGTATTAGTCCTGAAGCTTTGTGGAGGCCTACATGACCTATTCATTAGCTAACATCTTCCTCATTCTCCCTCAAATTTATTGTATTTATGCCACTTAAAATATCAATAAAATAATTTTATGATTAAGAAGAAAAACAAGGCAGGGCAAAGAGGAGAGAAGACCGGGAGGGAGATAAAGAAGGAGGGAGGAGAGTAGCTTTGAGAAGGAGGGAGGTGTCAGATGTACTGAAGGCATCTGGACATATAGTGTAAAAGGATGAGGACGTGATCATGGTGTTAGGCAATATGAAGGCCATCAGTGCCTTTAACAAAAGCATTTTTCTGTTGAGAGGTGAGCAGGTAGAAGTTGCATTGAAGAGGTTTGTAATGATAATGATTATAGAACAAGGGAAGACAGATTTGCTGCTTGGAGCATCAGGGAAATGTGTCATTACCTTGGAGAAATATGGGATAAGGAATGGGTTTCTGTTTTATTACGTTTTGTATAAAATGTCAGAAACAAGAGCATGTTTGTAGATGACAGAAGAATCCAGAATAAAGAAAGAATGTGACAATTCAGGAAAAAGGGATAATCACTACGAAAGTCTCTACCTTGAGAAGGTAGAGGGCATAGGATTCAGGTGAAGGGCCGGCCTCAAGTAGGATCCTGTCACTTCCTCCAGTGGGGCAGCTGAGATTACAAGTGCAGGCCCACTGCTGTTGGGAAGTGGTGAGAGTTTCTCTCCAATCGCTCCCGTTTTCTCAGGGGAATATCAAGGAATATCATGAGAAGAGTTGGTGCTGGTCCTTGTGGGGGCTATTGTAGGGAGAGGAGAGAGAAGGTACACTTGTGGAGGGTGCACACTGTTTATCTACTTGGTTACAGGGGGGCGGGGGGAGGCAGGGGGTTGCCAGGAGAGTAGGGAGGAGGGAAAATGAAGAGATACGTTTGAGGAGGGAGAGTTAATAGCTTTGGGTAAGCTGGGTAAGGAAGGTGAATGGTGAGGAACGCGGTTGGGGTCAATGGACAGGTGGGCTCCTTGAGGCTGAAGGCTGTGGATGCTGGGGCATTGGAAGGAGGGAGCTGTTAGGACTGGATAGGGTGCTGCCCGTGGTGAGAGTGGGGGATGCAAGAAATAGACATCGTGAAGGGGCGCGGTCTTTCCTGAGGCTTAGAGCATTATCGCGCGCGGAGGAGACTTAGGTGGGGAGGAGGAGGCCCCCTCAAGACGGAGGAGAGCCGGCCGTGGCCTGGTCAGCCCCAGAGGCGCTGGTCGCCGGGGAGGATCCGCGGTGTGAGGGCTGAGACGAGGACAGGGCGTGTGTCACATGAGAAGCGTGTCCAGGGGCTGGCTGGGTGGGAGGAGAGTGTCCATGGGATTGGCACAGGTCTCGAACGTGAGGCGGCTGGGGCAGCCGTGCAGTAGAGCCTGGCCTTCAGCGGTCGCGAGCCTGAGCCATCAACTCTCAATAGCAGGGAAAGAAGCCTGCAGCTGACCCTGAGAAGGAGACTAGCGCCGACCTCCACAGACTCCGATGCGCAGGCCCAGAGCCCGTCAATCCTAGGCCAGCCCCGCCCCGAGAGCTGCTTTTTCCGGTGGCGCAGGAACTTCCTGCTGGGTTGCTATCGTTCCGAGGGCGGGACTATGGGAGGCTGCCTTGTACCGCCGGTTCATCGGGGCCTGTCTGACCGGTACTAGTCTATTCTGTGGTCCTCAGCTTCATTCCGCGTGGCTTGCTTAGGTTAGCTCTACTGGCTCTTTGCCGAAAAGCAGTAGAAAGGATGAATTTTCTTCCGCGGTTGGTGGCGCTTCGTTCTCGTGGTCTGCAGGTGGCAGTGTTGCTCCATGGATACACCCTACTCGCCTCTTCCCCCCTCCCTTCTTGCTCGAAAAAAATGCCGCGGAACCTTTTTTGAGAGAAGAGGTTGGTTCTTAAACCTGCCAAGTCCTGCTGCTGGGGCTGCCTGTTTTTTAGGGGGTGAGGCGGGGCGGGTAGTGTCCCTTAAGAAAACTCAGAGCTGATGAACAAAACCTTTTTGCTTTTGAAATTGGCATTCCTCTTGAGGTGATGCGTAGGTTCCTTAGTAACTTGTATTTTGACTTCTCTCAATGGTCTTGTCATTCTCTGTCCCCAGGTTGTACTGGGCTTTGTGGACCTGGTTTTATACTGATAAATGCACGCAATCTTTTATTATGGAAGTGACTCAACCTCACTATAGAAAATTTGGAGGACAAATACAGTGTAATAAAGAAAGCCAGTCTTACCCTCAGTCCCATCACCCAGCAATGACCACTGATAATATTTGTTTCCTTAGAGTTTTTCATTCCCAAAGGTGCATTTTAAACACGAGTTCATATTCTATCGTTAGTTCATCTTTTTTAAACTCAGATTTTTAGTGTGAGTTACCATGTCCTAAAAATCATTTGAAAAATGCTTGAAAATTTTTATTCATTTCCCAGTCTAGAAGAGTCGAAAACATACTTAATAACTGAAATGGAAAGCAAAAATAACCCCTGACCCCCTATCTCATCGGTAAATGGGATCATGTAACCTTCCTAAGAACAGGAACTATGATTGTTCTGCTTTGTTTTTGCTCACCATTGCCTTTTCGGCAAACTGACAAGAGTGTAGAGGAGTGTTCTCAACATATAGTTTTGAATAAATGAACAAGTACCTTATTTCTTCCAGATGTTTATCTTTGTAAATACCGTGTATTTTTTTTATAATGTTTGGATGATACTGGATGAAACAACGTGGCTTCCCCCTCACCGTTCCATTTAGCACTTTATTGTGAGCATTAAATTATTACCATTTTGAAAAAAGTTTTGCTGGCTGTTTTACACTCTACCCAGTTTGTCTTTTATTTCATTCTCACACTGGAGGCAGGAAAGCGTTCTGTAAACCAGTGTATAATCTTGTGTATGATAGACCAGTGACCTGAACGCCAGTGCCCTCTTTGAGGAGCCCCAAGAACCTTGGCAATTTATTGATTCTTCCTGTATCACAGTTTCCACGTGAGTAAAATGAAGGTTATAATAGCACCTGCTTCATGGAGGATGGTGGTCACCATAAATAGCACAACAGGTTCTTAGTTCCTGGCAATTGTAGACATATAATTATTGTTGTTGTTATCTCCAGTATTCACAACAATGTGTGTATTAGGATTTTCAATCCATGAGACCGAGTTTGATAAAATGTACTCTTCAGATTTACATAGAGCTGACACCTTTCCTTCAGTTTCCCATTTCTGCCTTCTAGTAGAAAACTCATACCACTAGTTTTTAGGGCCATTCAGTCAAGGAGATGTGTAGGAGGAAAGCACATTGATAGATTTCTTAAACTTTATCCTTTCACTAAATGAAAAGAATACTTTTGCACACATGTATTTTTTACCATCTCTGATTATTTATAATAGATTTCCAAAAATAGATTTACTGGTTTGAAAGGCATGAACGTTTTTAACTCTCTTGGTGCATTGCAAGAAACACAATACCCATTTATATTGCCACTGACATTATGTGAGAATTCTTGTTTTTTTATACCCTAACCAGCATTTATCAATGTTTTAAAGATAATTATCTTAATGATTGTAAGTTATATGTCAAGATACTGATCTTCCATTCTGTCACACACATTGCAAATACTTTTCCTGGTTTTTGCTTCCTAAATGTGTAGTTTACAGATGCATAGATAAGTTTATTTTTATGTAGTCTTCTCAATCTTTTTTTGTGTAACTTCACTCTATTATTAATAGAAGGCTGAAAAGGCTCCCTAACCACCTGTCCTGTTACTTATTTTTATCCCCATTCTTTGTGATTTCAGTTTCCTAAGTTACAGTTGGCCGCCAACTACTTGGCAAAATCTGAGAGGATTTCCTACTGACTATGAGGCTGACTGAAATGGCTTCCAGATTTACATTAGTTAACACACCTTTTAGTAGAACCAGGAGGTGCTAGAACCTGGTGGGACAAGGCCAAATGGGTCACCACAAATGAGGATTTAGGCTAACCTTGATGCCCTAGAGATACAAGAAGGTCTTTTAAATGGTATATTGAAGTTTATCCCTCTCACAGTTACTGGGGAACAGTCTAACCCTATTGACAGGGATGGAATAAATCTTTATTATAAATCACTTTAAAGAATGCTCAGGGTTGGGAATTAATGGTAACATCAGCATTGAAATTACCACCTTTTTTGTTAATAGCCCTAAGCCTGAGATATCAGCTGCTTTTCAGAAGCAGAAAATAGGCTGGCAGACCATACCCATTCATGAGTTACAACAATTAGTCCAGCATTTTGAGGATACCCTGAAAAATAAACATAAAACTACATGCAGAAACTTACAACACTACAACTTAACTTGAGGGAAACAAAAGACCCTCCACAAATACAAAACAGATAGGCAAGAATACTTGCATATATTGGGATGGGGATGTTACTATGCCTACAATTTTATTGCTTTGACCAGGACACAAGCAGCCCAAAAAGCTGCTCGATTAGAAACAATATGACTCTCAAGGAATCTGTCCTTAGTGTCTCCAATTGCTTTTGATTTAGCAAAGAGAAAGAACTCTGTTAGTAAATGGCCATTGTATTAATCACGGTTCTCCAGAGAACCAGAACAAGTGTGTGTGTGTGTGTGTGTGTGTGTGTGTGTTTTAAGGAGTTGATACATGATTGTGAGGCTGTCAAGTCCAAAATTGCAGGTGGGCCAGCAGGCTGGAGACCCAGGGGTTGACCTTGCAGCTTGTGTCTGAAAGCTATCTCCTGGCAGAATTCCCTCTTCCTTGGGGAACATCAGTCTTTTTTCTATTAAGATCGTCATCTGATTAGATGAAACACACCACCTACATTATGCAAGGTAATCTGCTTTATTCAGTCTGTTGGTTTAAATGGTTAATCTCATTTTTAAAATATCATTATAAAAGCATCTAAAGTAGTGTTTCTATGACCTAGCTAAGTTGACATAAAATTAACCATCACAGTCATCTACTTTCTTATAGACATTGGAGCCACAGTCTTCACCAATAGTTCCTCCCAATTTCCTTCCAACTTAGCTTGAAGTAATAAAGAGATTTCATGGTGTGACTTACCAGTTGAATATATTCTTTCTCTTTACCCCTTTGCCCACCTCTTTAGGTCACTTCACATCTTAACATGCCTTTCTCCTCAGTCTTTGCACTCAATCCAACCTATCAGGATAGGATGTTTTGGCTCAATGAGGAGTCATGATTAGGTGCATATCTGAAAGATTTTTTCTTGACCTTCCTGAAGGGGATGACCCAATGTACCATCTTATGGTAGCTTCCCTTTTCTATCCTGCACTGTTTCCAACTCTTTTATCCCTAGAATAACCTTAATTTTCTGAATTGTTTTTTTCAGTACCCCATATTTTCTGGTCCACATCATCTGCAGACATGGGGTAAATAAGTAATATTAAAGCCATACAAGTCAATACTGATACCATAATTCTTCTGCCTAAATTGTCCCAGTATCTTCTAAAACTGTAAGTATTGGAGGGAATACAGCCCATTTTTGCAGATTTCATAGCTAAGGGCTTACTCATTCCTTGTACTAGTCTCTGTAGCACCCCATCTCCAGATAAGAAGTCCAAATGAATGTGAGTAACTCTATGAATAAAGATTTAAGGGATATAAATTACATAATGTACACATTTCCCTTGGTCCCCAACACAAATATTATCCTAGCTTTTCTGCCTCCAAATTGAACATAGTAGTAGGTCTCTCTTTAGCCTTTTTTAGTATTCCCTTTTCCTTACTCCCACTGTCTTTTTTTTCACATTGAATAAACAATACGCTTGGACTGTGATGCTTCAAGGCATCACTGAAGTTCCCTCATATTTCTCTCAGGTTTGCAAACTCAGATACATATAAAGAAGGGAAAAGCCTCAGAGAAGAAATAGTGAAGGTAAAATAACTTTATTTTCCTTATTAATTGGTCGAACAGATAACAGTTTGTTCAAAATAATAATAGTGACAATATGTCCAGTTGTGTATGCTTATGTGTAAGCACATATGCTTATGTGTGCTTATGTATAACTGAAATGAGTGATAGCTATTATAGAAGGGACCAGAGGAAATAATCAGAATATTTTATTATTACAAGGTATTCAGACTACCCATGAAGCCGTGTAGTGTTATTTGAAAGTGGACTTAGATTAGTTGTAAGTACATATTGCAAGCTCTCTGGCAACCAGTAAAAAAAATTACAAAAAGGAAGTATAACTAATATATTAGGAAAGGAGAGAAAATAAAATCATATAAAATGCTCAATTAAAGCCACAAAAGGTAGAAAAAGAGTGGAAGACAAAAATCAGAACAAAGAACAAGGGCAATGAATAGAAAACAGTAGCAAATATGGTAGATGTTAATCCAACTATATAAATAATCCCTGTGAATATCAGCCTTCAAAACGCACCAGTTAAAAGACAGAGATTGACAAAGTGGATCAAAAAACAAGACCCAAATATATATTGTCTCAAGAAATCCACAATGAATATGATGACACATACAGATTAAATGGATGGAGAATTATATGCCATGCTAACACCAATCAAAAGAAAAGAATAGCTGTATTAATTTCAGAAAGTAGACTTCAGTGCAAGGAAAGTTATCAGGAATAAAAGGGGTATTCCAAATGATGAAGGGTCAGTTTTTCCAGAAGACATAACAATCCTTATCATGTATGTGCCTAACAAGAGAGCGTCAACATATGTGAGGTGAAAACTGATAGAATTGCAAGGAAAAATGGATGAAGCCACCATTATAGTAACAGACATCAACATCTCTGTATCACAACTGACACGTTCAGCAGGCAGAAAACCAATAAGTATATAGTTGAAGTCGATAACACCGTAAATCACCTGGTATGGTGGATATACTTAATGCAACATTAGCAGAATATACCTTCTCAAATTTTTATGAAACATTCACCAAGCTAGACTCCATTATGGACCATAAAACATACCTCAACAAATATAAAAGAATAGAAATCATACAAAGTATGCTCTTAGACCAAATGGAATTAAATTAGAAATTAGTAACAAAAAAGCTGGAAAATCTTCAAGTACTTGGAGAATAAATAACATAATTCCAAATAACACATGTATCAATGAAGAAGCATCAAAGAAATTTAAAAATATTTTAAATTAAATGAAAATACAGTGTATTAAAATTTGTGGAATGCAGTGAAAGCAGTGCTCAGGAGAAATTTGTAGTATTGAATGCATGTATTAGAAAAGAAGAAAGATCTAAAATCTATAAGCTTTCACTGTAGGAAACTAGAAAAAGAAGAGTAAATTAAATCCAAAGTGAGCATTAAAAAAATAAAAAGTAATGCAGAAATCAATGAAAGTGAAAATAGAAAATCAGTGGAGAAAATCCATGAAGCCAAAAGCTGGTTCTTTGAAAAGATCAATAAAACTGACAAGACTCCAGCTAGGCTAAGAAAAAAAAAGAGAGGAAACAAATTACTAAAATCAGAAATGAAAGAGGGGACATTGCTATAGATGCCATGGACCTTAGAAGAATAATAAAGAAATACTATGAACAACTTCACGCCCACAAATTTGATAATCTAGAGAAAATGGACCAATTCCTTGAAAGATACAATTTGCCAAAACTCACAGAAGAAGTAAGACAATCTGAATAGGCCTATATCTATTTTAGAAATTGAATCAATAACAACCTTCTAAAGCTAAAGCATTAGGTCAAATTGAGTTCAGCAGTGAATTCGGCCAAACATTGAAGGAAGAAATTTTACCAATTATCTACAGTATCTTTTAGAAGATCAAAGCACAGGGAATACTTGATAATTCATTCTATGAGGCCATCATAAACCTAATACCAAAGCCAGACAAAGACATTACAAAAAAGAAAATTATAGACCAATACGTCTCATAAACATAGATGCAAAAATTCTGAAATTTTTCAAATTAAATCCTACAATGTATCAAAAACATTATACATCATGACCAAGTGAGATTCATCCCAGGTATGCAAGACTGGTTCAACATTCAAAAATCAATTAATTTAATTCATCACATCAACAGGCTAAAAAAGGAAAACCACATAATCATATCAATAGACAAAGAAAAAGCATTTAACAATGACCAACACCCATTTATGATAAAAAAAAAACTCTCAGTAAACTAGGAATAGAGAGGAATTTACTCAAGTTGATAAAGAACATTCACAAAAACCTGCAGCTAACATCATACTGAGTGGTGAGAAACTACAAGTTTTCCCACTAGATCAGGATTAAGGCAAATAGTTCCCCCTCATCGCTGCTTTTCAACATCATACTGGAAGTCCTAGCTAATGTAATATGACAAGGAAAAGGAATAAAAGGTTTGCATAACAGGAGAGAAAAATAAAACTATTTGTTCACAGATGACATGACTGTCTCTGTAAAAAATTTAAAAGAATTGACAGAAAAACTTCTGGGACAGCTAAGCAATTATAGCAAGTTGCAAGATACAAGAAAAATCAATCACTTTCATATATATCAGCAGTGAACAAGTGGAATTTGAAAATAAGAGCACAATATAATTTACATTAGTATCCAGAAAAATGAAATACTGACATATAGATCTAGTAAAATATGTAAAAGATTTATATGAAGAAATGTACAAGTCTCAGATGAAAGAAATCAAAGAACTAAATAAATGTAGAGAGATTCCATACTCATGGGTAGGAAGACAATATTGTCAAGATGCCAATTCTTTTCACCTTAATCTATAGATGCAGTGCAATTCCAATCAAAATCCCAACAGGGCGATTTTGCTGGATTTCCATGGAAATTTACAAATTAATTCTGAAGTTTCTGCTGAGAAAAAAAAGTTGGAAGACTGCCCAACTTTAAGACTTCCTATATCTCCTAATGCTGCTAAATGACGAGTTAATGGGTGCACATTGTGCATATGTACCCTAAAACCTAAAGTATAATAAAAAAAAATACTTCCTATAAAGCTGCAATAATCAGGACAGTGTGGTATTGGTAAGAGAACAGACACTTAGGTCAATGGAATAGAATAGAGAGCCCAGCAGTAGTTCCAATACACGTATATTCAATTGATCTTTGACAAAGGAGCAAAGGCAATACAATGGAGGAAGGTAATGTTTTCAGCAAACGATATTGAAACAACTGGACATCCACATGTAAAAAATGAATCTATATACAGAACCTACACCCTCCACAAAAATTAACTCAAAGTGAATCACCAACCTAAATGTAAAATGCAAAATTATGAAACTACTAGAAAATAACATCGAAGAAAATCTAGATAACCTCGGGTTTGGTGATGACTTTTTAGATATAATGCCAAAGGTACATTCTATTTAAAAAGTATGGGTAAGTTGGGCTTCATTAAAATTTAAAATTTCTACTCTGTGAAAGACACTTTTAGTAGAATGAAAAGATAAGCCACAGACTGGGAGAAAGTATTAGCAAAAGGCACATCTGATAAACTAATGTTTATCATGAAAATATGTGAATAACTCTTTTTTGTAGTTCTTTTATTTTTTTTTATTATACTTTAAGTTTTAGGGTACATGTGCACAACGTGCAGGTTTGTTACATATGTATACATGTGCCATGTTGGTGTGCTGCACCCATTAACTCGTCATTTAACATTAGGTATATCTCCTAATGCTATCCCTCCCCCCTCCCCCACCCCACAACAGGCCCCGGTGTGTGATGTTCCTCTTCTTGTGTCCATGTGTTCTCATTGTTCAATTCCCACCTGTGAGTAAGAACATGCGGTGTTTGGTTTTTTGTCCTTGCGATAGTTTGCTGAGAATGAATAACTCTTAAAACTGAACATTCAGAAAAGAGACAACTCTATTAAAAAATGGGCGAAAGACTTTGGCAGACACCTCACCAAAGAAGATACATAGATGGCAAATGAGCATATGAAAAACTGCTCAACATCATATGTCATCAGGAAAATAAAACTTAAAACAACAATGAGATGTCATTATATACTTATTAGAATCACCAAAGTCCAGAACATTAACAACACTAAATGCTGACAAGGATGTGGAGTAATGGGAACTCTCATTCATTGTTGTTGGTATAGCCTTGTAAGGCAGCTTGGCAGTTTCTTACAAAATTAAGCATATTCTTACTGTATGATCTAGCAATCAAACTCCTTGGTATTTACTCAATAAGTTGAAAACTTATGCCCACGCAAAAACCTGCACATGGATGTTTATAGCAGTTTTATTCATAGTTGCCAAAAGTTGGAATCAACAAAGATGTCTTTCAGTACGTGAATAGATAAACTGGTACATCCAGACAATGAAATATTATTCAGTACCAAAAATGAGCTATCAGGCCATGAAAAGACATGATGAAGGAAGCTTAAAATGCATATAACTAAGTGAACGAAGTCAGTCTGAAAAGACTACATACTGTATTAGTTTAAATATTTGATAGTCTGGAAAAGACAAAACGAAGGAGACTATAAAAAGGTCAGTGGCTGCCAGAGGTTAGAAGGAAGGGATGATAAATAGGCAGAACACACATTTTTTGAGCAGTGAAATTACTCTGTATGATACTATAATGGTGGACACGTCTTTATACATTTGTCTAAACCTATAGAATGTACAACACCAAATGTAAAACCTAATGTAAATTATGGACTTTGGGTGATAATGTGTCAAAGTAGATTCATTGGTTTTAACAAATGTACTACTCTGGGCGGGGGGTTATTAATAGTCAGGGAGGCTGTGAGTGTGTATACAGAGTTCTTCCTGCTCAGTTTTGTTGTGTACCTGAAACTGTTCTAAAAAATAAAGCTGGTTAAAAAAAGTCACCTACCAGTAAGTTTTAAGTTTATCATGTAAGTGAGGTTCGAAATAATTCTGATGGGAGTATGTTTTTAGAAAATCCCTGATATCACTCTGTAAGGAACAGACAAGAATTACGGAGACCTCCTCTTTCAGGTAGGGAATACCATAAACTGCTTCATTTGTCATTGTTAAAATGTTTATCTTTGGATTCTTTTGAATATTTCATGATGAAATATTCATGCCTTTATCTGGGACACTGGAATGTTATCAGATCCTTTCTCTTTAGCAAAATTACTCATGCTCATATTTTTAATTTGTTGGATAAAAATCTACTAAATAGGTAACTTACATTTAGGAGCCGTGAATGTATTAGTCCCCTGGCACAAGTAAATATTATCAGCTATAACCATTAAACACCAAGGTGTGTGTTAATAAGATAAACTGCAATATGTTGTGAATGTTTCTCAAGTTATATGTTGTGTTATAATTCACCGTGAGTCAGTATTGTTAACACAGTCCGATACTGAGTCTTTTAGCCAAGTCTTTCTTGCAGTATTCAGATGAACTTAAATAGAAAAATGCATCCCATCCAGAAACCATTTTACCACATCTATCTTAAGTTTGTCATGAGGTCTTTCATTCTCATTTTCTGAGCGTGTTTTAGGGAATACTTAGTGCATTATCATTTCGCTAGGGTTCAATATGAGTGATGGCTTTATGTGATATGAGTGTGATCTCAGTAGTGATTTTATTTTGGGATGGCAGATGAATGTGGGCATGAACAGAGCCTATGGGAACAGAGAATTGATTTTCCAGTAGTGAACAAACTGTTATGGAACAGGCAGCTTAGGATGGATTATAGAGACTGTAGAGAAGACACCACCTGTTCACGTGGAGGCATGTTTGGAAACTGATCACCAAAGAGAGGCTTATCTCATCCTATTTTGACTCCATTCACAATTGACATTGACCTGCATGAGATTTTGTGACAAGGAAAAAATTATCTATTTATCTAATCTATCTGTCTACCTACCTACATACCTATCTCTATGTATCTATCAATTAATCATCTATCTATATTGGTAAGTGGTAGTGATAATGCAGGACATCTGGGCTACCTCTAAGTAAGGAGAAAATTTGAAATACAAGGCTTAGTGATAGCTGGAAGGCATTTCTTAAAAGTGAGTGATGTATGTTTTCTATGTGAAGGCAATTGTAAAATGTGAAGTACATAAAATAACATTGTATGCAAGGAAAGATGATGATTACTTAGATATGGGGAAGTAATTACTGAAGAGGACCGTAAGTGGCCAATTCCAGCAGAAGCCAGTGAGTGAGTCAGTCATGGGATGTATTTGCAATTTGGATCATATAAATGTCAAGTTCAAAGTTCTGAGAGCTTAAATGAGGCCCAAATGAGGACAACCTGTTTTTGTGAGATCAATTTAAAAACCAGAATACTGGCTTCCTGTTATCTGAGGTTGATGCATGAGCCCCTAAGGAAAGAGACAAGTGTGGGGGAACCACTGCAATTCAGGAGGCCTTGACCATCTTCACATCAACAGATATTTACCTTATCCTTTCATGCATGGAATCCACCAACCATGCCTGAAAACACCAAGCACTAACCTCTAGATGGGAGCATGATTAGGGAGTGGTTTCATGTGATGTTTCAATGTGAGTTATGATATTCGGGTCACCATCTACACCATCTATAATAGAGTGAGAGACATCCAAATGTATAGTGTTACTGGTGAGAATCTGACAGTGTGGGGCTAGTATTTGTCCAGAGGACACAAAAATGCCCCACTCTTACCCTACACTGCTGCTCTGTCTCTTCCCAGGGTTTTCTCTGAAGGAGACATGCACACAAGGACCTTGAATATAATTCACGGGGCCAATTCCCATGACCCTCAATGCAGAGATCTCAGGCCAAGCTGGGTTGAAGCACAGGCCCAGACTCAAGAAGGAAGCAGGGTCTCTCCAACTCTCTAACTCTGCATCTTATCACCAGCCGACCCCTAGTGTGTGGAAAACAGAGTCCCAAATCTCCAGTGAGAAGAAAGGAATAGGGAGTAATGTGGCAGAGCCCAGCCTTCATAGTAGGCACTGGCTCAGCTTATCACTTTGGTATTGTGAGAGGGAAGAGCATGGCCATGTCCTAATGCATGGGTGTCACGTTGGACGGTGGTACTGCTGATAGTGCTCCTGAATCTGACCCATCACATCAGTCTTCCCTTGTCCAAGGGAGGAGTGACAAAAGGGCTTGGGAGAAAAGCGTTTTCTGTAACATTAGGAATACTGAAAAGAGAAACCTGCCCCTACCTCCAGTGACCTGGAACTATAGATAGAAACTGGTCTGAACATGGAGAAAGTAGGATGTGTGTAAAAAATTGATTTTGCTGTTAAAATCTCAAATATATCAAATCTGAAAACTTAAAATGTGGGTCAGTTGACAAAACCAAAGGTAAATTCACAAAAGGAAATTTTCAATAGAAAATTAAAAAGGAACAAAATCTAGCATATAAATGCCCAAGATTTTAAGGTTTTTAATTATAGTGTTAATAAGCTACATGCTTTGATTGACAATATACTGTTACACTTACAATATATAACAGGGTGAGATATACATAAATTTAAAAACAGAGAACAATGACTTCATAAATTTATTAGAACATTTTTATTGTTTTAAAAATCAAGCACTGGAATTGTTTTAAGAGCTTCTAGCAAAAAACATCAAGTGCTGCAAGAAGATATGAAGGCAGATAAGTTAAATAAAATTGCAACCTCCAGAATTAGCTAGTTTGGACACTGGGTCAAAATCATTACAAATATCTTTCTATTCACTATGAAATAAATGGATAAACTAGTAGATAGCCAGAAAGAGAGATAATTTTACAGAAATAAATTTTATAATGATGAGCTTATACTATATGTGCTACTCAAGTTTTTAAAGTATTAGATTTTATTTTACTAGACTACGATAAAACAAAGGGAAAGAGAACAAGAAAGAGGTGAATCTTTAGTTAATAATTTCTCTAACTGGAAAGATATTTGTTCCTGAAAGATTCCTTCAGGGTTAAGCTAAAAGAATTTCAAAAACAACACCAGTTTGGAACCACAATTATTTTTAATGACGTTTAAAAATTTATGCAGAAAAAACAGGAAATTCCTTGCTTTGGAAGATGAAATTTCAGGAGGATAAGCTCCTTGTACTTTCTGCCACACTCTCCTCCGCCTTCCAATGTTTTCACATACATTTAGTCATTACAGTATGACATATATAAAAGTACAGAAATTATAAATATATTGCTCTATGAAATTGCACAGTGAACATACCTATGTAATGACCACTCAGATTAAGTTAGTATAATGCATAATTCCCTACAAGTCCCCTTTGTTTCCCTTCACAGTTCTCAGTTATCTTGATCCCTCTCCCACAAAAGTAACTACTATCCTTACCTCCAATGGTCTTTTTTTGTCTGATTTTAAATTTATGTAAGTAGAATCATATGATATGCAGTCTTTTGTGTTTAGCTCCTTTAGCTCAACATAATTTTCCCATGTTTTATTTATGCTCTTGGATACGGTAGTTATTCAGTCATTGTATTGCTACAATGTATTCCATCATATGAATGTAGGAAAATTCATTTGTTAATTCTACTCATTATGTCTGCAATATTATCTACTGTGCTGTGTGAACAATCTTGCACATATTTTTTGGTGATAATTATACTCATGTGTGGATTTCCCTAAGTATTTACCTGTATGTGGAACTACTAGATCATAGGACATTGCATACATCCAGCTTTCTTATATGCTACCAAAGTGGCATATAAGTCTCAAAATGGCCATATAAATTTACACTGCAATCAGCTGTGTGTCACAGTTTCTGTTTCTCCACATTCACTAAAATTTGGCATTTTTTTCCCTTTTAGCCACTCAAGTTGACACGCAGTGGCAATGTCATTATAGGTTTAATTTCCTGATGCCTAATGATGTAAAGCATGCTGTCACATATTTTTTAGTCATTTGGAGTATTTTGTGCAATGCCTGTTCTACACTTTTGCCATTTTTTCTGTTAATTTGTCTTCTTTATATTGATTTTTGGTGTTCTTTACACATCCTTAGTAAAAAAAATTTTGGAGATATGTATCACATAATATATCCCATTCTGTGGCTTGTCTTTTCACTCTCTTAATAGTATCTTTTGATGAACAGAAGTTCTTCATGTTAATTGTAAGGAATACAATAATAATCAATTTTTATTCCTTATACCCTGCATATACACATATATAAACTTAAAAATCTTTAACTTTTTGACTGTTTGGGCTTGGTTTAATCTTCAAAGTGGAAATTTTACAAACAACATTACCCGATCACAATGTAATGAAACAAAAAATTATAAATAAACTAAGAAAGCACACAAGGCCTTCCAACTGGAATTTTAAGAAAAGTCTATTTTAAAACTCCCAGGTAAAGTGGGAAATACAAACAAAAATGATAGGATTTCTAAACAAAGAATAATGAAAACACTGTTTATGAGAATCTATGGCATACATTTAAAATGATGATCAAAGAAAAAATGTCATAGTCTTATACATTTTCATCAATAAAAATAAAGGAATGAAAATAAATTAATTGAACTCCCATCTCAAAAAGCTAAAAAAAGCAAGAAAATAAACCAAAAGAAAGGACAAGAAAGAAAATAATAAAGAGAAAAGGAGAAAGTAATGAGTTAGAAGAGAGATAAATCCTAGATCTGTAAATGCTAGGTTTATTAATCAAGATCATAGATTTTTAGAAAAAATAAAGTAGGCAACACACTAGCTAACTTCACTGTATTAACAACCAGAGAAATTACAAATATACAATCTAAGCTATAATGGATAATAGTTAAAATGGGAGTACTTTTTAAAAAATCATAAATATTTCTTTCTGATACTCTATGCATATAAAATTGAAACCCAGATGAAATGTGTAATTGCTTTGGAAAATACTGTGTGTCAACATTGACTCCATTAGAGATGGAAAATTTAAACAGACTAATTTTCATAGAAAGAATAAAATATAAATTTATAACTATCCCATTAAAATCTCCAAGCCAAGATGGTTTTAAAGGGGAATTCTCCCTATATTCAAAAACCAGATAGTCCCAATGCTTCATTAACTATTCTAAAGCGTTGAAAATTATGGGAAATGTCATAGTTGTTTTTATGAAAGCAACTAAAGCATTGATACTTAAACTGGACAAGACAGTACCAAAAAGAATAATACAGATAGATATCACATATTAATATTGCATATTACACATACACACACACCCTTCATATTAAAGCTCATCGTCTTTCTTAATGATGAAACACTAAATGCATTTCACATTAAGACATTAAGAGATCATTTCACATTAAGACATTAAGAGATCAGGACACAGATAAGGATATAATTCGTTTCCACAACTATTCATCATTTACCTGGAGGTATTAACTAATGCAATTAGAAACATCAATTAGAGCTGTAAGATCTCAGAATTGAAACTACTTCTATTAGCAAATATGATTGTTTATCTGAAAAACCTAAGAGAATCAATGATAAAGGCTACTCAAACAAGAAAACAATTCAATACAATAAATAGGATAGAAAATTACCATATAGATCTCAATAGTTTTTATAGAAACAAATCAATTAGAGATTATAATCCTATAGGGTAAATCCATTTGAAATAGAAAAAAACATGATCAGATATTTAAATTTATTGAGAGGCTGGGCGCAGTGGCTCACGCCTGTAATCCCAGCACTTTGGGAGGCTGAGGCCAGTGGATCACTAGAGGTCAGCAGCTGGAGACCAGCCTAGCTAACATGGTGAAACCCCATCTCTACTACCCTGGAGAATCGCTTGAACCCGGGAGGTAGAGGTTGCATTGAGCCCAGATTGTGCCAGGGCACCCCAGCCTGGGTGACAGAGTGAGACTCTGTCACAAAAAAATAATAATTAAAATTTCAATACTTGTGAAAGACACAAGTAAACTTGAATAAATGGAAAGACTTCACATTTTCTTGGATGGAATTACTCAGCATCACAAAATTATAATTTTTCTGTAAGTTAATTCGTAAATTTCACTCAATCTCAATTAAAAATGTCAGTCACCATTTTGATGGATCCAGACATTTTGGTATAAAACTCCATATGGAAAAATAAACATAAAATAATATACAGGAATACAAACTAAAAGAAAAAGCTACAGCTGGGCATGGTGGCATGTACCTGTAATCCTACCTACTTGGGAAGCCGAGGCAGAAAGATTGCTTGAGCCCAGGAGTTCAAGTCCAGCCTGGACCATATAATGAGATCCCAATCTTTTAAAAAGGAAAAAAGAAAAAGCTGCAAGGTGGGGAGGGGGACTAGCCCTTTAAGACTTTTAAGACATAAAGCACGTTATAAAGTCACTATGATTAAAACTGTGGTGCTGGTGCATGAATAGAAAGACCAGTGGAATAAAAGAGAATTTCCATTAAATAAAAGTACATGTAGAACTTCAGTATGAGATGAAGTTGGCATTTCAAATGGCTAAAAGATCAACTGTTTAATAAATTTTGCTTAGATGACTGGTTTTTCCAAATAGATAAAAAATGATCATATAAATACCAGAAGAATGTGTATAAATTCCTCTTTAACGTGTGTATAGTGAAAGAATTTCCAACTAACATCGAAAATCCAGAGGCCATAAAAATGGATTCATTTGAAGTTATAAAATATAAGTTCTATTATTAGATATTAGTATATCAATGTTAGTTGTCTGATTTTTCTAATTGAACTGTGATTAGAAAAGAGAATTTCCTAGTTTTTAAGAAAATATGCAATAAAGTATTTAGAGATAAAGGGACATCATGCTTGCAACGTACTCTCAAAGGCTTCAGAAACAAATATATATAGATATATAGAGAATTAAAGAGAGGAGAATTTAGGAACTGACATAATATAATATTAAGATGTATATTGGCCTTTTAGTGTTGTTCTCGTAACTTTTCTGGAGGTTAAATTGTGTCAAAGATTTAAAAATGAATAAATAAAAGGAATACAAAAATTTTAAAAGACACATCTGATACTGCAGGGTTATGGCCGTTTTCTTCTATGTTTTCCTCTAAAATATTTACTACTTTACCTCTCACATTTAGATCTAAAATACTTCTAGAACTGATTATTTTGTGTGTTATGCAGAAGGAGTTAAGATTTCCTTTTTTTCCATAGCAATATCCAATTGACAAAGCACAATTAGAAATACTTTTTGCCACTGCAGTGTTATGGTACTGTGTCATAAATCAAGTGACCATATATGTGTATGTGTGTTTCTGGGCTGTCTAGCCTGTTCGTTTGGTCTAGTTTTTATTCTTTTACCCATAATGCAGTCTCTTAATTACTACAGTTTTTATTTTATTTATTTATTATTATTATTATAGTTTAAGTTTTAGGGTACATGTGCACAATGTGCAGGTGTGTTACATATGTATCCATGTGCCATGTTGGTGTGCTGCACCCATTAACTTGTCATTTAACATTAGGTATATCTTCTAATGCTGTCCCTCCCCCCTCCCCCCACCCCACAATAGTCCCCGGAGTGTGATGTTCCCCTTCCTGTGTCCATGTGTTCTCATTGTTCAATTCCCACCTATGAGTGAGAACGTGTGGTGTTTGATTTTTTGTCCTTGTGATAGTTTTCTGAGAATGATGGTTTCCAGTTTCATCCATGTCCCTACAAAGGACATGAACTCATCATTTTTTATGGCTGCATAGTATTCCGTGGTGTATATGTGCCACATTTTCTTAATCCAGTCTATCATTGTTGGACATTTGGGTTGGTTCCAAGTCTTTGCTATTGTGAATAGTGCCGCAATAAACATACGTGTGCATGTGTGTTTATAGCAGCATGATTTATAGTCCTTTGGGTATATACCCAGTAATGGGATGGCTGGGTCAAATGGTATTTCTAGTTCTAGATCCCTGAGGAATCGCCACACTGACTTCCACAATGGTTGAACTAGTTTTCAGTCCCACCAACAGTGTAAAAGTGTTCCTATTTGTCCACATCCTCTCCAGCACCTGTTACTACAGTTTTTAAATAAGTCTTGCTATCTGGTAATGTGAACCTTTCAGCTTTAGTATTCTTTTTTTATTATTATTATACTTTAAGTTCTGGGGTACATGTGCAGAACGTGCAGGTTTGTTACATAGGTATACAAGTGCCATGGTGGTTTGCTGCACCCATCAACCCGTCCTCTGCATTAGGTATTTCTCCTAATGCTATCCCTCCCCTAGCCCCCCACCCCCCGACAGGCCCTGGTGTGTGATGTTGCCCTCCCTGTGTCCATGTGTTCTCATTGTTCAACTCCCACTTCTGAGTGAGAACACGTGGTGTTTGGATTTCTGTTCTTGGGTTAGTTTGCTGAGAATGATGGTTTCCAGCTTCATCCATGTCCCTGCAAAGGACATGAACTCATCCGTTATTATGGCTGCATAGTATTCCATGGTGTTTATGTGCCACATTTTCTTAATCCAGTCTATCATTGATGGGCATTTGGGTTGGTTCCAAGTCTTTGCTGTTGTGAACAGTACCACAATAAACACACGTGTGCATGTGTATTTATGGCACAATGATTTATAATCCTTTGGGTGTATACCCAGGTGGTTCCCATAATGAAATTGCTGGGCCAAATGGTATTTCTGGTTCTCGATCCTTGAGGAATCGCCACACTGTCTTCCACAATGGTTGAACTAATTTACACTCCCACCCACAGTGTAAAAGCATTCCTATTTCTCCACATCCTCTCCAGCATCTGTTCTTTCCTGATTTTTTAATGATCACCATTCTAACTGGCATGTGATGGTATTTCATTGTGGTTTTGATTTGCATTTCTCTAATGACCAGTGATGATGAGCTTTTTTTCATCTGTTTGTTGGCTGCATAAATGTCTTCTTTTGAGACGTGTCTGTTCATATCCTTTGCCAACTTTTTGATGGGGTTGTTTTTTTCTTGTAAATTTGTTTAAGTTCTTTGTAGATTCTGGATATTGGCCCTTTGTCAGATGGATAGATTGCAAAGTTTTTCTCCCATTCTGTAGGTTGCCTGTTCACTCTGATGATGGTTTCTTTTGCTGTGCAGAAGCTCTTTAGTTTAATTAGATCCCATTTGTCTATTTTAGCTTTTGTTGCCATTGCTTTTGGTGTTTTAGTCATGAAGTCTTTGCCCATGCCTATGTCCTGAATGGTATTGCCTAGGTTTTCTTCTAGAGTTGTTATGGTTTTAGGTCTTACTTAAGTCTGTAATCCGTCTTGAGTTAATTTTTGTATAAGGTGTAAGGAAGGGGTCCAGTTTCAGTTTCCTGCATATGGCTAGCCAGTTTTCCCAGCACCATTTATTAAATAGGGAATCCTTTCTCCACTGCTTGTTTATGTCCTTTCTTGTAATGTTCTCATGATTTACGCCCTATTTGGGGAAAATAAATCATGTAGAAACTTCTTGGAGTTGGTCACTAAAAGAAGAACCTACAGTGGAATTTGGCAATATAGGAGAAAATAACCAGTTAGCACAACTTCTGGAGATTAATCCTAAGGAAAAAGTCAGAGATTAATGAGAATTTATATTTATATTTATAATTATTTATTTATCTTTAGAGGCAGGGTCTCATTTTGTCACCTGGGTTGGAGTATAGTTGCATGATCATAGCTCATGACAGCCTTAAATTTCAGGGGTCAAGCAATACTCCCACATCAGCCTCCCAAGTAGCTAGGACTACAGGTGTGTTCTACCTTGCCTGGCTATTTATTTATTTATTTTAGAGACGGGGTCTCACTATGTTGATAAGGCTGGTATCAAACTCCTGGTCTTAAGTGATCCTCCCACCTCAGCCTCCCTGGCCTAATAAGAATTTTATGTACAGTATGCCCATTACAACAGTATTTGGAATAAGATATTATAAATTGTTTGTCTAAGACTTCCGAGGTATTCCCATTCAACTAACTCTGAGTAAATTGGTGATCTTTGGCAGCAGCAAGAGGCAAGAAGATAAGTCAAGATAGTGGACTGAGAACAGCTGACAACTCCCATCAAAACAAATAAGCCACCACCCACTCCCAGATATACCTTCACCCAGGCTTTCCCTCTCCTCTCCTCTCTCCTGTTAGTCTCTTCTAAATATAATAGAAATATGCAGTTTGGACTTAAAAAAGACTTGGTTGCCAGACGCGGTGGCTCACGCCTGTAATCCCAGCACTTTGGGAGGCCGAGGTGGGCGGATCACGAGGTCAGGAGATTGAGACCATCCTGGCCAACATGATGAAACCCCCGTCTCTACTTAAAAAAAAAAAAAATACCAAAAATTAGCCTGGTGAGGTGGCGGGCGCCTGTAGTACCAGCTACTCGGGAGGCTGAGGCAGGAGAATGGCATGAACCCTGGAGGCGGAGCTTGCGGTGAGCCGAGATCTCTTCACTGCACTCCACTCCACGCTGGGTGACAGAGCGAGACTCTGCCTCAAAAAAAAAAAAAAAGACTTGGTTATTTTACCTTGATCCTACTCATTGCAGCTGGGGAGATGACAGGCAGATACAAAGCAAGAATTTCTCAAGTTTGCAGGTTCAAAATACATCGTTTAGCTTCAAGTCCTTCTCCATAGAATGTCACACTTTATTCCTTTATTCTCTAGTCAAACATCTCCCAAATTCTCCCCCTAGTTAAAATTCATCATAGCCATGTATCTCTGCTCTTCATTTCTACTTATTTAACTTGTGGCTGGATTTGCCTCATATAATTTCAAGAGCAATGTGCCCTTGGGGGTGGGTGGGGAGAGGTGAGGAGGTGGTTCTCATAAATGGAAAAACCTGAAGTAGATTCGTCCCTTCAGTTTTACATGAAACGTGTCCGCCACTCTCTCAGATTCCAGCTATATCCTTAGTTCAGTTAAATTTTATTGTCCTTAGCCTTGAGAATATTTGTAGTCTTCTTTGTCTTTTCTTTGAGACAGAGTTTCGCTCCGTTACCCAGGTTGGAGTTCAGTGGTGTGATCTTGGCTCCCTGCAGCCTCCGCCTCCCGGGTTCAAGCGATTCTCCTGCCTCATGTTTCCAAGTAGCTGGGACTACAGGCAGGCGCCACCACACCCGGCTAATTTTTGTAGGTACGGGATTTCGCCATGTTGGCCAGGCTGGTCTTGAACTCCTGACCTCAGGTGATCCACTCGCCTCGGCCTCCCAGAGTGCTGGGATTACAGGCATGAGCCATAGCGACTGGCAATAGTCTTCTTTTTTTAAAAATCTCATCTCTGTCTCCTCATAATTTATTGACTAAGAGTCTTTCTACGAACTACATTAATTTAGTCCTTTAAAATTCTTGTAACATTGAATATAATCTTCAAGAATAATTAAGAACATGTCTGTGCTTTAAAAAACTACCTAACCAATTATATTGTGTGTAGCTATTGCCCAAACCTGTAGGCTTTCCTACTTATCACCAGGAGAAAAATCTAAATGACCACCAACAGGGGAGTGTTTAAATAAATCATGGTACATCCATATGGCATTGTAGTATACAGGCATTAATAAATATATAGTTAAAGATTATGTACAAATATCCAAATATGTCATTAATACGTAGAATACAAAATTTACAAAAGGTTTTATGGAGTATCATTTTGATTTTTTTTCAAAAAATTAACATGAAGGCGTCTAGTCAGGAATAATTTGTGGTGGCTTTTAGTTAGAAATGACTTGTGTCAGGCAGTCCTTAATGTACCTTCTTTGAACATACCATTTAAATAACTATTAATAGATGTGTCACTTCCATTTCAGAGGTAGAATATCATGACAGACCATTGTGACAATTGTATCAACTAAGACAAAAAACTGACAAAATAAAACTCAAAAAAGTACTCATTTGTAAAGACACAAAAGAGCTGTGTAGACAAATAAATTTAAAGAAACTAAATTCCATAATAGGACATGTCCTTGTTTGGTGAACAAAGATCACTAGCTGCTAGAGTTATGTGATGAGTCTGTGCAATGGTGGACAAGGTATCAGAACAATAATAGGCGAAGGAACTTTACTGGAGTAAGAAAAAGCCACTAGAACTTCTAAGAGCATGTAGAGTAGCTTGCCAGATTGGTGTCTTCAAGAGGCCCAAACAGTGGACAGTAATAAGATAAGGATGTACAATCATGTATTGTTTAATGATGGGGATATGTTCTGAGAAATGCATTGTTAGGCAATTTCATAATTGTGCAAATATCATAGAGTGTACTCACATGACCATAGATGGTATAACCTACTACACACCTAGACTATATAGCTTGCTATACACCTAGCCATATTGTTCCTGGGCTACACACCTGTACAGTATGATACTATACTGAATATTATAACTGATTGTGGCACAATGGTAAGTATCTGTATACATAAACATATATAAACATATAAAAGATACAATAAAAATACTGTATTATAATCTTATGGGACCACCATTATATATATGGTCTGTCATTGACTGAAATATTGCTATTTGGTGAAGGACCATATATGAAGTCTGATCGGGATCAAGGATCAAATTTCTTTTTATATTGATATTCAACTGATCAGCACCATCTTTTAAAAAGATTTTTGCTGAGTGCTTATGGTTTGAGCTCAGAAATGCCCATAGATGTCAGGAGCATCATTCCTACTCATAAAACAAGAAAAAGAGGTGGAAAAACTGCAAAGTAATGACTTCTTGGGAACCCTTCAGAGAACTGAGGTCTCATAAATACATTTAACACAAAAATTAGTGAAACTCAGGTGCTTGCAGGTGGAAAGAGGACATGAGCATTTGCTTGCCTGGGACAGACACTGCCCAAATGCCGTATAAGCCAGGGGTCCCTAACCCCCGGGCCACGGACTGGTACTGGTCTGTGGCCCGTTAGGAACAGGATCGCACAGCAGGAGGTAAGCGGAGAGTGAGTGAGCAAAGCTTCATCTGTGTTTACAGCCACTCCCCATCACTTGGTTACACCTGAGCTCTACTTCCTGTCAGATCAGTGGCGGCATTAGATTCTCATAGGAATGCGAACCCTATTGTGAACTGTGCATGCCAGGGATTTGGTTGCACGCTCCTTATGAGAATCTAATTCCTGATGCTCTGTCACTATCTCCCATCACCCCCAGAAGGGACTGTTTAGTTGCAGGAGAACAAGATTAGGGTTCCCACTGATCCTACATTATGGTGAGTTGTATAATTATTTCAATATATATTACAATGTAATAATAATAGAAATAAAGTGCACAATAAATGTAATGCACTTGAATCATCCCGAAACCATACTCCATGCCCAGTCCGTGAAAAATTGTCTTCCGGCTGGGCACGGTGGTTCACGCCTGTAATGCCAGCACTTTGTGAGGCCGAGGCAGGCAGATCATGAGGTCATGAGTTTGAGACCAGCCTGACCAACATGGGGAAACCCGTCTCTACTAAAAATACAAAAATTAGTCAGGCATGGTGGCACACGCCTGTTATCCCAGCTACTCGAGAGGCTGAGAATCTCTTGAACCCAGGAGGCGGAGGTTGCAGTGAGCCAAGATCACGCCATTGCACCCCAGCCTTGGTGACAGAACGAGACTCCATCTCAAAAAAAAAAAAAAAAAAAAACATATTGTCTTACACGAAACTGGTCCCTGGTGCCAAAAAATTTGAGGACCAGACCACTGACACTGACATAAGACATTAAGAAGATTAAAATAGAAAATTTCAAGAAATGTCTGAAATTTCAAGACAAGGCTGAGTGTGGGCTACTAGGAGAGTATGAAGTCCTCAGAGGGGTCTCACATTGTATTCTGAGCTTTTTCTCCAAGAACCTCTCTAGATGCTCACAAAAAGATCTGAGAGGATCCTTAGAAAGAATACCAATAGAGCTTGCTGGGAGAGAGAAACAGAAGCCCCTACCAAAAGTTCCAGCTGACTTGTCTTCCCTATTTTCCTTACAGTACAAAAGGTTTAATCTATAGGGAAAGAGGTATCAAAACTGTAACCTGGCTGTAGGAGGGGAACGTGGAAAAAAGAAAACCAGTGCTCCTCCTTGGGAAGGAGTAGGAGGAGAAGTTTTTTGTCTTGTTTTTGTCTCCCTACTCCCCTTTCCTTTGCCTCTTCCCTTTGTCCTGCTTCCCCGAGAAAGTGTCTCAATGTATCAATCTTAAATCTCTGGTTCATGTAGAGTAACAATTGCAACAAGGAACTTCAAATGCCCAGGTCAACTCCTTACTATATTAGCAAACTCCCCATAATAAAGTTCTAGCAAAATGAAAGCCATACTCATGTCCAAGCATAAAATGTAATATTTATGTTTGTATCTCCTGTCCTATACACATGTCCTGCTTTTAACAAAAATTATGAGGTATACAAAAATCTCACATTCTGAAGAATCAAAGCAATAATTAGTACCAGACTCAGGTATGAAACACATGTTGTAACTATCAAAGAATTAAAAGTAACTGTGATTAATGTATCAAAATCTCTAATGAGAAATGTAGACAGCATGCAAGATCAGACAGATTATTTTAGCAGAGAGATGCAAATTATGAGAACAGGTCAAATGTAAATGGTAGAAATAAGAAACATAGTAGCAAAGATGAAGAATGCCTTCAGTGGGTATATCAGTAGACTTAATATAGCCAAGGGAAGAAGCACTGAACTTGAAAAAATATCATGCAAAATTTCATAAACTGAAACATAGAATAAAGAGTGAAAACAAAGCAGAATAGAGCTTCCAACATCTATTAGACAATATCAAATAGGTTAATATATGCATAATTGAAATCTTAGAAAGAGAAGGAAAGGTCCATAAGATAAATTTGAGCAGAAAAATAGCCCCAAATTTTCCAAAATTAATGACAAACAACCCCTCCCCACACAGGTCCAGGAAGCTCAGAAAACATCAAACAGGATAGATACCAAAATAAAACCACATACAGTCAAGTCATATTCAAGTTTTAGAGAACCAAAGAAAGACATTCTCGAAGGTAGCCAATGGATGGGAAGGGACACATTATCTATAGAGAAACTATAATAATAATTACAGCAGACTTCTCATCAGAAATCATGCAAGCCAGAAGACAATGAAGTTACATATTTAAAGTGCTGAAAGAAAAAAAAACCCTTTCAACCCAGAATTCTATCTCTCATGAAACTATTCTTCAAAAGTAAAAGAGAAATAAAGGCTTTCTCAGACAAATGTAAGCTGAGATAATTTATTGTTAGCAGACCATTCGTAGAAATGTTAAAATAAATTCTTCAGGCAAAAGGAAAATGATAAGGCCAAAAACTTGGATATACACAAAGAAATGTAGAACACTGAAAATGGAATAATACGTGAGGATAAAATATAATCTTCCTTCTCATATTTGCTAGAGAATAGGACAGATTATTTAAACAACAATAGTAACAAAATACTATGTGTTGATAGCTTATGTAAAAATGAAACATAATGCCACAAGGTATGAGAGGGGACAATAGGGAATGTTCTTACATTATAAGGTTCTTACACTACACAAAAATTCATATAATAGTATTTGAAATTGGACTTAGGTTATTTAAAAATATTCATTGCAAATGTAAGAACAATCATGTAAAAAGCAAAATAGAGGTATAAATAATAATTCAATAAAGCATATAGAAAAGTCATAAACACATCAGTTAAACCCAGAGAAGGTAGATATAAAAGGAAAAAAGAAACAACAAATAAAACAAATAGTAAAGATCTAGAAAGGTTATATATTTTAATCCAACTGTATCAATAACCACTTCAAATGTGAATGATCTAAATATACCAATTAAAAGATGGAGATTAAGACCTTAAAAGCACAAGCAACAAAACAAAAAATAGACAATGGGACTTAATTAAACTAAAGAGCTTCTACATAGCAAAAGAAATAATCTTAAAAATATTCTCAGTGTCTTTTGTGTGCGTGCAGCATGTACATTTGGTGTTATGTGAATGTTAAGTGTTTTTTCTTCTAATTTTCACTTCAGCGTGTTTAGGGCTTTCAGATGCCTTATTCCAGTGGGAACAGAAAAAGTTCATATTTTACGTGGTTAATGCTTTGATGTGTCATGTAAAGAGTAGTTTGTATAAAATGTTGGCAGAATTTTAACTTCTTAGTGGCTTGAGACATTATATATTATATATATATGTACATATATCTTTATAACATTCCTGTGTTTAGTAGTGTAAATGTTCTGGGCAAGTTTTAATATTTTGAATGCCTTTGGATATTCCAGCAATAAAGGCATTATGTTCTGCAATAGGATTTCTTACTCATTTATCTATTTTAACACTAAAATAGGCCATAACTGAGGACAAATTCTTTTTATAAATGTTATAGAAGCAGGGAAGAATAATAAACAAATTTGTGAATTGTGGTTCAGTTTATCTTTAGGGAAGGCTGATCATTTATCTTATAGCAGATGATACCAGCTATCGGGGAACCTACCCCAGTAGTCACGTAGGTTCTTTTCTATTTTCCCTAAGCGTCAGCCAGTTTGAGAAATAAAGGGACAGAGTACAAAAGAGAGAAATTTTAAAGCTGGGCATCCGGGGGAGACATCACATGTCGGTAGGTTCCGTGATGCCCCGCAAGCTGCAAAACCAGCAAGATTTTATTAGGGACTTTCAAAAGGGGAGGGAGTGTACGAATAGGGTGTGGGTCACAAAGATCATGTACTTCACAAGGTAATAGAATATCACAAGGCAAATGGAGGCAGGGCGAGATCACAGGACCACAGGACCTGGGCAAAATTAAAATAGCTAATGAAGTTTCGGGCACCATTGTCATTGATAACATCTTATCAGGAGACAGGGTTTTGAGAGCAACCGGTCTGACCAAATTTATTAGGTGGGAATTTCCTCTTCCTAATAAGCCTGGGAGCACTATGGGAGACTGGGGTCTATTTCACCCCTACAGTTTCGACCATAGAAGACAGCCACACCCAAGGGGGCCATCTGTAGACCCACCCCCAGGTGCGTATTCTCTTTCCCAGGGATGTTCCTTGCTGAGAAAAAGAATTCAGCGATATTTCTCCCATTTGCTTTTAAAAGAAGAGAAATATGGCTCTGTTCCACCCAGCTCACCGGCGGTCAGAGTTTAAGGTTATCTCTCTTGTTTCCTAAACATTGCTGTTATCCTGTTCTTTTTTCAAGGTGCCCAGATTTCATATTGTTTAAACACACACGCTCTACAATTCGTGCAGTTAACACAATTATCACAGGGTCCTGAGGTGACATACATCCTCCTTGGCTTACCAGATGACAGGATTAAGAGATTAAAGTAAAGACAGGCATAGGAAATCACAAGAGTATTGATTGGGGAAGTGATAAGCGTCCATGAAATCTTCACAATTTATGTTTAGAGATTGCAGTAAAGACAGGCATAAGAAACTATAAAAGTATTAATTTGGGGAACTAATAAATGTCCATGAAATCTTCACAATTTAGAGATTGCAGTAAAGACAGGCATAAGAAATTATAAAAGTATTAATTTGGGGAACTAATAAATGTCCATGAAATCTTCACAATACACGTTCTTCTGCCATGGCTTCAGCCGGTCCCTCCGTTTGGGGTCCCTGACTTCCCACAACAACCAGCCTCTTATTCATTAAGGTTAATTTTTATAGTTTATCTTATTTTATAATTTAAGAATATAGTACATATTAGCTGGGTTTGGTTTTAGTCATCAAGACTAAAAGTTCCATCAAAACAGAACTGTGTGTTTTCTGCTAACTTATTTAATGACACAAGTTTTACGAGAACCACAATTCATTGATTCACTTATTCTTTTCCCTAATTGTGAATTTTAGTGATAAATACACTTGTACTACTGAGAAAAATATTTTGACACTTCATATGTGCGAAGTATAGAATTGACAGTGTCAGTTTCAGATTTCGTATATATGATTTTTGGCTTATATATCCAATGGTGCAGATTTTGACATTTGTAAGAACAAAATTTGTTAAGAAAAACAACTTGCTCTAGTTTTGTGACCTTGTGTACTTTTGAAATAAAATCAAGAAAGCAAAAAAAAAAAACCAAGGAAAAAAAAGAAATAACAAAGTGAACAGACAATTTGCAGAATGGGAGAAAACTGCTAACTATGAATCTGACAGGGGACTGATATCCAGAATTTACAAGGAACTCAACTCAACATAAACCCCCAAATAACTCCATTAAAAAGTGGACAAAGGATATGAACACACATTTTTAAAAGAAAACATAAAAATGGCCAATAAGCGTATGAAAAAATGCTCAACATCACTAATCATCAGAGAAATGCAAATTAAAATCATAATGAGGTATCACCTTACACTACTCAGAATAGCTATTATTAAAAAAAAAAAACCCACAGATGTTGGCGAGGATGCAAAATAAGGGAACACTTATACACTGTTGGTGGGAATGTAAATTAGTACAGCCTCTATGGAAAACAATATGGAGATTCCTCAAAAAACTAAAAATAGAACTATCATTTGATCCAGCAAAATCCCACTATTGATTATCTACCCAAAGAAAACGAAATCATTATTTCAAAAAGGTACCTACACTCATGTGTTTATCACAACATTATTTACAATAGCAAAGATATGGAATCAACCTACATGTCCATCAATGGATGATTGGGTAAAGAAAATGTGATATATACATACATATATACATATATATCTCACAAATATATGTAGATATAAAACTGTGATATATACATATACATATATATACATACACACACATAATGGAATACTATTCTGCAATAAAAAAAGAATAAAATCATGTTTTTAGCAGCAATGTGAATGGAACTGGAGGCCCTAATCTTAACTGAAACAATTCAGAAACAGAAAGTCAAATACTACATGTTCTCACTCATAAGTGGGAGCTAAATAACATGTACAAATGGACAAATAGTGTGAAATAATAGTCATTGGAGACTTGAAGGATGGGAGGGTGGGAGGGGGGATGAGGGATGAGAAATGAGAAATTACTTAATGGGTACAATGTACACTGTTCAGGTGATATTTACACTGAAAGCCCAGACTTCATTGCTATACAATATATCCATGTAACAAAATTGCACTTGTACCTCTTAAATTTTTACAAATAAAAACAAGATAGAGATTATCAGATTGAATTAAAAGCCAAGACTCAGCTATTTGTTGTCTACAGAGAGCCACTTTAAATATAAAGACTTAGGTTAAAAGTAGAGGGATCAAGAAAGGTATACAATGCTAACACTAAAAGGAAACTGGAATAGCTATATTGATTTTGGATAAGTAGACTTCAGGTCGCATAAGATTATAACAGATAAAGAGGAACATTGCATAGTGATAATGATGTCGCTTCTCCAAGAAGACATAACAATCCTAAATATGTATGTGCCTAACAACAGAGCATTATTTAAAATACATGAGACAAAAATGGGTAGATCTGAAAGGAGAAACATGCAATTTCGGAGTAACAGTTGGGGACTTTAAAACTCATTTCTCTGTAATCAATAGAACAAGTGGGCAAAAAATTTATAAAGATATAGATTACCTGAATGACACTTCTAACCAACTTGACCAATTGAACATTTTATAGAGCACTCTACTCAACATCAGGACAATATATATTCTTCATCAAGGGACATCACATTCCAGGCCATAAGTCTTAACAAACTTAAGAGAATAGAGATCACACAAAATACATTTTGTAAAGTAGGAAAAAAAAACTAAACAAGCTAATTGTTTTTTCTCCTATTATACTCCCAAGACAGATCACTTCTGTGACCAGATGTGTAGGTGCTTACCCCCACACCAAACAGTTCTTCAGTGGACACTAATCATGTGTCTTATGATTTAATTCAATTCTGACATTATCCACCTGGAGTTAGATGCAGGTCCCTCAGATTGAGGGCATGCGTTAACACTGGTCATGAGAGGTTCACTTCTCATTGCATTACATCAAGCGTGATGTTAATATTGATCACTTGTTTAAGGTGTTGTCTGCCATGTTTCTTCACTGTAAAGTTGCTATTTACCTTTTTCATAATCTACTGTTACGAAGCAAGTCACAAAATTCAGCCCACACTCTAAGGGAAGAAATTAAGCTCCAGCTTCTGGAGAGAAAGATGCAATAGAAGGAAACCTCACCTTTTCTGATATGCTTCTCCCAGACTTATAACCCCATTTAATCATGAGAAAACATCAGCTATATTCAAATTGAGGAACATGCCGCAAATTACCTTAACAGAACGCTTCAACTGTATCAAGGCCATAAAAAAAGAGAAACAATAAAAACTATCACTGAGTAGAGGAGAATACAGAGACACAATAACAAAATGTAATGTGATATACTGTATATTATCAGTAAAGGGATATTAGTGGTGTTAGGGCTCAGAAAATAATACCCCAAAGTATGGTGCTTTTGCATGATGAGTACTTTGAACTAAAAGAGATCAGAAGACCTCAGAAGTAGCCGCAGAAGCAAAGTCTCTCCGACCTTCTCCTGCCCTCCTGTCTCTCACCCTTCTTTCTCCACCCAAACAAGTCATAGAAACAAAATTCTTCTTCCCCAAGGATAGTTACAGAAACTACAACTCCTCTCCCCCAGAGTTAGCCATAAAACCTAGAAATACTACTCTAACCTACCCCCTCCTTTCTGTGTAAGAACTGGCCATGAAGAAATTCTCTGAACTAACTTGTCTGACAGTAGGTCATAGGACCTCCATTCCAGAAGGGTCTTGCTCCAAACCATGGAGGAAGGAATGCTAAACAGAGAGGCCAAGAAGAATCTGGACAGGCCTTGCCAGGTTCCCCCCTTGGCCTATTATCATTAGGTCTTACCTTTTTGTCCAATCACATTTCCATATGGCTGTCCATTATTCATAGAATCTAAGCATAAACATGGGCAATTTTCCCTGGGTCTTTGAGCCTTCATTTCTGAATTCTCCCATGTCATGTAAAACTTTGATTAAATAAACTTGTTGTACATTTCTTTCGTTAATCTGTCTTTGTTATAAGAATGTTGGCCATGACTGTTATGATGGTTGAAGAAAGGTATCACACCTTTTTTGCCCCTACATTAGAAAATTAGTGAAATCTGATAATGTCTATATCTATTGGTATTGTACCAATGATGTTGATTTCTTAGTTCTGACAAATGTATCATTGGTATGTTAACATTAAAGGAAACTTGGTAGAGGCTATACAAGAATTCTTTGTACTATATTTGGAACTTTTATGTAAACTTAAAATTATTTACCCCAAAAGATTATTACAACTAAGACTTTCTCTAAGAAACATACAAATAGTAGCTCCTAACATCTAGAAATGTTTTAAGAAATCACGTGTGTGTCTTAAATTGTGTCAAAAGATTTCTCTTAATCTATTGAGACAGTTACACTATCATTCCTTTATTCTGTTAATGAGATATATTACATTGCTTGATTTGGAAATACTTAAAAAACTTAACATTTTATCTAGTTGATGCTGGTCTCAGAGAATGAGTTGGGAAGTTTTTAATTCTATTCAATTTTCTGAAAGAAATTCTGTAGAATTGGCATTGTTTTCCTGCTTGATTTTCAAGAGAATACACTGGTGAAGCTAAGGCTTTTGACTAAATTCTATATGGGACCACTTACATGTTTCTATATTTTCATGTGTAAGTTTGTTAAATTATATTTTTCAAGAAATTTTGTTCATTTTATCCAAGTTTTCCAAATTTTTGTTATCCAGTTTTTATATGTTTTTACTTTCCTTTAATTTCACTAGAGTCTACAGTAATTTCCACTTTTACATTCCTTATTTGGTATTTTGAGTCATTTTGGTTCTTAATCACTCTGACTAGGGTTATATAAACTTTACTAATATTTTTTAAATGGCCTTTTGAATTTGTTGCTTTTTATTTTTTATATTTTCTCATGATGACATCTACCATTTTAATTATTTATTCTTTTATTTACTTTGGGTTTAATTTTCCATTCCTTTTCTTGAGTCTTAAGGCATAAGATGATTGATTTGAGATCTGCCTAAAAAATTTGATGGCAATTCAGTAGAAAATATTTTATAAATTCCCTATGATTTATTCCTGAATTGATTAGTTATTTAAAAGTGGGTTGTTTAATTTCCAAATAGATATTTCTTGATATATTATTATTATAGATAACTCATTTAATAATGATCTGATCAGAAAATATAATCTGAATTTCAGTCCTCTGATATTTATTGAGACATGCCTTAGAGCCTAGAACACAGTCAATCTTGGTAGATGTTTCTTATGGACTCACAAAGAATGTATTCTGAAGTTGTTAGGTGCTATGCTTTATAAACATCAATTAGGTCAAGTTGGTTGGTAGTGTTTAGTTTTTAAAATGTTCTTTCTGGTTTTCTTTTGTCTACTTGTGTAAATTTTTGGCAGAAAGATGTTGAAAGTCTTCAGTTATATTTGTAGATTTGTCTACTTATTACTTTATTATTGTCAATATTTTCTTCATGTATTTTGGATTTCTGGAATTAGCTGATAACATATTTGGATGGTTATGTATTTTTGATGAAGTGACACAAGATTTCTTCCTGCTTCTAGATTTACTGAGGTACAATTGGTATATAAAAACTGTACCTAAATAATGTGTACAATTTGATGAGTTTGGATATATGTATACACTCATGTCTCCATCACTACAATCAGAGTAATAAGCATATCCGTAACCTGCAAAAGTTTCCTTGTGTTCCTTTGTCGTTGTTTTTTAATGTTGTTTTTTAACTTTTCTTTTTATAAGGAAAGTTAACATGAAATATACCCTTTTAACAAATGTTTAAGTGCACAATACCTCATTGTTAACTATAGACACTATGTTGTGCAGGAAATTTCTGGAACCCTCTCATCTTGTATAAATGTAACTTTATAACCACTGAAAAAAGAGCTCCTAATATCCCACATCCCCATCTCCTGGTAACCACCACTCTATTTTCTACTTCTACATGTTTGACTATTTTTGATGCCTCATAGAAGAGAAAGTATGCAGTATTTGTACTTCTGCAACTGATTTATTTCACTTAGCTAGTATCTTCTAGGTCCATCCATGTTGTCATGAAAGATAGAATTTCCTTTTTTTATTTTAAATTTTTAAATTTTTAATTTTTGTGGGCATACATGAGATGTTTTGGTACAGGCATGTACTGCACAATGATCACATCATAGAGAATGGGATATGCATCCCCTCAAGCATTTATCCTCTGTGTTATAATAAAAGAAACCAGTTACACTCTTTTAGTTATTTTTAAATGTACAATTAAGTCATTATTGACTACAGTCACCCTGTTATACTATCAAATAGTAGGTGTTATAAATTCTTTTTATTTTTGTGTACCCAATAATGATCCTTACCTTCTCACCAGCCCCTGCTACCCTTCCCAGCCTCTGGTACCAGGCTTCTATTCTCTGTGTCCATGAGTTCAACTGTTTGGATTTTTAGATGCCACAAATAAGTGAGAACGTTCAATGTTTGTCTTTCTGTGATTGGCTTATTTCACCTAATATCATCTCCAGTTCCATCCATGTTGTTGCAAATGACAGGATCTCATTCTTTTTATGGCTGAATAGTACTCCATTGTGTATATGTACCATATTTTTTATCCATTCATCTCTTGATGGACACTTAGGTTGCTTCCAAATCTCAGCTATTGTGAATAGTGCCACAACAAATATGTGAGTGCAGATATCTCTCCGATGTACTGATTTTCTTTCTTTGGGGGTATATATCCAGCACTGAAATTGCTGGATCACATGGTAACTCAAGTTTTAGTTTTCTGAGGAACCTCCAAACTGTTCTCCATAGTGGCTGTACCAATTTATACTCCCACCAACAGTGTACAAGAGTTCCCTTTACTCCACATCCTCGCCAGCATTTGTTATTGCCTGTCTTCTGGATAGAAGCCATTTAAACTGGGGTGAGATGATATCTCATTGTAGTTTTGATTTGCATTTCTATGATGATCGGTGATGTCAAGCACCTTTTCATATGACTTTTTGTCATTTGTATGTCTTCTTTTGAGAAATGTCTATTCAAATCTTTTGTCCATTTTTTGATTGGATCATTAGATGTTTTCCTGTAGAGTTGTTTGACCTCCTTATATATTCTGGTTATTAATCCCTTGTCAGATGGGTAGTTTGCAAATATTTTCTCCCATTCTATGGGTTGTCTCTTCACTTTCTTGATTGTTTCCTTTGATGTGCAGAAGAAGCCTTTTAACTTGATGTGATCTCATTTGTCCATTTTTGCTTTGGTTGCCTGTGCTTGTGGGGTATCGCTCAAGAAATCTTTGCCCAGTCTGATGTCCTGGAAATTTTCCCCAATGTTTTCGTGCAGTAGTCTCGTAGTTTGAGGTCTTAGATTTAAGTCATTAATACATTTTGGTTTGATTTTTCTATGTGGTGACAGATAGGGCCCTAGTTTCTTTCTTCTGCGTATGGATATCCAGTTTTCCCAGCAACATTTATAGAACAGACTGTCTTTTTCCTACTGTAGGTACTTGGCACCTTTGTCAAAAATGAGTTCACTGTAGGTGTGTGGATTTGTTTATGGGTTCTCTATTCTGTTCTATTGGTCTCTGTGTCTCTTTTGATGCCAGTACCATGCTTTTTGGTTATTATATCTCAGTAGTATAAATTTTAAGTTCATAATGTTTTATTTTTCTTTGTTTAAAATAGTGTTGGCTATTCTTGGTCTTTTTTGGTTTCATATAAATTTTAGAATTGTTTTTTTCTATTTCTGTGAAGAATGTCATTGGTATTTTGATAGGGATTGCATTGAATCTGTAAATTGCTTTGGGTGGTATGAAGATTTTAACAGTATTGATTCTTCCAATCTATAAACATGGAATATTTTTCCATTTTTTCGTGTCCTCTTCAATTTCTTTCATCAGTGTTTTATAGTTTTCTTTATAGAGATCTTTCACTTCTTTGGTTAATTCCTGGGTATTTAATTTTATGTGTGGCTATTGTAAATGGGATTACTTTTTTTATTTCCTTTTCAGATTGCTCACTGTTAGCATATACATATGCTACTGATTTTTGTATGTCAATTTTGTATCCTGCAACTTTACTGAGTTTGTTTATTAGCTCAAATAGTTTTCTCATGGAGTCTTTAGATTTTTTCATATATAAGATCATATTTTCTGCAAACAAGAATAATTAAACTTCTTCCTTTCCAACTTGGGTGTCCATTATGTCTTTCTCTTGTCGGATTGCTCTAGCTAGGGCATCTAGTACCATGCTGAATAGCAGCAGTGAAAGTGGGCTTCCTTGTTGTGTTTCAGATCTTAGAAGAAATGCTTTCAGTTTTTCCCCATTCAGTGTGATGCTAGTTGTGGGTCTGTCATAAATGACTTTAATTATGTTGAGGTATATTTCTTCTATCTCCAGTTTTTGAGGGTTTTTATCATGAAGGGATGTTGGATATTATCAAATGCTTTATATAGAAATGATCCATTGAAATGGTTATGTCGTTTTTATCCTTCATTCTGTTGATAGGATGTATCACATTGATTGATTGGCATATGTTGAATCATCCTTGTATCCCAGGGAGAAATCCCAGTTGGTCGTGATGACTGATCTTTCCAATGTATTGTTGAATTCAGTTAGGTAGTATTTTGTTAAGGATTTTTGCATTAATATTCCTAAGAGATATTGGCCTGTAGTTTTCTTTTTTTGATGCCTGGTTTTGGTATCAGGGTAATACTGGCCTCGTAGAATGAGTTTGGAAGTAGTCCCTCCTCCTCTATTTTTCAGAGTAGTATTGAGTAGGATTAGTATTAGATCATCTTTAAATGTTCAGTAGAATTCAGCAGGGAAGCCATTGGGTCTCGGGCTTTTCTTTTCTGGGAGACTTTATTATGGCCTCAATTTTGTTACTTGTTATTGGTCTGTTCAGATTTTGGATTTCTTCCAGGTTCAATGTTGGTGAGTGTATGTGTCTAGGAATTTGCCCATTTCTTCTAGATTTTCCAGTTTATTGGCATTTAGTTGCTCATATTAGTCACTAATAATCCTTTGAATTTCTGTAGTATCAGTTGTAATGTCTCCTTTTTCATGTCTGATTTTATTTATTTGGATCTTCTCTCTTAGTCTGGCTAAAGGTTGGTCAATTTTGTTTAAGTTTTCAAAAAAGCAACTTTTTAGTTCATTAATCTTTTGCCTTCTTTCTTCAACATTATTTCTGCTCTGATATTTATTATTCCTTCTCTTGTACTAATGTTGGGGTTTGATTTGCTCTTGCAAACTATTAGAGCCATTTGATTTATAGTAAAGATTAAATCTGATGTTTCTTTCTTGATTCTCTGACTGGAAGATCTGTCCAGTGCTGAAAATGGAGTGTTGAAGTTTCCAGCTATCATTGTATTGGGGCCTGTCTCTTTCACTCTAATAATATTTGCTTTATATATTTGGGTGCTCCAGTGTCAGGTGCATATATACTTAAAATTGTTATATCCTCTTGCTAAGTTGAACCCTTCAGCATTATATAGTGACCTGTTTCTTTTCTTATTGTTTTGGTCTTGACATCTATTTTGTCTGATGTAAGTATAGTGACTCCTGATGCTTTTTGGTTTTCATTGCTATGGACTATCTTTTTCCACCCCTTTATTTTCAGTCTTTGTGTGTCTTTATAGGTGAAGTGTGTTTCTTGTAGGCAACAGACTGATGGGTATTGTTTTTTATCCATTCAGCTAGTCTATGTCTTGTGATTGGAGAGTTTAGTCCATTTTCATTCAATATTGATATGGCTTGGATGTGTCCACACCCAAATTTCACCTTGAATTATAGTTCCCATAATTCCCACGTAATGGGAGGGACCTGGTGGGATGTAATTGAATCATGGGGGCAGTTACCACATGCTGTTCTCATGATAGTGAGTGAGTTCTCACAAGATCTGATGGTTTTATAAGGGGCTTTTCCCTGTTTGCTTAGCACTTCTCTGCCAAGACCAGCTCGGTCAGAGAGACCCTAACCCAGCAGCACTAGAGGAATTAAAGACACACACACAGAAATACAGAGGTGTGAAGTGGGAAATCAGGGTTCTCACAGCCTTCAGAGCTGAGACCCCTGAACAGAGATTTACCCACATATTTATTAACAGCAAACCAGTCATTAGCATTGTTTCTATAGATGTTAAATTAACTAAAAGTATCCCTTATGGGAAACAAAGGGATGGGCCGAATTAAAGGAATAGGTTGGGCTAGTTAACTGCAGCAGGAGCATGTCCTTAAGGCACAGATCACTCATGCTATTGTTTGTGGCTTAAGAATGCCTTTAAGCGGTTTTCCACCCTGGGCGGGCCAGTTCTTCCTTGCCCTCATTCCTGTAAACCCACAACCTTCCAGCTTGGGCGTTACGGCCATTATGAACACGTCACAGTGCTGCAGAGATTCTGTTTATGGCCAGTTTTGGGGCCAGTTTATGGCCAGATTTTGAGGGGCTTGCTCCCAAAACTTCTCCTTCCTGCTGCCATGTGTAAAAGGATGTGTTTGTTTCCCCTTCTGCTGTGATTGCAAGTTTCCTGAGGCCTCCCCAGCCCTGTGGAACTGTGAGTCAATTAAACTTCTTTTCTTTATAAATTACCCAGTCTCAGACAGTTCTTTAAAGCAGCATGAGAATGAACTAATACAAATATTACTGATAAGTAATAACTTATTCCTGCCCTTTTGTTATTTGTTTTCTGGTGTTTTGTGGTCGTTTCTTCCTTCTTTCTTTCCTTCCTGTCTTCCTCAAGTCAGGGTGATTTTCACTGGTGATATAGGTCGGTTTCTTGATTTTTGTGTGTGTGTATCCCTTGTATATTTTTTTGGTTTGAGATTACCATGAGGCTTGCAATTTCTATCTTATAACCAATTGTTTTAAGCTGATAACAACACTGCATAAATAAGCAAACATGCAAAAAGAAAGCTAATAAAAATGCTATTCCTTAACTTTGTCCCCCTACTTATTAAATTTTTCTTTTTTCTCTTATATCTTATTGTACTGTTCATGTCTTAAAAAACCATTGTTAATTATTATTTTTGATTGGCTCATCATTTAGCCTTTCTACTTAGAAAAAGAGTAGTTTACACACTGCAGTTACAGTGTTATAATATTCTGTGTTTTTCTGTGTATTTACTATTACCAGTGAGTTTTGTATCTTTAGGTGATTACTTGATGCTCATTATTGTCCTTTCCTTCCAGTTGAAGTACCTCCTTTAGCATTTCTTGTGGGACAGGTCTGGTGTTCATGAAATCTCTCAGCTTTTGTTTGTCTGGTAATGTCTTTATTTTTCTTTCATGTTTGAAGGATATTTTTTTTTGCCAGATATACTATTTTAGGATAAGCTTTTCTTTCCTTCAGCACTTTAAATATGCCATATGACTCTATCCTGGCCTGTAAAGTTTCTATTGAAAAGCCAGCTACCAGATGTATTGGAGTTCCATTATATGTTATTTGTTTCTTATCTCTTGCTGCTTTTAGAATTCTTTCTTTATCCTTGATCTTTGGGAGTTTGATTATTAAATGTCTTGAGCTAGTCTTCTTTGGGTTAAATCTGCTTGGTGCCCTATAATTTTCTAGTACTTGCATATTGATATCTTCCTCTAGGTTTGGGAAGTTCTCTGTTATGTTCCCTTTGAATAAACTTTCTACCCCTATCTCTTTCTCTACCTTCTTTTTAAGGCTAATAACTCTTAGCTTTGCTTTTGTGAGGCTGTTTTCTAGATCCTTTAGGTGTGCTTCATTGTTTGTTTTTCTTTTTCCTTTTGTCTCTTCTGTGTATTTTCAAATAGCTTGTCTTCAAGCTCACTAATTCTTTGTTCTGCTTGATCAATCTGGTATTAAAAGACACTGATCTATTCTTCAGTATGCCAATTGCATTTTTCAACTCTAGAATTTCTGCTCAATTTATCTTAATTATTTCAATATCTTTGTTAAGTTTATCCAATAAAATTCTGAATTCCTTCTCAGTGTTATCTTGAATTTCTTTGAGCTTCCTCAAGACAGCTATATTGAATTATCTGTCTGAAAGGTCACATATCTCTGTTTCTCCAGGATTGGTCTCTGGTGTCTTATTTAGTTCATTTGGTAAGGTAATGTTTTCCCAGATGATGTTGATGTTTATAGATGTTTGTCAGTGTCTGTGCAGTGGAAGGGTTTGGTATTTATTGTAGTCTTCATTGTCTGGGCTTGTGTGTACCTGTCCTTCTTAGTAAGGCTTTCCAGCTATTCAAAAGGAGTTGGTGTTGTGATTTAAGCTGTATTTGCTTTAGGGGGCACCCCAAGCCCATAATGCTATCATTCTTGCAGATGTGCAGAGGTACCACCCTGATGGTCTAGGACAGATTTTGGGACAATTCTCTGAAATACCAGGCAGAGACTCTTATTTTCTTCCCTTACTTTATCCCAAACAAACGGAGTCTCTCTCTGTGTTCCAAGCCACCTAAAGCTGGTGATAGAGTGACACAAGTTGCCCTGTGGCCACCACACTGGGACTGCACTGGGTCAGACCTGATGCCTGAACAACACGGGGTTTTGACCAAGGCCTGATGTAACCACTCCCTGGCTACTGCCTATGTTCACTCAAAGCCCTGGGATTCCACAATCAGCAGGGGGCAAAGCCAGCCAGATCTCTGTCCTTCCCTTCAAGGCAGTGAGGTCCCCCAGGCCCCAAGTGGGTCCAGAGGTACCATCCAGGAATTAGAGGTTAGAGTCAAAACCCTTAGAAGTCCACCTGGTGTTCTATTGTACTGTGGCTGAGCTGGCAATCAGACCACAAGATGCATCCTTTCTCACGCTTCCCTCCTCTTTCCAAATGCAGAGGAGCCTCACCCTATAGCCAATACCACCACAGGCCACAGGGAGTGCTGCCAGACTATCACTGATGTTCCTGTAAGACCCAGGGGCTCCTAAGTCAGCTTGTGGTGAATGCTGCCCGGCCTGGAACTCACCTTTCAGGGCAATGGGCTCCCATTTGCCCCAGGGTAGGTCCAGAAATGCCATCCGAGAGTCAAGTCCTAGAATCAGGAACCCCAAGAGCTTGCTTGGTCCTCAACTCCCTTGTGGCCAAGCTGGTACCTAAGGTGCAAGACAAAGTCCCTTTTAGTTTTCCCTCTGCTTTTCACAGGCAGAAGGAGTTTCGCTCTCTAGCCACCACAGCTAAGAATGTGCTGAGTCTCTCCTGAATCCAGAAAGTCTCAGGGACTTTCCCAGGGCCCTCAACATAGTACCTGGGTATCACTTCTGTTTTTTAAGAGCCCAAGCACACTTCAGTTAGCAGGTGATAAATGATGCCAGCACTGCATCCTTCCCTTCAAGACAGTGGGTTCCCTTCTGGCCCAGGAAGTGTCTAGACATGTTGTATGGGAGCTAGTGCCAGGAATGGGGGCCTTATGGCTCTGACTGGTGCCCTATCCTGCTGTGGCTGAGCTAGCATCCAAGATGTAAAACAAAGTCCTCCCCAGTCTTCCCTCTCCCCTCCTCAAGTGGAAGGAAGGGGTATCTTTTGGAGCTGCAAGCTGTGCAGCCTGGGGTTCAGGGAGGGTGATGCCAGCACTCCCTTAGCCACGCCAGCTGGTGTCTCAGTAGGTCAGGTGCCCTCCCAGTCCACTGTCTCTGGGTTCAGTTCAGCACTAGGACTTGCCTAAGAGTTGCAGTTCCTGTGGCCTAGACTGCCTTCCAAGTTTACTTAGAGACCCAGAGCATGTTACTCCTCAGTGGCGAGGTTTGTGGGAACTCAAGTTCTGACTGCTGGGATTGGCAATTCCCCTCTGGCTAGGCTGTTTTAAATGCTCCCTTCGTGGGTAGGCATCAGCTGAATTGATGGTTGTGTTTTCCTTTCTGCTCTAACAGGACAGCATTCAGTTCAGTGCCTCACAGTTGCTGTGCTCTCCCTCCACCAGCGTGCAAAAGTGCTCTCCACACCACACCACTGCTGTTGGGAGGTGTGGGATGGATTGTGTCAGCAATTCAAGACAGTCCCTTTTACATCTTAAGTACGTCTTTCAGTGATACAAAGTGAAAACCAGGTACTGTGATTTTTGGTTCTCATGAACATATTTTTGTGTGTAGATAAATTGATGTCCTTGTGGAGTAGGGATGGGGGGGTCGATCAGAGGAGCCTTCTATTCTGCCATCTTGCTCTACCCCCTCCACAGGAAGTCTTCCTTCTTAAAGTCTGAATAATATCCCATTGTGTGTCACCACATTTTCTTGGTCCATTCATCTGTCAATTGACATTTGGGTTGTTTCCATCACTTGATTATTGTAAATAATGCTGCAGCAAACATAGAGTGCAGATATCACTTTGAGATCCTGTATTCATTTTTTTAATATATCTAGAAGTGGGATTGCTGGATCATATGGCAATTTTTTTGTGGAACCCCATAATGTTTTTGATAATGACTGCATCACGTTGTATACCTACCATATTTTAAAAGGGTTTCAATTTCTCTGCAATATTGTCAATACATATTGCCCTTAGTGTTTTCTGTTGTTACAACTATTCTAACAGGCATGAGGTGATATCTCCTTCTAGTTTTGATTTGCATTTTCCTTATGCTTAGTGATATTGAGCATCTTTTCATATATGTGTTGGCCATTTGTTTGTATTCTTTGGAGAAATGTCCGTTCAAGTCTTTTGCCATTTAAAAATTTTTAATACATGTTTTGCTATTGACTTTTAGGAGTTTCTATACATACTGGAAATGTATAGAACACAAGATGTCTTTCCATTCATCTGTGTCTTCTTTAATTTATTTCATCAATGTTCTGTAATTTTCAGGGTACAGGTCTTAAACTTCTTCAGTTGGCTTTATTCCTAAGTATTTTATTATTTAATTATTTTTGTTACTCTTGTGAATGGGTTGTTTTCTTAACTTTGTTTTTGGATAGTTCGTTGTTTCTATGCAGAAATGTGACTAATTTTTGTATGTTGATTTTATATCCTGCAATTATACCGAATTGGTTTATGAATTCTAACGTTACTTTTGGTTGAGTCTTTATGGTCTTCTTTGTTTGTGATGATGCCAAAACATCATCGTTTTACAAACATTGTTTAAACAAAACATTTTTATGATGATGCTGAAAACAGAGATAATTTTACTTTTTCCTTTCCAATTTGGAAGCATTTTCTTTTTTGTATCTCGTTGTTCTGGCTAGAACTCTTAAGACTTCCAGTACTCTATTGAATAGAATTGGTGAGAGTGGGCATACTTGCCTAGTACCTGAACTTGGAGGGACAGATTTTAGGTTTTCCCTATTGATTATAAAGTTTGCTGTGGGATTTTCATACGTGGCCTTTATTGTGTTGAGGTAAGTTCCTTCTACATCTATCTTGTTGAGAGTTTTAATCATGGATAGATTAATCAATCGATGTTGAAATTTGCCAAATGCTTTTTGTGCATCTATCAAGATAATCATGTGGGGTATATTTATGTTCATTTTGTTAATGTGATGTATAACACTGATTGATTTGAGCATGAAGAATCATTCTTGTATCCCAGAGATAAATCCTACTTGGTTATGATGTATGATACATTTAACTTGCTGTTGAATTCAATTTGCTAATATTTCACTGAGGATTTCTGCATCTATGTTTGTCAGGGATATAGGTCAGCAGTCGTATTTTCTTTTGGTATCTTTGGTGATCAGGGTGATGCTAACTTTATAAGATGAGTTTGCCAGTATTCCATCTTCTATTTTTTGGAAGAGTTTGAGAAGGACTGTTAGCACTTTTTCTTTGAATGTTTGATAGAAATCACCCACGAATCCATCTGCTTCTGGGGTTTTATTTGTTGGGCTATTTTTAATTAATAATGCAATACCTTTATATTTTTGGTCTGTTCATGATTTCTACTTCATCTTTATTCAGTTTTGATAGGTTTTATGTTTCTGAGAATGTATCTATTATAGGTTGTCTGATTTGTTGGTGTATATACATTGATAATCTTCCGTTATGATATTCTTTGTTTCCGAGGCATCCATTGAAATGTCTTCTCTTTCAAACCTGATTTTATTTATTAGTGGCTTCTCTCTTTTTTCTTAGTAGGTCTAGCTATAGGCTTCTCAATTTTGTTAATCTTTTCAAGAAGGAAACTCCTAATTTTGATGATTTTCTTTACCATTTCTCTATTTGACTTGTTATGTATTTGACATATTTCTGCTCTAATCTATTTTTTTTATTATTTCCTTTTGCTAACTTTGGACTTAGTTTCTACTTTTTAATGTAGGCATTTATTACTATAAACTTTCCTCTAAGGATTGCTATTGCATTTATTTGTTAAAGACCATGAAGAAAGGCATGTTTAAAGGTCTGAAGGGGATACAAGACATTGACAGTGGAGATGAGGAAGTGGAGACAACCAGTTTAGACAAGATATCAGAAAAGTTTTGTTGTGAAGGGCAGCAAATATATGGAACAATAAGTAGTAGGGAAGTGTGAACAAGGGAAGGTATTTAAGATAGAGGATGGTGGAGTATGCTGATATTAAGTATCAGTGGAGCAGAAGAAATTGCAGATGCAGAGAAACAATGGTCATCTTCAGAAATAAAACATTTAAAACAGTAAGAGGTAAAGATGAGATCAACCAGAGAGGCTAGCTTTGTTTAATTAAAAAAAAAAATGTCACCCCGCCAGCCCTACACTTCAAGCTATTGGTTAAAGACATGCTGATAACCTGTAACCCAGGGATGGCCAAATTAAGAAAGACGGATTGGCAGGGCAGAGATGTCCAGAGGACGAGGAATTGAACTTTGAAGACTCTGAGACTCAGACTGAGTAATGGAGGTTAACCTACGCTGACAAATTCAGATTTTGCAAAGTGAATTGGTTAGGGATTATTGTGTGAAACTCATGGTTTCTTAGCGTTTGTTTGAGTATCCCTGTGTGTACATATGTTCATAGGGAGGTGGTGATGTAGACAGATTCCATGGTCCTAGTCATCCAGACGGAGACCAGCACCCAAGTGGATCTGGGATCCCCTGAGAGGGGTGTGAAACACAGAGGAGTCACTGGCAGGTGGGTACCCAGGAGAGCATATGAGACAAACCCCCAGAACAAAAGGAGACTGGACGTCGCCTACTGTCCATGGAGGTCAGGAAGATAGGCAGACCTTCATGTGGTTCCTTCTGGTGGGGGGCACGGCTATGGGTGTGGGTTGCTCCACTGCAGTGAAGATGGGGGATATGGTTTGGACCTGTGTCTCTGCCGAAATCTCATGTCCAGTTGTAATCCCCAGTGTTGGAGGTTGGGCCTGATAGGAGGTGATTTGATGATGGGGGTGGTTTCCAATGCTTTAGCATCATTTCCCTAGTGCTGTTATCAGGATAGAGTTCTCATGAGAGCTGGTTGTTTAACAGTGTGTAGCATCTCCTCCTGACCCTCTTCCTTCTGCCCCGCCCATGTGAAGTGCTCCCTCCCCCTGTGAAGTGCTCCCTCTTCCCTTGCCTTCCGCTGAGATTGCAAGTTTCCTGAGGCCTTGCCAGAAGCCGAGCAGATGCCAAAATCAGGCTTCCTGTACAGCCTGCAGAACTGTGAGCCAATTAAACCTTTTTTCTTTATAAATTACCCAGTCTCAGGTATTTCTTTACAGCAATGCAAGAAAGGAATAGTACAATGAAGTTACTTGGGTATTTTGGGTCGAGAGTTTCCAGGACATGGAAAATGGCAGCTGGGTCCCAGGAAAGGAGAGTGCAGCTGGACAAAGGGACTTCAGAGACTCACTGGAATAAATGGAAGGAAGGGAGTGGAAGTTGGGGGCCTATGCCCAGCTTTTGTGTGGTTTTTCTTCACAAATTTATGGTGTGGAATGTGTCATGTCCTGCCTGGAACCCTATTTGTCCAGCCTGTGATACGGGGAGCCAATACAAAGGAGATAGCTACTCAGGAAAAAGGGACAGGGAAGAGGCCCCTCATTAGTTTGGCTGCTTCCCAGAACAAGAGACTGTCAGAAACTTCCCTCCTTTGGGTCTCCCCCCAGGCCCTGGTGGAATGGGAGTGTCGAAGGAAGGGGCAGCCCTAGGAACTGGTCCCATGATCTGGGCCGAGGTCTCCCAGGCCCCAGAGGAGAAAAGGGAGGGAGTCTGTTCTGTTCTGACAGGAAGGGTGCGATCTGACAGGAAGGGTCAGGGAACTTTTCTGGGGCAGCATTTCTGAAATCGGGCTGGAACTATCTGACATAAAATGGGGATGACTGAAAACCTCCCATATTATGATAGAGGCTAGTGGGTGGGGAACAGGGCAAGTAGATTGGGATAGCAAGAATCCTAGATTCCACGGGCATGGTTTGGAGTTACAATACATTCTTGGTAAGATGGCAGCTAAGGGACAAGTAAGCCTGGATGTAAACGCTTAAGATTGGTATTGGATCCCTCCGCCTTTCCGTTCTTCTCCACCCAGCAGTGAGGGGAGGTCAGGGCAGAACTAAAGTGAATGTTCTTTTCATTTGCTGAATAGGGGCTTGTGTACCTCACAGGAAGACAGAATGTGCACATTTCTCTGTGTTTCTCTTTGTCTCGTTCTTAGTCCTGAGACCATTAGTCCTAGTTACCATGGGAACCGAAGCTGAGTGTCTGACGCATTCACTGGACTCTGGGAGAAAATTCGAGTTGGTCCCTGATTTCAGTAATCATCCGTTTACCACCTTCACTCTTTTTGCCATATGTAATTGTGGTAAAACTATTATAATACCAAATGCTTCCGATCTACATTAATATTTCACTTGCATTTCTTATTGTTTGTTTAGAATTTTAATTCATTAATATCACATGCTATCTTCATTGTCGTGTTTAGAAGGCATAGTGTTTTCCTTTGAACAAAATAGTTTTTCATCAATATTTTCAAAGGAAACTTAATATCACTACCATCAGTGGAAATCCAACATCACTTGTCATAAATAGAAAGTTACTGTAAAAAACAAATGTAAGTGAGGCAAAATGTATCATTTAGGAAAAATTATTTAATGTGTTTTAAGATTGTCAATGTTTCATTCAAATGATGCACCTGACCTCATTTTGTGTACCATATGGGTATAATTTTGGTAAATTTTATCAATGTGAGGCAGTCTTCTGTAGCCCAATTCCCTCTGGATGTGTGGACAACGTTTAATTGCTGCACCTACAAAACTGGGAATAACGGTGATCATAGCATGGTACTGACTTCCCCTGTGGGGGACCTGACCGGATGACGAGATGGCCTTCCCCAGGCATCCTTGGAGTCATTATACCTTTTAAAATGATGAGAACTGGTTTGTGAATATTTCCCTTGCCAGTTCAGGGTACATGGATTCATTAGTGATCCGGACAGAGGCATGGTTCATTTCCTCTGTAGCTCTCAAACTTTGCACAGTATTTGGGGAAGACAGAGTTCTCAAAAAACGTGTGTCAAATAAGCTTCCTTCTTTGCAAACTCTGTTCCTTCTTCCCAGAATGTCATTGCCACAGCTTTGATGGTTGATAACCTGCAACTCGTCGCTTAAACTTGGAGCAAGTGCTTCTGACTCCCTCAGGAAGCTGTTTCTTCCCTCCTCTTTGTTCCTGTAAGAAAGATAATATTCACTATGGTTAGTATCATCGTCTATGAGCCTTATCTCTCCCACCAGACTCTGAACTTGTCAATGGCAGTGACTAATTCTCGTCCATCTTTTCGAAGGCTCTTCAGCTTCTATAGCACCTTTCATTGTACTGAATAATGTCATGTATGGGTCCCCTTTTTCAAACCAGATTGGGAGTTCCCGTGGTAAGAGGAGGCATGATCTTCCATTCTGTATGCCGTGTGATTCTACAGCCATCACACGGCATACAGCGCCCCAGCAAGCCCTTCCTTGGCTATGAAGATTGCCAAAATACTGAAGCCTCAGTGAAGCCTCTTCGTTCCCCCAGGTTTCATTTTCTGGACTCAGGGATTTTATTACCCACTGTAAAGACTAAATATGCTTTTCACTGTGTGGAAGAGAGTATAGAAGTTCAACGGCACATTGTTTCTTCATCATCCTATGTTCTCTGAAAAATATTTGGGTTCAGAAATATTTTGAGCGCCTCTTATCCAACCCATTTTTGGAGGAAGAGAAATTTCATCTAAAGTTCCGCAAACTCCTTCGAGTTCCTTGTGGTAGCTATAAATGGGGAGGGAGACAGGATGGGCAGGAAGGTGAAGGGAGGACCTGGGAGATAAGGGATGCACAAGATGACATCTGACCCCACTATCCATCCACTCCTCATTCTACTCCTAGCAGGTGCCTCTGCCCCACCACCACCTGGACAAGACTGCTTAGAGAAAAGAAGACCTTCCAGACTCAGCCCATTCACATCCCTCTTAGTCTTTGAGGTTCATGAAAGTTAAGTAACTTGCTCAAACTCACTGAAGTCATTCCATGAGACCAATATTACCCAGAAACCAAAGGCAGAAGAGGACATCGCAAGAAGAGCATACTACAGAACAATATCTTTTATAAATGTAGAAGAAAATGCCCTCAACAAAACCAAAAGGAGAGATTGGCAGAACAGATTTGCGTAAATGCTCCAATTACATGTTATCTTGAAGAGGTGTGCTTTACTTTCAAAGACGTAAATTGCTTAAAATAAAAGCATGGAAAAAGTATAGCGTGGAAACAATCATGAAAAGAGAGTTGGAGTGGCTCTACTAATATTCTCTGAGACAAAAATATATTTTAAGACAACAATTCGATTTAGATACAGAGAAGGACGTTTTACGGTAGAGTGCTGAATCCATCAAGAAGATACAAAGATTGTTATAAAAATATATAGACACATAGCAATAGTGCCCCACAATACACGAAGCAAAAATGGACACAACTGAAGGGAGAAAGATGCACACAAGATCCCAGCCTTGTAGGATGCGGCTAAATTAGCTCTTAGATGCGAATGTATAGCTATAAACGCCTATATTAAAAAAAGAGTAGTGCTCTCAAAAAATTCTCCTAAATTTTTATGTTAAGACACAGGAGCAAGAAAAGTAAACTAACCCCAAACAGGCAGAAGGAAGGAAATAAGGACTGTTAGAGCGATATAAATAAAAAGAATATAGGAAATAATAGAGAAAATTAACCAAACCAAAAGCTGGTTCATTAACAAAGATCAATGAAATTGACATGCTTTTGCCAGACTAAGAAAGAATAGAAAAGATGCATATTACAAAAATCAAAACTAGAATATAGGATATTAATACAATCTTACAGAAATAAAAAGGTTATGGGAAATACTGTGAACAACAGCATGGCAACCAATTAGATAATCTTGTGAAAAGGACAAATGTCCAGAAACGCACAAATTACTGAAACTGCCTAAAGGAGAAGTAGAAGATTTGAACTGATTTACAACAAGTAAAGGGATTGAATTACCAACAAATATATTCCCCCAAAGAAAAGTCCAGGGTTAACTGGTGGAATTCTACCAAATATTTAAAGGACTCTTAACACCAAAGCTTCACAGGATTGCTCAAGAACAGAAGGGCACCCTTCCCAGCTAGTTTTTTGAGCCCAACTTTAACCAAACTCCAAAATTAGACAAGGCATCAGAAGGAAATAACTAACCTAACTACAGATGAATATCTGTTATGTATACGCAAATCTCCTCCACAAATTACACACCTACCTAATCCAGCAACACACACACGTGTGCACACACACACAGGCGCACACACACACAGGCACACACACACAAAGATTTTACACAAAGACCGAGTGGAACTTGCTCCAGGAATGCAAAGTTGGTTCAACGTACAAAAATCAATCAATATAATATACCACACTAACCAAATAAAAACCCCATATTATCATTTCCGTAGACACAGAGAAAACTTGTGACAGATCCAAAACCATTTCACAATTAAAAAAATATGAAGAAACTGGAGAAAAAAGGCACTTCTGCAACTCAGTAGACTCTACCAGAAACTCACAATTGCCATCATGATTAACGGTGAAAGGCTGAAAACTTTCACCCTCAACAAGCAACAATGTGTGCTCTCATCGTTTCTATTTAACATTGTACAGGAGCTTCTAGCTAACGCATTTAGGCAAGAAAAAGAGATAGAAGACCTCCAGACTTGAAAGGAATAAGCAAAACTGTCTCTGCTCACAGATGACATTATCTTGTACATAGAAAACACTAAAGAAGCCAGAAAAGAAAATACTATCAGGACGAGTCATTGAGTTTATTCCATATAATATCTACATCAATGTAAACACACAATTTTATGTCTTTATGCTACCGACGAATAATCCAATAAAGGACATTTTGAAAACAATTCCACTTATCCTAGCATCCAAAGAAACACAATAGTTAGAAATAAATTCCACAAAAGAAGTGTAAGACTTGTACGCAGAACACTACAAAACCTTATTGAAAGAAATTAAAGACGACCTAAAGAAATGTGAAGGTGTCCCTTATGCGTGGATGGGGAAGACTGTGTATCATTAAAATAGTAACAGTCCACAAGTGGATGTATAGGTACAACGTACTCTCTGTTTAAAATCCCACCAGGATCTTCTTGCCATAATTGACAATCTGATTCTAACATTCCCTTGGCAATGGAAGGGACCCAGAAAAGCCAAAACAATCTTGAAAAAGAGCAACGATGGAGGACTCACATGTCTCTATTTCAAAACTTACTGCAAAGCTACAGTAATCAATGTGTTGTGGTACTGGCATAAATTTAGGCATATATATCAGTGTCATAAAAATGCAAATTTTAGAAATAAACCTCTTCTTTTAAGTTCAGTTGATTTTCGACAAGTGTATCAAGGCAACTCAAAGTGAGAAAGTATAGCATTTTCCACAAAGGGTGCTGGGACAAATGGTTATGCCCAAAGAGAAGAATGAAGTGGACCCGCCATCTCATGCCATGCCTGAAAATTAATTCAAAATGAATGATAGACATAAACCTAAGGGGAAAAAAACTATGTAACTTTTGGAAAAAAACTTTGGGGGTAATCTTCATGACCTTGAAATTGGAATTGACTTTGTAGATATAGTACCCATATCACGGGTGAAAAACATGGAACACAGAGGAATTGTACTTCATTAAAATTAAATACTTTTGTGCTTCAAAGCTCACCATCAGGGACAGGGAAGACAACTTATGAGATGACTGAAAAGATTGGAAAACCATATATCTCATATTTGACTCTATTTGCAATATCTAATAAACACTTACGACTGCCTAATAAAAAAGACACACAGCCCAAATAAAAGTGGGCAAAGGACTGCAATAGACATTTCTCTAAAGAACATATACAAATGGCTAATAAGCTCAAGAAAAGATGCTCAGTGTCATTAGTCATTAGGGAAGTGCAAGTCACATCCACATTGTGATACCGCTTCCCACTCACTAAGATGGCTGAAATCAAACAGATAGACAATGATAAATGTTGGCAAGGTTGTGGAGGAACTGGAATCTTAAGACATTTCTTGTGGGATTGTAAGATGGCTCAATCACTTTGGGAGAGGGTGCAGCAGTTCCTCCAAAAGTGAGAGTTCCTTTATGACCCAGCAAGTCCACTCCAGGTGTTCATCCAAGAGATTTGAAAAAATAACTCAGGTAAAATCCTGTACAAGAGTGTCCATAACAGCCTCCTCCATAATAGCCAAAAAGTGAAGGAATCTAAATGTCTATCAGCAGTTGAATGAGTAACCAATATGTGGTATCATTATATGGCAGTTAATCGAGTGTACGAGCCACAACATTGATTAATCTGGAAAACGTAGTGCTTACTGAAAGAAGCCAGTCAAAAAGGTCATGTATTGTATGATCTGATTTATAGGAAACATTCACTACATGCAAAATCAGAGAGCCAGAAGATAGATCAGAGGGTACCAGTGGTTTGAAGAAGAGGGGAGATTAGGTCACTTAAATACATACAGCATGTTTTTTAAATAAAAAAGTTCTTAAATTACATGGTTGTGATAGTTGCACAACTTTCTGTTTTTTAAATTTTATTTTATTGTGCTAAGAACACGTAACATGAGATCCGCCCTCACTAAAATTTTAAGTGCAAAATACCATATTCTTAACCATAGGCACAGGGTTGTACAGGAGATCTCAAGAATGTATTCCCCTTGCACAACGGAAACTTTATACCCATAGAATAGCAACTCCCTGTTTTCCCCTCCCTCCAGGTTCAAGCAGCCGACATTGCACTCTAGTTTTTAAGTTTGACTATTTTAGATAGCTGAAATATTTAGAACCCACATTATTTGTGTGTGATGGCAGGAATTCCTTCTTCATGGAAGCGGAATAATGTGCCATTTTATGTGTATACCACATTTTTAATATCCATTCATCTGTCGATGAACATTTAGGTTGTTTCCACATTGTTTTTAAATTTTGACAGTTAGATGTAATGCTTCAGTAAAGGTGGGAGTGCATATATCCCTTCAAGGTCCGGATTTCAATTCTTTTGGATATATACCCAAAAGTGGGATTGCCAGATCATATGGTCGTTCTATTTTTAATTTTTTGAGGAACCACTATGGTGTATTCAATAGTGGCTGCATTGCTTTACGTGCCTACTCCAGTGTGCCCATGTTGGAATTTTTACACATCTTCTCCAAAAGAACACTTGTTATCTTTCTTTTCTTTTCTTTTCTTTCTTTCTTCTTTCTTTCTTTTTTGTTTTGATAATAGCTATCTTTTAAAGTGTGAGGTGATAGCTCATTGTGGTTTGGATTTGCATTTCTCTGGTGAGTAGTGATGCTGAGCACTTTTTCATATACTGTTGGGCATGTGCATGTCCTCTTTGGAGAAACATCTATTCAAGTCTTTTGCCCATTCGTTAGTCAGTTTGTTGTCTTCTTTTTTGGTATTGAGTTGTAGGAGTTCCTTGTATGGCTTGGATATGAATCCCTGATCATATATATCCTTTTCAAATATCTTTTCCTGTCAATCTCCTAGAAGAGAACATAGGTGAAAAGTTCCATGGCATTTGACTTGGAAATTATCTCTTGAATATGACAAAAAGCACAAGCAACAAAAAGCCACGTTAGACTGGTGAGACTACGTGGAACAAAAAACCTATGGTGAACCCACCGGGGCCTGTTGTGGGTGGCGGGATGGGGGAGGGATAGTATTAGGAGATATACCTAATGCAAATGACGAGTTAATGGGTGCAGCACACCAACATGGCACATGTATACATATGTAACAAACCTGCACGTTGTGCACATGTACGCTAGAACTTAAAGTATAATAAATATATATATAGAAATAAAATAAAAGCAAAAAACAAAAACAAAAACCTATGGTGAACCGAATGAAACAATCAACATGGTGAAAAGGCCACCTACAGAATGGGAGTTGCTCAACTTTTGGAATATGCTAGCAACCACTGCACTGTACACTTTAAAAGGATGAGCTTTGTGGTATCTGAATTATATCTCAATAAAGCTGTTTATTTTAATGAAGGAGGAAAGAATCTCTGAGGGAATTCAAAATGTTCATAACTTATTCCTAAGTTAAACATACATGCTAGTATATTAGGATACAAGTTGGAGGGATATTTCTGAATTATTACAAAACGAAACCTATACTAAGACTTCCATAAGGCTGAAAAATTAAATGTGGTAGAAGGCTTCCAAAGCGGCCTCTCTGGCAGAGTAGCAAGGTTGCAAGAACAATATCAAAACAAAGCTATTCCTCAGGCATGACCTTCGTGATTGTTTCTATGTCTCAGACTCCCATGGATCCTACCTGCTTTCCAATCCTGGTTATGCAGCCCTCTTATTGACTTCGTGTGCAACCTGATATTCTTGCATCAGGTATTTTTTTTTTTGGTTGAGCAATCGTGAGTGTTTTTCTGTTGTTGCTAACCAAACATACTGATGGACACAGGAGGTGGCAGAT